>NC_143037.1:56162500-56857500 GCF_057628025.1 Oncorhynchus mykiss
ATTTTATCTCAATATCAAATCATTTCTGGGTAACAATTAAATACCTTACTGTGTATGTTAAATTAAAATGGCAAAAAATTCTCAAGCAATCATTTTACTAGAACTGTCTGGGAGTGGTCTAAGTGGGGAGGGCAGTTGTTATTGGCAGAGAGGTATGGTACTCCCTTTCTTATTGGTCTGTTAACTAATTTACCTCCTGGTGATTTCACTAGGCAGGCCAAAACTCCATGCCACCAAAACAGGCTGAAATTGAATGTGGTCTTTTCAAACAGCTCTTACACTAAAAGGGCATTATCATAATTTTCACAATTTCACAGTATTATTCCAACCTTGTAGTGTGGAAATATACTGTATATAAAACACAGGAAAATCACGTTTTTTACTGCACCTTTAAGATCACATTATTGGTCAATTATAAGGTCCAACCAAAATTTGACTTCTGCTTTTAACCCAACTCCTCTGGGGAGCTGTTGTGGGGTGTTAAGTGCCTTGTTCAAGGGCACAATGGCAGGCAATGGAATCTAGGATTTGATACCAGCAACCCTCCTGTTCCCAGCTTGCGTTCCTCCTGATTTTTCCCGTCGGTCACAGGATTCAAACTGGCAGCCCTCCGGTTGCTGGCTTGCCTCTATCACTGCTAGGCCACCTGCCTATCAGGTTTCAGGTAAGACCCAAGTGCAGACTGTGTTGAAGTAACAATGGTTATTGCAACAACAGGGGACGGTAAACGACAGGTCAAGGCAGGCAGGGGTCGATAATTTAGAGTAGTGAGGCCAAGGTACATGATGGCAGGCAGGCCCAGGGTCAGGTCAGGCAGAGGTCGGTAATCCAGAGTGGGGGCAAAGGCAGGAATGGTGGAGAGGTTCGGGGCAATTTCCAAGCCCCCAGGAAGACATCCCGGGGCAGGCAGAGCTGATTTCAGACAATGGGCATGGCAGAACAGGCTCCAGCCCACGATGGCACCAATAGACCAGTCAATCAAGGGATTGTGTCGCTGGAGCCAAGAGAATGCAGAGACTCAATTAGCAGGAATTAGATTGTCTCGCTGTGGTTCCCCAACACTCGTAGGTTGATAGGAGGGGTTGAGTGGTGATGCCCAGCTCGGACGCCAGGGTAACGTCCATAAGACTCATATCGGCCCCCGAGTCGATGAGTCTCTGGAGAGACTTAGACTGGTCGCCCCACAGCAGGGTGGCATGGAGAGGGGCAAGAAGAAACATAATCCTTTATACCCACCAGAGTTCTCATTCCTACCAATGAGCTAGGTCTCTTGAAGGGACAGGTAGACACATAATGACCGGCAGAACCACAATACAGACAACTCTGGGTGTTAAGTCTGCGTACACGTTCGGCTGAAGGCAGCCTAGCCCTGCCGAGCTGCATCGGCTCGGGAAAGGGCATATCGGCAGTTTTCGGAGGCTCTTGGAGAAACTCGGGTAAGCTCGGATCCTCTCGGGGACAAAAACGCTGGGGACATCCGGAGTTCATCAGATGTAATGTGGGATCCTCGAGTGAGCGATTGGAACCGCAATCAGACGTCTTGTCTCTCCTACGTTCCTGTAGCCAACCATCGATCCGGATGGTTAAAGCGATGAGTGAGTCAAGATCCATTGGTTGTTCCTGGGCTGCAAGCTGATCCTTTACCTCCTCCGATAATCCATGCAGGAATCCATACAGCGCTTCCGGGTTCCATGCACCCTCCTCTGCTAGCGTGCGGAAATCCACCGCATAGTCTGCCACACTGAGGGAGTCCTGCCGAAACTGAAGTAACTTCCAGGCAGCCTCTCTCCTGGACCCCGGAGCCTCGAAAACCTTTCTCACCTCCGCCACAAATACCTCCAGACTGAGACAGACAGTGGATTGTTGCTCCCACACCACCGTGGCCCAGGCGAGTGCCCTCCCGGACATAAGCATAATATGTATGCTATCTTCGAGCAGTCCGAGGAGAATGAAGAAGGCTGCAGCTCAAAAACGAGGGAGCACTGGGAGACAAAGGCCCGGTAGGTTCTGGAATCTCCATCATAGCGCTACTGGGTAGGTAAGCAGGGTTCCCGGGAAACCGGGGTGACGGCACTGTTACCAGCCAGGTTACTGAGGGGCTGGGAGGTTACCGTCTAGTAGGCAACCCACGGAATTGCTCCCACAAAGCGTCCAATGCTAGGTCGTGGCGTTCGGCCACTTCCTGGAACCCTTCCATCGGACCACGAAGCATCTCCTCATGTCTACCAATGAGGGCTCCTTGGGAGGAGATAGCATTGCGGAGCTGGTCCAAATCTGCTGGGTCAGTCATGGCCAGTTTGTACTATCAGGTAAGACCCAAGTGCAGACTGTGTTGAAGTAACAATGTTTATTGCAACAACAGGGGAAGGTAATTGACAGGTCAAGGCAGGCAGGGGTTGATCATTTAGAGTAGTGGGGCCAAGGTACAGGACGGCAGGCAGGCCCAGGGTCAGGCCAGGCAGAGGTTGGTAATCCAGAGTAGGGGCAAAGGCACAGGACAGCAGGCAGGCAAAGAGTCAAGACAGGCAAGGACGAGAAAAGAGAGACTGGGGAAGCAGAAGCTGAGACAAACCGCTGGTTGACTTGGAACAAACTGGCACAGACAGACAGAAAACACAGGTATAAATACCCAGGGTTAAGTCGGGAAGATGGGCGACACATGGAGGGGGGTGGAGACAAGCACAAGGACAGGTGAAACAGATCAGGAAGTGACACCTGCCACCCCTATACATGGCTTAGCACTAATTTTGCATTGGAACAGGATCAGGATGTTGTCCATTTGAGACTTGATATGATCACCAGTGGGGGAGAAACTTTATTTTCTTCCTTGAAAATCATTGAAAAGTAATTGACAATTGGAGAGTGGGAAATCCTGATGAATGGCGATATTCTGAGGTTTACTGAGGTGAGCACTCCAGTGACAGAGGCAGGATAACTGTAAACCTCCTTGTTATTGTACTCTTATCAACTTCAATGAACTACCATATTTCCAGTGGGCTACCTGTTTGCAATTTCTATTTATCCTTTTTATGTCATTCTGTCACATGGGTCCTGAGTGGCGCAGTGGTCTAAGGCACTGCATTTTAGTGCTAGAGGCATCACTACAGACCCTGGTTTGATTCCAGACTGTATCACAACCGGCCAGGATTGGGAGGCTCATAGGGGAGGTGCACAATTGGCCCAGTCTCTTCCGGGTTAGGGTTTGGCCGGGGTAGGCTGTCAGTGTAAATAAGAATTTGTTCTTAACTGACTTGCCTAGTTAAATAAATAAAACATAATCCCAAGTACTGCTTATGTTACCATACAAGGACAAATACTAACTTGAGGTACTTGTGTGTGTAAACACTCAAACATCGAGTAATCTATGTCAGTCACAAGGAGAACATAAGATTTCAGGCCCTCAACTCATGTAGTCACAATGTTTTTTTGACTCGATGAATGTTACCGATAGGAAGGAGACACACACTTGGTTCCTCTGGCAGAAAACACTTTCAGGTTTTGATACAATTTAGCTTTACATTTTGTGTTGCAATGTAAATCTGTGTTAACAGCTGCAACTGCAAATTCATTTGAGTTCAATGTACTTGATCCAGTGTATTGTGTCAGTGCTGTAAAGCCTCATCAGTCAAGTGTTTTCCAGCCCAATATTTCATCAACCCTCTTACAGTACAGAGAGACTGACAGAAATGGAGCACTTGAAAATCAATGGGTCCCAATACTCCCATTAGACAAATTCTGTGTGAAAATGTCGATGCTGCTCCCATGAGCAGTAGCATACTAAAGAAGGTCATTAACTGGGACACTCCTTATAAATCAGTGCATGCAGCGTCTGTCTGTCCATGGAATGGAAATTGACTTACAGTACTTCAGCCTATTTTGAAAAATGTTCCCCATTGCTCAACTTCTCTTGTTTTGTTCAGTTCACTTGACTGTAACTTTACAGATTAGGTTTCCCCCCATTGGCTTAACACCTAAGACCAATACAGTATTTTGCCTCCACATTCCACAAATGACAGGATTTGAAAGAAGTCAGATAAGCCATGTGTTGCATTCACTTCCAGATAAGTCTTTTTTTGATGCCTGGATACATTTACATCAATTACGTCAGGCTTGTTTTTGTTTGCAAACTTTGTGATGGCTTGGCTCCATTCGTTATGTAGGAGTTGTTCAACCAACATTGACGTGGGACATGGAAGCTAAAAGAAATGCTTTGTTGGGATGTCCTTTAAAGTTCATCATCATTTAGGGCTGGAATACGCACAAACAAAAATGGCTGCATCTGGTTGTCCAAAGGAATGGCGCACCACATGGGTCTGTCAATTTCTTTAGAATTACCACATTGATCATACATGCTAACTATTTGGGATGACATGTATTTCGTTTTTCTATTCACTTCAATGTAAGCATTATCACTTCTGCTACATATGCACACAACTCTTTCCCTGACGTGGATTGGAATGTGGCAATGAAGGACATCCAATGTGCCTTTCACACAAATGCCAATAACAGAGAAGAAGGGTGAAGAAATGCTCTGCTGGTGTTCTTTTCTGTTCTAGGTCTTGACACAGTAGAAGGATAGCCTTACTGAGAGTATGGATACTGGTTCAGGCAGGGAGGTGGAGAAAGCTTTTCAACTGGAGCAAGTCACGTCGGATCAAGGCTATGCTGTTAATTAGTTAACCTGCCATTATTCAGAAAGTTTCAAGAGCTATCAATGAAATCTACCATTATTCCTCTTGGGAAAGTAGAGAATGATCTTAAAGATGTCATATGACATAAAACTGTTTTTAAATTCACAAGCTGTGGTATTGATTATGCCCACTTTGAATGCAATATCACATGCTTAGATGTAATTCATTTATTTTGATATTAGAAGCTCCATTCCCCGTCTGGTAAAAATCTTCGAAACTTGTGAAAACTTGTAAAACCTAAACTGTCCAGTTTCACTATTTCTTACCATCATTTAAAAAAAATGTATATATATATATATTTCACTTTTATTTAACCAGGTAGGCAAGTTGAGAACAAGTTCTCATTTACAACTGCGACCTGGCCAAGATAAAGCTGAGCAGTTCGACACATATAACAACACAGAGTTACATGTGGAGTAAAACAAACATAGATTCAATAATACAGTAGAAAAATAAGTCTATACACAATGTGTGCAAATGAGGTGAGATAAGGGAGGTAAAGGCAATAAATAGGCCATGGTGGTGAAGTAATTACAATATAGCAATTAAACACTGGAATGGTAGATTTGACAGTAGATGAGTGTGCAAAGCAGAAATACTGGGGTGCAAAGGAGCAAAATAAATAAATAAATACAGTAGGGGAAGAAGGAGTTGTTTGGGCTATTTATAGATGGGCTATGTACAGGTGAGCTGCTCTGACAGCTGGTGCTTAAAGCAAGTGAGGGAGATAAGTGTTTCCAGTTTCATAGATTTTTGTAGTTCGTTCCAGTCATTGGCAACAGAGAACTGGAAGGGAGAGGCGGCCAAAGGAGGAATTGGCATTGGGGGTGACAAGTGAGATATACCTGCTGGAACGCATGCTACGGTGGGTGCTGCTATGGTGCCAAAACGGATGGCACTGTGATGGACTGCATCCAATTTGTTGAGTAGGGTGTTGGAGGCTATTTTGTAAATTACATCGCCAAAGTCGAGGATCGGTAAGATGGTCAGTTTTACGAGGGTATGTTTTGCAGCATGAGTGAAGGATGCCTTGTTGCGAAATAGGAAGCCAATTCTAGATTTAACTTTGGATTGGAGATGTTTTATGTGAGTCTGGAAGGAGATTTTACAGTCTAACCAGACACCTAGGTAAGTCAGAACCGTCCAGAGTAGTGATGCTGGACGGGTGGGCAGGTGCAGGCATTGATCGATTGAAGAGCATGCATTTAGTTTGACTTGTATTTAAGAGCAATTGGAGGCCACGGAAGGAGAGTTGTATGGCATTGAAGCTCGTCTGGAGGGTTGTTAACACAGTGTCCAAAGAAGGGCGAGAGGTATACAGAATGGTGTCGTCTGCGTAGAGGTGGATCAGAGACTCACCAGCAGCAAGAGCAACATCATTGATGTGTACAGAAAAGAGAGTCGGCCCAAGAATTTAACCCTGTGGCACCCCCATAGAGACTGCCAGAGGCCCGGACAACAGACCCTCAGATTTGACACACTGAACTCTGTCGGAGAAGTAGTTGGTGAACCATTTGGTGAATCATTTGAGAAACCAAGGCTGTTGAGTCTGCCGATGAGGATGATGTGATTGACAGAGTCGAAAGCCTTGGCCAGGTCAATGAATACAGCTGCACAGTATTGTTTCTTATCGATGGCGGTTAAGATATCGTTTAGGACCTTGAGCGTGGCTGAGGTGCACCCATGACCAGCTCGGAAACCAGATTGCATAGCGGAGAAGGTACGGTGGGACAGAGTTTCCTATCCTCAGTGCAGTGGGCAGCTGGTTGGAGGTGTTCCTATTCTCCATGGACTTTACAATGTCCCAGAACTTTTTTGAGTTTGTGTTGAAGGTTTATTATTTCTATGTAAATTTCTGCTTGAAAAAGCTAGCCTTGGCTTTTCTAACTGCCTGTGTATATTGGTTTCTAACTTCCCTGAAAAGTTGCATTTCACTGAGGCTGTTCGATGCTAATGCAGAACGCCACAGGATGTTTTTGTGTTGGTTAAGGGCAGTCCGGTCTGGAGAGAACCAAGAGCTATATCTGTTCCTGGTTCTAACTTTCTTGAATGGGGCATGCTTATTTAAGATGGTGAGGAAGGCATTTTTAAAGAATAACCAGGCATCCTCTACTGACGGGTTGAGGTCAATACCCTTCCAGGATACCCGGGCCACGTCGATTAGAAAGGCCTGCGCGCTGAAGTGTTTCAGGGAGCATTTGATAGTGATGAGTGGAGGTCGTTTGACCGCTGACCCATTATGGATGCAGGCAATGAGGCAGTGATCGCTGAGATCTTGGTTGAAAACAGCAAAGGTGTATTTAGAGGGCAAGTTGGTTAGGATGATATCTATGAGGGTGCCCCTGTTTACGACTTTGGGGTTAATCATAACCAAATTGGGCATATACATTGCCCTTTGATTCGATTGTTAGGCTTTGCAGAACATGCATGAGCCAAGATGATTTGGTCCATTTAGTTGCATTCTACAATGCAGGCGGGTCTCTGTGCTGTAGTGAAACGTGACACAAGTCTGAGAAATTCTCTTCCAGTGTTAATATAAAAGCAGCAGAAGAATCAGGGCCATAAAATGGATACATTTGAAATGTGTGACTAAGAGTTGCGGGTGCGGCGGGAGGCACAGTGACATAAAACCCAGTGAGTGAAGCCCAGGGATGTGTCCCCTGGGTTTAATCCAGTGTGGCATACAGAGCATGGCGCAGCCTGCAAGGATTATGTGTGCTGGACTAAGTTGCCCTACTCTCTCCTCCTCGTTGCCCTACTTTTCATTGAAATATGGAGAGAAAGAGAGCGAGAGAGGGATAGAGTGATTTCTATATTGGAGGAATGCAGGGACAGATGGAGTCATGTGGTGGGGAGGGGCACATGGAGAAAGGAGAGGGAGAGAGAGGCAGATAGACCACCACAACTTTATTCCTCTCTCCCTCTCACATTGTTAATTCTGGTTTAAAAATACTTATTGGGCGGTAGATAATGGTGGATTTGTTTATATTACACATTACAGGTGAGTTAGCTTTGTCGTGCATAGTTTTATTTGAGCAAATACAGCTTCAAAACCTACCCTTTAACCTTACCATACATAACATAGCATTGCAATTTTAGGTATTACGTTTTATTTTTTTATTTTTTTTAGATATCCTCTTTATCTCTTACAGAATGTATAATACTCAGCTTTAACATAGCCTTCCATGTGTTGTGTGTAACACGATCTCTGCAACATACTGTGCACACTCAGTTGGACTGAAACTGAAGAGCCTTGATGACCCGTCTAGTCACGAAAGAAGGGCGACACGCAGTTACTAATGTCACCCCCTTCCCCTGTCCCCTAATGCAGCTACAGTTCATCATATTGTACAAGCCTTCAGTGTTGAGCCTTGTGTGTTAGCTACTGTATGACATGGAGAGCTGTAGCTAGCATCCACATAGACCCGTCTTTCCCTTCTCCATCATTTCCGCTCAGACTCCCACTCCCTTCCCTAAACCCTCTTGGCTCAGTCCATGGGAATTCTTAGTGGGTCACTGCTCCTGGCCTCTTTATTCCCATTTAGCGGCAGCACCAACACCTGGCTCGCCACTTCCTCACAGCTCCTCATTAATCCACACTGATACTAACAGGAACTGAGCACCTGGAAAATTGCCTAATTGGAAGCAACAGTGGTTCCCCGTGTTCAGAACTGATTTGCAGACCAATTGTTTTGTCTGAGCTTGACTATAAAATGTTTACTGTTGTAATTTCATATACACCTATTTGAGAATGCTGTTCATTGACAGTAGCTCAGCGTTCAATGTCATAGTGCCCTCCAAGCTAAGCTATCACTAAGCTCAGGACCCTGGGACTGAACACCTTCCTCTGCAACTGGATCCAGGACTTTCTGACGGGCCTCCCCCAGAAGGTAAGGGTAGGCTACAACACGTCTGCTACACTGACCCTCAACATGGGGGCCCTTAAGTGGTGCGTGCTTAGTCCCCTCCTGTACTCCCTGTTCACCCACGACTGCCATGGTCGCGCACAACTCCAACACCATCATTACGTTTTCTGACGACACAACAGTGGTTGGCCTGATCACAGACGACGATGAGACAGCCTATAGGAAAGAGGTCAGAGACGCCAGGACAACAACTCCCTCAGCATCAGCAAGACAAGGAAGCTGATTATGGACTACAGGAAACCGAGGGTCGAGCCCTCATCCACATTGACGGGGATGTAGTGGAGTGGGTCAACAGCTTCAAATTACTCTGAGTCCACATCACTAAGGAATTATGATGGTCCACACACACCAACACAGTTGTGAAGAAGGCACAACAACCCCTCTTCCCCCTCAGGAGGCTGCAAAGATTTGGCATGGGCCCTCAGAACCTAAAAGTTCTACAGCTTCACCATTGAGAGCATCTTGACTGGCTGCATCACCGCTTGGTATGGCAACTGCTTGGCATCTGACCACAAGGCGCTACAGAGGGTAGTGTGTACGGCCCAGTACATCACTGGGGCCGAGCTCCCTGCCATCCAGGAACTCTATACCAGGCGGTGTCAGAGGAAGTGTCACGATCGTCATAAGGAGTGGACCAAAGCGCAGCGTGATTTGGGTTCATCATAATTTATTTAAATGTGAACCAGCAACAAAACAATACAGAGAAACAAACGAACGTACAGCCTTGTAGGGCTCAAATGCAACAATACAAAAACAAGATCCCACAAACAACAAGTGGAAAAAAGGCTGCCTAAGTATGATCCCCAATCAGAGACACTGATAGACAGCTGTCTCTGATTGGAAACCATACCCGGCCAACAAAGAAATAGAAAACATAGAATACACATAGAAATAATAAACTAGAACACCCCCCAGTCACGCCTTGACCTACTCCACCATACAAAATAAAGGCTTTCTATGGTCAGGACGTGACAGGAAGGCCCTAAAAATGTACTCCAGCCACCCAAGTCATAGGCTGTTGTCTCTGTTACCACATGGCAAGCAGGCCATCAGACAGCTAAATAGTTATTTAAATAGGTAACCAATAGCTACCTGGACTATCTGCATTGACCCTTTTATTATATAATTGTTTATTTTCTATTGTATTTAACCTTTTTGTAACTAGGCAAATAAGTGAAGAACAAATTCTTATTTACAATGACGGCCTACAAGAAGGTAAAAGGCCTCCTGCGGGACTATCTCTTTTGACTCATCACATACGCTGCTGCAACTGTTTATGATCTGTTCTGTTGCCCAGTCACTTTATCCCTACCTACATGTATATGTACATACAGTATCTACCTCAATTACCTCGTACCCCTGCACATCCACACGGTACGGGTACCCCGTGTATATAGCCAAGTTATCGTTACTCATTGTGTATTTATTCCTCATTTGATTATTTCTCTATTATTTCTCTAAGTACAGTAAGCCTTTCACTGTTGATCTACACCTGTTGTTTACGAAGCATGTGACAAATACAATTACATTTTATTTGATGTCCTTCAGCCTCTCTGATCAGTTGATTGTGGGAAGTTTCAAGTCTTTTGTTGTTACTCCACTGCCTCTCTACCACAGGTGGCTAACATGAAACTGGAATCGTTGACCATTGGGTTATTTGTGGTAATGTAATTGGCTAGCTAGTTAGCTGGGTGTGCGCTAATACTGTTTCAAACGTCACTCGCTTTTAGATTTGGAGTAGTTATTCCCCTTGCGCTGCAAGGGCCGCGGCTTTTGTGGAGAGATGGGTAACGATGCTTCGAGTGTGGCTGTTGTCTATGTGTTCCTGGTTTGAGCCCAGGTAGGGGCGAGGAGAGGGACGGAAGCTATACTGTTACACTGGCAATACTATAGTGCCTATAAGAACATCCAATAGTCAAAGGTATATGAAATACAAATGGCATAGAGAGAAATAGTCCTATAAATACTATATTAACTACAACCTAAAACCTTTTACCTCATGTTTAAAGGAACCACCAATGTTCATATGTTCTCATGTTTTGAGCAAGGAACTTAAATTATAGCTTTTTTACATGGCACACATTTTTACATGGCACATATTACTTTCTTCTCCAACACATTATTTAAACCAAATTGAACATGTTTCATTATTTATTTGAGGCTAAATTGATTTTATTGATCTTTTATATTAAGTTCACATAAGTGTTAATTCAGTATTGTTGTAATTGTCATTATAATTATTATTATTTATTTTTTCAAATCGGCCGATTAATCGGTATCGGCTTTTTTCGTCCTAATCGGTATCGCTATCGGAGTTGAAAAATCATAATCGGTCGACCTCTATTACAAATACTTTCTGGTTATTTCTGGTTATAAAAAATACACTACATGTCCAAAAGGATGTTGACACCTGCTCGTCGAACATCTCATTCCAAAATCATGGGCGTTAATATGAGTTGGTTCCCCTTTGCTGCTATAACAGCCTCCACTCTTCTGGGAAGGCTTTCCACTAGATGTTGCAACATTGCTGTGGGGACTTGCTTCCATTCAGCCACAAGAGCATTAGTGAGGTCGGGCTCGCGTTCCAATTCATCTCAAAGGTGTTCGATGGGGTTGAGGTCAGTGCTCTGTGCAGGCCAGTCAAGTTCTTCCACGCCGATCTCGACAAACCATTTCTGTATACACCTCGCTTTGTGCATATGGGGGCATTGTCATGCTGGAACAGGGAAGGACTTTCCCCAAACTGTTGCCATGAAGTTGGAAGCACATAATCATTTAGAATGTCATTGTATGCTGTATCATTAAGATTTTCCTTCACTGTAACAAAGGTGCCTGAACCACACTCCACCAAACTTTACAGTTGGCACTATCGGGCAGGGAGCGTTCTCCTGGCATCCGCCAACCCAGATTAGTCCGTCGGATTGCCAGATGGTGAAGTGTGATTCGTCACTTCAGAGAACGCGTTTCCACTGCTCCAGAGTCCAATGGCGGCAAGCTTTACATCACTCCAGCCGATGCTTGTCATTGTGCGTGGTGATCTTAGGCTTGTGTGAGGCTGCTCGGCCATGGAAACCCATTTCATGAAGCTCTCGATGAACAGTTCTTGTACTGACGTTGCTTTCAGAGGCCTTTCAGAGGCAGCTTGGAACTCGGTTGAGGACAGACAATTTTACGAGCTACACGCTTCAGCACTCGGCAGTCCCATTCTGTGAGCTTGTGTGGCCTACCACTTCGCGGCTGAGCCGTTGTTGCTCTTAGATGTTTCCACTTCACAATAACAGCACTTACAGTTCACCGGGCAACTCTAGCAGGGCAGAAATTTGACGAACTGACCTGTTGGAAAGGTGGCATCCTATGATGGTACCACATTGAAAGTCACTGAGCTCTTCAGTATGGGCCATTCTACTGCCAATGTTTGTCTATGGAGATTGCATGGTTGTGTGATCGATTTTATGCACCTGTCTTGTTGTTCAATGTCATGACCGAGCACTCTGAGCTGGCTCTGTTTGGCAGCCAGTAGGTTTGCCTATCTGTTTGTACTTTCACTCTGTGTTTTCACTATAATCAAATAGTACAGTAGGTGGTTAGCTAGGTCCATATTGATTCACATGTACTGTTAGAAGGATGTTAGAAGAATCTCAAGTCAATGATCATTAGACGTGATGAAGTATAGAATAACTACATGATGTTGTGATACATCTCTAAGAACTCAGGGTCAGCCATGTTCTTTGCCCTTTCAGCAACCAATGGTGTAACAAAACAATCTGTCAATCAATCAAAGTCTATTTATTTATCATTGTTACATCAACAATAACCCAGCCTAGATCCCAAAGACCAAGCAGCAGCACAGTGGCAAAGACAAAATACATCTGGAGAGGAACCAGACTCAGAGGTTCCTCCAATAATGGAAATCATAATGTACTGTACAGTGTGTCCCATCTCTCCTCTCTGTCCATCAGTCGAGAGTTTCAGACAGAGGTGTGCTAAAGAGAGATCATCTGGGGCTGTTTTTCTCCTGAACATGTGACCTGACTGGGGGGGGGGGGGGGGGGGGGGTTTGTTTTTTAATGGTTAAAAGCAGGAGATTTTCCTGGTTGGGTTTGGTTGCCAGTGCGAAATCCTGGCCCTAGTATGGCGACTCGAGTGTCGATTCTCTAGGGTGGCAGACTGTATTTCAGTGTCCTTGTGGACTGGCCATTGATGCTCATTGCTTTCCATAAGTCGTTGTCCTCAACAGCAGATTGGGGGTACCAGGCAGTGTGTTATCATGAGGATAAACACTTGATAAACAACTAACGCTTTCCCCCCAAAGTATAGTTTCCATATAGTTCAATTTTGCTAGTGCTCAGTCTGCATAGTCAGAGAACAACTCATGTTCTACCACTGTATAAGTATATTGTAGCCTGTCCCCCTCCCTGTATTCCCTACCACCATATAAGGCTTAAATATATCTCTTCACTCAGCAGCACTGCACTAATAAGACCCTGTGAATAATTGAAAATGTGTCAGTCTACACAAGCAAAGTCAGTCTACAGTGGGCGAATTGTGGCCTACTTGCCCTCACCCCTCTGGTGGGGGTAGTAAGATGAGCGATTATGAGCTTTACTGTGTGTGTGTGTGTGTGTGTGTGTGTGTGTGTGTGTGTGTGTGTGTGTGTGTGTGTGTGTGTGTGTGTGTGTGTGTGTGTGGATACTGATGTTCAATTATTATGGATTGGTTATAG
The DNA here is from genome assembly GCF_057628025.1 of Oncorhynchus mykiss. Classification (NCBI taxonomy): domain Eukaryota; kingdom Metazoa; phylum Chordata; class Actinopteri; order Salmoniformes; family Salmonidae; genus Oncorhynchus; species Oncorhynchus mykiss. Next base: position 56,175,841 of record NC_143037.1, read on the forward strand.
TTATAGATTGGTGGCGCTGTTTGTATGTTTTGGTGTTGCTGTATGTGTATGTGTGTGAGAGAGAGGGGGGGACGAGGACAAGAGCGAGAGCAAGAGAGAGCAGATGTCACTGGGCAGAGTCATCCATGACCCTTCCTTCTGTAGCAAGTACGGTTGAGGTGCAGCAGAATGTCCCTGTGTCCCCCTTAGCGAGACTGCACAATAGAGGTCTTCACAGGTCCAACAGGCACGAAATTCTGAGATCTGACCTGTGACTCAAGCGGGTCCGGATCCTAAATTTAGACTTTTGTCTCGGATCTAGGTCGGGTCTGATATAATTGCCATGAGTTTCAGGTATGTGCAATTAAAATAAATGTACTGACTGGACTCGATTGGACTCGTCCTCTGTTAATTTAATGTGTGTGAGTCAATGAAAACTGCGTGAGCTTGTTATCTGTGTCAGCCAATTACAACACAATAAAACATACAGCTTATGTCCAGCTGAAACTGGTTCCAGCTGCTCACATCACATGCGCCTGCTGCTGAAGAGAGCGAGTGCGAGTGAAAAGAGCCTTGGCCTGGGCTACTGTTGATTGCGTAGATGGAGGCCATTTTTATTGAAGTAAAGCAAAAGCTAGAGGAGAAAGAGTATAGTGAAAAGCAACTTACAAGACCCCGGAGCCCAGAAGACGGTATCCCGGAGCCTATTATTTTCTCTTTGTTTGTTATTTAATTATACACCCTTGAAACCGAGCTAATACAATTCTGTTGTCTGATCTGTGTAAACAGCTTGACCAAGCCCCCTGGTCTGCCACAAGTGGTGGAGAATGCGGGCTGATAATGTGGTCAGTTCAGGGTTGTCGTTTACGCAGCATCGGCACATGCGAGTTGATAGCTCAGTTCATCTGGGCCCAACAAGCACAACAGGCAGGTCAGGAACAAACGCTAGAGGAACAGCGCCTACAAAATGTCCACCTCGTTGAGGAAATCAGGAAGCTACAAGGAGGAGTGAAGCTCTATTGGACTCTGGGAGTGTAGTTATGCTCGTAGTCACGAGTCTGCTGGCCCAGGTGACCGAACGTGGCAGGGAGATGTCCGTTTCCTGTGTCCACGGTGACACCAAGCGGTATCTGACCGTACAAGCCAACATCGTGACGCCACAAGGGAGCTGCCAGATGATGGTGGGTGCTGAACCGGAGTTGCCGGTGGGGTACATCGAAGAGTCCCACAGCACATGGTGCAGCTCCATCGTGTTGGACGGTAGCCTGTGGTTCTGTAATGACTTCCGGGGTGTGAACAACATCAGCTTGTTCGATGCCTACCCCATTCCAAGGGTGGACTAGCTCATCGACCGATTAGGAAAGGCCCAGTAGCCTCCCGGGTGGTGCAGTGGTTAAGGGCGCTGTACTGCAGCGCCAGCTGTGCCATCAGAGTCCCTGGGTTCGCGCCCAGGCTCTGTCGTAACCGGCCGCGACCGGGAGGTCCGTGGGGCGACGCACAATTGGCCTAGCGTCGTCCGGGTTAGGGAGGGATTGGTCGGTAGGGATCTCCTTGTCTCATCGCGCACCAGCGACTCCTGTGGCGGGCCGGGCGCAGTGCGCGCTAGCCAAGGTTGCCAGGTGCACGGTGTAGCCTCCGACACATTGGTGCGGCTGGCTTCCGGGTTGGATGCGCGCTGTGTTAAGAAGCAGTACGGCTGGTTGGGTTGTGTATCGGAGGACGCATGACATTCAACCTTCGTCTCTCCCGAGCCTGTACGGGAGTTGTAGCAATGAGACAAGATAGTAGCTACTACAACAATTGGATACCACGAAATTGGGGAGAAAAAGGGGTTAAAAAAAAAGAAAAAAGAAAAAAAAAAGGAAAGGCCCAGTACATCAGCACCCTCTACCTCCTGGGAGAAGACGGCGTTTTCAATACCGGGGGGCTTATATCAGTACCGGGTGCTCCCATTCGGTCTCAGACCCCCGCCCACGTTCCAGCGCCTGATGGACCGAGTCCTCCGACCCCACCAACAGTACGCAGCGGCCTATTTGGATGATATCTACAGCCAAGGTTGGGAAGAGCACCTGACACACCTCCAGGCGGTGCTGGGTGTGCTCAGGCAAGCCGGATTGACAGCGAACCCCACAAAATGCAAACTAGGCTTCGAGGAGGTGGAGTACCTGGGGTATTTGATTGGACAGGAGGAACGTCAAGCCCCAGGAGAGGAAGGTCCATGCGGTACGTGACAGGCCCGTTCAAGTCACGTCAAGTCCTTCCTGGGAATGGCAGGATACTACAGGATACTACAGCTGGTTTATCCCCAACTTTGAGGCTATAGCCTCCCCCCTTACCGATCTAACCAGTGTCCGCTTCCCGTAAACAGTGAAGTGGACGGGCGAGACCGAAGCGGCATTCAGGCGCCTAAAGGATCTGCTGTGCTCCCATCCGATTCTCATAACGCCAGATGGACGCATATGACACGGGACTAGGGGCCGTCCTGTCCCAGGTACACAATGGGGAGGAGCACCACATCATGTACGAAAGCCAAAAGCTGATACCCAGAGAAAGAAGTACTCTATTGTCGAGAAAGACTGCCTAGCGGTAAAGTGGGCGCTAGACACTCAAGTATTACCTGTTGGGTACCCACTTCACCCTGGTCTCAGACCATTCTCCCCTGGTCTGGAAGGCCACAAAGGGAAGGGACACAAACGATCGGTTCACCAGGTGGTTGTTGTCCCTTCAACGCTTCTCTTTTTCTGTTGTGTACATGTCTGGAGCGACACATGGGAACGGGGATGCCCTATCGAGAAGGGAGACAGTCGCCTCTTCACTGTTGACGTTGAGACTGGTGTTTTGCGGGTACTATTTCATGAAGCTGCCAGTTGAGGACTTGTGAGGCGTCTGTTTCTCAAAGTAGACACTCTAATGTACTTGTGCTCAATTGTGAGTTTGCACTGTTCTACAGAAGGGAGTAGTACACAGTGTTGTACGAGATCTTCAATTTCTTGGCAATTTCTCGTATGGAATAGCCTTCATTTCTCAGAACAAGAATAGACTGACGAGTTTCAGAAGAAAGTTATTTGTTTCTGGCCCTTTTGAAGCTGTAATCTAACCCACAAATGCTGATGCTCCAGATACTCAACTAGCCTAAAGAATGCCAGTTTTAAGTCAAAATCAAATCAAATGTATTTATATAGCCCTTCGTACATCAGCTGATATCTCAAAGTGCTGTACAGAAACCCAGCCTAAAACCCCAAACAGCAAGCAATGCAGGTGTAGAAGCACGATGGCTAGGAAAAACTCCCTAGAAAGGCCAAAACCTAGGAAGAAACCTAGAGAGGATCCAGGCTATGTGGGGTGGCCAGTCCTCTTCTGGCTGTGCCGGGTGGAGATTATAACAGAACATGGCCAAGATGTTCAAATGTTCATAAATGACCAGCATGGTCGAATAATAATAAGGCAGAACAGTTGAAACTGGAGCAGCAGCACGGCCAGGTGGACTGGAGACAGCAAGGAGTCATCATGTCAGGTAGTCCTGGGGCATGGTCCTAGGGCTCAGGTCCTCTGAGAGAGAGAAAGAAAGAGAGAAGGAGAGAATTAGAGAACGCACACTTAGATTCACACAGGACACCAAATAGGACAGGAGAAGTACTCCAGATATAACAAACTGACCCTAGCCCCCCAACACATAAACTACTGCAGCATAAATACTAGAGGCTGAGACAAGAGGGGTCAGGAGACACTGTGGCCCCATCCGAGGACACCCCCGGACAGGGCCAAACAGGAAGGATATAACCCCACCCACTTTGCCAAAGCACAGCCCCCACACCACTAGAGGGATATCTTCAACCACCAACTTACCATCCTGAGACAAGGCTGAGTATAGCCCACAAAGGTCTCCGCCATGGCACAACCCAAAGGGGGGCGCCAACCCAGACAGGATGACCACATTGCTTCTTTAATCAGAACAACAGTTTTTAGCTCTGCTCACATAATTGCAAAAGGTTTTTCTAATGATCAATTAGCCTTTTAAAATTATAAACTTGGATTAGCTAACACAACGTGCCATTGGAACACAGGAGTGATGGTTGCTGATAATGGGCCTCTGTACACCTTTGTAGATATTCCATAAAAAATACAAATCAGCCGTTTCCAGCTACAATGGTCATTTACAATGTTATTTTAATGGCCAAAAATGTTCCTTTTCTTTCAAAAACAAGGAAATGTCAAAATGACCCCAAACTTTTGAACGGTAGTGTACATGTAAAGACTCCAGAGATTTACAAGTAAAGACTCCAGAGATGTACAAGTAAAGACTCCAGAAGTATACAAATAAAGAATCCAGAGATCAAGCGAAGAGCAGAGGGGATAGAAGGTATTCCTGTTACAACCCTCTATTGAAGGATGAATGGATGAATCTGTGGCTAGAGAAACAGACTACTATTTTTCCACACAGTATTTCACAATGAGATGTAACATGTGTGTTTTGCACTTGTGCTTTTTAATAGTACATGAACTTGTACCTCTTGATTTCTCTGTAGAAATACTCATGGACTCTACGACGGCAACAGCAGAGCTGGGATGGACTATCTACCCAGCATTGGGGGTGAGTAGAACATTTTACTAGCTTTTAAAACGTTTAGTAATTTTTGCAGATCCATTTTTGGATCGTCTCCAGTAGAAGCAACATGAGAAGGCCAATGTAGAACAACAACAACAACAGTATATCATTAATTTATACTTCCCATATTTGTTAACCACCATGTTCATACAGCACTGTTGTGGGAAAACAATTAGGGGCAGTAATACTGTATATCAGGTCTTAGGCAGGAAAAGACCACCAAACAGCTTGTGTGAAATGCAGGTTGACATTTATTGTCATGAATCTTGCCCTGGAGGCAGAACTGTGATTTCCACTAGATGGGCCAGCTTCAAAATCACAATTGGCTATATCGTAAAAATGCAGGAAAACAAAAATGTGCTTTTTGGTTTTAATTTAAGGTTTGGGTTTGGCATTAAGGTCAGCAGTGTGGTTAAGGTTAGAGTTAGGTTTAAAATCCAATTTTATGACTTCGTGGCTGTGCCAGCTAGCAACCACTCTGTAGAGCTGCCTCAAGGCAAAATGCATGACAATAAATTCCAACCTCCTCCTGGTGTAGGCGTTAGAGTTAATCAAAATAAACTTCTAAGTCAAAGTGATTTGGGGGAAATGTGCCTACTGATGCCTTTACTGTAAAATGGAAAGGTGGGAGTTTGAGGAATTGCAAAGTTGTTTTATTTATTATGTTCAAGAAAGATTTTCTTGTCATACTGAAATTAATCATTTATCAAGTGTGTGTGTGTGGTGTAAGGAAGATAAACAATGTGAAAGCAGGTCAAGCCGCAAACCAAGTGATACTTCAAGGGAGTCTTATTGCTTAATAGTCTGACTGTCAGCTCTTTGTGCAAGCCTCCGAACAATGTAGCCCAGGAAGACAATTGTCTGACATGAAAATGTACTATTTTATGTTTGGTATCTACGGTCCACAGGAGGTTGGTGGGGAGGAGGGCTTGTGCTAATGGCTGGACAGAATAGGTTGAATGGTATCAGATACATCAAACACATGGTTTGATGCCGTAACATTCGCTCCATTCCAGCCATTATTAAGAGCCGTCCTCCCCACAGCAGCCTCCACTGAGCCATAATTAAGAACCGTCCTCCCCTCAGCAGCCTCCACTGAGCCATTATTAAGAACCGTCCTCCCCTCAGCAGCCTCCACTGAGCCATTATTAAGAACCGTCCTCCCCAAAGCAGCCTCCACTGAGCCATTATTAAAAGCCGTCCTCCCCTCAGCAGCCTCCACTGCTACGGACTGTGTTAGTAATTTTGAAGAGGTGTGAAGTCTGGCTCATTTGCCCTTCTAATTTATTCATTTTTCACATGCAGAAAAAGTTACATAGACAAAGGTCTAAAATAAAATGCAGAAATATAGCAATCTTATCTGATAACAATGTTATCTGACAGTTTATTACATTGGATTTTGTAATTTAGAAACTTGTCCGAAAGTGTCCAATTGGATGATTTATGTATTTCAATTATATTTCAAATCATATGGTCATATCATATTGTTACCACATTTATTGTGATAATAACCATAATATGGGTTTTGGGGGTTTTATTGCCTTGAACAGTAATACAATGACCAGTAATAAAATGACCAGTAATCAAATGTCCTGTTAAATGAATATGTTGACTGATGACTTGTTTTCACTGGTCATGGATGTTAAACTGACCTCTTGCTCTGTCTGTCCCTGGCAGTGGGAGGAGGTGAGTGGATACGACGAGAACATGAACACCATCCGCACTTACCAGGTGTGCAATGTCTTTGACAACAACCAGAACAACTGGGTACGCACCAAGTACATCAGCCGGCGAGGGGCCCAGCGCATCCACGTGGAGATGAAGTTCTCGGTGCGGGACTGCAGCTCCATCCCCAGCGTCCCCGGCTCCTGTAAGGAGACCTTTAACCTTTACTACTACGAGACGGACTCAGACACGGCCAATAAGGTGTCCCCGGCCTGGATGGAAAACCCCTGGATCAAGGTCGACACCATCGCAGCCGACGAGAGCTTCTCCCAGGTGGATCTGGGCGTCCGAGTGATGAAAATCAACACGGAGGTACGAAGCTTCGGCCCTGTGTCACGCCAAGGCTTCTATCTGGCCTTCCAGGACTATGGTGGCTGCATGTCGCTCATCGCCGTGCGCATCTTCTACAGGAAGTGCCCCCTCGTGGTCCTGAACGGCGCCGTGTTCCCCGAGACCCTGTCAGGGGCGGAGAGCACCTCCCTGGTGGCAGCACGGGGCGTGTGTGTGCCCAACGGGGAGGAGGTGGACGTACCCATCAAGCTCTACTGTAATGGGGACGGGGAGTGGATGGTGCCCATCGGGCGCTGCATGTGCAAGGCTGGGCACGAGGCGGTGGAGAATGGCACCGTGTGTCGAGGTGAGAGCTGCTGACGTAATGTGTTTACTGCTAATGTGGGCGTTTGGCCTTAGGGTCTACACATGTTGCAGAATGAGAAGGAGAGAGATATTGTTGTGGTCTCACTTTTATGTTTTCCAAGTTCCTCCCATATAGAAATAATAATTATGTGTACTAGTGATAAACCAGAGGATAGAGACATAAAGTGTCATGGACATAAGGACAGAAGTATCACTAGGGGAATGAAATGAATGCCCGGAAAGATGGATCATGAACGTACTGTAAAGGGTAGAGTGTTGATGGTAATTAGAGGTGTCTTTAAACCGTAGACCTGTGTCCCAGCCAGCCTGGTCTCATAGACTGGACGTGACATAGTAAATGTAAATCCTGCATACTCAAATTATACTGAACAAAAATATAAACTCAACATGCAATAATTAACAAAATGTTACTCAGTTACAGTTCATATAAGGAAATCAGTCCTTTGAAATAAATTCATTAGGCTGAATCTATGGATTTCACATGACTGGGCGGGGGCACAGCCATGGGTGAGCCTGGGAGGGCATAGGCCACTCCCACAATGGGAGCCAGGGCCAGCCAATCAGAATGAGTTTTTCCCCACAAAAGGGCTTTATTACAGACAGAAATATTCCTTATTTTCATCAGCTGTCTGGGTGGCTGGTCTCAGACAATGCCGCAGGTGAAGAAGCCGGATGTGGAGGGCTGGAGTGGTTATATTTGGTCTGCGGTTGTGAGACCGGTTGGACGTACTGCCAAATTCTCTAAAACGATGTTGGAGGTAGATTATGGTAGAACATGAACATTCAATTCTCTGGCAAAAACTCTGGTGAACATTCCTGCATGCCAATTGCACACTCCCTCAACATTTGAGACATCTGTGGCATTGTGTTGTGTGACAAAACTACACATTTTAGAGTGGCCTTTTATTGTCCCCAGCACAAGGTGCACCTGTGGAATGATCATGCTGTTTAATCAGCTTCTTCATATGCCACACCTGTCAGGTGGATGGATTATCTTGGCAAAGGAGATATGCTCACTAACAGGAATGTAAACAAATTTGTGCAAAAAATTAAAGAGAAATCAGCTTTTTGTGCTTATAAAAAATTTATAGGATCTTTCAGTTCAGCTCATGAAACATGTGACCAACACTTTACGTGTTGTGTTTATATTTTTGTTCAGTATAATATAATTGGTTACATAAGGTTACTTAAGGCAAAAAACGGGGTGGATGGGTGGATGGGTCGGTAAATTATGACATTATTATTATTGGAGTGTCTCAGATTTACATTTACTATGTTACGTCTACACCTGAGTCCAGGTTGCATCCTTACTTTCAGAGAGATCTCACTGTATTGCCAAGAAAGCACTATCCCTGTCTCTTCACTTACCCCTAGTGTAGTGAGAGACAAGGAAAATGTCCTACTCACACACACACACACACACACACACACACACACACACACACACACACACACACACACACACACACACACACACACACACACACACACACACACACACACACACACACACCAGTGATGCAGTGTTAAAAAAAAAGGTGTGTAAACGCTGATCGCCGTTCATGGTGAGTAAAGTAACACTCCCTACACTTTCAATAAAAGTGGGTTAACACTCAGGCAAAATAAAAAGGTGCGTAACCGGTGTTTATGTGTTTATTCTCCACTGCACCACTGTCACACACACACACCGTTAGACACATCTAGACAACAGACAATTGTTACTCCTCTTTTTTTTCCTCTGTACCGGCGGATATGATTCCACTGAACGAGTGGGGAGTAAGAATGAAGAGAGACTTTTGGCAGCACCCTCCCTGCTGCCATTGACAGAATCTAAATGGGGGGAGCTGATGGATGGAGATGGCTAACATCCTCAGCTGCCATGCGGCAGCAGTATGTCTCACTCATTTCCCCCCACAATAATCCCCTATAATTCCCTGCTTTAATGGCGGCCATAATTTACTAATTATGAGCATGGGAGGGCTCATTTTCATGTGTCCCTGGTCATTTGATTAGAAATATCAAGCACTGCTAATGAAGCCCTCGACGATCCATTCTGCTATGTTTCACGGTGTGATGGTTTGTATCTTTGGGGGGAGGAGCACTTAAATAGCCTGGGGTAGCCAGTGGTATCACTGCACTTTAGTCATATTGTTACACCCAGTGATACCCAGTGACATTTCGTTTAGTCCTTTAGGAAGTCATTATTTGTGATTGTAATTTGACATGGCAGGCCTCGTATGACAATTGAATGAAAACAGAGACTTCATATCACCAGGCACCATCATACTTACTTTTGTACCTAATACTTAGCTTTTATATATAGTCCTTAGCCGACCCATATATTAATAACCTACAGTGAGCTCCAAAAGTATTGGGACAGTGAAACATTGTGTTTTTGTTTTGGCTCTGTATGCCAGCACTTTGGATTTTAAATGATACAATGACTATGAGGTTAAAGTGCAGACTGTCAGCTTACATTTGAGGGTGATTTTCATTAATTTCTATTGGGCACAAAATAATCTGAAACACAACCAAAACAAACAGCAAATGCATCCAAAATACGTGCTAGGATATAGGAACAAATACTAAACTTTTGACTATTTTAATACACATATAAGTGAATTTGTCCCAATATGTTTGGTCCCCTAAAATTTGGGGTCAGTGTACAAAAGTGCTGTGATTTCTAAACGATTCACCCGATATGGATGAAAATACTGTCAAATTAAAGCTGCTAGTCTGCACTTTAAACTCATAGTCACTCATCATAGTCACTCATCCAAAGTGCTGGATGGAGTACAGAGACAAAATAACAAAAAAATGGTTCATGTTCCAATACTTTTGGAGATCACTGGATACTTCCAGGTTTACATACAGTAAGCAATGTTCGGACCAGAAATGCCATATGTTTGGAGGAAATACATGAATAGAGATTGCATTACCCCAGCTCCTCAGTCCCACATCCTAAAGGCAATAGCACAGCAAATACCGTAAAATACAGTCAAACATTTGAAAAATACTGTGATATGACATTTTGGCCATTTCGCCCAGCCTTACATACACCGTAGGCATTTACACTGTCCTGTGGGGAAACCAGGGTTATCTCCTGCAACAGTGGATCTTGTCCTATGAGTTTTGGCTTCTACAGAGAATTCAATGGTCATTGAACATAATGACAGAGAGAGAAGTCCCCTGCTGCCCCCAGTGTAAATCAAATGCTCAATTAGGTTCCTCTCATTCAACATCAGACTTACAACTCTTACATTGTAAATTACAATAACATTCCGTATACATTTTTTAAAACATTTGTAGGGTTATTTGCATAGAGTACACTACGCTTTATGTGAGAGATGTGCATGACTGCTTCTGTACATGCAACATGGCAACACCCTGTAGTTTACCCCTCTCTTTCTCCATCCAACAGACAGATGCTCATTGGGTGTAAAATAGTAATTTGAGGCAAGCAATTGAAAAGGAAGTCTTTCTGAAAATAAAATGTCGGACTATGTTAGGGCAGACTCCCAAACCCAAGTGTTTACTAACGGGTCAGGAGATCTGTAAATGCATGAGGGGCAAAGACTGTCCTCTCAATTCACCACCAATCTTACAAACATGGTGCATTAGACCCCCTCAAACTGAGTTACACACATCCCTCTTTTTCTCTCTCTGTCTTTCTGTCCTCCCCCTCTCTCACACACACAGTTGATACAGATGTGACCAATATATTGTCACCCTTGCACAATTCAATATTTCTTCAAAATTCACTATTTCTTCTATTTCTTTTTTGGTGCTCATGCTTATTTTGTTTGATTTTCAACTATACAGCAACAAGAAAATCTTAACTGAACTTTAGTTTTTTCATTCACCAAAATGGCCTGGACTAAATTATTCAAACTTTAAATGATTGTGGTTGGAGGCAAGGGATTCTCATTTACTGGTCATTTATCTGTGATAAGTTGCAGGAGTCTACAGGATTAAACTAGCCATTCAACTAGTTTTGAAAAGACAAATCAGAACATTCTGCTCCATTGCACTGCATTGTACATTTCTTGGTTGCCAATATATTTGACTGCATCTGTATGTTTTGACTTACCCACAGTGTTCAAAGATTCACAGGGCTGGCTATGTAGAGGAGACAGAGTGATAATGGTGGAGGTGACCTATCGGGATATTGCTTTCAGTACCCCTGCCACTCCTGAAATCAGCTTCTCTGATACAAGTGCCTCTTCTTCGTCTCTGACAGAGCCTATTAATGCAGACTGTGTGTTGTGTGTGCTTGCAAGTGGGCCTATTTCTAGCCTATACGGTCGGGAAACACAAACAGCTTCTCGCCCTATTACGAGAATGTCCCCTCCGAATGTTAGCGACATTGCATGGCACTGGCTTTTCTCTACCTGCTACTGGACCCAAAGTCAGGCACTGTTTAAAAATTGACCTTTGCTACATGTCCTGTTTTGTTAAACTCTTGATAAGGGCAAAGTAAAATGTTGACTGCTCCAGAAGGGTATGCCACATCAGGTTGACTCATTCATTATTTCATTTTGCAAAGAGAAAGTGTCTAGAGAACATGATTATTTAGGTGTTTTCAGTTTAATTTTTTACTGTAGCATCACATAATGTAATCCAACACTTACATTTTTTTCAATCTATAGATATTTTGTAAAGTGACATCTATTTCCATAAGGCATACACCTAATTAAGCACTTAATTTATTTGTAGGTTACCTGCACGTATATCTCCATATCAATTCTATTTCAAAACCTAGTTCAATTTCATCTTTCTAACTTCCAGTTCACATACAGTAGAATCTCCAGCCTAGATATCCTGTCAGTGTCTACATTTACTGAACAGCCTGATAGGACAGAGAGCCAGACCTAATCTCTGCTGATTGGTGGCTGTCCACACAGTTGTTACTGGGGACAACCCCTTTTGATGGAGTGCAGGTGTGCCGTTGTCATTGCCGACAGACTCATTGATCAAAGGTTTCTCGAGGAGCGGAGCTGTCGTCCCTCCGGCTCCAACTGCCTATCCAAGGATCTGCCTCGAACAGACACTTCCTGTCAGTGGCGATATCACTTCCTCCCGGCTCTCCTTTCTCTCTGCCGGGCCACGATGAGAGAAGTTGGGCAGCAGAATGAGACAAAGGAGAGAGAGAAAAAAACATTTTTTTTCTCTCTTATCCGCCCTGTAACATGCCCTGGACTCAATATTTGCAAAGCATTCATTATTTGCGGTTGACCTATTCATTATGAAGTGATGTACACCCGATAATCACACACCCTCACCTACCAAAAGTCAAAAGTTTATGGACGTCGTTGACCATATAGGCTAATTAATGTAGCGTGGCTGGGAATAGCCACACAGAGAAGTGGGATGTCCTTGTGTAACAGTGTCAGTAAATGACAGTGTGCTCAGTGCTCTCGCACATCAACTAACACCTGCTCAGATAGGTGCTGCCAAAACCACATTGATGGGAGCGGAGGGGCACTCACACCCACAGCACATAAAGCCATTGAAGTGATAATGACAGTCGTAAAAACATCATAATAATGATAATACTTATAGAGTGATTATCATAAATGATGCTCAAACTTAACAGAATATTGATAGTTACATGGGAGGGTTGATCACAATACATTAAGTTAGATCAAATCAAATGAACAAGCTTTCGAAGGGACTCACAAATAGAAACAGATTTTTGCATAGTTTCCCAGTAAAGAGAGTGATAGTATTTTGTAGGTTTCACCACAGTAACCAGTATTTTTGTGGCAGCTGTGGACTCCAATGAGTCAGCAGTGGTGTAAAGCAGTTAAGTAAAAAATACTTTAAAGTACTACTTAAGTTGTTTTTTGAGGTATCTGTACTTTACTTTACTATTTATATTTTTGCCTATTTTTACTTTTACTTAACTACATTCCTAAAGAAAATAATGTACTTTTTACTCCATACATTTTCCCTGACACCCAAAATATTTGTTTCATTTTGACAGTAAAATGGTCCAATTCACACATTTATCAAGAGAACATCCCTGGTCATCCCTACTGCCTCTTATCTGGCAGACTCACGAAACACAAATTATTTGTTTGTAAATCTCTTAACAATGCTAATGTTACTAGCTCTTAACAATGCTCATGTTGAATTGCTCATGTTGAATTTATACATCTGGAATCGATTCTATCGTGCCCAGAAACCTGTCTGAGTGTGCCCATGGTAGCTATCTGTCAATAACAATAAATAAATAATAAATAATTTTAGCAATTCCATTTACTTTTGAGTATATTAAGTCTATTTATAACCAAATACCTTTAGACTTTTACTCAAGTAGTATTTTACTGGGTGACTTTTACTTTAGTTATTTTTTATTAAGGTGTCTTTACTTTAATTCAAGTATGACAATTTAGTACTTTTTCCACCATTGCGAGTCAGTCACTAACGTACTCATTGAACCTTCCTCTGGTTCTTTATGGATGGATGGTGTATTGCCTCCATAATGATAATGTCATATTTTATTTACACTATACAGTATAATACAATACTTTGGTTTACTTTATGCACTGTAGTGTATGTGATTTGTCTGTTTGACTATTTAGCCCGTGTAAATAGCTTTCATTACTCTGAATTGATGCTCTATTTTCTCATGTTTTGAAGGGAACCATGTTTTAACACCTACTCGCCACACCTTACGTCAGTGGGAATGCCAAAGCCTCTGTTTCTATGTCTAATATGATTTGACACTGTTCTCGTGGTCACACATTTACGGATCACTCACCCGCTAGTGTACACACCTGGACACACACACTGTACACAATGCACACATGCATCAATACACATACACACTTACAGGCGTGCGCAGACACACACAGACAGACTCACTCACACCACAGTACACTAGTAAGACCAAGAGATCTAAAAAGCAATAACAGCAAATAACAGCAAAAAGAAATGGGTTCTTATTACAGGTGACAAAGGAAGCAGGAAAATCACCTCTTGAGACCGGTATTTCAGGCGACCGGGAGAATATTGAAATAATAAAGGCAAACACAGATGAATAGATATATGAATGGACAGTTAACACTACTTATTTCTTTACTCAGGGCATGAAACTGCTGAGCCATAAAAGTACAATCAGCTTGATGTTAAAGACTGCTCTATTCACAGCCGTATATGAAACTGCTTTTTGTGTGTGTGTGTGTGTGTGTGTGCGCCGATAAGCAGTAAGGTTCTGATTAGGGCTGTTACGGTGACCGTATTACCGCCCCACCGGCGGTCACGTGTCATGACGGCAGTCAAATTCTACGTGACTGTTTAGTCACGGTAATTAGGCTTCTCCAAGCTCTGATGCTGCTGATGGTCATTAGTAGCCTACCGAACTTACCAACTTCCCTGGTACCCCGCTCTCTATTGTCCCTGTAATCGAAAATCTAATCAAACACTTGATAGCCCATTGCTCAACATTTCTATAGGCGATGCAATTGTGTGAGAATACAGAGTGATGGCCTTTATTAAAAAGAGGAGGATCCCATCAGCTTTCTATAGGTTAGGCCTACTATATTTATTTCTCAACTTTCCTAATATTAAGCACATTGCTTCTCTTTACAACACGAGTATAGCCTACCTGGAGGAAAAGCATCCCCCATTTGCTATTTAAGTGTATAGACATGTCATTTTTCCCGCTGCCCCTGTTTTGAGGCTGGTGCATGATAATGGTCCAATCTAAATCAAAACAAATTTCACACATATATTATTTAGTATATGTAAAAACAAGATTACATTTAGAATAGTGTGATAATATTAGCCTATCACTTGTGAATGATGCCCAGCTTAATGGAAAACAGCACGCTTTTTTTGCAAATCATAGTCACACACCTCATGTAGCCTTTAAAAAAATACTCAAATGTATCCCTTATTTGACCAGATAAGTTGACTGAGAACCTTCTCATTTACAGCAACAACCTGGGGAATAGTTACAGGGGAGCTGGGGATGATTATGTGACCGTGATGGTACAAGGGACAGCTTGGGAATTTATCCAAGACACCAGGGTTAACACCCCTACTCTTACGATAAGTGCCATGGGATCTTTAGTGACCACAGAGAGTCAGGACACCTGTTTAACGTCCCATCCGAAAGACAGCACCCTTCACAGGGCAATGTCCCCAATCACTGCCCTGTGGAATTGGGATATTGTTTTTAGACCAGAGGAAAGGGTGCCTCCTACTGGCCCTCCAACACCACTTTGAGCAGCATCTGGTCTCCCATCCAGGGACCAACCCTTCTTAGCTTCAGAAGCAAGCCAGCAGTGGGATGCAGAGTGGTATGCTGCAGCCAAAATATTTAGATAAAATATGTATCAGAATTAAAGTGGCCAAGTAACTTCTTAAAATGAAGCACATTAATCTGCTTTACAACGGCTGTAGAGTCTAACTGGCATACATACACAGCAAGTGAGTTTCAAGATTGGGGAAGATAATTTCACCATAAAATGCACCTTTATAATAAAAGCACTATATGCATAATCACATTTGTGGTCACTTTTGAGAATGGTGTTTTCCTGCTACTGGAACCTACGCGCATATAGCCTACTGCCGTGTGTGCGTTGCTGCACTTATAATGTGAAGAAATAGCCTCATAGTTGATCAACATTTTAAGCTAAACGTTCTCATCTGTTGCACCAGGTACATTGCTTAAAACAGTTTTTTTGATGCTAGTGGTTGTATTCATTTGGGATCTATTGCATCTGACAATGGACGGTGGAATATGTATTTCTCTCCCAAAATACAATAGGTCAACTTTTGTACAATTGGGGATAGTAGATTGACATAGGCTAGTGCTTTTGCTGTTCATTAGGCCTACTCATCTTGTTGGCTGACGAAAAGTAAATGTGGATAGTTTTTCCAATATCTTCAATATGCACCTCGGAATTGGATAAAAAAATATAATATAATGCCATAGAACTGCTAAATGAACTAGTGTAGCCCACAGCCATTTGGCAGAGCCAGATCAGGACCTAATATAAGGACAACTTAGAGTATGATATTCTGTTCTTCTGAAATAGACTACATTTTCTTCATAACATGTTTCTTTAGACCTGTTTAAAATAAGTAATGTCTTTATTGTGATGGTGTAGGCTATATTACATGGATTTATTAGACTTTTTAAAATGTAGATGTTCCAAAGGTCTGCAACGGTGGTTTGTAGGCTGTGCATGGAAGCCAGGAGAAGCTACATGTTTTTATGTTAATTAACGGTCAATTATAGTGAGACCGGCAGTTATTTGCTTGACAATCATTGGCTGACAAAATTTCATGACTGCCACAGCCCTAGTTCTGATCGAGGCATTCAGACACATTATTTAATTATTATTTTACAATACCATTGTATTTCATAGTACTTCACCATTAAAAAAATATGATTTTATTTAAGCAACTATTAATAGCTTGACATTTCATCCTGATGATGGTTCTGATGAAGTGGCCGCCCCACAACCGTTGTTATTGTTTTTGTTGAGGAGCATCTCGCAGCATGGTAAAAAAAATGCAGTACATATCGTGCTCTTCTATTGCGCGGGCGATAATGTCAGATGGGGAAAAACTGTTTGGTGTTTGCACGAACTTCTTTGTCTTTGCAATATCGCAAACGGGCGTGGCTGTTTCACCATTAAGGATTACAGATTTAAATAAAATGATATGTTTTTAATGGTGAGCAAGCATTGTATTTTATTATATTAGATGAGTTTATTTGTTTCGTAGTCACATGCACAGGGTATTTGTAATTGCAGGGTACAGTGAAATTCTTAGAATGTCCGAGAGGGAATGTCCATAGGGGGAGCAGCAGGGAGGGATATGAGAAGTGGATGATACAACATTTGGTTGCACCTCAGAGTTGTTGGTTGAGCCCCCTCCACTTCTATCCATATTTTACAGTATCTGAAATTAATTTGATAAGAGAGCTATGAATGCTTGGTGATACATGCTCATCCATTTCTAACAGGCAAAATCAATGTTCCACCACAAGCCTCAGATGACCCATTTCAGATATGTCAATAGCTCTCCACAAGATTTAATGATGGCTGTTATTTAGCCTTTAGTTTGCTATTCATTACTGTACTGTAGGATTCATAACACATTTATCTCTGGAGGGTGTTGTGGTAGAAATAGAATTTCATAGAAATAGAATGAGTAGAATGGGAAAAAGCACCTGAGACAACTGTAATTTGAATGCATCCTTAGTGACTTCAAAGGGGAAACCCATTTTAGTAATTATATTTCTATGGTGGTAGGATCCAGGATCCAAGATCCAGGGGCTGGGATGACATTGGTCCATACTACATTTGAGTGTGCAACTTTCTTCCTTTATTGAATGACTCTCTGTCATAGAACTGTCAATCCCCTCTCCTTTTCCTCCCCCTTCAGTCCTCCTCTCTATCTGGGTCTAGCCATGGGGGTTCCCTGGACCCTCTGCCAACAGACTCTTCCTTTTGTCTCCTCACACTGGCTGTCCTTTGACCGCCTAGGATTCCTAGAGCTTCTCATTGTGGAAGTGGAAGACATGACAGTTATTCAAAGAGGGATGATGTGAGATACCTCCCACTGGGCAGAAACTGGTTGAATCAACCATGTTTCCATGTAATTTCAACAACAAAATTCAATGTGAGGACGTTGAATCAACCATGTTTCCATGTAATTTCAACAACAAGATTCAATGTGAGGACGTTGAATCAACTTGGAAAACTGATTGGAAAAAGTCATCAACTTAAGGAACTTTAAACCTAAATACAATGACAGGGCGATTTTTAAATGTTTTATTTCATATTGAATTAACGTTAGTGGAGAAATCAACCAAATGTAAATCGAAACTCGACGTTGAACTGACGTCTGTGCCCAGTGGGTTTGTTAGGGAGTGTTTGGACCTCTTGGGAAATAAGACAAAACCTAAATGAATTCAATAAGATGAAACATGGTTTAAAAGAGGCAAACACTCTTTCAATACAAGACAATCATGTGGTAATAGTGGGTATAATAAATATACTACTGTATATATTTGTTCCCACTGGCATGACACAGACTGGATAAATGCACCCCAGAGAGGTCTGGGATAGACTACCACGTCTCTGCCAGTGTCAGACAGTCAGAGGATGTGTCCCAAGTGGCACCCTATTCCTTTATAGTGCACTACTCTTGACTAGAGCCCTATGGGCCCTGGTAAAAAGTAGTGTACTATATAGGGAATAAGGTGCCATTTGGGACAAATCCAGAAAGTTGCGGAAGTGACAGCCAGGCATCTAATTACTTTCACACCATCTTGATTGGATTAGCTTGCAAAGCTGGAGGCTGTAGTAACCTTTACACATTTATTTTACCCTTATTTTACCAGGTAAGTAGACTGAGAACACATTCTGATTTACAGAACAATCTGGGAAGTAGTTGCAGGGGAATGGAGGGGGGATGAATGAGCCAATTGGAAGCTGGGGATGGCCAACTGACTTGCCTAGTTAAATAAAGGTTAAATAAAATAAAACATAAAAGATGGTATTTCACATCACTTACCCCTGCTTCAGATGACACACTCCATGGTTTTTGTAGGATATTGGTTAGCAGTATGTGCTGTTTGGAACAAAGGGTTCTACACAAACTACAAGTGTACAGTGAGACATTGTGGGAAATCATGGAGGAGAATATATGATGGAGAGTAAGTAGCCTCAGAGTAGTAGCCTCCTATGGTGGTAATATTTAGCTACCGATCCCAATAAGATTTGCTACTGATCCCATTCTCTCTCTTTAAACCCTATTTCAACACAGTTGTAGAATATGTATAACCATTCAATTCCAGACCTCCAAATTTCAAAGTCTCTTTGACTACGCCTCACTCTGTTCTTCCAGAGTTTCAAATGCCATGAGACAAAAAACTGAATAGCAACAAGCCTCAGACTCCTGGAAGTTATATTTTATTAACCATATGAAGAAGGACATGCCAAAGCTTATTATGTCTGTGCATTTCAAGACCAATATTTTATTATATGTCTGGAAATTTGTCTTTCTATCGACTCTGTACCCTTTTTTCTCTGAAGCTGTCATGTTGTAAAATGTCTGGAGTATGCCATTTTATGTCACTTTAGTATAATAAGTTCATTCATAAACTCTCTCTCTAACTCCCTCTGTCTTTCCCTCTCCCTCACTCTCTCTCTCATCTGCAGCGTGTGGCTCGGGGTTCTTTAAGTCTTCCCAGGGGGACCACCTGTGTCTCCAGTGTCCCATCAACAGTCGCACCACCAACGAGGGGGCCACCAACTGTGTGTGCCGCAACGGGTACTACCGCAGCGACTCGGATCCCCCGCAGATACCCTGCACCAGTAGGTTTCTAGTCCTTACAGTTCCACATACTCTCCATGGGTGGTACTACACAGTGTTAAGGAAAGACACAGTAGAGATTATCACACAGCAGTCTATTTAGTAGGCTTTTGTGTATATAAGAATTGTATTAAAATTCACATTTTAAATAATTAATTGACAAATGCTCCCAGGACATTATGGGCCATTATCAATTGTTGAATTGAGTTTTCATTTTGTCTATGAATTTACTAACAGAATCCATCAGCTCAACCCTAATAATGTAAATGCAGGCCTTATGTGGCATTCACTATAGAAAAGCACCTGTCTAGCAAAAACAGAATGATTCTGATATACTGTATGTTGTGCATGATGCAATGAGCACAAACAAAAGTGCTAACCTTAAGCCAAATCTTTTCAACTTTCACTTTTTTACCAAGACTCCAGCTCCCCTCATACATTTTCACATAAAAAATACCAAAGTCATACATTCTTCTAGGTGCCCAAGGGCGAAACAAGGGTTATGTTTCATTCCAACAGCACTGAACTGTTGGAATGTCCCTTCCATTCTCTTCCATTGGTGCACCAGTCCGACAAGGACCTCAGAGAAAATATCCTGAGAGATTTGCATAAGCCTGTCCATTATGAAGGGGGCAGCTGTTTTGAATGTGAAAATGGGGTCTCGGTCACAAATGGCACCCTTTTGCTTTTATAGTGCACTACTTTTGACCAGAGCCCTATGGACACCCTATGGGCCCTGGTGAAAAGTAGTGCACAAAAAAAAGGCAATAGGGTGTCATTTGGGATGTAGCCAGGGCCACAATGGAGATATGGCCCTCAGCGGTCTCTCTCTAATTGAAGAGGCAGAAATGAGCATGCAGGGGCATTCATTGTGTCTCTCAGATTCCACCAGGACGCTAGTTAACTACCACACTGCTCTTTTCATCGCTCTCTCTTCCTTCCTTGATCTGAAGCCTGATGGACTTGAATGGAGCTCATGCAAATTAATTTAGTGTCCGAATAAAAGTTACATATCACAACATTTCTATTTGAAATCTTTTGGACATCAGAGCAACCTTGAGGTAATCTTATTTGAGTCAGAAAAATATCTTCATATGATATGATATATACATCCTTGCAGAGAGCATATCCAACTGACTGTCTCTTAGAAAAAAATACAAACATTTGGAACCAAGACTAAAAAACAACTGATGTTGGCACAAGATGGAGGGAAAGTTAATGAAAATGTACGCTTAATCCAGTATAAAATTATGTATTGAATTTATTATACAAGAGACAAAATTCACAAATTCTGCAGCACAATGACAGAGTCATGTCTTAAGTGTAAAACTAATGATGACTCAATAACCCATGCTTTCTGGGAATGCTAGAAAGTCCGGAAGTTGTGGGCGGAGCTAGAAAGTTGGCTGTCAGTTGTATTAACAATGTAACCTTTTAATCCGTCTGTCTGCATATTGTAAGACATGTCATATTGGGGTCTAATGACATACAGGATGGGTTGGACCATTCTCTTCTCATCACTCATCTTGAAACAACATATGCTAAAAACTTGGAAATCTATCAATGGGCCATCATTATCACAAAGGAAAAATCAAATGATTTATTATTTAAATATTAAAAGTGTGTGGGCTGCAGAGAGAAGCAAAATGCAGTTTCAGGCCATGTGGTTGGGAAGTGATACATGCACTAGAGATGGGGGGTGGGGGAGGGGGTGCTAGTGGGTCTGGGCAGGAGTGATGCAGTAGATGTTTGCATGTGTATGTTTTGTATTGTTTATAAAAGAACAAACACAAAAAAAATGGTGTCTGATTATTGAAATGTGGAGACTAGTTTTGTGACCTACTGTATACTACTTTAACCACACAGAGTTAACTTATTACAGAGTTAACCAGCGAACAACAACCCTGATGCTGGAGAGCTATAGTACAGGGTGTGGGTTAGGTTGGAATCAGACCCTAAATCCCCTGTGTGTCCTTATGACCACTGTCTGGAGTATAAACCTCATCATCACTGATCCTCCCTGAACTCTTCTTTATCTCCCCCCTCTCCTCTGACAGCCATCCCCTCCGCGCCCCAGAGTGTAATCTCAATCGTGAACGAGACATCCCTGAGGTTGGAGTGGAGCACGCCACGCGATGGCGGGGGCCGCGAGGACGTGGTCTACAACATCATCTGTAAGAGCTGTGGAGGGGGCCGGGGAGGCTGTACACGCTGCGGGGACAACGTCCAGTTCATCCCTCGTCAACTGGGCCTGACGGAGACCAGCGTCCACATCAGTGACCTGCTGGCCCACACGCAGTACACCTTTGAGATCCAGGCAGTCAACGGGGTCTCCGACCAGAGCCCCTACTCACCACACTACTCCTCAGTCAACATCACCACCAACCAGGCCGGTAAGGGAGACAGCCATTCATTCACTCTCCTCTCAAAGTACTGCATTCCAGTGTGAAGTTCATTGAAGAGATATTATCAGGAGTGTGTTCAGTCTGATAAGGAGAGGCACAGGAAATATTACACCTGATATGGGTTTAGATATTTTGATGGTATTTTGCAATGGCAAGATCTGTGTAAGTAAACCTGTATGTCATGTAGTACCAATGAACAATGTCTGTGTAAGGATGCCTAAGCAATGTTTATGATGTCTGCCTGAACAATTTATTGACAGATGTGTGACCCTTATTAGTATTGAGTGAGTTCAATTGCATTTAGGGCACTTGAAATGCAGTATTCAGACATGATTTACAGCGTTATTTGTTGACGTTCACATTTCAAATGGACTGGGTGTTAGGTAGTGTTGGTATTAGGGCCAGGCTATACACTTTCTACTCTCTGCCCTTAACACTGTAGTCTTTTCTCCACTGCTCTAGATGTCAGTCCTAATTACTGTCTGGGATGGGACTGTGAAAAGAGCAAACTCAGGTTCCCATGAGCCCCAGTGTTTTTACAGGGTATAACCGAAAGCACTAATGTTACATAAACATGCCCTAATTAAGCCCTCATTAGGAAAGACCTTGTGTGTGTGTGTGTGTGTGTGTCTTTGCCTACAAAGTGAATATTTCACACACCATTTCAAAACAAATACATTATTACTATTAGTATTTTCAGTGAATGGGTGACTGTAATAATACTCAATAAACTATCTCCGATGTTCCTGGCTCTTTTGTTCTTGCTGCATCATTAGTCTTGTTCTTGATTACCAGGGGATTTGAAAGCTTCTTCCTAGTGTTGTAGTAATGTCACTAACCTTAACGCTCTCTCTCTCTCTCTCTCTCTCTCTCTCTCTCTCTCTCTCACTCACTCACTCACTCACTCACTCACTCACTCACTCACTCACTCACTCACTCACTCACTCACTCACTCACTCACTCACTCACTCACTCACTCACTCACTCACTCACTCACAGCACCATCGGCCGTGTCGATTATGCACCAGGTGAGCCGGACACCTGACAGCATCACTCTCTCCTGGTCCCAACCGGACCAGCCCAACGGCCTCATACTGGACTATGAGCTGCAGTACTATGATAAGGTGAAGTCAGTTGACAGGTTTTACTGCTGTAATTCAAACAGTGAGCCGATCCAGTCTTACACCCTCTGTGTGTGTCTGTGTGTTCCAGAGCATGGCAGAGTGGAACTCATCGGTGGTGCGCAGTCAGACCAACACAGCAGTCATCCGTGGCCTGAAGCCCGGAGCTATATACGTCTTCCAGGTACGGGCTCGAACAGTGGCCGGATTCGGACGCTTCAGCGGAAAGATGTACTTTCAGACCATGACCGAAGGTACGCCATTCGAACCAGTGTTTTTCAAACACTTTTGAATTACATTGCAGAGTATATGGTATAGTCCCAAAAGTTCAACATTGCAGAGTAGGCCAACCTTGTAGACGTTAATATGAGGAATGGGTTTGTTTTGTTGTGTATGTGCAGAGGAGTACAAGTCCAGCTTTCAGGAGAAGCTCCCCCTCATCATTGGCTCAGCTGCTGCAGGTGTCGTCTTAATCATCGCTGTCGTCGTATTGGTCATCGTCTGCAATCGAAGAAGCTCTGAGAGAACAGAATCTGAATACACAGACAAGGTGCAGCACTACACCAGTGGCCACAGTGAGTAACATGGTTTACAGACAACCTTCTATCCATGGGAAATGGGTTGAAAAGTGGAGTGAACCATTTGTTAAGGAATAACACTACCATCCTAGGGACAGTGGTGACATTTCCATTAGATGTAGAGTACTGGAAGTTAAAGGTTACTACTACTGTATCTAACCACCTGTATCAGGTCTAAGCCCAGGCACGGTTCCAGCTACTGTTTTCTGTAGCCAATACATACTGCCAGGCTGTATATTATGCATAGCCTCTGTTTTTTCTCTGTTTCTCCTTCCAAGTGTCTCCAGGAATGAAGATCTATATTGACCCCTTCACTTATGAGGACCCCAACGAGGCAGTGAGGGAGTTTGCCAAAGAGATTGACACCTCCTGTGTCAAGATCGAGCAAGTCATTGGCGCAGGTAAAAAATCAACCGGTGAAGGTGAAAACCCTATATACTGTACATTATAACATATACGTAATAACACAGATGAAGCTTAGTCCTGGACTAGACTTAATCTGTGTCTGGGAAACTGGCCTATAAAATGTTATATTGATATACAGTGTGGATTAAACCTAATAAAACATCTTGTAAAATGTTCTAACAGTACATTTAAGATATCCAAGTTACAGTCCCATGTCATAGCACTACATCTTATAGTGGTGTATCAGAGTCCTTTGCTGATGGACAGTATATCTGAAACCTGAACCTGTTATTGTTCAGGAGAGTTTGGGGAAGTGTGCAGCGGGAACCTGCGTCTCCCTGGGAAGAGAGAGATCCTGGTGGCCATTAAGACACTGAAGGTGGGCTACACAGAGCGCCAGAGGCGGGACTTCCTGTCTGAGGCATCCATCATGGGTCAGTTTGACCACCCCAACATCATCCACCTGGAGGGCGTGGTTACCAAGAGCGCCCCCGTCATGATCATCACTGAGTTCATGGAGAACGGATCGCTGGACTCCTTCCTCAGGGTCAGTACAGATGTAGGATCTTAATTTGATTACCTTGTTACAGGAGAAGTTTCCTAGTGTATTTTGAGGTTTGAAAAGGCTTCTGAAGTTTGCAATTTCCACAACATTGTTTGCACTTAATTTAAACCCCACAAATTGATATGATGACGTTGAATCAACATGGAAAAGTAATTGGATTTGCAAAAAGTCATCAATGTAAGAGTATTTTGAACTAATCCAATGATATGGTGAAATGTTTAGTTCTTCAGTTTATTTAGTCAATATTTTCTTGACTTATTCACCTGTTGTATTCAGTGCATGTGACAAATAAAACATGTGAGCATGAAGTACCTAAATGACATGAACTACGTGCACCGGGACCTTGCTGCCCGCAACATCCTGGTCAATAGCAACCCGCTGTGTAAGGTATTTGGTTGATTTCACGTTGAATTCACGTTTGTTGACAACTCAACCAAATGTAAATCAAAACTAGACGTTGAGCTGACGTCTGTGCCCAGTGGGGATTTTCCCTTACGAAAAATGTAGCAAACTGGCCCAAATGAAGGTCCTAGATATATAGGTCAGTGGGCCTCAAAGTTGGGCATCTCAATATTCTGGAGAGATCTCCTGTCCTTTTCTACTTTCCTTCCTTCTTCCAAACATGTATCTGGTTAAAATACATCAGGTGGCTTTCACCTGTCTTGTCTTTTGGATCAGTGCAAACAAATGGAAAGTCGACTAGATTAGGAAATTAGTTGAGGAGTACCTAAAGGCTAGATCGCTGCCTTATCTCATGAGTGAATTTTAGAGATAATAGAATCAAAACTATATTTAGATGTGAAGCATTGTAGGTCATATGAAATATCACAGTAACCATACAGATTTTTCAACTGTTTTCAACATCAAGAACCCAATGGATTCAAGAACACAGTGGCTGTCTCTCCTTCACATCTACACTTAATAGCTTTTTGGCCCAGGTGTGAGGTGTGTAGAGTGGGCTTAGTTAGATCCGGTGAGCTCACAGATCCAGGTGAGAGGATCAACCAGACGCTCAATTTTGTGTGGCTAACAATGCTAGGGGAATTAATATGAGAACCAGCCACATTTTTTGGAATGTGTAACACATATCAGAGAATATAGCATACAACATAACATAGCATAACACTGCTTAGTATAGCTTAACACATCAGTATGGCATATCATAGTATAACATAACATAGCATAGCAATATAACATTTCAGTATTTTTTTTAAAGCAAAATGACGGGCAGTTCACGGTGATCCAGCTGGTGGGCATGCTACGTGGCATTGCGGCGGGCATGAAATACCTAAATGACATGAACTACGTGCACCGGGACCTTGCTGCCCGCAACATCCTGGTCAATAGTAACCTGGTGTGTAAGGTGTCTGACTTCGGGCTCTCGCGGTTTCTGGAGGAAGACACATCAGATCCCACCTACACCAGCGCCCTGGTGAGTGTGGCTCTGTCCCAAAATCCATACTTCCATACTATATAGTATGAAGCAATGTATTTTGGGCAAGTTAGACCCCACAAACACCAGTGTCCTGGTGAGTATGGCTCTGTTCCAATCATAGGAATAGATTATATTTCTATGGTTCCAATTTACACACTAGAATACCACTTATTATGAGGCAATGTATTGGGCATGCATTCTAAGTGGTATGCTAGTATGGAAATGTATCAGGTTTGAGATTATACATGCAGGATGCATCCTAGTAGTCTAATGTGGCTTCCTTTTCTCAGCTCATTCCTTTCATCACCACTGATTTGCAAGCATAGGACACAGGAAAGCAATATCAGTGTCTTAACAAAGGATTTGCTTTTACCTGTCCAGTGCTATCAGATCAGTGCAGAAGAAGACAATGAAACATCGGCACTTCTTGAGACTACTGAGATCCACCCACAACCTATGCTTTATTTGCGGGCTGCAGTCTGGTTTTCTACCCTTCTCCTGAACTGTGCACTGAAGTACTCCTTATAGATTTAAAGAAATGGTCTGGTTTAAGAAATATGGTGGAAACTAAGTCACTCTGGAGAAGATGATCTGCTTAATGACCAAAATGTAACTCCCTTCAGGCATATTTGCACCAATCCAATACTTCTAAATGCATGAGGGGAGTGACCAAGTGCACGGTCCTGGCTGAAGGATAGAGAATTGGTACGAAACACTTGTCTGTCTTTACAGGGAGGGAAGATCCCTATCCGATGGACCGCCCCGGAAGCCATTCAGTACAGGAAGTTCACCTCTTCCAGTGACGGGTGGAGCTATGGCATCGTCATGTGGGAGGTGATGTCATACGGAGAGAGACCCTACTGGGACATGAGTAATCAAGATGTGAGTATCCAGGAGGAGTCAATATCATCATCGTTTCACCTACAATATTTAGTCCTAAAGCAGATTGTTGCAGTCACTTGGAGAAAACAGAGAAAAAAGGGGGGAGGGAGCAATTGAGACAAAGAGACACATTCAGAGAGAGAGAGACTGAGACAGTCTCACTATACATTTGATTCAGGCTGTATTAACCACATGGAAAGGCCAACATTTTAGGCCAAGGCCTCTATTCATTTTCTTATCAATCTGTGCCAATGCCCTGTAGGTGATCAATGCCATAGAGCAGGACTACCGGTTGCCCCCGCCCATGGACTGTCCTAGTGCCCTGCACCAGCTCATGCTGGACTGCTGGCAGAAGGACCGCAACAACCGGCCCAAGTTCAGCCAGATTGTCAACAACCTGGACAAGATGATCCGCAACCCCAACAGTCTGAAGGCCATGACACCGCTGTCATCAAGGTAAGGCACTCACGGGCTGTGTCCCAGTCATCTTCAATAGCTTCCATCCTTTCCTCATCTCCTTTCCACAATGCCGACCACACATTTTAGTGGACTCTCCAGTCCAAGGAAAGGACTTAAGGAAAGGAAGCTGTAAAGGACAGACTCATGCACTGTTTCATCTGAGGCGCTTTGATTCACTGTTTCTTTCTCTTTACTCCTTTGTTTTGGGTTCTCACTGGGTTCTCAATGGATTTGTTTGGGTTCTGACTGGGTCCAATGGATTTGTTTGGGTTCTCACTGGGTTCTCAATGGATTTGTTTGGGTTCTCAATGGGTTGTCACTGGGTTTGTTTGGGTTCTCTTCCTCTCCTGTTTCTAGTGTGCACCTACCTCTGCTAGACCGCAGCACGCCTGACTTCTCCAGCTTCAGCACCGTGGATGAGTGGCTGGATGCCATCAGGATGGGCCAGTACAAGGAGAACTTTGCCAATGAGGAGTTCACCAGCTTCGATGTGGTCTCCCAAATGACCACAGAGTAAGTTAACCTCCCCAGACACCCTCCCCCTGCTAAATGTGTCCTAGACTGTGTTGAAAGTGTTTTAGACTAATCTTAATGTGTCATAGACTGTGCTAAATATGTAGTAGACTTAGACTGTGTTAAAAGTGTTCTATACTGTGCTATCTGTGCTAAATCTGGCCTCATAGACTGTGCTAAATGTGTCATAGACTGCTGTGTCACTGACTTGCTAAATGTGTCATAGAATGCTGTGTTGCTGATTGCTTTCTCTCTCTCCACAGGGACATCCTTCGAGTAGGGGTAACGCTAGCAGGCCACCAAAAGAAGATCCTGAACAGTGTCCAGTCCATGCGGGCCCAGATGAACCAGATCACCTCTGTGGAGGTCTGACCTCTAGACGAGAAGGACACCAGACTATACCGGACCACCAGCCTGGTCTCCCTGTCAGACTGTGACCCTCCACCCCCATCAGACCCCTTTCTCTAGACCATCCTCCCCTGAGTTCAGTCAACAGTCTGCAGCCCGTACTGTACGGTCAGTCTGGTCAGTTTGCAGCCGTGCTCAGTCCACAACCACCACCCCCTCGTATGTTAAGTCTGTCTCTAGTGCTGAGCCTACGACGGTGTCCAGACTGTGTCCAGTCTCCAACTGCAGCCTGTCTGTGTTGAGTGCACAGCTGCAGCCCCTCCCATTGTTTGTAGTAGGATATTGTTTACAGTCTATTAGTTGGATATGATTTCTACTAGTCCCCAGACTGAAACTCAACAACAAGACTGCCCTTTAAAAGGGCTATTAAGAGAAGGTTGCGACCAGACTTCATAGGACTTTACTTTTTCTGAGGGTATCAGCGACTCCAACAATATGACCAGTACTCTGAACGGAGTGGATGGAAAAATTGTAGACTACAATACAGTTCCATAGACTTTATGGATGTAAAATGAAATGACTCATCTTCTGGAAGCATCAGACTCAGCGTTCTTGTGAATAATGCTCTCTTTTGACAATTAGAAAATTGTGGAGATTATATTTCTGTTTGCTATCTACAGTACCTACACTTCTAATCTCTTGAAAATACGTTTTGAACGTTTTTTTAAAACCTTTGAACACACTACTTCCAACAGCCCAAAATAACCATAATATAAATGTAATGTATTGTGCATGTCATTGTCTGGTACATATCAGATGCACTTGACTCTCTGTCTGCAGACTATGCGCTGCACGTAGCGCCCCATGGTTGCTAGGGTTCTCAGTCGGGGTCTCAATTTACTGTGGAGAGTTAGAAAAGTAGATTACACAAGGTGCAATTTCAGCAGTTCAGCAGTTCCAAAATGATTGGGACATTTTTACAATTTTTGTTGTTGTTTTGGCTCTATACTCCAGCACTTTGGATTTGAAATGACACAGTAACTAGGAGGTTAAAGTGCAGACTGTCAACTTTTTTTTGAGGATATTTTCATTAATATCAGGTGAACCGTTTAGAAATTACAGCACTTTTTGTACATAGTCCCCCCCCATTTTAGAGGACCAAAAGTATTTGGAGAAATTCACCTATATGTTTATTAAAGCATTTGCTGTTTGTTTTGGTTGTGTTTCAGATTATTTTGTGCCCAATAGAAATCTATGGTAAATAATGTATTGTGTTATTTTGGAGTCACTTTTATTGTAAATAAGAATATAATACGTTTCTTAACCCTTCTACATTAATGTGGATGATACAATGATTATGGATAATCCTGAATGAATTAAATAAATAATGAATTAGTAAATAATGATGAGTGAGAAAGTTACAGAAGCATAAATATATCTCTCTTCGAAAAAGGCTAAGCTCCCATGTTATATGAAATGATAAGAGGGTAGCATGTCTTGAGGGTATGATATTTCTGCATCTAACTTTCTCACTCATTATCACTCACGATTCATTCAGGACTATCAATAATCATTGTATCATCCACATTAATGTAGAAGTGTTTAGAAACATATGAAACATACCCTCAAATGTAAGCTGACAGTCTGCACTTTAACCTCATAGTCATTGTATAATTTCATATCCAAGAGGTTGGAGTACAGAGTCAAAACAACAAAAAATGTGTCACTGTCACAATATTTTGGAGGTCACTATATTGTCAGTCAGTGGCAGTCACTCAATTAGCCCATGTCAGCTAACCAAATCTTGTTTAGGGTCCCCAAAAGCCTAGGGGCTCTCCGTTGTTTCTCTCTCTTCTGGGGATCACAGGTTGCCATAGCCACTGAACCATGTCGGCCATTTTCATTGTTTTGGAGTTCTGCTCCGTGCAATCTTTGCTTCAGTGACTCAGTGAGTAGTTTTTTTAATGTTTCTATGTGCACCTTAATGATGAAGTAGGATGGGCGCTACCATTAATTCTTCCATTACAGAATTGTTGTGTGCAAAGTTTAGATTACGCTTTCATTTTGCCCTCTGCTATGTTTAAAGGATCTCATGTGAATACCAATGTAGTTTGGTCCTGTCATGAAAAAGCACTTGCCCTCCCCTTTACAAAATGGCTGCCTTAGGTTATGCAGCCAGGTGTTCAAAACTGTACTTGCACAAAATGGCAATCTCTGAAGCTCCACAGGTGGGAAATGATCAGAAAAGGAGCCTGTTGGTACTTAAAAGACTTCACAGAACACTGTGCTCATTTGGTTGGTTTTTAAATAGTTTTTGTTTTTTGTTTTTATAGTGCTACATATGATCACCTTTGACAGTATGGAGCTGTGAATTGTCACGTAATCTGGGGTCATACACTGCCGGCATATTGACATGTATATACTGTTGCCGTTACTATTTAAAAAGCTAGAACACGTGTTTATGAATCGTCTCAGAGAAAAGTGGGGACTTTTTAAAGAAATGGATGAAAGGTCAATTAAAAAACGGACGGGCTTCAGTTTTTGTTGTACTGAGTGGTAGGGTATACGTCTTCCTCCTATTGTGCCAGCACAAATCACAACAAGTTTACACGTTGATACTCCGTCCATAACGTACTGAACTTGAGGTTCAGGGATCAGCAGGAAAACATTTGAAATGTTTTTGAAAAGTGTTGTTCTAAGCAGCCAAAAGATACTAGACAAGTAAAACCAGGATATTGCAACCTCTGCTCTTTGAGTGCTACAGTGTCTGCATGCTTCCATTGTCTCAGCACTTCATGGATAAATCCCAATCAGCCATTCCATAGGGCATCTCACATAGCATTTAATAGTTATAAATAAGGTACTAATTAGGAGACACCTCAATGAGACAACAGTGTTATTAAAATGTTATACTACTGCTACCCAACCAACAAACTCTGCTTTTCTTGGGAAAAGAGACACTTTCCACTTCAATAAATAGGGATATGTTCTTCCAAATACTATCATCTGCTGTTCTTTACAGATACATTGTCCTCATCTTATTATGTATTATCTGTTGTTTAGCATAGCTTCTCATCAAGGTACAGTTTGTGCATTGATGTGTTGGAAGCTTTGCTATTTGATCATATAGGATAGCCCCAGACACTAATTTACTTTGTTTTTATAGGCCTAGCATAACAAGTGGGGAGGCAATGTACTATACAAGACCTGAATTTGTGAATGAAGGAAGACTGTCAAATCAAACAAATCTTTATTTGTTTATGTTTTTGCTTCTGTCAACAAATACACTCAGAAAGAACCTGCCATCTCTGTGTGTGCCATTTGCTAACAAAAGAAACCAAAATGGACGCTTCTACTGTAACCTCAAGTCAATATTGTTGTGCCCTCTCTATATGACCACATTTAAGTTTTTGTCATTCTCTGTGTGTAAAAAGAACTCTCATTCCCTATGCTGGTCCCATGTTAAAACTGTACTATTACTATACCTCTATACCATTATAGTACCTTTTCCACATTCTTTCACTTTGGTCCTCCGTCCTTGGTCTACCAGCCCCCCCTCCCCATCCAGTCCTAACCACTGTGATTGCATTGGGACGTTTTGTTTTCTGTATAAATGTACATTGACTGTAACCCTGTGAAGGATGTAACAATTTTAATTATTTGTAATACTGTTATTTGTCTATTTTTTTTTTTTTTTAAAGACAAAAGAAAAGAAAACAACATCTACAACAACAAACTGAAAGCCGGTACAACTGTTTCAATAATAATAATAAAATATTGGTTACATTCCGTCTCAAAGTACTTTTTATTTTCTTCAAGAACCTTTCCCCTTTATCCTGCATTACATTTATATTTCACCAAATAAAGATCTTATCCCTTACTATTTTCTATATTTGACCATGTCTTCTACTTAATGTGTTTTATCTTCACTCTAAAATGACTGGTCCTGAGACTGTAAAGGACACATTGAACACAAGAGGGAAGTAGAGACCACTCTAGGATATTTGTCCAACAATGTCAACAGTCAAGTTGCTTGTCTGTTTGTTTTTGCATTAGTGAGCATTTGCCCGAAGTCTCATCTGTTTAGTATTTTATCGTATTGTAATTACATTTCCAAATACAATAATTAGAAGGCTTGATTCCAAGTTGTACATCAACAGTTTTCTTTCACTCACTGGGTCACTGTGTGGTCATGTGTGCTTTCGGAGAGAGTGCTGTCATTCTTTACCATCAAATGTAAACAAACTCGGAGCAAATCCGGATATATACATACATCTGTCAATGTAACGGACGTGGGTTCAACTTTCTCTGCTAGATAAGAGATTTCCTCAGCTGAAGACATTTGTTATCAAGTACTTCTGGATTCCTTTATTTCAGAAACATAATCTGGGTAAGTGTATCTCATTTCTCAGAAGGCACATTGTACTACACCCTCGAACGCCCAACTGCCCATTGTCTGCCTGCCTGTTTGTCTGTCAAATTCCTGCAGCTTGATCCTGATTCTTGATAGTACAGAATGTAGCTAGACTTCAGTCAGATATCACAAAAGATGACTCACATAGCTGCCAACCTTGTTCAAGTCTCACAGTTGGCAGGTGTAGTGTTTGGACACACACACGCACAAACTCACAGAACGACTGACAGGTGGTCTCAGGTTTCTTTTTGAAGAAGAACAAGATGTCTGTCTAACTTTCCACAGTGGCACTCCCCCTCAGAGCCCTAGCTCTCTGTCCTTGACTGGCACCCAGGCTGGGTACACAGCCAGCGGGCACAGTCACACCTGCCAACGTGCAACTAAAGAAGTGACAGCTGGGCCCCACTGTCTTGGATGCTTGGGTCACTTTGAAAATGACCGTTGGAAAGAGTGGCGCCATGCTTTTTCATTGGCACCTCCCTCCCTCCCAGACCTGTATGTGCAGCTGTTACCGACCCAGGGTGCCACACATCAGGTTACACTGACATTTATTTACATGCTAAACCTGAACTGCATAGGGGGAAACACATTAGCCTATTTTCACTTCATAGGGCCCTAACGGCCTCTGCAGGGAAGCTCCCTACAATTACACTAAAGAATATTGACTTATCAACTAGTCAATAACAATAATAATTTCCGTGTTGGTGCCAATTAAATTAGTGATTAATGTTGATGCAGGCACGTGCACAGATAGGGCTCTAGAGGTGCCTGAGCACCTGCCCTGTTGCCCTCCTATAAGTGAAGTGCCCTTTCCATTTTTATTCAACTTTTAGTCTAATTTTTGTCCTGTTCTATAAAGAATTGCCCATCAAATTCACTAATTTCTCATTTTTGGATCTTGGAAAATGTCCCCTCCCCCGCTCCTCTGCCCACACTGGAGTGCTCACTCAGCTGCACTGCACACATCCTCCTACTGCTGCACAAGCAGAAACTACAACTCAGATGTTAGCAGCAGAGCAAACTTCAATCACAGGTAAAGACTAGTTACATTGTAACAACAGCATAGCTAACAGTTAGCTGATTTACATAATCTCAATTACTGGGATTCATTCGAATTTACCCTTCTTATAGGAACCTCCAACTCCAGGTGCACCCCCTCCCTAACGTTCAAAATTATTTTCACCTGCAGTGACTGGGGAGTTTGTCAGGATCAAAAGAAATATGAAATCAAGACATCTTTTTTTTAATTACATTTTATTATATTTTTTAAAATATACTTTTTCTTCCACTTTGGAAATGTGGAGTACATCGGTAGGAAAAAAATCTAATTTAATACCTTTTCTATTTAATTTTAAGGCTGTAAAATGTCCAGATTGTGCAAGGGGTGTGTAGACTTTTACTAGTGACTGTATACAGGTATTTGTTATACCAAGGCCCGATGGCCCTGTAGAAAATGGCCCTTCTTCAAAAGAAAAAACACTTTTTTTAAATTAATATTTAATTGTATTGATATTTTTCAGGGGGTGCTGCAGCACCCTCAGCACACCTGCTTCCCACGGTTATATCTATATAGCATGTTTGATGTATCAGGAAATGCTCTTGGTGGACATAGCATACATTCTGTTTCTGTAACTGCGGTCTGTGGACATGATGTCTGACTACTGTACTGTAGCATAGAGGTACATAGCATGTAAACAACAATAGCTGGCAAATTAGCTGCCGTTGGTAAGGTAACTGCCATTGGGAACACATTGCTTAGTTTAAGGTACAGTATTTCTGAAGACCACTTGGCTTTTGCAGTGGATGTGTTAAAACTGTAGTGTATGTCCTGTATGTTTTTCTAACTGTGAATGTATAGGACATGCATTAAAGCTACAGGAGTGGATTGTATGAGACAGCCATTCAGCTTGTTGCTCAGGAAAGGCACGAGACAAATGCATCACCCCGCTGTGGCAAGCTGTCATGTGATGGCGTTCCTCAATATGACACTTTTGGGATATTCGCCTGTGCTGCACAGGCAGCTTCACACCACGGTTTATGTTTAGAGCATGTTGTCATGGCAACAGAGCTGGGATGGCCGGATCGTGCAGCACAGTGAGACAGAGGACAGTTGAGGAGGAGATGTATGTGATGATGATTCCCAAGGATCACGGTCATCAGGATTATATTCCTCCTGGGATTCTGCTGGGAGCCATGTGACATCATCACAACATGTGAGTTATCTGATGTCATTTGGACACGAGTCACTGTCGGTAGCTCCCCAGCCCATACGGTTGGATATAAATACCCATGCTTTCAGTGAGTCTAGCCTTCCAATGCTTAGATCCTCACAGTATATTCTTCTTCAGACTCACAGACGGTGTCCCTCGTTAATTGTTCTGAAGAAGGAGTAATGAGACTCTGAGGGTCGACCCTCCTGCAAACTCACACCACCTTCTGGCTTACCCTATCGCCCTCCACCCCCCATCCCCCGCTCTCCCCACTCCCAACACACACCCTCCCCAGCGCACGTCTCTGGTTTGCTAGTTTCTATTTACCCCCCCTCCCTTACTCTCTCGCTCTCTCTCTCTCGCTCACTCCCTCTCTCTCACTCCTCCCCTTATTCCCTCAAAGCCAGCAGGCTGCTTTTCGATCCAGACCGCTTGCTACATGATCTCCTTGAAAACACCGTTGCGCATCTCTCTCGCCGCTCGATGGCTTAGCCTTTGTAGACTACTCAACAAGAGGAAGAGAGATGCCAGCGCCAGGACATTGACTCCTTTCTTTCTTCTGCTTCCCCCTCCCCTTCCTTAATCTCCCACCCCTTGATCTCTACCCCCTCCCCTGTGCCCTCTCCTGTCCTGTCCTGTACCTCCTTCCTCCCAACCTCCTCCTCCCCTACCTAAACCCCTGCTCTCCCTCTCACCTCGCACCCCCTTGACAATGTTACCATGCATTAACTGGCTTCAGCCTTTCCTTGCCTTGCTTTCCTCCACCTTGCTGACTCGGGGCCACAACTGTCCGTCCAGCTGCCTGTGTCCGGACCACCACACCGTGGACTGCCAGGGCCAAGGTCTCACCAGCCTCCCTAGCCCCATCCCCCTGGACGTCCGGCGCCTCCTTCTCTCCGACAACTGGATTCCCTGGATCCCCTCGGACTTCCTGGTTCTGTACAGCGACCTGGTCTACCTGGACCTGAGGAATAACTCCCTGTCGGTGCTGGAGCCCGGCACCCTCAGCACCTCATCTCGCCTAGTCTTCCTGGACCTGGGCAGCAACAACCTGACAGAGATCCAGTCAGGGACCTTTGTGGAGTCCCGGAGCCTGATCAAGCTGCGTCTGGGGAACAACCCCTACCTTAGTCTGGTGGAAGAGGATGCTTTCCTGGGGCTGACCTCGCTGCGGGAGCTGGAGCTGGAGAGGAACGGCCTGCAGGGGCTGGATGTGGGGGTGCTGGAGCCCCTAACCTCACTCCGGGTGGTGCGCCTGGAGGGCAACCCCTGGGTGTGCAACTGTCACTTTGCCAAACTTTTTGTGTGGCTCACGGAGAACTGCCACAAGCTTCCAATGGGTATGTAAGCTGCTTAACAGCACGTATTTGTTTTACCATCTTTGCCTGTGCTAGGACAGAGAAAACCAATCTTTTGTCATAATCCAGCAGCCCACTCGTTTCTGATTCAAACAATTTATAAGCTATCAAACCTTAAGCCAATCAGTTATAGAATAATAATGTAAGACTGCACAGTACACTGAAAGACACATAGTGTAATGCATGTAACAGTGGTTAGTATTACATTAAATGTCTCTACTGGGCCCAATATCTATAAACAAATCAAAATCAAAACAAACCAAATCAAAAATGTATTAGTCACATGCGCCGAATACAACAGGTGTAGACCTTTCAGACCTTACAGTGAAATGCTTACGAGCCCCAACCAACAATGCAGTTAAAAAAAATATGGATAAGAATAAGAAATAAAAGTAACAAGTAACAATAGCGAGACTATATACAGGGGGGTACCGATACAGAGTCAATGTGCAGGGGCACCGGTTAGTTGAGTTAATATGTAGGTAGAGTTATTTAAAGTGACTGCATAGATGATAACAACAGAGAGTAGCAGCGGTGTAAAAGGGGGGGGGGGGGGGGGGGGGGGGGGCAATGAAAATAGTCTGGGTAGCCACTTGATTACATGGTCATGAGTCTTATGGCTTGGGGTAGAAGCTGTTAAGAAGCCTCTTGGACTTAGACTTGGTGCTCTGGTACTAGAGACAACAGCCACACTATGACCAGGGTGGCTGGAGTCTTTGACAGTTGTTAGGGCCTTCCTCTGACACCGCCTGGTATAGAGGTCCTGGATGGCAGGAGGCTTGGCCCCAGTGATGTACTGGGCTGTTCGTACTACCCTCTGTAGTGCCAAGCGGTCAGAGGCTGAGCAGTTGCCATACCAGGCAGTGATGCAACCAGTCAGGATGCTCTCGATGGTGCAGCTGTAGAACCTTTTGAGGATCTGAGGACCCATGACAAATCTTTTCAGTCTCCTGAGGGAAATAGGCTTTGTCGTGCCCTCTTCACGACTGTCTTGGTGTGTTTGTACCATGTTAGTATGTTGGTGATGTGGACACCAAGGAACTTGAAGCTCTCAACCTGCTCCACTACAGCCCCATCGATGAGAATGGAGGCGTGCTCAGTCCTCTTTTTCCTGTAGCCCACAATCATCTCCTTTATGGTTCCTCCTCTTTCTTTTCAATTGTCTATAATTTAAACAGCTATTGGCTTTCAACCTCATCTTTATTTATTTCAAGTGCAGCTTGTTGCTCATACTACTGATAATTCTGTATAGATATGGACAAGTCAATGTTGTTATGAATAAGATCACTCTGAGACATCTTGGTAAGCATGAGAAAAGCAGAAAGATAATTGTGGTAGACTAGTGGGGAGTCACAGATTCAAGATACCAGATTGTGTCTGAATAATTAATTAACCATATGCCTCATTAGAGTCTGCTCTCAGATTGTGTGTGTGTTTGCATGTGTGTGTTTGTGTGTGTGTGTGTGTTTACGTGAGGGGGTGTGTTTGTGCGCACACGTTCTAAAATCACAACAAGAAGACTGTTTATTGTTTACATCCTCAAACACTGTCCGACAAAATATACAGGGAGTAGATCACGAGTAAGATCTTCAAGATCAAAAAGATATGAGGCCAGGGTATCACATTCAATAGGATCTGAATCACTTGATAGATCATAATATACCTGCATTGTTAATTTAATTACGGACAATAAGCATTTCTGATCCACTCGATGTACTGTTACAGTATGGACAGTGAGGCTATTAATGTCTATTCATGTTTACAGAATTCTTCCTTGTTTGCAGTGTTGACAGGTCGTTGTACGCATTGTATTATGCTCACTGTCATTCTCCAGAGCTACTGTAACACGTCACATTGTATGCAGGTGCACAGTGCTGAGATCTGACCTGAACAGACATTCTATGCGTGGAAGTCCAACTGCATGCTAGCAGATACCCATAGACTTCCAGTCATTACGCCAATGCTAGTTAGCGTTGGCTTGCGAAACTACCTCTAACTTCCTTCATACTGGATACATACACATCAAAATGGTAGTTCATCTGAGTCTGGGGAAAATTGACAAATTCCCAAAGTATCCCTTTAACTGCTTCCCAAGAGAGCTTGGCTAGTGCTACTAAATACATGTTCTTACAAGTTTATCAAGGTCCGTCCAAATGAGACACATCAATATTATTTCCGCTGGAATTAGGGCCATATGTGTGTCCCAAATGGCACCCCATTCCCTTTATAGTTCACTACTTTTGACCAGGGCCCATAGGGCTCTTGTCAAAAGTAGTGCAGTATATAGGGAATAGGGTGCCATGTGGGAGGCAACCTATGTTATTACAGTACGCTAATCAAAGCAACAGGATGTTCTATGGATCATAATAATTATCAAATTGGCACATCAACAATCTTCACAGTGGATTTATTTTCAATAGCTGTGACCTGGACTCGTGGCAGAACACAATGTTATACTAACAACATTCTGTGTGGCACATTAGCGCCTAGCCTTCGGTGAGCCCAGACACATACAGTACACACACCAACACTATGGTGCTTTCTAAGTGCTCTTCTGTCCTCCTGAAACCCAGAAATGTATTTTTGTCCTCTCTAGTGGACATCAGTTCTTGGTCTGTGTCTCTGAGGCCATACAAGCCACATTTTTTTCAGGTCTCAGGAGGCTATAGGCCTTAGCAACTTTAGGCTCCTTGCAAAGTAGGGTTCACCCTAGAAAACCTCTACTGTATGTTACTCTAAAGGACATGTGGATGTACAGTATATTTAACATATAGTCAGACTTAATCTTTCCCATTGCATTGGGGACAAACTAGTTGCATGCCATGATAATCTTGTCATCATTCAGACAAGGCAGCAGACTAGAAACATGGATCGGAGTGTATATTCATTAATAAGACATTAAGATTTGATGGATTAAACAAGTCCTTTATTCGCTTATTACTCAATTCCTGACCATCTGAGGCTTAATCACAATCAATACTTCTTAATTACTGAGTGTGAACTAGAACTGTGAACAAACTGGGGGCTGGAGGGTGCAGGATAATGGATCACTTGTTGTCCTGGACGCTTCCACAGAACCACTCAATCAAGCGCAGTCACTTTGTGGAATAAGTCAAAAAGTAAATTTACTCTTGGACACTGTAATTTCACTGACCCAAACAGTAACATCTTTTTTTAACCCACTTTGCTATCTAGCATCAGTGACATTGCTCTGTCAGTTCCTGATTGAGATTATATTGATCTGTATAGCATCTGAGAACATAAATAGACATTTACAAACTATTGAGCTTTACTCATTGAGTTTGTGAGTGTTGGTTTCACATACACATTGTAGCCTGCTCTCAGGTACTGTATCATCAAGATGCAACAAAGCTCAGTAATAGGGTCAATCTGCGATTGGGACAGCTTTAAAAAAAATATATATATACTCATTGATTCTTGAAAACACAGTAGCTGAGGATATTTCACAATGGTGCCTTTAGGTGAGTGTGTGTGAATGATTGAAAGCGGTAACCTGTATAATCATACCATAGAGTGCTGTTCTCTAGTGCTGTTGAGTCAAGGATGAACAATCAGCATACATGTTTTACAACACTTCATTTGATACTAACGACAGCTTAACATTGACACTGATATTGTCTAGACCAGGGATGGGCAACTGTAGGCCCGCGGATCACTCCCCCCCCCCCCCCCCAAATAAAAATTATATTAACAACAACCTGGGACTCAACTTACTGTTGAGAGTTAGAATAGTAGAATACACAAGGTGCAATTTAGAAATGTGGTTGTGCATCAGCAGTTTTTCTCTTGTTATGTGAGTCACTGACAGTCACTCAATTAGCCCATGTCAGCTAAAAGGTTTTGATTGTTGAGTTAGTCTAGCCAGCTATCTAAACTTGTAGTTATCATGGTCAAATTACCGACTGGGTGGCCCCCATTGATTTTTTTAGTCACCCTCAATCAGATATCATATTCTAAATTGCTAACATTTCTCTCCACCCTATAGCAAAATGAGTCGAATTAGCTGTAAAACTGCAAATTCTTCTCTCTGCTCCATGGCAAAATGAGTAGAATTGCATGAAATTAGTTATACAATTGAAAAATCTTCTCTCTGTCCTATGGTAAAATGTGTAGAATTGCAACATTTTCTCCACGCCCATGGCAAAATGTCTAAAATTGCAGGAAATTTACTCAGGTTGTGCAGGCTCGGTGCTCGAGACCTCCAGTGCGCCTCCACGGTCCGGTCGATCCGGTACCCCCTCCACGCACCAGGCCTCCTGTGGCAGCCAGGCTGTCTCTCCGTCTCCTCCCTCCAGGTGCTCCCTCCTGTCCAGCGCTTCCAGAGTCTCCCTCCTGTCCAGCTCTTCCAGAGCCTCCCTCCTGTTCAGCGCTTCCAGAGTCTCCCTCCTGTCCAGCGCTTCCAGAGTCTCCCTCCTGTCCAGCTCTTCCAGAGCCTCCCTCTTGTCCGGAGCTACCAGAGCATCCCTCCTGTCCAGAGCTGCCAGAGCCGCCCGTCAGTCAGGAGCTGCCGGAGTCGCCCTTCACGCCGGCTGGTCTGATGAAACCAAGATTGACCTCTTTGGCCTGAATGTCAAGCATCACGTCTCCAGGAAACCTGGCCCCACGGTGAGGCATGGTCATGCTTTGGGGATGTTTTTCAGCTGCAGGGACTGGGAGACTAGTCAGGATTGAGGCAAAGATGAACAGTGCCAAGTGTAGAGAGATCCTTGATGAAAACCTGCTCCAGAGCGCCTCAGACAGGGGCGAAGGTTCACCTTCCAACAGGACAACATCCCTAAGCACACAGCCAAAACAACGCAGGAGTGGCGTAAGGACAAGTTTCTGAATGTCCTTGAGAGGCCCAGCCAGAGCCTGGACTTGAACCCGATCGAACAGCTCTGGAGAGACCTGAAAATAGCTGTGCAGCAACGCTCCCCATCCAAGCTGACAGATCTTGAGAGGATCTGCAGAGAAGAATGGGAGAAACTCCCCAAATACAGATGTGCCAAGTTTGTAGCGTCATACCCAAGAAGACTCGATGCTGTAATCGCTGCCAAAGGTGCTTCAACAAAGTACTGCGTAAACGGTCTGAATACTTATGAAAATTTGATTTTTACGTTAGATTTTAGATTTTTAATCATTTTAATAAATTTGATTTTTTATAATTTAACAAAAAAAACATGTGTTTTTGCTTTGTCGTTATGAAGTATTGTGTGTAGATTGATGAGGAAAAAAAACAATTTAATACATTTTAGAATAAGGTTGTAACGTAACAAAATGTGGAAAAAGTCAATGGGTCTGAATACTTTCCGAAGGCACTGTATATAACGCATCAATATAGGACACTATGCATACTAATGTCAAATATGATGCAGTGATTTTGTTGACGGTGTTAAGTCTATAGGCAGCATTAGACAATGTAGGCATACTCAACCCTTCCCCACCCCCACATCCATCGCCATCACCACCAACACACGAAACCATGCGGACTCTGTCCATCTATTTACAATGTAGTATTCTGGTCCTCTCCACACGAGACACTATGGCTGTGGCGTGCAGAGCCAGGAATAGATCAAGAGACAGAGCCAGAGACAGAGAGAGAGACTACTGTATATATGCATAATATGACATTTGAAATGCCTTTATTGTTTTGGAACTTTTGTAAGTGTAATGTTTACTGTTCATTTTTTGTTTATTTCACCTTTGTTTATTATCTATTTCACTTGCTTTTGGCAACGTCAACATATGTTTCCCATGCCAATAAAGCCCTTCAATTGAATTGAATTGAGAACAGAAGAGCCAGTGTCTGGGCTGAGTTTTGCTTGTTGTGCTGCGAGGTGAGGAGGAGAGGAGAACCACGTGACTGGAATTTCACAGAGCGATGAGGTCACTGAGTCCCTCCGCATGTGGAAAACCCCTTCTGGTATAACTGTGACTCACCACACATATACACTTACACGCACACATACATACACATGCACACACACCCACACACTTGATAATGATGTCTACTGACTGCTGGCCACTGCAGCTACAGACACAGGCAGGATAAAATGGAAGCGCACCAAACTGCTTTTTATTAGAACATGACTGAGGTACACCATATGTGCTTTTAGGTTCCGTAATGTTTTATTCAAATACTTCTTTCAAAAACAGTGAATACTGATTGAAAATATAACAAATATTTAACACTTCGTATTAGTGGAATAGATTGGATTAGTTTACAAGAAAACCAGAGCCTCATTGAACGCCCCTTGTCATTATAAATCAAATAATTCACAGTATAATCTATCTATATATAATTTGGTGCTGTTACATTATTGTCTGTTATCGTGTATTACTGTATCTTATTACGATATTATCAAATCACCAGAGCGCAAATATCAGTCTCGTCCTTGTTCTGCACACTTCTGTTATTCTCATGCAGAAAGCAATCACGTGACTGTATATTTTCATCCTCTCAAATTAGGGTAGTCTACTGTAATACTCATACTTTATGCTCTTCTTATGCATTCTTACACTTCATATAGCAACTGAACACAAAACAATAACAAAACCTTTTGAACCCTAACTTATAAGTGAAGAGTTTATTTCCAAAACGCTATATCCACCAATCTTTCACATTTGTGTGTTTTCATCAGAAATGATTGCTTATGGGTACCTTC
The DNA here is from genome assembly GCF_057628025.1 of Oncorhynchus mykiss. NCBI lineage: Eukaryota > Metazoa > Chordata > Actinopteri > Salmoniformes > Salmonidae > Oncorhynchus > Oncorhynchus mykiss. The sequence continues at coordinate 56,218,508 of NC_143037.1, forward strand.
ATCTGTGTTTAAAATATTATTGTTCTCAGATGTCATTATTCATAGATTTTAGGTGTATGAAAATGATTTTTTTTGTGTGTGTTTTGCAAAACGCTAGCTATATATCCATGGTTTAGCTGTATATCCATGGTTTAGCTGTATATCCATGGTTTAGCTGTATATCCATGGTTTAGCTGTATATCCATGGTTTAGCTATATATCCATGGTTTAGCTGTATATCCATGGTTTAGCTATATATCCATGGTTTAGCTGTATATCCATGGTTTAGCTATATATCCATTGTTTAGCTATATATCCATGGTTTAGCTATATATCCATGGTTTAGCTGTATATCCATGGTTTAGCTGTATATCCATGGTTTAGCTATATATCCATGGTTTAGCTGTATATCCATGGTTTAGCTATATATCCATGGTTTAGCTGTATATCCATGGTTTAGCTGTATATCCATGGTTTAGCTATATATCCATGGTTTAGCTATATATCCATGGTTTAGCTGTATATCCATGGTTTAGCTATATATCCATGGTTTAGCTGTATATCCATGGTTTACCTATATATCCATGGTTTAGCTATATATCCATGGTTTAGCTGTATATCCATGGTTTAGCTATATATCCATGGCTTAGCTATATATCCATGGTTTAGCTATATATCCATGGTTTAGCTGTATATCCATGGTTTAGCTGTATATCCATGGTTTAGCTATATATCCATGGTTTAGCTGTATATCCATGGTTTAGCTATATATCCATGGTTTAGCTGTATATCCATGGTTTAGCTGTATATCCATGGTTTAGCTATATATCCATGGTTTAGCTGTATATCCATGGTTTAGCTATATATCCATGGTTTAGCTGTATATCCATGGTTTAGCTGTATATCCATGGTCTAGCTGTATATCCATGGTTTAGCTGTATATCCATGGTTTAGCTATATATCCATGGTTTAGCTATATATCCATGGTTTAGCTGTATATCCATGGTTTAGCTGTATATCCATGGTTTAGCTGTATATCCATGGTTTAGCTGTATATCCATGGTTTAGCTATATATCCATGGTTTAGCTATATATCCATGGTTTAGCTATATATCCATGGTTTAGCTGTATATCCATGGTTTAGCTATATATCCATGGTTTAGCTATATATCCATGGTTTAGCTATATATCCATGGTTTAGCTATATATCCATGGTTTAGCTATATATCCATGGTTTAGCTATATATCCATGGTTTAGCTGTATATCCATGGTTTAGCTGTATATCCATGGTTTAGCTGTATATCCATGGTTTAGCTGTATATCCATGGTTTAGCTATATATCCATGGTTTAGCTGTATATCCATGGTTTAGCTGTATATCCATGGTTTAGCTGTATATCCATGGTTTAGCTATATATCCATGGTTTAGCTATATATCCATGGTTTAGCTATATATCCATGGTTTAGCTATATATCCATGGTTTAGCTGTATATCCATGGTTTAGCTGTATATCCATGGTTTAGCTGTATATCCATGGTTTAGCTATATATCCATGGTTTAGCTGTATATCCATGGTTTAGCTATATATCCATGGTTTAGCTGTATATCCATGGTTTAGCTATATATCCATGGTTTAGCTGTATATCCATGGTTTAGCTTTATATCCATGGTTTAGCTGTATATCCATGGTTTAGCTGTATATCCATGGTTTAGCTGTATATCCATGGTTTAGCTGTATATCCATGGTTTAGCTATATATCCATGGTTTAGCTATATATCCATGGTTTAGCTATATATCCATGGTTTAGCTGTATATCCATGGTTTAGCTGTATATCCATGGTTTAGCTGTATATCCATGGTTTAGCTATATATCCATGGTTTAGCTATATATCCATGGTTTAGCTATATATCCATGGTTTAGCTGTATATCCATGGTTTAGCTATATATCCATGGTTTAGCTATATATCCATGGTTTAGCTATATATCCATGGTTTAGCTATATATCCATGGTTTAGCTATATATCCATGGTTTAGCTATATATCCATGGTTTAGCTATATATCCATGGTTTAGCTGTATATCCATGGTTTAGCTGTATATCCATGGTTTAGCTGTATATCCATGGTTTAGCTGTATATCCATGGTTTAGCTATATATCCATGGTTTAGCTATATATCCATGGTTTAGCTGTATATCCATGGTGTAGCTGTATATCCATGGTTTAGCTGCATCCTGTATATTTAACTATGATGGTATGTGGTATTCTCACCTAGCTATTTTAAGATGAATGCACTTACTGAAAGAAGCTCTGGATAACAGTATCTGCTAAATGTAAATATTTTACATACAGATCTGTTTTAACATGTTTTAAATGTTGATGTCAAAGATGTATCATTTGCACAGTTCTTTATTAAAATGTAGTTATTTCTTACATTTGGCTGTGTAAAACCTAGCAGGACTACTTATAGCATTTAGCAAAATAAATACATTATTATTTGTCTCTCTGAAATGAAACCATCAAGTGATACATTTTAAACAAATACGTGTCTGTCATTGAACAACCCCATTACATAATTAGATAGTGAAGTAAACACACCAATGTCTTTCAGAATTGATTTAAACAATAAAAGCTAATTTACCAACATTTCTGAAAATGGATATGTAGCATTTTGTAATTAAACTCTTCAAGTGATGTTTTTTCTCCAAAACAGACAAGATCACAATGGACAAAGCATTTAATCTCAGTAGTGTTCTTCTAAAGCACTAATGCATCTGTCTCTGTTGTATTAATACCCAGGGGTTGTTCCTCTTTAAATCTGTCATCTGGTGTCTGCTAGTAACACACTGGTTGGAGCAGAGATTACTCTCCTTCTTCTGTGAAAACCAAAGCAGATAGGTCTAATCTCAAAGTAGAAATTTCACAAATTAATGTTTGCCTCGGAGGGGTGAAAAATGCAAAGTTGGAGGGATCCATGGTCAAATCATATCAAGAAATTATGTAATAGGGGTGATGTGTGTGTCTGTGACAAATGTTCAGCGATGCCTCGTAGATCACACCAATCTACGACACCAGGAATATAGCTTGGCACTAAACACATGTCTTTATATGACTGTTAAAAGCATTGTGTTATCTCCAAATCGCCTAGCTATAACAGAGATGTGTTAAGACCACACACTTCTCTAGATGCATTAGGCCATTCAGCTCTGTGTGTGTTACTGTACATGTAGGTCAGAGTTTCCCAAACTCGGTCCTCGGGACCCCAGGGGGTGCATGTTTTGGTTTTTGCACCAACACTATACAGCTGATTCAAATTACCAAAGCTTGACGATTATTGGATTATTTGAGTCAGCTGTGTAGTGCTCGGGCAAAAAACAAAACGTGTACCCTTTGGAGTCAACAGGACCAAGTTTGGGGAACCCTGATGTAGGTGTTGATGCATGGTAATGCAGTCACTTGATACTGCCAAGAGACAAGCTTTTCATAATCGTTAGATTTTTTAAGTGGGAAAACTAAACACAAATGATCAAATGGGTGGGTTTTTTAGACTTGATGTGACTCAATGTGTGGGAAATGGTGAGACACATGAACAGGCACAGTAGCTACTACTGTAGGCGTACTGGGCTATAGCTAATATATCAAACAACTCTGAGGCAAAACAATGGCACCCAACTGTTCCCTCAGTGTCCTCACTTACTGTAAATTGTTACAGTAAGATGATATCACAGACGAGACATTCTTAGTGGATTCCAACCACAGTGCCATTCCAAACTGTATGGTCAACATGCTTTTCAGCAGTTGAAAGTGACATTGAGTGACACAGTACTGTGAGCAGGCAGGACAGCTGATCCCCTGTGTATTTATTCAGTCATCTGAGGAGAGGTCAGCTCCACCATGCATTAGATCTGAAAGGACTGGATAGAAGAATGAAGCTGTTACCTTCAATGCTGCCTGTTAAGCTGTTACCATACCTATACATTTCTAATCATTTTAGATATACACTGTGTGTAGGCCGGGGTTGATTTGAGATTGGTCCATAGAGTGACTGTGTTCAAGACTGATGACATCATATCCTGTTCTCTCTCTCTCTTTCTCAGGTATGGAGGGGTTGCAGTGTTCCCTCCCCATGGATGGGAGTCTTATGTCCCTGAGCCTGCTCTCTGAGGCAAGTTTCCGGGAGTGCCGGGGCTACCTCTCTCTTACGGACATCCTCATTGTCATCTTCTCGGGCATCTCAGTCTCTGTGGTGGCCATTATAGCCAGCTTCTTCCTGGCCTCCATGGTCCACTGCTTTCAGCGACTGGGCAAAGCTGGTCAGGCGGACGAGGAGGAGGGCAACGACTGAGATGAAGAAAAAGCATGATCTGGGACCAGATTCAGTATCACTGCAGACATAGCAGACCCGACTAGGTGCCTCGTAAGAGTGCCAGGAAGAAGGGCAGGACAATAGGAGAGCAAGGCATGGACAACGAGGAGGGAGTATATGGCCTAGGAATTGTGCAAGAAAGCTCTTACCATGTGAATTCCTGTGCGCTGCATTGGTGGCAGTCAGCAGCACACCAGGAGGGGTTAAACCATGTCAGGAAAGATTGTGTTAAATAACCTTGAATGATACACGTTTTCTTATCACTGAAGTACGAAATGTGCTACACTCTTAGAAAAAAGGGTTGGAAAAGGGTTTTTCGGTTGTCCCCATAGGATAACCTTTTTTGGTTCCAGGTAGAACCCTTTTGGGTTCCATGTAAAATCCTCTGTGGAAAGGGTTTTTACATGGAACCCAAAAGAGTTCTACCTGGAACCAAAAAGGATTCTTCAAAGGGTTCTTCTATGAGGACAGCTGAAGAACCCTTTCAGGTTTCTAAGAGTGTATGTTTCATTGATTGAACACAGCCTTACTACAGATGTAGGATTTTCATTTGACCTACACTATATTGTCACAGCAAAATTATCCTGCACCTACAGGATTTTAACATTTAGTCCATAATGTTGCTTGATCGGTGGTTAGGCTATTAGCTGGCCAAAAGTAGGCTACATGAAAAGTGCAATACAGTTAATATAACTGTGTGTTACTGTGGGTTTTCAGTGAATTTATGTATATATCAAAGCTCATCTGCATTTCCTGCGGTGCAGGAAAAATCTTAGTAACAAAAGAGTGATCAAATTAAGATCATAAATCTGTACCTTACTTTGGAGAGATCATTCAGCATTCTCTTGAAATCGTAGTTGTACTATATTTGGCCTACAAACACCACCCTTTCAAAGAGGACCTCTGCTGCCAGGGGGTTCTTTAAGATCTGGCTTGAGCTGGAAGTAAAGGGACAGAGAGGAGGACAAGGGACCGGCACACAGCAGTCTAATGCACACTTATGTCCATTGCATTGATTTGAGTAGCAACCTACGTAACCTTTGTTTACCAAAGAACAGTCCGAATGAGAAGATTCTATTGTTACAATATAGAACACAGAAATGGGATAGCATGAGCAATCAACATGGATGTTACACTAAACTTTGACACCAACTCAAAAAATGCAAAAAACTAGTAAATATAGAGGGCATTGTTACAATGTCTGTTTTTGGAGCATAAATGTAGCCTGACAATGTTTGGTGTTACAACACCCAAAGGAGTAGTCAAGAGAGCAGAAACAGACTGGCACTCAGGCTAGCATAAATGTGTTCTTGGCTAAAAAACAGTCACACGTTAGGTACAGTATACTATATAGAACAATATGCTAAAATATCCTGCCAATTATCACCCATAAATGTAATTATGGAAATCATTATATTGTACTTGTAAATGGACCAATGTATTTCCTTGTTTCAGGCATAATGTAACTTATTTTACATTTGACACTTATTTTACATATTAATACAGATTTTTTTTTTTTTTTTTACAAATTAAGTATCTTTTTTGTATGGGGATTTTACATCCGATGTGAGCGAAGTCTCTAATTCCAAGCTAACAGGGCTAAGGTTAAAATCTGTTAATTTCTTTCAATATCTTGATCATCCTTGATGTTTGGGCCTTCCAGTCCTTTCCTATGTCGGCCTTTATTACGACTGGGTACTGGAGCCATCCTCAATAGACCAGCAGCTAGTAGCAGCCAGGTGAAATTGATGAATGAATGCTTTTGGTCAATGATGGCATGTGTATTTTTTTGGCTTCCTGAAACGACTGGGAGATCATAAATGAAAACCAGCATACTCATAGATGCTTCAAGACCTGAGTTTTGAGAGGTTGTCTGTCAAACTATATCTGTCTCTGGCACTTGTAACCTACCAATGAGATTTGAGATCCCAAAAACAGATTAAAGGGCTTTTTTTCTGATGCACCATAACAAACACATTAAAAATATTAACACGGGGTTGCAAAGTGCAATGTTACAAAATGTAAGAGAGAAAATGAAGCAGTAAAATAAACACATTATGCTCTGGAACTTTGCTTTTACAACTTTTATTTCACATAACCTTTCTGTTTCTTTGAATGAGGATGTACAGTAAGTACACTGTCGACTGAGTGTTCAAATCATTAAGAACATCTACTCTTTCCATGACATAGACTGACCAGGTGAATCCAGGTAAAAGCAATGATCCTTTATTGATTTCACCTTAATCCACTCCAATCAGTGTAGATGAAGGGGAGGAGACGGGTTAAATATTTATTTTTTTAAGCCTTAAGACAATTGAGACATGGTTTGTGTGTGTGTGCCATTCAGAGGGTGAATGGGAAAAACAAAACATTTAAGTGCCTTTGAACGGGGTATGGTAGTAGGTGCCAGGCGCACCGGTTTGAGTGTGTAAAGAATTGCAACACTGCTTGGTTTTTCACGCTCAACAGTTTCCCCGTGTGTATCAAAAATGGTCCACCACCAACAGGACATCCAGCCAACTTGACACAACTGTGGAATGCTTTTGACACCTTGTAGAGTCCATCCCCCCGACAAATGGAGGCTGTTCTGCAGTCAAAAGGGGGGTGCAACTCAATATTAGGAAGGTGTTCCTAATGTTTTGTACACTCAGGGTATGTAGACTATTTGTATTTTATTGATTTAACCCTTATATAACAAGGTGTGTAAATAGAGAACCAATTCTCATTTGCAATAACAACCTGGCTAATAAGTACACTTTGGAACCAACATTGTATACTAAACAAAATATAAATGCAACATGTAAAGTATTGGTCCCATGTTTCATGAACTGAAATAAAAAAAATCCCAGAAACTGTCTATACACACAAAAAGCGTATTTCTCTCAAATGTTGTGAACAAATGTGTTTACATCCCTGTTAGTGAGCATTTCTCCCTTGCCAAGATAATCCATCCACCTGACAGGTGTGGCATATCAAGAAGCTGATTAAACAGCATGATGCATCAGGTGCAACTTGTGCTGGGGACAATAAAAGGCCACTCTAAAATGTGCAGTTTTGTCACACAACACAATGCCACAGATGTCTCCAGTTTTGAGGGAGCATGCAATTGGCATCCTGACTGCAGGAATTTCAGTTTTAGAGAATTTGGCAGTACGTCCAACCGGCCTCACAACCGCAGACCACTTGTAACGACGCCAACCCAGGACCTCCACATACTTCACCTGCGGGATCGTCTGAGACCAGCCACCTGGACACCTGATGAAACTGTGGGTTTGCACAACCAAATCGTTCTCTACACAAACTGACAGAAACCCTCTCAGGGAAGCTCATCTGCGCGCTCATCGTCCTCACCAGGGTCTTGACCTGACTGCAGTTTGGTGTCGTAACTGACTTCAGTGAGCAATTGCTTACGTTGTGTATGACGTTGTGTGGGCGAGGGGTTTGCTGATGTAAACGTTGTGAACAGAGTGCCCCATGGTGGCGGTGGGGGCATGTTATGGGCAGGCATTTTATCGATGGCTATTGGAATGCACAGAGATACTGTGACGAGATCCTAACACCCATTGTTGTGCTATTCATCCGCCATAACCTCATGTTTCAGCATGATAATGCACAGCTTCTGAAAAGTGTCTCAGTTCTTCTTCCTGCATACTCACCAGATATGTCACTCATTGAGCATATTTGGGCTGTTTGTGAAGCTCTGGATCATGTACTGTTCAACAGCACGTTCCAGTTCCTGCCAATATCCAGCAACTCAGTAGAATCTTTGAAATTGTTGCATCTTGCATTTATATTTTTGTTCAGTGTATAATACAATTTATATTTTTCTCTGTTAAACAAAACAAGTAAAAACAATCAATGTATGAAAATTGTTGACACTTTTATTGCTTGAAATAGTGGCCCACAATTTTCCATTATTGCTTTAGTTCAGGCTCCTGGATTTACACAAACATCTCAATGTGAGGAGTTGCTGTCACTGTCCAACCAAAGGACCCATATGGGTACCCTTTACGCTCAATGAAATCTGTTTCTTCGGTCCAATAATCACAGGTGCCATAATGCTAAAGCTGGCATCCACATCACATGCCATAGAACAGAGAGACAGAAGTTTGTGGTGTTTTTGAACACGAGCTGTTCAATTTCATTTTGAAGAGCTGCCAAGGATGTTTTAATTTCCATTCAGGGTCAGGTCTTATTCCCATGTCATAACAGTTCAGTAACAATTCTAGATTAACTGTACATAAAAGAGATTTAGTGATCATCACTTAATATAAATACAAACATTAACTATAGGCCTATCATTTTTTAGGTTTTGTTAAACCCAATAACACAATCGTGTATATTGTTCTGAAGATAATGCTAGTAAAATGTCTCATTTCGTGGTATCTAACTCATAACATCATAAAAATAACATATATTAATCAAGTCTCATACCCCAGCTTGATGTTACAGTATTATACACACGGAAATAGTGCATCGTGCACTGGGAGTCAGCGTGCTGTTAGAGAGTCTTTGAGAAGGGAGATGAACAACACTGTCTTGTGTGCTGTAAAACAACTGGACGGAGTACAGTTGTACCCTGTGGGCATGGACACAAACAAAACAAATGGATCAACAGTGGGGTGTGATGTCAGAACAGACCTCCGACCAACACGCCACTGATGAAGATGAGAGTGGAGGGAGTGTGAGCCTTCCTGCCAGTGCCATGCAGCTAGCTGAGTCACCATACAGAATGGATAGAAGTAGGATGAGAGAGGAGGGGGGAAAGAACAGCAGAAAATTTGGATTTTCCCGCATCCTCTGAATTCCTGTTGTCACCATGGTTACATGGCTGGAGGCCAGTTCGGAAAAACGAAACAACCACTGAGGAAGAGCTTTCAAAATTGCTACACTGCCCCCCCTGTAGCTTACACCACAGCGTTAACTGCAGAGACAGTTAGAAGTAATGCTTCATCTTTAGTGAGTTGAACAGTACAAATCATTTCTCTAAGCTCCATAAAACGGATTGAAGTGACTTGAGGTTCACCACACTGTAACAAAAGTAATTTCAAGACTGCCATAGCACCAACAAGTGACAAACTACTTAGAACCAGTTTAAGTTTAAAATCCGATGATAATGATAGTGATCCAGTACGGTGTTAATGATTGAAATCAGCGGTTAGAACAAGAAGGATGCCAGAGCCCACACAACCTGCATGATCTTCTTTCCTATGCTATACATTGTCAATATTTCTGATACACCTCTGTGTATACTCAATCCCATGTTAAAGTGTGATTAATGGAACAACAGGTTGCATATATTCAAGCCTGTTATGTGCTGAAAGGGAGCTGCTGCCTGCTGTAAGCTTTAGGCTTTTGTTGCACATGACTGTGGGTCACATCACATCACCAAGATACAGTGTGAAGCATGTACAAGATAAACAAATGATAACATAATGCAACCATACAAGGACAATATAGGAGGAAGGTAGAATCCTATTACACCAGCTCCGACGCTCGTTATATGTGACAGGGCTTGCAGACTATAACGGATTACAAAGGAAATCCCAGCCGTGAGATGCCCTGTGATGCAGAACTCCCAAACGAACTAAATGCCTTTTTTAAATGTTTTTATTTAAAAAAAATGTATTTCACCTTTATTTAACCAGGTAGGCTAGTTGAGAACAAGTTCTCATTTGCAACTGCGACCTGGCTAAGATAAAGCATAGCAGTGTGAACAGACAACACAGAGTTACAAATGGAGTAAACAATTAATTAATTAATTAAGTCAATTAATTAAGTCAATAACATAGTAGAAAAAAAGAGAGTCTATATACATTGTGTGCAAAAGGCATGAGGAGGTAGGCGAATAGTTACAATTTTGCAGATTAACACTGGAGTGATAAATGATCAGATGGTCATGTACAGGTAGAAATATTGGTGTGCAAAAGAGCAGAAAAGTAAATAAATAAAAACAGTATGGGGATGAGGTAGGTAAAATTGGGTGGGCTATTTACCGATAGACTATGTACAGCTGCAGCGATCGGTTAGCTGCTCAGATAGCAGTTTGAAGTTGGTGAGGGAGATAAAAGTCTCCAACTTCAATGATTTTTGCAATTCGTTCCAGTCACAGGCAGCAGAGAACTGGAACGAAAGGCGGCCAAATGAGGTGTTGGCTTTAGGGATGATCAGTGAGATACACCTGCTGGAGCGCGTGCTACGGGTGGGTGTTGCCATCGTGACCAGTGAACTGAGATAAGGCGGAGCTTTACCTAGCATGGACTTGTAGTTGACCTGGAGCCAGTGGGTCTGGCGACGAATATGTAGCGAGGGCCAGCCGACTAGAGCATACAGGTCGCAGTGGTGGGTGGTATAAGGTGCTTTAGTAACAAAACGGGTGGCACTGTGATAAACTGCATCCAGTTTGCTGAGTAGAGTGTTGGAAGCTATTTTGTAGATGACATCGCCGAAGTCGAGGATCGGTAGGATAGTCAGTTTTACTAGGGTAAGTTTGGCGGCGTGAGTGAAGGAGGCTTTGTGGCGGAATAGAAAGCTCTAGATTTGATTTTAGATTGGAGATGTTTGATATGAGTCTGGAAGGAGAGTTTACAGTCTAGCCAGACACCTAGGTACTTATAGATGTCCACATATTCTAGGTCGGAACCATCCAGGGTGGTGATGCTATTCGGGCGTGCGGGTGCAGGCAGCAAACTGTTGAAAAGCATGCATTTGGTTTTACTAGCGTTTAAGAGCAGTTGGAGGCCACGGAAGGAGTGTTGTATGGCATTGAAGCTCGTTTGGAGGTTAGATAGCACAGTGTCCAAGGACGGGCCGGAAGTATACAGAATGGTGTCGTCTGCGTAGAGGTGGATCAGGGAATCGCCCGCAGCAAGAGCAACATCATTGATATATACAGAGAAAAGAGTCGGCCCGAGAATTGAACCCTGTGGCACCCCCATAGAGACTGCCAGAGGACCGGACAGCATGCCCTCCGATTTGACACACTGAACTCTGTCTGCAAAGTAGTTGGTGAACCAGGCAAGGCAGTCATCAGAAAAACCGAGGCTACTGAGTCTGCCGATAAGAATATGGTGATTGACAGGAGTCGAAAGCCTTGGCAAGGTCGATGAAGACGGGTGCACAGTACTGTCTTTTATCGATGGCGGTTATGATATCGTTTAGTACCTTGAGCGTGGCTGAGGTGCACCCGTGACCGGCTCGGAAACCAGATTGCACAGCGGAGAAGGTACGGTGGGATTCGAGATGGTCAGTGACCTGTTTGTTGACTTGGCTTTCGAAGACCTTAGATAGGCAGGGCAGGATGGATATAGGTCTGTAAGAGTTTGGGTCCAGGGTGTCTCCCCCTTTGAAGAGGGGGATGACTGCGGCAGCTTTCTAATCCTTGGGCATCTCAGACGATATGAAAGAGAGGTTGAACAGGCTGGTAATAGGGATTGCGACAATGGCGGCGGATAGTTTCAGAAATAGAGGGTCCAGATTGTCAAGCCCAGCTGATTTGTACGGGTCCAGGTTTTGCAGCTCTTTCAGAACATCTGCTATCTGGATTTGAGTAAAGAAGAACCTGGAGAGGCTTGGGCAAGTAGCTGCGGGGGCGGCGGAGCTGTTGGCCGAGGTTGGAGTAGCCAGGAGGAAGGCATGGCCAGCCGTTGAGAAATGCTTGTTGAAGTTTTCGATAATCATGGATTTATCGGTGGTGACCGTGTTACCTAGCCTCAGTGCAGTGGGCAGCTGGGAGGAGGTGCTCTTGTTCTCCATGGACTTCACAGTGTCCCAGAACTTTTTGGAGTTAGAGCTACAGGATGCAAATTTCTGCCTGAAGAAGCTGGCCTTTGCGTTCCTGACTGACTGCATGTATTGGTTCCTGACTTCCCTGAACAGTTGCATATCGCGGGGACTATTCGATGCTATTGCAGTCCGCCACAGGATGTTTTTGTGCTGGTTGAGGGCAGTCAGGTCTGGAGTGAACCAAGGGCTATATCTGTTCTTAGTTCTGCATTTTTTTATTTTTATACTGAGTCTTGCATGAAAGCCCATGTTGTTCCAGGTGACTGTGTGATCTTGCTCTCCCTGGCTGATGTGAGTAAAGCGTTTATAAACAGGTTAACACTCGCAAGGTCTCCGGGCCAGACGGAATACCAGGGCGGGATTTTCAAAGCATGTGCGAACCAGCTGGCAAGTGTCTTTGCAGACATTTTTATCCTATCCCTGACCAGCTGTGTTACCAACTTTGTTCAAGCAGACCACTATAGTCACCGTGCCCAAAAACAGCAAGGTAACCTGCCTAAACGACTATCAGCCCATAGCACTCACGCCTATAGCCATGAAATGCTTTGAAAGGCTGATTATGGCTCACATCATCATCCCAGACACCCCAGACACCCTGGAGATGGGGAGCTTTGGGAGGGGGGATTGGAGGTGGAGGTATTTTGGGGTGGACTGTGGGGGGTCTTGGATAGTCGAGCGGCTTCAATGCAGGTGGATTGTGGTTTAAAATAAGGTTTTCAAGAATGCTGTTCATTGACCGCAGATCAACATACAACAGCATAGTCCTTTACAAGCTCATCACCTAGCTCTGGACCCTGGGACTGACCATCTCCCTCTGCAACTGGATCCTGGACTTTCTGGATTCCCTTGCGGGTCGCCCCCAGGTGATGAGGGTAGGCAACAACACATCTGCCACGCTAACTATCAACACTGAGACCCGTCAGGGGTGTGTGCTTAGTCCCCTCCTGTACTCTCTGTTCACCCACGACTGCATGGCCGCGTACGACTCGAACACCATCGTCAAGTTTGCTGACGACACGCGTGGTAGGACTGATCACCGATGACAATGAGACAGCCTATAGGGAGGAAGTCAGAGACCTGGCAGCGTTGCACTAGGACAACAACCTCTCCCTCAACGTCAGCAAGACAAAGGAGCTAATCGTTGACTACAGGAAACAGAGGAGCGAGCACACCCCAATCCACATCGATGGGGCTGTAGTGCAGTAGGTAGAGTGCTTCAAGTTCCTCGGTGTCCTCATCACTAAGGACATGGTCTACACACACCCACAAAGAGGGCACGACAGCGCCTTTTCCGCATCAGGAGGCTGAAAAGATTTGGCATGTGCCTTCAGATCCTCAAAATGTTATACAGCTGCACCATTGAGAGCATCTTGACTGGCTGCATGACTGCTTGGTCAACTACAAGGCACCCAATCACAGGGCGCTTCAGAGTGTCACGCCTTGACCATAGAGAGCCCTTGGCATTCTCTATGGTGCAATAGGTCAGAGTGTGACTAGGGGGTGTTCTAGTCCTGTATTTCTATGTTGGTGTGAGTATGGTTCCCAATTGGAGGCAGCTGATGATCGTTGCCTCTAATTGGGGATCATACTTAGTGTGGACCTTTTCCCACCTGCGTTCGTGGGATATTGTTTCGTTTTGGTTTAGTGATTTGTGCGCTACGAACTTCACGTTTGTTTATTCTTTGTTGTTTTTTGAAGGTTCACTTTAATAAATATGTGGAACTCTACTCATGCTGCGCCTTGGTCCGCTCATTATGTATATGACGAATGTGACAGAATATCCCACCACTACAGGGCCAAGCGTACCATGGAGGTAAAGGAGAGCTGGACATGGGAGGAAATAATGGGTGGATGCGAGACCCTTCCTTGGCGGGAGTCGCCAAGGAGTATAGGAGGACAGCGACGACGCCAGGGTCCGCGGCCACAGAAACCCCAAGATTTATTTTTGGCGGGGCACAAGGGGCTGTCGGTTGAGCCGAGGAGAGAGCCAGAGACCATCGGGGAGTCGATGGAGCTGTTGGAGGAGGGAGATCGGAGAGAGATGTTGGTTAGGTGTATTCTGCAAGGCTTTCGCCCTGAAGAGCGTGTAATCAATCCAGTGCCACCTGTGCCGGCTCCACGCACCAGGCCTCCAGTGCGCCTCCCCAGCACGGTAAGTCCTGTGCCGGCTCCCCGCGCTCCTCCACCAGTGCGTGTCATCAGTCCGGTGCCACCTGTGCTGGCTCCACGCACCAGGCCTCCAGTGCGCCTCCCCAGCCCGGTACGTCCTGTGCCGGCTCCCCGCACTCGCCCTGAAGAGCGTGTCATCAGTCCGGTGCCACCTGTGCCGGCTCCACGCACCAGGCCTCCAGTGCGCCTCCCCAGCCCTGTACGTCCTGTGCCGGCTCCCCACACTCACCCTGAAGAGTGTGTCATCAGTCCGGTGCCACCTGTGCCGGCTCCACGCACCAAGCCTCCAGTGCGTCTCCCCAGCCCAGTACATCCTGTGCCGGCTCCCCGCGCTCGTCCACTAGTGCGTGTGTACAGTCCGGAGTCTCCAGCGACGGTCTACAGCCCGGAACCTCCAGCGACAGTTCACAGTCCGGAGCTTCCAGCGACAGTTCACAGTCAGGAGCTTCCAGCGACGGTTCACAGTCCGGAGCTTCCAGCGACGGTCAACGGTCCGGAGCTTCCAGAGACGGTCAACGGTTCCGAGCCTTCAGCAACGGTCAACGGTCCGGAGCCTCCAGTGACGGTCCATGGCCTGGAGAGTTAGTGCAAAAAAGGGTCAATGCTGCTAGTTCGGGTAGCCATTTGATTAGCTATCTAGCAGTCTTGTTTAGCAGTCGTATGGCTGGAGGTAGAAGATGTTCAGGGTCCTTTTGGTTCCAGACTTGGTGCACTGGTACAGCTTGCCATGCGGTAGAAGAAAGAACAGTCTATGGCATGTGTGGCTAGAGTCTTTGTTAATTTTTTGGGGAATGGTATGGAGGTCCTGGATGGCAAGCGTCTCGGTCCAGAGATGTACTGGGCAGTACTCAACACCCTCTGTGTCACGTACTCGAGGGTGGTGAATTTGCCATACCAAGCGGTGATGCAGCTAGTCAAAACACTCTTGATGGTGCAGCTGTAGAACTTTTTGAGGATCCGAGGGCCCATGGCAAATCTTTTCAGCCTCCAGAGGGGGGAGAGGCGCCCTCTTTACGACTGTGTCGGTGTGTGTGGACCTGTCACGGACGTCGTCATGGAAATGACCGGACCAAGGTACAGCGTGGTGAACGTACATTTTCCTTTATTTATATCAATGTCGCCAACAAAACAAGAAACAAAGAAACGACCGTGAAGCTTACCAGGGCTATAGTGCCTCTAACAAAGTCAACTACCCACAAAATACAAAGGAAAAAAGGCTGCTTAAGTATGATTCCCAATCAGAGACAACGATAGACAGCTGTCCCTGATTGAGAACCATACCCGGCCAAACATACTGCATAAGCCAACACACATAACATGCACACGTGCATACTGATGCCTCACACACACACATTCACACTCGCCACATGCGCTGCTGCTACTGTCTATTATCTATCCTGTTGCCTAGTCACTTTACCCCTACCTATATGTACATAGCTACCTCAATTACCTTTTACCCCTGCAGATTGACTCGGTAATGGTACTTCCTGTATATAGTCATGTACATTACTGAGGCCGAGCTCAGGGCCTCTATGTCAAGCGTTGTCAGAGGAAGGCCCCACTAACTTCCAAAGACTAAAGCTACCCAAGCAATAGACTGTTCACTCTGCTACAGTCTGGCAAACGGTACCGGAGCATCGGCTCTTGGGCCAACAGGCTCTGAAACAGCTTCTACCCCCAAGCCATAAGACTGCTAAATAGTTCATTAAATGGTTACCCGGACTACTTGCACTGACCCTACCTTACACTGACTCACAAGTCTAAATATAGACACTATAACATACACTCACTCACACACACTACACTCTCACACAAAACCCACACACATTCACATACAATACTGTACATACGCACACACGCACAACACACATGCATACTGACACAACACAAACACGCACGAACACATACACACGCATACCAACACAACACAAACATATGCTGCTGCCACTCTGTTCTTCATTTGACTTGTATTGTTATCAATCCTGATGCCTAGTCACTTTACCCTGCCTTTATGTACATACAGTATCTTCTACCTTCTATCTGGTACTGCCTGTATATAGCTCCACATTGATCTGGTACTGGTACTGCCTGTATATAGCTCCACATTGATCTGGTACTGGTACTGCCTGTATATAGCTCCACATTGATCTGGTACTGGTACTGCCTGTATATAGCTCCACATTGATCTGGTACTGGTACTGCCTGTATATAGCTCCACATTGATCTGGTACTGGTACTGCCTGTATATAGCTCAATTATTGTGTATTTTATTCCTTTTGTGTTGCTATTTTTATTTCTATTCAAATTTTTTAAATGCATCGTTGGTAAGGGCTCGTAAGCAAGTATTTCATACTAAAGTCTACATCTGCTGCATGTGACAAATACAATTTGATTTGATTAAAATAATCTCATGTGTGTGTGTGTGTGTGTGTGTGTGTGTGTGTGTGTGTGTGTGTGTGTGTGTGTGTGTGAGAGAGAGAGAGAGAGAGAGAGAGAGATAGAAATGAGAACAATATAAATTCTTTCCCATTAGGGCCAGTTTGGGTGAGGGTGAGTGGGCCTCCCATCTTCCCCTTTCCTCGCCTCGTAGATGTGGAGGGTTACAGATCTGTGAGCTGGAACAGATGGCCTACTTTGACCCTGTGGGTTTGCCTTGGATTATGTGGTGGCACAGGACCAGCCTGTGGAGTGAGTGGGGGTGGGGTTTATGGGGGTAGTGTTGTGGGAAGATTCACATCTGCCAGGACTAAATGCTGCTGGACGGTGATGGGAGTTGGGGAAACATGGGGGGTTATGCTTGCAGAATATACTATAGGGGAGACCTAGTGCGGTTATTACCATAGAGATGCTATAATTAATGTGTTGTATTTAATTATGGGATTATTACACTGTTTACTCTTATCTGTATGTCTCGGCCCTTGTATAACTAATTTAACCACATTATTTGAAACAATACACCAATCCATTTTCAACCTAACATCATTAAGTATCTTAGTAAGGGAACTATATCCTTTCCTGGTGAATCGACTACAGCCAAAGTAAGTAGGAAATCATTAAGATTTAGGTTTTGTGTGTGTGCATGCATGTGTGTGCGTGTCTGTCTGTGTGTGTATATGTTATCTGATGAACTCTTGGGATCATGCCAGCCAAGTAATTACACAAGGGGTTTGAAACACAGTGGGGCCTTGAACGGGAGTCATTGTAGATGATGACAGTAGAGATGGATGGATGATGGGGGAATCATGGGAATCTAATGGATATGGTGTTAGTCCAGACGTAAATGTTGCCCTGGGATTAGAATTGGCACTTGGTCTCACAAGATTGCATTTCTGTAAACCTACTATAGAACAGCCCAAACTGGACACTTTTTCCAGTGACAACGTTGCACCGGCCAACTTATTGCAGCATGTGGTAGGAGAATCAAATCAAACTTTTTTACAAGTGCATTTTGACTTTTTGAAACAATTTACAGTAAAATAAAAGAGAAAGGTTACAAAAATACCATTAAATGTTTTACATTTCAATCATAAAAATATGTTAAAAGACAAAATGAAAACCTAAAAGAATGAAATTATACCAGTTATAGGCTATATTCTTCAAGGGTGTCTTGAAACCTCAATGGACGGCACTGAGCTATCTTTTCCTCTTTCCTCTCGACTCATTAAGATACAGCTCCTGTCAAACACACCCACTCCAAACACACCCACTCCAAATTCTACTTTGGACATCTACTTCGGCCAAAGATGAGTTTTGTCAACATAGTATCCTCGTTATTTCAACTTAATTCATCAACATGACTGTGTTTCACTGTGGCAATTTGGTTGAATTAGTCAAATGTCATCAATTTAAACAGTTTATGGTCTATTGTAATTTATTTTCCCCATGGAATATGCCACAACTAGGCTACAATGTATCAGCCTAATGCCTGGAAATAAAAGCTCCTTAGTTTCTGACATTTTGAATGTTGGAAAGTTTGGTATGCCAGGTGATTTGTAGCTCAGACTGTAGCACCAATAACTGATGGACAAATTGCACCCCCTTGTGATGATAGCTAGATAGCAGGATCACATAATTAAATGCATCTGTATGGGAAAGCTATAGTAATACATTTTGGTCAACTGTTGAGCCACAAATGACATAATTGCTATTTCTGAGGAAATTTAAATGGGCTCAAATGTTTAATTCTTGATGAATTTAGTGTCGCTCAGGCCCATAGTAAATATGAGACAATCAAAAAAATCTCAGATCAATTTCACTTCCAGACACTAGGGGTCCTCAGTGGCTAGCGGTGCATGATGTCTCAAAACGTATTTGTTTTTATCACGTGACAGGAAAGTCCCCGTTGGAACGTTTGCCAAACAAGGAAGCAAACCTGCAGCTAGCTAATGCCCGCGACTTTGCTGACAGCTAGTGGGGGTGAAGTCCGAAACAAAATTTGAAGACGTTTATGATCACAGTTAGCTAGCTTCACGTCCTGTGGCTAACTTTCGGTACATTCAGCAAGGACTGTCTACTCGCTCTTGTCTTTGCTATAAGATCCAACGAAGCTTGCCTGGCCAGTTTAGCTGGCTAGCTAGCATTCTCCTTGTCGACGAGTGTGTGTGCTGTCTGCATTCCTGTGTTGAGTTTTTGACAGAGGACTTTTCACTTATTTTGTCTTTCGCCCTAACGGTGGGTGACTGTCCTAGGTAGCTAGCAAGGACATTGTTCACCCAGTCACTTTTCATGCTAGGCTTTTGAATAGAACGCTACGTAAGATAACTAGCTAGCTAGGTGGTTAGCTAACGGCGCTTTTCGACTGTCATTCTTTTCTCTTGAGTTTTTGACACATCGCATCGGACTAGCTGTATCATGGGCACAAACACATTAACAACTAGCTAGCTAACTAGCTAGCTTAAGGTAAGTTGTCTTTTAAAATCATTGGCAGCTGGGCTGGCAACTTTAGCCATAACTAACTACGTTATCTGATTTATCCAAGTAGTGACACAGTAGCCATCGTTGTCAAAACAGAAACGACCTGTGATATCTGCCTATAATCTAGTCTGGCGTTAGGGTTATCCACTTCAAAAAACACGAGGATTTCGACACGCACCATCTGATTGTTCTGAAATCGTTTATGTTAGAATTGATTGCATTTTAATTTATAGGATTCATATATTAATATTAAGTAAATATCATCCGATTTGGACCAAACTGTTTTCTAACAATGGGTTAGGCATGAGGAATCCAAATGAATGGTCAAACGTCACCCATGGACACCCCACATTAATCCCACCCCAACAACCAATTATATAGTAACAGTTCTGTGTCTGACAAGTAGTATGGAGGTGCGGCTCTGAGCATTGTTTCTTCATCCTATGTAATGAATTCCCAGTTAATTTGGTGACGTTTTCCCCTGTTAAGAAAAAATGGTCATGGAAGTTGTTAGGTTTATGTCTCATCATACATCCTGATATTACCAGGTTCTGATCAATAGATGGTGCTGTTCATGCTATATTGGGAGAAAAGTTTGAAAGAACACACCCCCCCCCCCCCCCCCCCCCCTCTCAATGCTAACAGGGTAGTTAGTACAAAATGACATTGGTTTCCTAAGCCTGTGAGCAGTCTATTGACATTGTATGACAGCAACTCATGCTTTTGTTCGCCACTGTTCCAAATGCAAACCTTTTAGCATTTGTGGCACAAATCCAATGCAATTCAATGCTACCTATGTTAGTATTTTCACACTAAATGTTCAAATCATCCTAAAGTATCTGAAAATGAATTAAGGCAATAATGCTACTTATAGATTTGGATATGAATTTTGAAAATGGAAATATAAGTACCATTGACATGCATTGGATTTGTTACAAATTATAAAACGTTTGCGTTTAAAACATTGGCCAGGTAAACAAAACCAAAGCATGGGTTGCTGTCATACCTTGTCCATAGACTGCTTAAACTAAGATGTAAAAAAAAACAAAAAAATCACCTAATAGCAGGAACAGCACCATCTAGTTTTTAGAACTTGGTATTAACAGGATGCAGGATATGACATAAACCTAACAACTTCAATGACACATTTCTCTGATGAAGAAACAATACTCTGAGCCACAGTTCCATACTACTTGTCAGACATAGAAAACTAATACTGTATACTCATAGTTGGGATTGGCTGGGGTATGTGGGGTCCATGGGTGGATTTTGACAATTTCTTTGGATTCCTCATGTCTTACTCACTGTTAGAAAAAGTTTGGTCCAAATTGGATGTCGGGTTCTATATTTATTAAATATTATATGAATCCTATACAAATGTCCAATTTGGGTGCAATCCATTAGCTTAATTTCTCAGATAAAATCAGAAACGATTTCAGAACAATCTGAGATGGTGGGTGTCCTGGCTTGCTGAAATGACATTGAATAATGGCACATTAGCTTGGCATTTGTGTAGAGTTAGCTCTAAAATGAATGCCAAACTTGAGTCAATGTTTTGGAAAGTTGGTAGCATGCTAGTTGGCTACTGTCAGATTTAGTATCTAGGCTAGCTGTCAGGGAAACTGCCATCGTATGACTGTTGTGAAGAGCACCATCAGGTGTTAAGATTGCATTGCAACATAACTTTGTTCTAAATAATGTGTGTTGCCTCATACCAGTTCACAATAGAATGAGGACTCGAGCCATGCTGCTTTAATGTTTGGTTGTCTTTACCTTTTTTTTTAACCAGATTTCATGTTAATCTGGAGAGGCTGCCACTCCAAGATTCCAGACCTTTTCATCCAAGATTTCCCCCCACACCTTCCCCACAAAGCCCCACTCCCTCTCCCTGACCCCTCATAATGTTGGAGGGACTTGTTGCCTGGGTACTCAACACATACCTAGGCAAATATGTCAGCAACCTAAATACAGACCAGCTCTCCATCGCCCTCCTCAAAGGTACCCTGTCTGTCTGTCTGTTCGTTTGGCTGCCTCAGGGTGTCCACCATCAGTTTCTATGATGACATCATCCTCGCTCTTACCCTCATTGAATTTGACAGCTCTTCAACGTGCTATGTTACCAAAATCCCTGCAGTATACAATATAGCATAATCATAATGTATCATGCATTTACTGTAGCTGTAGCACTGTATCTGAAACCCTTGTCTTCCTAGGGGCGGTGGAGCTGGAGAACCTTCCCTTAAGGAAAGATGCCCTCCGAGAGTTTGATCTGCCCTTTGAGGTCAAAGCAGGTGAGTGATCCATCAAAAAACCTTTTATCAGTCAGGCTATCATTGAAAACATTCACAAGAACTATATAAAAAAAATATAGAATTAAACTCAATATGCCCAATATGAGTTATTATGAGTTGAGCAAAATATTGGCCTTCATTCCTGGGCACTCACCACACTTATCTCCAGTCCTTGCTGATCAATACTGCTTGTTTGACCTTTTGTTCACTAAAAGAATGTCAACAATCAGTGTTATTTAGTCTGGTAACAAGCATGCACCCATAATGGCAAAGGAAATAAATAAAAAACATTATTTTTTTCACCTTTATTTAACCAGGTAAGCTAGTTAAGATCAAGTTCTCATTTGCAACTGCGACCTGGCAAAGATAAATGGTTCAACATGCCTTTCTTTCAACCAAACCAGTGATTGGTTTAATTGTTAAGACTAGCTGGATGGGAAGTGGCTGTGTAGTCAGTGCAGCACAGTGATTAGTATGACAACAGTCTACAGTTAGACATACAATAATAAATACACAACAGCAACACTTATTTGAGGTTGAGCAATGTTCATTTAGTCACTTCAAATGAATGTTATCTCAGCTTTTATGTCGTTTATCTTCATTATTTGATTTGAAGTTAGTGTATTGATAAGGAGAAGGGGCACCATTGTTATCTTCAGTAACTTCTTTACTAAGATAAATCAAGACACAATATACAGAGAATTATGAGTACTGTAGTACTTCATGCTACACCATGCTTTCGCTCTCCAGGCTTCATTGGGAAGATCACACTCCAGATCCCGTTCTACCGGCCCCACAGTGACCCCTGGGTCATCTCCATGTCCCAGCTCAACCTCATCATCGGCCCGGTCCGACCCCAGGAGTATGACAAGGAGACGGAGAGGGAGGCCGAGCGCGAACGCAAGAAACAGCTGCTCAAGGCACTAGAGGACAAGTGGAAGGTGTGTGGGAATGGTGGCAAGAATCAGGCTCTTCTGTATTCTTATCTGTAGACTGTGTATGTATGCAGTATACAAAACATCATGAACACCTGCATTTTCCCTGACATAGACTGCCCATGTGAATCCAGGTGAATGCTATGATCCCTTATTGATGTCACTTGTTAAATCCACTTCAATCACTGTAGATGAAGGGGAGGAAACAGGTTAAATAATAATTTTAAAGTCTTGAGACAATTAAAACGTGGATTGTGTATGTGTGCCATTGAGGTGGAATGTGCAAGACAGAAAATGTAAGTGCTTTTGAACAGGGTATGCTAGTAGGTGCCAGGCGCACCGGTTTTTGTCAAGAACTGCAATGCTTCTGGGTTTTTCACTCTCAACAGTGTCCCGTGTGTATCTAGACCAGTCCACCAGCCAACTTGACACAACTGTGGGAAGCATTGGAGTCAGCATGGGCCAGCATCCCTGTGGAATGCTTTTGACAACTTTAAGATTCCATGCCCCAACGAATTTAGGCTGTTCTGAGGGAAATGGTGGGGGGGTGCGCAACGCAATATTAGGAAGGTGTTAATAAGGTTTTGAAAACTCAGTGTTTGTATGTAGACAGTTGCATTACTGTACTTAAAGACTAATGCTAGTGACCTGTGTTTTATCTTATAAATGTGATTTATTGATTGCATGTAATCAATATGGCCTTACTTTTAGAATCATTGTATTATGCTATTGCAGTGAAGAGTGGATTGCTTCCTACTTTTGCTGTGAAATTATATTTATCCAAGAGGTCCACCAAGCCGCAGTTTACATATGATTGTGATATGTACAGTATCTTCAGCATTGTAATGATAGGGACATGTTGCTCATTAGACAACTAGTCGATGTTTTGATTGATGTACCTTTCCCTCAGAGCGAGTGTGAACAGAAAGGAGAGTCCTACTGGTACTCTGTCACTGCCTCTGTAGTCACCAGGATCGTGGAGAACATCGAGGTAAAATATCACATTCCTTTGGGACATGTCATTGCAATCCACTTGACTTGTGTTTAGAATCAGAACTGACTTTTCCCTTTGGGGTTCCTCTTCAGCTAAAGATACAAGATGTCCACTTGCGATTTGAGGATGACTTGACCAACCCAGGGAAGCCATTTTGCTTTGGTGTCTGCATCAACAACGTATCTGCACAGAACTCTTCAATAGAACCGGTAAGAAACATGTGCCAGTCAGACATCGCTTGCCATAGCAAGTGGGTATTGGCTGCTCTATCTAATAGTGAGTGTGTTCCTCCTTCTTAACAGGCACAAAGGCTCATGCGGCAAAAGCAACTGGAGATTAAAGAATTCAGCGTCTATTGGGACACAGTGTCGAGCATGTTGGGCGATCTCCCCGCCAATGAGATTCAGGAGGCCATGACCAAGTGCATGCAGAGCCGAGAGCACCAGTATATCTTTGAGCCGGTGTGTGCCTCGGTGCTGCTGAGGAGGAACGCCTCCAAGGAGCCTCTGAGGTCTCGCAACGTGCCCCGCATCGAGGGCCAGGTTCAGCTGAAGCCTCTATCCCTACGACTGTCACAGGTGCAGTACCAGCAGATCATGGCCTTCCTCAAAGAGCTGGACCGCAGGGAAAGGGAGATGATGTTCCGCCAGTGGAGACCCAAAGTCCCCGTCATCGGAAACTGCCGGCATTGGTGGATGTTTGCCATCCAGGCCAACCTGAGTGAGATTCGAGAGCAGAGGCGGAGGGGGAACTGGGAGTTTGCCCTGCAGAGGGCACGGGACGCCCAGCTTTACACCAACCTCTACTTCCAGAGGCTTAAAGGAGCCCCCCTCACCCCCCCGGAGGAGTGTGAATTGCAGAGAGTGGAGGATGAGCAGAATCTGGAGGAGTTGCAGAGCCTTAGGGGAGTTGTCCACGACTGCTTCCGCAAACAGGAGGAAATCGCAGAGAGTGTGAGAGAACCTATCGCTGAGAGCCCACCACCCTGTTCTCCCACAGAGAGCTCCATCCCCAAGAGTGGCAGCTCTGGCATGATCCAGTACCTGCAGTCTTGGTTCCCTGGCTGGGGCGGCTGGTACGGAGCGTACCCTGAGACGGGCCCTGATGAGCTCCTACCAGGTCCTGGCACCTGGGATATGCTGGGTAAGCACTAAGGGGCAAATTCTAACTTTCACTTAGTCATGCATTGATGTCAATGGGAGACTGAACATTTTAAGTTGTAGTTGGGATTCAACCCTGAGAGCTTTTCTCCCGGATCGTGGAACAAAAAATTGTATGTATGTTGCCATTGAGTGAGTGTAGTCAAAATATTGGGATAGCCTTTTAATACTAAAGACAGCAAATGCTATGTTGGTGTGTAGTACAGATGCAGTCTGTGTCTTTTAAGGACCTCACACTCTCTCAGTTGAAAATGGTTGCTTTTCCCCCTTGCCTATTCCCTATACATTTGTATCCCACTGTAAGGGACAAAAAGTCACAGTGCCATATGACTCAGTCGGTTCCAACCTAATCACCCAGATGGTGTCCCTCTCTGTTCCCTGTACAGAGGAGGATCTGTTTGACCCTCTGGAGGACTCTCAGACCCTCAACACCTTCACTAGGAGAGACCACCTTTTTGCCCGGCTAGAGTTCCAACTGGAGAAGGGAGCCGTCACCCTTTTCCACCAAGACAAGAGGGGAGCTGAGAGCGGCGTCATCGAGCTGAAGTTCTCAGGTACAGCATGGTGTCCAAAATGGCACCCTATTTCTTATATATAGCACACTACTTTTGGCCAGAGCCATAGGGGAATAGAGTGCCATTTCGGATGCAGATTTACTTTCTAGTATACTCCTCACCCAAATACTGATATTTGTTTGAGAACATAAGTTGATTGAGAATGCATGCTCATATGGGTAGTGGGTGCGGTGTGATAATGATTGATGGTTTGCCCAGAGCAATGCTGTAACGGTGTCTCCTTATCTCAGAGGTGAAGGTGGGAGTGGAGTCTCTGCCCCGCTCGGAGTCCTCTCTTCTGTCTGTCAAGCTGGGGGGCTTATTCCTCAGAGACCTCACCACCCAGGGCACCATCTTCCCCTTCCTTGTTTCCCCCAAACCGGTGAGGGAGCAGCAGGCCCGTTTGAGTTGAACATGTGAATAGATTGAACCTGTGCTATATGTACAGAATATTAATCTGTCATTGTTATCTTCCTAAAAGGACCAGGTTGTGGTTGCCATAAACCAGCCTTTTGGCCAGCCTAGCGGTGCTGAAACAAGCAGCTCAGGTGAGTGTTTAAGTTTACAAGAAGATTGCAAAATGCATGAATCACTTGTTAAATTAATTAATGTTATTTCATGAAATGGAATATAAATACAATAAAAGTTGATCTTTTTTTGGCCAGTCCCTAGCTCAGAGTCATCGGCGTCCCCTGTGTTTGAGATGATATACGAGCGCAACCCGGTTAGGTGTAAATTTGAGCGGAGACTGGAGGTGAACACTAGCCCTCTGAACATCATCTACAACCCTCAGGCCATTAAGAAAGTCACTGAGTTCTTCTACAAAGGAAGAGTCCACACCTCAGGTAAGATATATCTATCTATATATATATATATATATATATATATATATATATATATATATATATATATATATATATATATATATATATATATATATATATATATATATATATATATATATATATATATATATATATATATATATCCATCTATATATCTCTCTCTCTCTGTGTGTGTACGTACGTATGTACATGCATACATACATACAGTTGAAGTCGGAAGTTTACATACACCTTAGTCAAATACATTTTTACAGTTTTCACAATTCCTGACATTTAATCCTAGTAAAAATTCCCTGTTTTACGTCAGTGAATGTGAAATGTCAGAATAATAGTAGAGAATGATTTATTTAAGCTTTTATTTCTTTCATCACATTCCCAGTGGGTCAGAAGTTTACATACACTCTATTAGTATTTGGTAGCATTGCCTTTAAATTGTTTAACTTGGGTTCAAATTTTGGGTAGCATTCCACAAGCTTCCCACATTAAGTTGGGTGAATTTTGGCCCATTCCTCCTGACAGTGCTGGAGTAACTGAGTCAGGTTTGTAGGCCTCCTTGCTCGCACACACTTTTTCAGTTCTGCCCACAAATGTTCTATGGGATTGAGGTCAGGGCTTTGTGATGGCCACTCTAATACCTTGACTTTGTTGTCCTCAAGCCATTTGGCCACAACTTTGGAAGTATTCTTGGGGTCATTGTCCATTTGGAAGACCCATTTGGAAGACCCAAGCTTTAACTGATGTCTTGAGATGTTGCTTCAATATATCCACATAATCTTCCTTCCTCATGAAGCCATCTATTTTGTGAAGTGCACCAGTCCCTCCTGCAGCAAGGCACCCCCAAAACATGATGCTGCCACCCCCGTGCTTCACGGTTGGGATGGTGTTCTTTGGCTTGCAAGCCTCCCCCTTTTTCCTCCAAACATAACAATGGTCATTATGGCCAAACAATTCTATTTTTGTTTCATCAGACCAGAGGACATTTCTCCAAAAAGTACAATCTTTGTCGCCATGTGCAGTTGCAAACCGTAGACTGGCTTTTTTATGGAGGTTTTGGAGCAGTGGCTTCTTACTTGCTGAGTGGCTTTTCAGGTTATGTCGATATAGGACTCGTTTTACTATGGATATAGATACTTTTTTACCTGTTTCCTCCAGCATCTTCACAAGGTCCTTTGCTGTGGTTCTGGGATTGATTTGCACTTTTCGTATCAAAGTATGTTCATCTCTAGGAGACATAACGTGTCTCCTTCCTGATCCATTTGACGGCTGTGTGGTCCCATGGTGTTTATACTTGCGTACTATTGTTTGTGCAGATGAACGTTGTACCTTCAGGCGTTTGGAAATTGCTCCCAAGGATGAACCAGACTTCTGGAGGTCTACAATTGTCAATTATCCTATCAGAAGCTTCTAAAGCCATGCCATACTTTTCTGGAATTTTCCAAGCTGTTTAAAGAGACAGTCAATTTAATGTAGGTAAACTTCTGACCCACTGGAATTGTGATACAGTGAATTATAAGTGAAATAATCTGTGTGCATATGACATTTTTGCAAATTTATTACAAATATATACACACACCTTGTATGTATGTATGTGTGTGTGTGTGTGTGTGTGTGTATACACACACATATATATATATATATATCAAAAACAGGTTTGGACATTTTTGCAAATGTATTAAAAATAACAAACTGATATCACAAGTATTCAGACCCTTTACTCAGTACTTTGTTGAAGTACCTTTGGCAATGATTACAGCCTCAATTCTTCTTGGGTATGACGTTACAAGCTTGGTACACCTGTATTTGGGGAGTTTCTCGCATTCTTCTCTGCAGATCCTCCCAAGCTCTGTCAGGTTGGATGGGGAGTGTCGCTGCACAGCTATTTTCAGGTCTCTTCAGAAATGTTTGATCGTGTTTAAGTCCGGGCTCTGGCTGGGCCACTCAAGAACATTCAGAGACTTGTCCCAAAGCCACTCCTGCGTTGTCTTGGCTGTGTGCATAGGGTCATTGTCCTGTTGGAAGGTGAACCTTTGCCCCAGTGGATGCGGTCCTGAGCGCTCTGGAGCACGTTTTCATCAAGGATCTCGCTGTACTTTGCTCCGAACATTTCTAAAAACCTGTTTTCGCTTTGTCTTTATTGGGGTATTGTGTGTAGATTGATTAGGAAAACATTTCATCTATTTTTGAACAAGGCTGTAATGTAACAAAATGTGGAAAAGGGAAGTGTCTGAATACTTTCCGAAGGCACTGTATTTATCCACCACACGGCAGTGTTGTTTGCCCTTTTGCTGATGAGCCAGAAGGGTGGGATGTAAAGGCTGTATCTAGCACTGTAGTCTATATTTCCCATGTGCTCAGGATACAACATTTCCATTCTGAGGAAAATAAAAGGTTTTAAAAGATATTATGGTCTGTTTGTCAGGTTTTGGGTACCAGTCGGAGCTGGAGGTGAGAGTGGCGGAAGCTGCCAGGAGGCAATACAACAAGCTCAAGATGCAGACCAAGGCGGAGATCAGACAAACCCTCGACCAGCTACTAGTGGGAGAGTTCATTGTAATAACTTTTGACTTCTTTCCTCTCACACCATGTGTCAATCTAATGTTGTAGTTGAACTGTGAAGTTGATGATATGATTATTTATCACATAATTAATGGTTATTGTATATTGGAAAAATAATTCCCCCCTTTTTTAAGTGTCTGTAATTGGTTTATACTAATGTTGTGTGTGACTTTGTACTTTTGCTCTATTTGACATTACAGGAGAACAGTAAGCGCTGGACTATGAAGTTGGATATCTGTGCCCCCCAGGTGATCTTCCCAGATGACTTCCAGTCACAAGACCCCATGTTAGTGGTGGTTGACCTGGGACGGATTCTCCTCACTAACTCACAAGGTAAAATTATCTCACATCTTGGCACAACATATTTGACTAAAATTATTCTTTCAAAGGTAGACTAAGCACCGTCTGCAGTCTTGTAAAATGGTTGTTGTTGATAAGTAATAAGCAGGAAGTTCTTTCTGTAGTTTTTCTTTGTCTATATTGTATTAAAGATATTCTGTTTAAAATGTACGTTTTATTTTCTCTTTAAAGATGACACTAAAACAAAGTCGAAGACCACTCAGCCGGAGGGGGAGGAGTATAACAGTGATGAAGAGTACCAGACTCCACTGGCCACACCCCCAAATTCTCCACCCCCTGAAATGGAGACTGAGTTCAAAGACCAGAACAAGTACCCCCAGCTCGCAAGCCTTAAATCCCCCGAGGGGGTCCAGGCCTTCAGCAGAAACCTCTACGAGAAGTACTCTCTGTCCTTCAAGGACCTGCAGATCATGGTGGGACGCTACAAAGACAACTGGAAGCACCTGCAGGAGAGCGAGGTGGGGCCCACCCACGTGGTTGAGAAGTTTAACGTGCTGCTGGAGCTCGAGCAGAGGCTGCGCTACACCTCCGACCCCCAGCTCCCTGGGGCTGTGCTTTCCGGGACCCTGCCAGATCTTAAGGTCCACATCAACCTGGAGAAGATGACCGCCCTCAGGAGCTGCCTGGCCCGACTGGGCAGCCCAGCTGAGGAGGACGAGGGCCAGGAGAAAGCAGAGAGCGTCAAGACGCCTGACCCCTCCAACCTGCGCCATGAGAAGATCTTCCAGAGGGAGGACAGCCAGTGGAAGCTCCAGGGCTCGGCCAAGAACCTTACCCAGAGCGTGATGACACTGGAGCAGCACACGAGGGAGGTCCTGGTGGAGTCACGCCTCCTCCTGGCTGAGTTCAACATCAACTACATGCAGCTGGGCGTGGAGAGCAACGGACGATACATCTCCGTCCTTAAGGTCTTCGGCACCAATGCCCATTTTGTGAAGCGGCCTTACGACGCAGAGGTGTCCCTCACCGTCCATGGCCTGCTGCTGGTGGACACGCTACAGACCTATGGTTCTGACTTTGACCTCCTGGTGGCCTCCCACAAGCACCTGAGCTTCGATGTGCCTACTGGCAGCCTCCGAGAGAGCCAGCCATCCTCCCCTGCCGGGCCCGAAGGGATGTCGCCCGAGCACCCTGCCCTCCACCGAGACTCCTCCTCTGGGTTACTCTTTGACAGATCCTCCCCGTTCAGCTCCTTCCTCAGAGACCAGGAGGCCCTCATCAAACTGGAGTACCAGTTTGTCAGCTCCGACTGCCCCTCCATGAACCTGGACAGCTCCCTCCAGGTGACCACTATGCAGGTCAACAACCTGGACATCATCCTCAACCCGGAGACCATGGTGGAGCTTCTCAAGTTCCTCCAGAAGTCTTTCCCCAAGGAGGAGAGCCCCTTGGCCCAGCAGCCATCGCCCCTTCCGGCGGGCCAGGGCCAGGAGGGTCAGGAGGAGACCTACCAGTCCACCTACGACCAGAACAAGGAGCTGACTGTGGAGATCCACAGGTTGAACCTGCTGCTGCTGAGGACTGTGGCCACTGGCAGTGTACTGGGCGGAGAGAAGAAAGGCTTGAAGATCGCCACGGCCAGTGTCAATGGCACTAAGGTCAACGTGTCCATGGGCAGCCGGCTGGATGTCAATGGCTCGCTGGGCTCTATCCAGCTAGTAGACTTGACCCAGGAGGGCGGCCGGAGCCAGTTTGTGGTCAGCATTGGCAACGTAGAAGACGACCCCTCGGCAGCAGGAGGCGTAGCCTTCTTCTGTGGCTCTGAAGGAGCCCCCTCAGAGGCGTTGAACTTCCGACTTCTGGAGCGCTCCCAGGGGGAGTGCTCATTAACACTGCAGATGGCCTCGCTGCACTACAACCACTCCGCCAAGTTCCTGAAGGAGCTGAGCCTCTCGGCCAACGAGCTGGAGGACAACTTCCGCTCCATGCTCAAGACAGCCGCCACCAAGGTGTCCACGGTGCTGGCAACCAAGACGGCCGAGTACAGCGGCATGGTCTCCCTGTTCGAGACGCCGTCGCGGCGCTCCAGGACCCAGAGCCAGAGCAACTGGAGCAACTATCCGTTTGAGGATGAAGAGGATTTGAGCGTGCAGGAGGAAGAACCCACCATAGACTCGTTTATGGTCAAGCTGATCCTCAATGTCAGCATCGAGTCACCAGTCGTGTCCATTCCCCGTAAACCTGGTCATCCCGAGCTCCTGGTGGGTCACCTGGGGAGTATCACCATCCAGAACTTTGTTGCCGGGCAGGACTCGGAAGGGGAGAGACTACAGGTGCTAGTGAAGGATATCCGGCTCTACTCACTCAATACCAGTCACCTTGTGTTGAGGAAGGTAGCTAGAACTGACAGCAGTTCCTCTAACCAATCTCCTTCTCACAACGGAAATATCAATCAGGACGAGCCACAGTTTACTCGCCATGACTTCTTTGAATATCTGAGTCGGGGAAAAGGTGAGGAGAAATTATTAGAATGGGAAGTGAAGAGTTTCCCCACCATTTCCTTTCCATTGTTTTGCTATATTTAGAGTTACTGTATTGTTGTATTACTGTGTTGGGTTGTTATGATAACTCCCACTTTTCTCTCTCTCTCTCAGCCTTCCATATTCTGAAAGACACCACCATTCAGTTTACCCTGGAGAAAGTTCCTCCCATTGATGAGGATACCCAGTTCACCTTCCTAACCACAGACGAGCCCTATAACAGCACAGGGTTACTTCGGGTGGAGGGCAAGTTTGTCAACGCAGTACAGGTATACTTTTCTCACATTTGTGACTTACTGCTCATCTCAAATGTATTTTCTTTGCGTCTTTGACTGAATCAAATGACCCGAGTAGAATGAAATGTCTTAAATATTTGTAAATATAGATATTAAATCTTTTCTGTTGTGTTTTCTATTGCAATGAGTGTAGAAGTTTGCAAATGTTTACTGTCTATTTTGTTTTTAGATGATGTTTTGACTTTGTGCTCTCAGGTGTTCCTGGCCAAGCCAGTGTATGAGCAGGTTCTACAGACACTGGATAACCTTCCCCTCACTGAGCCCCAGAGATTGACGCCCAGCCAGCCTCCCACCCCGCCGCCCCCCACCCCCTCCTCCACCAAACCCCACCGCTTCCCAGATCCCCAGGGTGGGCTCTTTGCCCGGGACCCCCCGCTCATCGGCCTCTCCTACGCCTCCCTGTCCCCCAAGCCCCTGCAATCCCACAGTCCCCCGATGCAGACGCTCTCCTTCACCCAGGTGAGGGCCACCTTCAGGGTGGCAGAGCTCCAGGTGCAGCTGAGTGCTGACCTCAGCCAGGGTTCCCAGGGGCTGGTCAGCCTGCGCTTCCAGGACCTGGAGGGAGACTTTACCAAAGACCACCCCAACTGCCTGTCTGTCCAGCTCACGTTGCGCTCCCTCCTCATGGAGGACCTCCTGGAGCAGAACCCCGAGTCCAAGTACAAGCACCTAATGGTTTCCAGGGGTGCTCCCAAGCCCTCCACATTCAGCCCCAAGGAATACCTGTCCCAGTCGTGCCCATCGGCCTCCAACGCCCTCTACCCTGAGATGCCCCGCTCGCTGCCTGCCCACATGGAGGAGGCCCAGAACGTCTTCCAGCTGTACCAGAGACACCCCAGCACCCCGTCGGCCGCCAGCCGTAAGAGCGGACCCAAGAAGGACCCTGCCTGCCCCAGCACCCCACCGCCCTCCCCCACCCGCAATACCCCTTCGCCACACCCTCCGCCCTCCGACTTTGACGAGTCTCTTGTTCACATCAACTTGCTGCTGGTGGACCCGCGCCACCCAGAGTTCCAGAGCCGATACGGTGGCGTGGGGCGGAGCATCGACGTGGACTTCAACTGTCTGGATGTGCTGATCACGCTGCAAACATGGGTGGTCATCCTGGACTTCTTCGGGATCGGCTCCACGGCCAACAACCACGCAGTCAAGGTGCCCTTCCCCCAGCAGCCTATGCCGGGACATCCTCTGTTCCAGCCTGGGAACCCACACAAGCAGGGGGACATGTACCCAGACCTCAGCCAGGAGGAAGTTGCTGAGGTGGTCAATACTAAACTGGATCTCAAGGTACAGTACTCACAGCAGCAGCAATGAAGACGCATCGACATGGCTTTTCGGTGATGTAGTGACAGTTACAAGAAATCTAAATAAATATAGGTACAATGGTGAACATGAATACATTTCCTCAATGTATTTAACACCATGTTTTCCTCCTCAGGTCCATGCACTTGCTCTTGTGCTAAACAAGAAAACCAATGAGCTTGCTAAAGCTAGCGTCTCCAAACTGTCTGCCCACTGGGAAATGATTGGTAGGTAATCAACTTAATGTTGCACTTAGATGTCAACAGTTAAATCATAGCAATTGAAAAAATGGTTGTATGAATATAATACAATATCAATCATGGTACATTCATATTAAGTATTTAAATTATGGTTTGTTGTATCACACTGTTGAAGAACAATGAGTTTGCATCTCATGCAGTGTGATGTCATCCTATATTTCAGATGGCGACCTAGCATTGCAGGGTAGTCTTGGAAGCCTGTCTCTGAGTGACCTGACCCCACATGGTGACCTCTACAGGGAGCGCTTCACCACGCGAGGCGGAGAGGCCCTTGTCTTCAACATACACAAGTAGGCTAGGTTTTCTTTATACAGGAATCACTTCCCTACAGCTACATTAGCTTGACAGCTAGCTCTGGTGCATAAAACAACTTGTAGGTGGTCTTTGACAAAGAAATAGACCTTCATTTTCTCATTGTTTTAACACTGCATCTCACTGACTAGTGGTGTCTCTACAGATACGGGGATCCTGACCCCTGGCTTGAGCGGGAGTGTGACATGAAGGTGTCTCTGCAGATGGCCTCGGTGCAGTATGTCCACACGCAGCGCTTCCAGGCCGAGGTTGTGGCCTTCATTCAGCACTTTACTCAGCTGCAGGATGTCCTGGGCAGGCAGAGAGCCGCAATGGAGGGCCAGGCTGTGAGTACGGCCTTCGGGTCCACTCTGCTTTTCAGTTTCAAGCTGTAGTGTTCCTCAAGGCTGTGTCCGTGATCCACTACTGTTGTCATTATATATGCTACCTCTTGGTGATTTGAAAACATTGTCAACTTTCACTGCTTCTTAGACCATACACAGCTGTACATTTCGATGAAACATAGCTAATTGAACTGTAGTGTCTACCCTGGCGTTATGGCATTCCGTCGTACTCCCTGCCAACTAAGATGGCTGCAGGTAGCCCAGGAAGTTGTCACCTACCGTCACCGTCAGGTTGACCTTGGGTCACCTCAAGACAGTATGGCTGTCTCTGTTGCGATCAGACTGGACACTGAGCCTGCTTGTTAATTCCCAACTGACATATGGTACAGGGCACTGCTTTGGACCAGCACACCAGGAGGCATCCAATCTCTCAAGTTGTCATTTATGTGCCTCAACATGTATTTTAGATTCAAAGTATCTGAAGAAACAATTTATATATTTTTTTCTTAAAAGATTCAATTGTAATTAATGTAATGAATATTTAGATTGTCCTTTAGCACTTTTACACCTGGTCAGCAGAGACGAGTCTGTAGTATTCAATCCCCTATCCATTTGATCCTAGGAAAATACCAGTCTACCTTAATGTCATTAGCAGAAGCTAAAAAAAGACAACCACCCCCTCACTTATCCCTGCCTCCTTCCCCACAGGTTCGTGAGCGACCTCAGCGGGCGTCCCGTGTGCTGCTGGACATCGAGGCGGGCGCCCCCGTGCTGCTCATCCCCGAGAGCTCGCGCTCGCCGCGCCTCATTGTTGCCAACCTGGGCCAGCTGCGCGTCCATAACTCTTTCCTGCCGGCTGGAACCCATGGTACCTTCTCACTCAGAGACAAGGTAGAGAAACTTACCATGGCCCATACCTTTTTCCCCTCTCTGGTGAGTCCTGACAGCGTGTCTACCGGTCGTCCACATCCCTGCTACTGGACTAATATGGTCGTATTTATGAAGCATTTTACATTACTACATGTTTTCATATGACAAATATGATGCAATGATTTATAACATTTTATAGGCCTATATGATACCTGTTTGAAATGGCAAACCCCTAAATCCATACTTTGTCATCATTGTTTGGCTGCAGAATCGTCGACCACAAACATTCTCCAGTAACAATGCTCATTAGCAAGGGTTGCTTTTTTGATGGTACTTTTCTTTATCCCCCATCAGTCTTTGAATGAGGTGTGATGTTCGCTGGCGCCTACGTTGGATATTCAGCGTTTGTGGTACAATACGTACTTGCATTGTTGTTGTGCGCTCCAGCCTGATGTCTCTTTACTAGTGACATTCAAATGGAAAATGCTTTATGAATACAGGCCTCTCTTTTTAATTGAGCATGAGAACGTGGCCACTAGATACTAGCACTGTATGAGGAAATAGTTTGTATACTTAACTCGTACTAACTTTAGTTGTTTTCTTAACAAAGTAATGACTGCTTCAGGTGGAGTTTGATGTGGTAGCATCGTGTTTCATCACCATTTTGTATTTTGTTTTGTGAAGAATTTGATATTGCATGCTAATTCGTACAAGGACCCTTCCCACTACAAGGTACAAGGGCATGTTTTTGGTGTGCTGCTTGGTTTGAGGTGTGAACCGTCTGCCCTCTAGCTCAGATGGTTGTTCTGTGGACTTTCAGGGTTAAGTCTTTGTGTGTTTTCTATCCTGAACCACTTGGATCAATTGCCTGGGTGTTTTAAAAAAATATATATTTGTGTATTTATTCAGTGTTTTCCTGGTCATTTACTTAAATGGGCAATCAGCAGATGCTACATGCATTTTTGGACTTAAAGTATAAATGTTATGAATGCATCATTAGTTTAGTTCAACTGTCGTACCCCATTAGAACCCAAAATATAAGCTTGTTTTTAAATAAAGTAAATGTTTTCAAATAAAGTGAATGTAAAATTATTATTTTTTTGAACTATATAGCCTCAACATGGCTAAAACTATAATTGTGATATCATGGATGGTCAGTCTTTGCATCCATATCTCTGTCTATGAATTTGAAAGTGGTTGCATTTATCTAGCCACATCACTCAGCTTTTTATAGAAACAGGGCCAGGGAGGAGCTTTGTTATTGTTTCAACTGCTGATTGCCGCTTTAAAGTGATTTTTCAAATTCACTGTTTAGGCTGGGAAGAGCAATTGCAGCAGTTCCTTCTGACACTATGATAGAGGAACATTAGCTAAGTTGTCGTGCAAATTAGGTTTTGTCAGATGTGAAATAATAATAGAAGGTTAATGTCAATGGTTCTTTCAGATGTTAGTGTACGTTCATTAAGCAGTTCATCGTTCTTCCCAAGGATCGCGTGAGGGACAGCCAGTCACAGACTGGACCAGCAACGATTAGTGAGGAGGAGGAGGAGGAGTCACCTGAGAAGCCCAAAACCTCCTCTAGCAGCACCTCCACCCCTGCATCCTTTGGTTTTACCCTGGGAAGGCCCCAGGCCCAGCCCGCTGCTGGGAGGATCCCTGGCGAGGATGACCCACCCTTCATCCTGGGTGAGCCCAGTGACACCTAAACTCATATATTCTCTGCAAATGTGTATGAATCGCTGTACTTCAAGTCAATAAATAAATACTTGAAATGAATAGTCAGAATAAGCTTCTTGATGTGTGTGTGTTCCCAGAGGATCATGTGTGTCTGCTGGACTGCATAGCCTTGGACCTTCAGGAGATGGACATCTTTGCTGCGGAGCGTCTGCCCTGCCAGCCTTGGGACAGCGCCGCAGGGAAGCAGCCTGACTCAGACCTGGTCTTCCCCTCCTACTCGGTCCGCCGCACCGCCGCATCTCTGCTCAAGGAGCGCTGCCACCTCAAACTCAAAGTGGAGCGCAACCTGGACAGGTGAGCCTAATATGAAAGATGGGCACTAATAGACATTGTTGGGCTTGCTTCAGCAACAACACTACTGTTCTCTTGCTTACATAATTGTTTATCTTGCTTACCATTTTTGTCTGCGGGGTAATGGATCTCTCAATGAGTTAAACTGACTGTCTTTGTTGTATGTGTTTGTATGTTTCTGGTAACTATTGATTAATAATAGTTGTTCCTGTGTGCTGATGACTTTTCCAAGTGGGACAAAAAAATATAGTATTGATTGGTTGATTTGACTGAATTATTGATTGATTGACTAGTGCGCTGAGCCATACGGTACCAGACATGTCCATCCACGGCAGCCTGTCCTCGGTACACTGCTCCCTGGACCTGGAGCGCTACCAGCTGATCCGAGGCCTGCTGGACAACAACCTAGGAGAGCCTGTTGAGGAGTTCCTCCGCCCGTACAACCTGCAGGACCCCAGCAACTATGTGAGTACGCACACACGTACACACGCATACGCATACTCTCTGCAATGTGGCTGACTGCCAGTTATAGACTTTTAATTGACTAACAATGTTCTTCTGAGAGTGATTCTTCTGAGTGACTTCATGTGTTTCCTCAGACGGTGTTGAGTGGTGATGTGTACACCAGCCTGTCCGTCCTGGTGGACATGATGAACGTCAGCCTGGAGTTGCTGGACAGCCCCAACGCCACGGGACAGAAACCATGCTCACTAGCCAGGTTGGTATTAACGCTTCATTTTGAGCATGAGGAGATATCAAATGTTTTCTGTGTATTTACTTTTGCCAATTGGTTTGGGTCAATTTCAATTCAGGAAGTAAACGGACAATCCAAATCCGGTGTTCCTCACTGTAGCGCACCTCTCCTTATCTGCAGGTTTGATTTCATGAAGTCTAAGCTGTTGTTTGAGAGTTTCTCCAACGGCTCCAAGTCGGTGAATCTGGTGTCTCACTCCCTCTTGGCATATGACACCCGTTACACCGGGCCTGGCATGGACGTAGGCACCAGTGGCAGGGGCAAGCACAATGTTTTCGACTGCATCCTGCAGCCCTCCAAGACGGGCACCAACCGGGCCACACTCCAGCTGGAGCTGCATTACAGGTGCGGATAACATTTCGAAGTTGTAACATGTATGCAGAAAATAGCAGGGGTCCAAGCACAGAGCCTTGTGAAATGCCAAATACAAAGTCTGTGCCTATATTGGCAAATCTAAAATGGATACATACGTAGGGTACTACATAGGTAATAAGGTGCCATTTTGGACACGGTCATGGCCCTTTAAAAGCACTGCTTGGTCAATCCGACGTCTGCATTGGCCGTACAGCATTTACAATGATACGGCCTCTGCAAAAGTCAGGACATTCATACTTCTTGCGCCTTGCGGAGCAGCGCAGCGCAGCGCAGCTCTTGATGGAAGTTGTCAAGGAAATTAACTTGTGTTTATATTGGACCTCCCACCCTCACCTACCGTCACCCTCCGCATTGTTCCAAAATTTGAGAGGGGGATGTCGATGTGGTACAGAGCTCAATTTGGCCTCAGCGTGCCTCTGAAGGCGCTGCGATTGCGTCACACCATCCATGCGGCGCCTCCGACCACATTTTCGGTTCAAGCATGAATTGGCTCTTAGCCCTGATGTAGACAGACACACAGACCCACATTTACTAATCATTATCTTCTCTTTCTCTCCTGTCAGGTCCACTAGAGACTCGTCCTGTTTCACCATTGTCCTCAACAACCTGCGTGTTTTCCTCATCTTTGATTGGCTCCAGCTGGTTCGGGACTTCCTGCGCATGCCCACTGAGAAGGGGGCAGATGGCGCGCCTCGCCAGCGCTGGCCCAGCGGCAGCAGTGACACAGAGACCACAGGTGCCGTCATGCCCAAGACAGTCAAGAGCGGCGTGGTCACCAAGAGGTCCACTGTGCCCGTCATGCAGGATCGGTACCTGGAAGTCAAGATCAACGTGACAGGTGAGGAGCTACAGCAGGCAGACTCCCTTGCCGTAAGTCTCTGTTATACAATAGATATTCAGATATTGGCAAGCACAGATATCATTTGAATTGTCTCTCATAGTCGTGATGTTTCTTATGCTGCGTTATCACCACTAGTTAATGACTGTAATCTCAATAATATACATAATGATAATACATGTTTTGTCCAAGGTACTGAGTTTGTGGTGGTTGAGGACTCGTCTTGTCTGGACACCAATGCCGTCATTCTGAAGGGCACTACTGTACTCACCTACAAACCACGTCTGCTGGACAGACCATTCTCTGGCAGCCTGGCCGGCATTGAGGTGACTGACCACTACTTTCACAACTATGTCCTGAAACCACTGGACGACTAACTCAATACAGAGCCCTATGTCAGTTTGAGTTAGACTCATATTCAAATTGACACAATCTATGTTCCATAGAGTTAGAGGGTACAGAAGCTGTCACAGAAGTGATCATGTCAAAGATAGGGGGTGCGCCCTCTTTCCAACTCTTACTCTCTACACAAGGCTGTTTTGTCATGTTGGTGTCTTCCTGTCCATGTCCAGGTGTTCTCCTGTCGGCTTGGCAGTGAGCAGGAGACAGCCCTGTCCATCATCGACCCTGTCAACGTGCAGGTGGAGCTGTGTGGCAGTCCCACCTACCAGAGCAGCTCTGGCCTGCTAGACGCCTTCAACATGGCAGACTTTCCGCCTCTACTGGAGGTCAGGGTTCAGTCAGGGGTGGGGATGGGGGGGTAATGTTCAGTAGGTACTAAATGGGAGAACACATTTGCTGAAAGTCCATTGAAAGCACCTGTTTTTATTCTCTGTTTCGACACATTTTGTACTGTTTTGTGCCTACTTACTGAACGTAACCCAGGTTTATTGGAGAGAAAAAAAACACTTAGAACACTTAATGTGATCAAGCAAAATGTCAATGGGTCTCTGTCCTCACAGATCCAGTTCCCTGCTTTGGACATCCGGCTTTCTTACAACGACGTTCAGCTCTTCTTGGCTATCGCCAAATCCATCCCCACCGCCGGCTCTCCCGGGCCCAGCGACACTGCCGAAGGCACCCAGGTCCTTGTAGTACCATCCACAGCCAACCAGGACCCCTCCAGCTCCCAGAAAGACAACTTCAGGCACAAGACCGAGGCCCTACTAGGTATGTCACCTCAGAGGCCTACAGGGGTGTAGTTTAGTTATATGGTGAATAGTGTTTACGTAGCTATTATATTACAAAAGTCATGTTAACATTTATTTTTCTTTACCACTGGCTCTGTGATTGTTCCTGACCCATGAGTGTTGACCTCACAAGCTGTAATAACTCAGGTATAATAATAAAAGATGCGTAGCACAGCTTGTTACCATAACCCTGGTATGATGTGATATGTTTAACTTCAGAGGGCCAGCTGACTCGGCTACAGGATCTAGGCTTCAGGAAGGAGGATTGCAAACGAGCCCTGATCCAGAGCAAAGGTGAGGAGGCTCTAGCTACAATTTTCTAACAATGTCACAACTCCTCCCACTAGGAATGGAATGTGGCCGCGCTTTTCATACACGGTATGGACTTGACCACCTTGTCTGTCCCCTCCCAGGCCAACTGGACCAGGCTGCCACATGGCTGCTGGAGAATGCAGAGACCATGGTGGGTCAGGCCCGGGGCAGAGCAGACCCGGACTCGGCCAGCCACTCGTCGCACCCTTTGTCCGGGGTGGAGATCAAGGCGGAGAGCGTGTGTATCTGCTTCATCGACGACTGTCTTGACTGTGATGTCCCGCTGGCCGAGTTCACTTTCTCACGTCAGTTTGAGCGCCTTGCCCTTCATATATGTGGAAGGAAATCCCCTTTTCATGTAATTTCCACTGTGTGTTTTGGGAGTTTGGATGAAAGCAACAGACAGAAGCTGGAACATTCACCTTTCTGAAAACTTGTTCTATAGCTACTTAATATACAGATAACATGCATACTGATAGTGTGTGTAATATAATGTAGGTGGTACATACTATAGTCAGTGTTAATACTGTAAGGTAGCAACAATGTAATGTCATCTGAGAGCTCATTCTCCTTTTAACTCCCATGGCAGGGCTGTATGTGCTGCAGCGGATTGGCTCGACCCAGGAGGGCAACGGCAGCTTCACTTTGTCAGGGGACTACTACAACAGAGAACTGTCAGGTGAGCTGCTGGAGATGAACGTCCCGGGGCCAATCAGTCACAACATTCAGCTCTAACCCAGAGCCAAACGATCCTGTAATGATCTGAACCGTTGTTCCATTGTATGTTTCTCTCTCTTCCTATCCATATCTCTGTGTTTATGCCCGTGTTCATGTTCACGTGTGTGTCAGGTTGGGAGCCCTTCATCGAGCCCTGGCCCTGTTTCCTGACTTGGCAGCAGCAGGCTGCAGGGCGCCTCCACCCACCACGCCTGAAGATGGGCATCCGTGCCAAGCAGAGACTGGATGTCAACATCACCTCTGTCCTCCTGGGTATGACCTGCGCTGCCCACTATATGGACACCGGATGCATTTGACATGGCACCCTATTCCCTACGTCGTGCACTACTTTTGACTGGGTCCCACGGGTCTCTGGTATAAAGTAATGCGCTATGTAGTGAAGGGTGCCTTTTTGGATGTGTCTGACTTCTTCACACCATGTTTAACTAAAGGGTTTTAGCCCCGGATATATACTGAACAAAAATATAAACACAACATCAACAGTTTTGTTCCCATGTTTAAAAGATCAAAAAACAAAAAGCTTATTTCTCTCAATTTTTGTGCACACATTTGTTTTTGCCTCTGTTAGTGAGCATTTTCCTTTGCCAAGACAATCCATCCACCTGACAGGTGTGGCATATCAAGAAGCTGATTAAACTGCATGATCATTCATTACACACATGCAGCTTTTGCTGGGGACAATAAAAGGCCACTAAAATGTGCAATTTTGTCACACAACACAATGCCACAGATGTCTCAAGTTTTGAGGGAGTGTGCAATTGGGATGCTGATTGCAGGATTTGTTCACCAGAGCTGTTGCCAGAGAATTGAATGTTCATTTCTCTATTATAAGCTGCCTACAATGTCATTTTGGAGAATTTCACAGTAATTCCAACTAGCCTCACAACTGCAGAGCACGTGTGACCATGCCAGCCCAGAACCTCCACATCAGGCTTCTTCACCTGCGGGATCATCTGAGACCAGCCACCAGGACAGCTGATGGCACAGCCAAGACTTTCTGCACAAACTCTCAGGGCATCTCATCTGTGTGCTCAGCGTCCTGACCAGGGTCTTGACCTGACTGCAGTTCGGCGTCGAATCTGACTTCACCTTCGATGGACACTGGCACGCTGGAGAGGTGTGCTCTTCACAGATGAATCCCGGGCAGATGGCAGACAGTGCGTATGGGACAACATTCCACAATCAACAGCCTGATGAACTCTGCGAAGGAGATGTGTCGTGCTGCATGAGGC
Source organism: Oncorhynchus mykiss (assembly GCF_057628025.1). Taxonomy (NCBI): domain Eukaryota; kingdom Metazoa; phylum Chordata; class Actinopteri; order Salmoniformes; family Salmonidae; genus Oncorhynchus; species Oncorhynchus mykiss. The sequence continues at coordinate 56,260,726 of NC_143037.1, forward strand.
AAATGGTGGTCACACCAGATACTGACTGGTTTTCTGATTCACACCCCTACTTTTTTTTTAATTAGTTATCTGTGACCAACATACGTATCTGTATTCCAATATGAAGCGTAACTCAGTAAAATCTTTTAAATTGTTGTATGTTGCGTTTATATTTTTGTTCAGTGTATTTAAGCCAGAGACCGAGTGGTCTGTAATGGTGGCCTTGTATGGATTTGAGTGTCCTCCTCACCTTGCTACCACCCTCTCCTGGCCACACAGAGCAGTACAGCCTCACCAAGAGCTCCTGGCTGGCTGACTACTGCAAGGAAGAGGAGCAGCAGCCTCCCCAGGCATCGGCAGCCCTATCCTGGATGGGTTCCTCAGTGGACCCCCCCTGTTTCGGACAGAGTGAGTACTGTTTCCCCCAAGTTTACCTTCTCTCACACACACACACACACACACACCATTCACACAGCTGACATACTCTATAACATCTGTACAGTTACATATGAAACCACCAACTGGTGTGCACACATGCGCGTATCACTTGTTATGGGCTAGAAATATCCACACTAGAAAAAAGTAGGGCCCTCAATTGCTCCAGCACATATCAAACGCTAGTGAGTACTGACGACAATCTTATCGAACATACTGTAAATATGTTTTGGAGTATTTGATTGTATTCACACTTTATTCTGTAATAATGTTTAGGTAGTACCAGAATATCTTTGCTACTGTATCACATGTCATTATGTGCAGATTAAGATTACACTGATTGAGAGGGACTTTTTGACAACGCAAAATAACTTTACACGGATGCTTTGGAAACCTGCCTGAATAATCGCTGCCTTCGCATGGTTATTGCACAATTGGAGAGTTTGAAGAAAACATGAACACATTTTCTTTGCCTTGTCAAATGGTGTATTAAGAGTTAAGACTCGCTCCATGTTTCTATCAAAACATTTGAACTCTTTACTTGAACCCTCCGCCCTGGGCCTAGATAAGTCTATCGTGTCTAAACTATGCTAACTAGTTGTAAAGACGGTTTACGACATGTTTTATCGCCTTATTATGACAGTGTTGTACTGAAGGTCTTAGGGTGGGAGGGTTTCAAGTCAGTTAGATGACCCCATAATATAAAATAAAACACACTTGGTCATGGTGGGTATAAAAAAAAATAATCCTCCCATCCTGACCTTTGTCCTCTCTCCTGACCCCTTGCATGTCTCTCTCCTCTCTGTGGTAACTGTCTCTCTCTGCTGTCAGGTGTCCCTCTTGCCCACCTTAGAACTAGGAGCACAGCCAGCTTGACTTGCCTTGAGCAGCAGATTCTCTCCAGAGGTACAGTCTAAAGACCATAGATCAGATAGGCAGCAGTTGGCCTCCACCAAGGAAATAGAATTACTAGAATGGGGATCCTTAAGTAGAATGGGTGGATCGGTGGTCAGAAGCGGTATTTGTAATTCTATTTCTATGGTCTCCAAACCATGGGGTCATCATCGCTATCCTTACTTAAGTGCAACGTTAATGCAAAGGGACTCGGTTGGTAGAGCATGGCGCTTGCAATGCCAGGGTTGTGGGTTTGAGTCCCACGGGGGACAAGCACAAAATAAAACTATGAAAATGCATACACTTACTCTACTGTAAGTCGCTCTGGATAAAAGAGTCTGCTAAATTACTAAAATGGAAAAGTAGAGTGTTTTGAGTAACACGAATGTTTCACTATCTTGTAACAATATTGGCAAATTTGGCCAAAATTAAACTAATGTCAGTATAATCTGCGTCTTCAGGGATAGAATTTAATTGATCCATAATCCAACAGTGATTAGCAACTTGGATGCTAACGATGCACTTTTAAGTAGGATTTACTGATGAAGGTGACGCCCCCCCATGTTAGGACAGAGCCATTGTGTCTCGTCCCAGAGTCATGTTAGATTAGTAGCATATTCTCAGTGTCACACTTTCCTTTGTGTATTCTCTGTCTCATGTTGTCTCACCTCCCCCATTCAATATCAATCTATAGAAATCCAATCCAATGCGATTATTGTTTACTATTATTATTTACCTCCTGAGTAACCAAGCTTAAAAGAGCATGCTCTGTCAATGTGAACCGTTGCTATATCTCATCTGTGCATCCTCCTCCCATCTTTATTTGAATGAGCATCGTTGTGGTAGGTATGGTCATGTTGTTAGTCTCCACCGTGGAACCATCTATATAACACATGATTTGAAAACTGACATTTGGAATGGATTAATGATGTTGTGCATCCAATGAATGGCATTTTGATGTGGATATCTGCATCTCATTTTTAAAAAGCCATTGTTTTTGTCATTGTTTTAAATCATTTCAAATGCAATAGACAGAAATTCAAAAACATTCCATGAAAAATATATATGTTTTATATTCCAGAGAGCCCAATATATTCTTTAGTATATTGAATATATTTTTAAGTAACTGTGAGGAAAGTGGTTGACAGTTTGAAGTTAGTTATAGGGCCTGTTCCTTAGTAAAGAATACCTCTCATGTCTTGGTCTGTCCTTGCCTGCTTTATAGCCGACGTGAAGCTGTCCAAGCGGAGGCAGCCGTTTGTACCCTATGCCCTGCGCAATCACACGGGATGTACCATGTGGTTCGCCACCCTCACCACCACCCCTACAAGGTCAGTGGAGTAGAGTCTTCCCATTGATAATGTCATGTTGCTGAGTCTACCTTCAAAAATGTTGGTAACCAGAGTGCTCCATTTGCCCACAGGGTGGCGCTGTCTCACAGTGGCAGTGCGGACTCCATATCCCACGTGCACGGCCCAGGCACAGATGACACCCACAATGTCAGCCAGTGGCGAGAGGTGCTGCCCGGAGAGGAGATTCCCTTTGAATTTGAAGCTCGAGAGAAACTCAGGCATAGGTATGGTTTCTGGTGCGGCACCGTTATTTTCGTATAGGGATTAAGACCTAAAAGGAAGAAGAAAAAAGTTCAAGGACGAGTGAATAAGACTTTAAACTGGTGATCACACACCGATTCACAATCTGGGGAACTAACTACCTTGCACTGACTATAATCCCTCCGGATAAGAGCGTCTGCTATATTATTCAAATGTAAAAATCAATACAAACTGAGATCTGTATATTCTGAACTGTTGGTTATTGTGTTTCTCTGCAGACACACTCATGAGCTGAAGCTACATCAGCTGTTGGTGCGTGTGGGGGGCTGGGAGCAGGTCAAACCCGTGTCCGTGGACAAAGTGGGTGTGTTCTTCCGCTACGCCGCCCCCGACCGCAACAATCCCTCTAACACGGTGAGTCTTCAGATCAAAGGTCAAGAGAGGTGGTCTTACTTGGCTATTAAATAAACTACAGCTGTATAGTTTACTCCAACACTGCTCTCACATGTTTCCTATATGTCACTAGCATTATGCTGCTTATTGTTTGTGATATTTCTTTACATTTTCTAGGTGGGCAGCCCTGTCAGCAGGACCAACATCATACACCCTCATGTCTATGTAGGTGTGCTTTCAATCACACTTCTATAAGCCAGTACTTTCCCCCTTTTATTCCCTGTTAGGATATGTCTGGGGTTCTAGGCTCTGATATGTCTGGGGTTCTAGGCCCTGATATGTCTGGGGTTCTAGGCCCTGATATGTCTGGGGTTCTAGGCCCTGATATGTCTGTGGGTCTAGGCCCTGATATGTCTGGGGTTCTAGGCCCTGATATGTCTGTGGGTCTAGGCCCTGATATGTCTGGGGTTCTAGGCCCTGATATGTCTGGGGTTCTAGGCTCTGATATGTCTGGGGTTCTAGGCTCTGATATGTCTGGGGTTCTAGGCTCTGATATGTCTGGGGTTCTAGGCTCTGATATGTCTGGGGTTCTAGGCCCTGATATGTCTGTGGGTCTAGGCCCTGATATGTCTGTGGGTCTAGGCCCTGATATGTCTGTGGGTCTAGGCCCTGATATGTCTGTGGGTCTAGGCCCTGATATGTCTGTGGGTCTAGGCCCTGATATGTCTGTGGGTCTAGGCCCTGATATGTCTGTGGGTCTAGGCCCTGATATGTCTGTGGGTCTAGGCCCTGATATGTCTGTGGGTCTAGGCCCTGATATGTCTGTGGGTCTAGGCCCTGATATGTCTGTGGGTCTAGGCCCTGATATGTCTGTGGGTCTAGGCCCTGATATGTCTGTGGGTCTAGGCCCTGATATGTCTGTGGGTCTAGGCCCTGATATGTCTGTGGGTCTAGGCTCTGATATGTCTGTGGGTCTAGGCTCTGATATGTCTGTGGGTCTAGGCCCTGATATGTCTGTGGGTCTAGGCCCTGATATGTCTGTGGGTCTAGGCCCTGATATGTCTGTGGGTCTAGGCCCTGATATGTCTGTGGGTCTAGGCCCTGATATGTCTGTGGGTCTAGGCCCTGATATGTCTGTGGGTCTAGGCTCTGATATGTCTGTGGGTCTAGGCTCTGATATGTCTGTGGGTCTAGGCTCTGATATGTCTGTGGGTCTAGGCTCTGATATGTCTGTGGGTCTAGGCTCTGATATGTCTGTGGGTCTAGGCTCTGATATGTCTGTGGGTCTAGGCTCTGATATGTCTGTGGGTCTAGGCTCTGATATGTCTGTGGGTCTAGGCTCTGATATGTCTGTGGTTGTAGTTCTCAGCTCTGCCGCCGGTGCGCGTGGTCTTCTCTATCACCATGGAGGGTAGTGCCCGGAAGGTGATCACAGTCCGTTCAGCCCTCATGGTCAAGAACCGCCTGGAAGTCCCCATGGAGGTGCGGCTGGACAGCCCCTCAGCACCAGACAGTGAGTCACCCCAATGATATATCATGGTTCACCCTCACACTGGGACATACTCAACAGTTCCCATGCAAAAACAACACTGAACAGTGAAAAGAATTGACATGACAATTAGACTATTTATTGGTTAAAGAAGGAATATAAGTATCTCAAACTGTTTGTTCAGAGCCTGTGGTGCTGCCGCCCATCCTGCCCGGCGAGGCCCTGGCGGTGCCCCTCCACCTGACGTCGTGGCGGTTGCAGGCGCGGCCCAAAGGCCTGGGCCTGTTCTTCTGCAAGGTGCCCATCCATTGGACCAGCGTGGAGAGACCCGGCGAGGTCAAGAGCAGCAAGAGGGAGTGCCAGTCGGCCGACTTTGAGGACCACCTCAAACGGAGCTTCAGGTAAAATTCCAGTTCAGTACACACAGTCTGAGTCGGCTCAGTCCAGAAATAAATCCAACCAATCATGTATTTATTTCTAGTCTAACCCCACCCTGGTGTTGATAGAATTTGTCTCCCAATTTTACACTACTTGTTTAAGCCACACGCGGATGCTATTGGCATATCAGCCCTCAGGCTAAATGTAGAACATTGTTTATTTTCTTACATGGGATACCTTCTCAATTACTCTCTTCCTCTCCCATCTCACCTCTTCTCTCCTGCCCTCTGTTAGGTTCTGCGTGGTGATCAAGAAAGAGAACTACCCGGACCAGCAGCCTGCCAAGACCGTATCGGGTTCTGGCAGCTCCAAGCAGATCTACTGGCAGCCAGGCCACACCATCTACCTGCTGCCCACGCTGGTGCTGGCCAACCTGCTGCCCTGCGACCTCAACTACTACATCAAGGGCACGTCCATCAAGGGCTCCCTGAAGCCGGGCAAGGAGGCTGTGCTGCATGCTGCAGACACCTCCCAGAACATGGAGCTAGGTCAGAGTCCCACCGCTGCCATTCTCATCTAATCACCTCTCCACCTATTAAGAATCTCAATGTTCATGACCTGGAAATAATGCTATATCATAGCCATGTAATCTAGGTATACGAGGGCCATGGTCCTGGACTTTTTGTGGGCCAAGCCTCAGAGGCGGAAACACGGGTGTAAAACACCAAGGACTGGTGTAAAAACCCCATAGTAGAAATGCACAATTGATGTAATGATAATATACATTGCATTCTGAATGTTTTCAGACCCCTGACCTTTTCCATATTTTGTTACGTTACAGCCTTATTCTAAAATTGATTAAATCGTTTTTTCCCCTCATCAATCTATGCACAATACTCCATAATGACAAAGCAAAAAACACGTTTTAATTTTTTTTTGCAAATTTAGAACGGAAATAGTACATTTACATAAGTATTCAGACCCTACAATCAGACGCAACAATCTTGGCACTCCTGTATTTGGGGAGTTTCTCCCGTTCTTCTCTGCAGATCCTCTCAAGCTCTGTCAGCTTGGATGGGAGTGTCACTGCACAGCTATTTTCAGGTCTCTCCAGAGATATTTGATCGAGTTCAAGTCTAGTCTCTAGCTGGGCGACTCAAGGACATTGAGATTTGTCCCGAAGCCACTTCTGCGTTGTCTTGGCTGTGTGCTTAGGGTCGTTGTCCTGTTGGAAGGTGAACCGTCGCCCCAGTCTGTGGTCCTGAGCGCTCTGGAGCCGGTTTTCATCAAGGGTTCTCTCTGTACTTTGCTCTGTTCATCTTTCCCTCAATCCTGACTAGTCTCCCAAGCCCTGCCGCTGAAAAACATATCCACAGCATGGTGCTGCCACCACCATGCTTCGCCGTAGGGGTAGTGCCAGGTTTTCTCCAGATGTGACGCATGGTATTCAGGCCAAAGAGTTCAATCTTGGTTTCATCAGACCAGAGAATCTTGTTTCTCATGGTCTGAGAGTCTTTAGGTGCCTTTTGGCTTCCATCTGGCCACTCTACTATAAAGGCCTGATTGGTGGAGTGCAGCAGAGATGGTTGGCCTTCTGTAAGGTTCTCCCATCTCCACAGAGGAACTCTAGAGCCCTGTCTGTGACCATCAGGTTCTTGGTCACCACCTTGGTCTCTAACCAAGGTTGCCAGGTGCACGGTGTTTCCTCCGACACATTGGTGCGGCTGGCTTCCGGGTTGGATGGCGCTGTGTTAAGAAGCAGTGCGGCTTGGTTGGGTTGTGTATCGGAGGACGCATGACTTTCAACCTTCCCTGATTGCTCAGTTTGGCTGGGCGGCCAGCTCTAGGAAGAGTCTTGATGAGGATTTGTTTAATCCATTTTAGAATAAGGCTGTAACAAAATGTGGAAAAAGTCAAGGGGAGGGCCTCCCGGGTGGCGCAGTGGTTAAGGGCGCTGTACTGCAGTGCCAGCTGCGCCACCAGAGACTCTGGGTTCGTGCCCAGGCTCTGTCGTAACCGGCCGCGACCGTGAGGTCCGTGGGGCGACGCACAATTGGCCTAGCGTCGTCCGGGTTAGAGAGGGTTTGGCCGGTAGGGAAATCCTTGTCTCACCGTGCACCAGCGACTCCTGTGGCGGGCCGGGCGCAGTGCGTGCTAACCAAGGTTGCCAGGTGCACGGTGTTTCCTCCGACACATTGGTGCGGCTGGCTTCCGGGTTGGATGGCGCTGTGTCAAGAAGCAGTGCGGCTTGGTTGGGTTGTGTATCGGAGGACGCATGACTTTCAACCTTCGTCTCTCCCGAGCCCGTACGGGAGTTGTAGCGATGAGACAAGATAGTAGCTACTAAAAAACAATTGGATACCAAGAAATTGGGGAGAAAAAGGGGTTAAAAAAAAAGTCAAGAGTATCTAGTATGTATCTAGTATGTGTAGTGCCTTGAAAAGCATTCACCCCCTTGTTGACTTTTTATATTTTATTGCCTACAGCCTGAAATCACACATTAGACTTTTTCATTGAACTATACAGCCTAGTCCACACTTTTTCACCCTGACCATGTCTGTGCCCCCCTCTTCCTCCCACTAGGGGTGCTGCTAGAGAACTTCTCTGTGTGTAAGGAGCTGCTGATTCCCCCTGGTACCCAGAACTATGTGGTGCGCATGCGGCTGTATGATGCCAACAAGCGCCTGCTCTGTCTCACCATACGCATCATCCTGCGGGCACAGGGGGCGCTCAAGATCCTCATCTCAGCACCCTACTGGCTCATCAACAAGACCGGTGCTTACTCTATCCCTCATATACAGAACACACACACACACACACACACACACAGTGAATAGAATTAAAATAAGTATTGACCTTTTGACGGTTCTGACTGTTTTCATCCCATCAGGTCTGCCGTTGATCTTCCGTCAGGACAATGGGAAGACGGATGCAGGCGGTCAGTTTGAGGAGCACGAGTTAGCCAGGAGTCTCAGCCCCTTGCTCTTCTGTTACACTGACAAGGAGCAGCCAGCCATGTGAGTGTGCTGTAGGGCCTGGTTCCACTTCTGATTCTAGACACTATCCCTTTTATTGTTCACATGTATAAAAGGAGCAGTGTTGCACAGTTTAGTAATACTTCTGTAAAACCATAATTTGAACAAATGTTCAATATACAATTATTTCAGTAGCGGTGATATCAAAACTCTAAAAGCACTTTGCCTTTGCGGTGAGGAAAACAGGTTACTGCACAGTGTAGCGGAAAATATATATATATAAAGTAGATCTAGTTTTCTCAAGGGAGATCCTCTCCAGTGGCTGCACTGCGAGTTCTATCCATTTCTGTGTAAACGTTTCTGTCTGTCGAGAGACATTGCAGAAGGATGGTAGGCTATATATTGATAGACAACACATTAGCAGCTAGAAATCAAACTATAAACTAGTTAGCTAAAAGTTAACTAATTAGCTAATTTACTATGTATTAATTCACATCCTAAAAAAACTAAGTTGAGCTTCCACAATTCCGGTTCTCTTATGTCTCCATTTTTCTCAGGTGCACTATGCGGATAGGGAAAGGGATCCATCCGGACGGGGTTCCCGGTTGGTGCCAGGGCTTTTCCCTGGATGGTGGGAGTGGAGTGAGGGCGGTGAAGGTCATCCAGCATGGGAATAGACCTGGACTCATCTACAACATAGGCAAGTAGCCTAACAACAACCGCAAGTAGCCTAACAACAACCACAAGTAGCCTAACAACAACTTGTTAGGCTACTTTACTACCGCAAGTAGCCTAACAACAACATCTCACTAATGGTTAGCCTTGGGCATCGGTGCCCATTTGTTGCCCTTTTCTATTATATAGTCTGTCGCAACCCTGAAATATGCTGTTTTGTGTTTTCACGCAGGCATCAATGTTCGTAAAGGCAAGGGCCGCTACAGAGACACCCACATCGTGACCTTTGCCCCTCGGTACCTGCTGGACAACCGCTCCACCCACAAACTGGCCTTCTCCCAGAGGGAGTTTGCCAGGGGCAAGGTGAGTGACTGACAGTGCAAAGACAGGAATTAGACACATCCAAAGGGACAAAACAAAGCAATGAAAAGAAAGCAGATGCCCGCTGTTTTAGGACTCAAACATGATCTTTATTGGAGCTCGTCATACAGCAGCAATGCTTCGTGATAAGGACCATGTCAACAACCCTTGTTGTTGTATGACTCCAGGGAACAGTGAACCCAGAGGGCTACATCTCCACCCTGCCGGGTTCCAGTGTGGTCTTCCACTGGCCCAGGAATGACTACGACCAGCTTCTGTGTGTGCGCCTCATGGACACCCAAAACTGCACCTGGTCCGGAGGCTTCGAGGTCAACAAGCCCAAGTCCTTCCATGTCAACATGAGGTAAAAGACTATAGGACTATCTGAGAAAACGGCTATACTGTCATGCATACAAAATAGTGCTCATTGTGAAAATACAGTAAGAACAAATCCCTGGCACCATAGCTGCTCCAAAGGCTTTAAAATGCAATATGTAACTTAATATTACAATATTTTTGGTTATGGAACATATATTTCACAGTGGTTTAGATTAGGGATGCAGCGATATGACATTTTTGATACTGATATCTGATATTTTCCTTGCCAAAATACCTGATTCCAATAACTAATATTAAAAATGTTAGAGGCATTTTAAGCATTCTAGTACAGTTAAATAGTTGAAACACACACTGACCAAAAAGTTATGTTGTTGGCATTTACGTATGTCCCCATTTACCAGTAAAACAATCAAAACCTATTTCTTTCACTTTCTTTCTGTGCTGTTTCGTTGTTCATTTGTTCATTCTCAACCAGGATTTCATCATGCATGTCAAGAAGTGAAGTTTCAGCTCTGTCTGTCCGTGGCCTCTTCCTCAGTGCGCACTGTCACTGTGTCCGTTTCCATCTTGTCCAGCTGTGTCTGTAACATTTCACGTAAACCCTGTTTCTTGTCTGCATCGAAGTAGCGGTCCTTGTACCTAGCATCGAGCATGGTGGCGACACCGTAAAGAGGCTCAGAGAGAATGCCCCCGAATCGCTTGTTCACAGCCTCTAGAGTACTTTTCCGAGTTGACCCGACGGTATGAGTCAGCAGTTTTGTTGAGCAGGCGTTTCAGTGCCATGACAGAGGATATCACGTCTGCTGCAGACGCAGTTGATCTTATTTCTCAAGTCAGTTGTTTAAATGGAGCTGGGAATGTTCATGTTTCAAACATGTTCTCAAATGCCATTGAAATGGCAGCAGCGGTATGAGAACCATGCAATACGGCTTTCCTCAGTACAAAATCCTTGTGGACCCACTGTGCTGTCAGAATCATAATGCTCATGGGGCTGACATCGCTGGTCCAAATGTCAGTCGTGAATCTAATAGCAGTGATGCCCACAGCAAGTAGCTCATTAATGTGAGTTTCAACAATACTGTGTAACTCTGGTAGGGCAACATCTGAAAAATAGCGTCTTCTTGGTAGTGTGTACCGGTGCTCGACCAGTCGGCGAAAGCCAACATCATCCACGACAGAGAACGGTTGTCAAGGGCAATGAATTCCATCATCTTGGAGTCAATGGATTTCGCCTTTTGAGTTGTCTCACTGAAATATTCTTACTCTTTCAAATGACTCCTTGGCTTGTTGACTGTTCGATCCACACAGCAGACATTGTGGGCTAGGTTAGAAATGCTGTGTAGCGCTGTATTTTTCATCTACCTACGTTATGTAGGTATGTACGTCATCTACCTACGTTATATAGGTATGTACGTCATCTACCTACGTTATATAGGTATGTACGTCATCTACCTACGTTTATATAGGTATGGCACGTCATCTACCTACGTTTATATAGGTATGGATGTCATCTACCTACGTTTATATAGGTATGTATGTCATCTACCTACGTCATATAGGTATGTACGTCATCTACCTACGTTTATATAGGTATGTACGTCATCTACCTACGTTTATATAGGTATGTACGTCATCTACCTATGTTTATATAGGTATGGACGTCATCTACCTACGTTTATATAGGTATGCACGTCATCCACCTACGGTTTATATAGGTATGCACGTCATCTACCTACGTTATATAGGTATGCACGTCATCTACCTACGTTTATATAGGTATGCACGTCATCTACCTACGTTTATATAGGTATGCATGTCATCTACCTACGTTTATATAGGTATGGCACGTCATCTACCTACGTTTATATAGGTATGGATGTCATCTACCTACGTTTATATAGGTATGCATGTCATCTACCTACATTTATATAGGTATGGCACGTCATCTACCTACGTTTATATAGGTATGGATGTCATCTACCTACGTTTATATAGGTATGCATGTCATCTACCTACGTTTATATAGGTATGCACGTCATCCACCTACGGTTTATATAGGTATGCACGTCATCTACCTACGTTATATAGGTATGCACGTCATCTACCTACGTTTATATAGGTATGGACGTCATCTACCTACGTTTATATAGGTATGCACGTCATCTACCTACGTTTATATAGGTATGCACGTCATCTACCTACGTTTATATAGGTATGGATGTCATCTACCTACGTTTATATAGGTATGCATGTCATCTACCTACGTTTATATAGGTATGCACGTCATCCACCTACGGTTTATATAGGTATGCACGTCATCTACCTACGTTATATAGGTATGCACGTCATCTACCTACGTTTATATAGGTATGCACGTCATCTACCTACGTTTATATAGGTATGCATGTCATCTACCTACGTTTATATAGGTATGTACGTCATCTACCTACGTTTATATAGGTATGGATGTCATCTACCTACGTTTATATAGGTATGGATGTCATCTACCTACGTTTATATAGGTATGCACGTCATCTACCTACGTTTATATAGGTATGGACGTCATCTACCTACGTTTATATAGGTATGGACGTCATCTACCTACGTTATATAGGTATGCACGTCATCTACCTACGTTTATATAGGTATGGACGTCATCTACCTACGTTATATAGGTATGCACGTCATCTACCTACGTTTATATAGGTATGGACGTCATCTACCTACGTTATATAGGTATGGACGTCATCTACCTACGTTATATAGGTATGCACGTCATCTACCTACGTTTATATAGGTATGTATGTCATCTACCTACGTTTATATAGGTATGTATGTCATCTACCTACGTTTATATAGGTATGCACGTCATCTACCTACGTTTATATAGGTATGGCACATCATCTACCTACGTTATATAGGTATGGACGTCATCTACCTACGTTTATATAGGTATGGCACGTCATCTACCTACGTTTATATAGGTATGGCACGTCATCTACCTACGTTATATAGGTATGTACGTCATCTACCTACGTTTATATAGGTATGGACGTCATCTACCTACGTTTATATAGGTATGGCACGTCATCTACCTACGTTTATATAGGTATGGCACGTCATCTACCTACGTTTATATAGGTATGCACGTCATCTACCTACGTTTATATAGGTATGTACGTCATATACCTACGTTTATATAGGTATGGCACGTCATCTACCTACGTTATATAGGTATGTACGTCATCTACCTACGTTTATATAGGTATGGACGTCATCTACCTACGTTATATAGGTATGCACGTCATCTACCTACGTTTATATAGGTATGCACGTCATCTACCTACGTTATATAGGTATGGACGTCATCTACCTACGTTTATATAGGTATGCACGTCATCTACCTACGTTTATATAGGTATGCACGTCATCTACCTACGTTTATATAGGTATGCACGTCATCTACCTACGTTTATATAGGTATGCACGTCATCTACCTACGTTTATATAGGTATGTACGTCATCTACCTACGTTATATAGGTATGTACGTCATCTACCTACGTTTATATAGGTATGCACGTCATCTACCTACGTTTATATAGGTATGCACGTCCTCTACCTACGTTTATATAGGTATGGATGTCATCTACCTACGTTTATATAGGTATGCATGTCATCTACCTACGTTTATATAGGTATGGACGTCATCTACCTACGTTTATATAGGTATGGACGTCATCTACCTACGTTTATATAGGTATGGACGTCATCTACCTACGTTTATATAGGTATGGACGTCATCTACCTACGTTTATATAGGTATGGACGTCATCTACCTACGTTTATATAGGTATGCACGTCATCTACCTACGTTTATATAGGTATGCATGTCATCTACCTACGTTTCTATAGGTATGCATGTCATCTACCTACGTTTATATAGGTATGGACGTCATCTACCTACGTTTATATAGGTATGGACGTCATCTACCTACGTTATATAGGTATGGACGTCATCTACCTACGTTATATAGGTATGGACGTCATCTACCTACGTTTATATAGGTATGCACGTCATCTACCTACGTTTATATAGGTATGCACGTCAGCTTTGACATCGGTTTTGCACAACGGTGTTAAACTAGACAATGGGTTGATGTTGGCATTTTTAGCTAATACCGTCCGATTCAGATATATTTACCGATTTGGTATCGTGCATCCCTAGTTTAGATTGTATAATGACTCTTTACACTATACTTGTTTGTTTTGTCACATAATTTTAGCAACCAGGAAATGGCGCAGCGAATTTTCTGCACAGTGCACTTTTAATATTCATAAATGATTAAACACTTACTCCTGACACTCAGGTGTAAGACCACAGAGAGAGAGAACTTTTTATAATGCCATACCCAACTCATTATAATGGTTAAGTATTACAGAAAATGCCTCTACTGTAGTTGTGCTGTATTGTGTTATTTCCATGACAGAGACACACTGGGCAACTGTTTCTTCCTGCGAGCTGAGATCACACTGAAGGGAGCCACCTATCAGATCTGCTTCAGCGACACCGACCAACTACCACCGCCGTTCCGCATCGACAACATCTCAGAGGTACAGTATTGGAGATGTCTACAGGGGTGAACTCTCATATCACAGATTCTCTCAGCGCCATAGATGTACATACAGAGATTGGGAAACTAATCATGTTGGAGCCCTAAATCAAATAAAACATTGGAGTTTGCATTGTAACTGACATGCTGTTATTGGTGAATTTTGTGTGCCAAAATGGCACCCATAATCTTATTGAGGTTCTAAGTCTCAAACTGAGTTTGTTTACTGCAGGTGCCCATCCAGTTCTGGCAGCACGGGGTGGCAGACATCCGGCTTCACACGGAGGTGAAAGCGGGATCAGTGCTGGACTTTGCTTGTGACGAGCCCACCCTGCCCCCCTACCTCACCCTCATCGTGAAGGGTGCCGGCTCGTCCGAGGTCACCGCTGATATGAACTTCTTCCGGGAATACAACAAACTCTACTACGAGAACTTCATCTACATCGCTGCAACATACACTTTTTCTCAGTGAGTATGAGAGAGACGGAGGTTGGACAGGCATAGTTCAGAACCAGGGTCAGGTTCATTTGGTACCAAACGGACAAAAACAGACAAACAGGAAGGGACTACTTGGACTTGTCCAATAAAAATCGCATGTTTTTGGTTGTACAGTGTTCTTCTACGGTATGCTCTAATGAACCCAGACATAAATGCTGACTCATGTTGTTGTGTTTCTACAGGGATGCAGGGAAGAGGCCGGTGGGGAAAAAACGGGTGGTGGCAGGTGCTGAACTGGTGCTGGATGTGGAGACCAAGACCCAGAGAGTCGTCCTCAAGAAAAAGGTGCAACCATTATAGCAAATACACCTTAAAACGTAGCAGTGTTTATTCGTCAAATGTCAGCTACTTCACCCATTTTGTATGACTGGGACAGAACTCTCCATTGGGTTTCATAGAACTTTCAGTAGTGAAGTGATCACTTGAAATCCATGAATAAAAAGGCTTTAAGACAGTTAACAGACTAATTTTCCAACTCCAAAATAACAATATTCCAAACTTGTTCCTGTTACCTCAGGAGCCGGGGAAGCGTTCCCAGCTGTGGCGGATGACGGGAACAGGAATGCTATGTCACGAAGGCTCCTCCCCTCCACAGAGCAAGCCTGCTCAGCCACGCCCCCTGGACTCCTCCCTGGTGCTGGACATCGCAGGGTTGGCAGCAGTCACCGACAATCAGTCAGTCACTGCTTCCCTGACTCAAAAATATTCTTATCTGTGGTTTCATCTTTATAGTATATGCCTGTATCTACACTGAACAGAAATACAAATACAGGGCCTCCCTGGTGATGCAGTGGTTAAGGGCGGTGCCACCAGAGACTCTGGGTTCGTGCCCAGGCTCTGTCGTAACCGGTCACGACCGGGAGGTCCGTGGGGCGACGCACAATTGGCCTAGCGTCGTCCGGGTTAGGGAGGGTTTGGCCGGTAGGGATATCCTTGTCCTTGTCTTATCGCGCACCAGCGACTCCTGTGGCGGGCCGGGCGCAGTGCGTGCTAACCAAGGTTGCCAGGTGCACAGTGTTTCCTCTGACACATTGTTGCGGCTGGCTTCCGGGTTGGATGCGCGCTGTGTTAAGAAGCAGTGTTGCTTGGTTGTGTATCGGAGGACGCATGACCTTCAACCTTCGTCTCTCCCGAGCCCGTACAGGAGTTGTAGTGATGAGGCAAGATAGTAGCTACCAACAATTGGATACCTCGAAATACAAATATAAATATAAATACAAAATATACAGTATAAATGCAACAGCATGTAAGGTGTGAGCTGAAATGAAAGATCCCAGAAATTTTCCATACACACAAAAGGCTTATGTCTCTCAAATTTTGTGCACACGTGTTTACATTAGGGATGCACCGATATTACATTTTTTCCCGATACCGATATTTTCCTTGACTCAGCATGCTCATGGGGCTGACATCGCTGGTCCAAATTGCAGTTGTGAAGCAAATAGCAGGGACGCCCATAGCATGGATGTGCATTTCAACAATACTGTGTAATTCCGGTAGGGCAACATCTGAGCTCAAGGTGATGGATAGACATGTGAGTGAGACGCTTCCGAGCATGCAGCACTCTGGGAGAAGGGCACAATGGCCACTGGCCACAAAAGGAATTGATTTTTTTAGGACACTCAATTGTATTCTTCATGCTACAAAATAATGCCATGAAATTCAAAGCAAAACTTGTCTGCTAAATGAACTATTGTAGCTCACGGCTATTTGGCATAGCCAGATCAGGACC
Organism: Oncorhynchus mykiss; assembly: GCF_057628025.1. Taxonomy (NCBI): domain Eukaryota; kingdom Metazoa; phylum Chordata; class Actinopteri; order Salmoniformes; family Salmonidae; genus Oncorhynchus; species Oncorhynchus mykiss. The sequence continues at coordinate 56,277,037 of NC_143037.1, forward strand.
TGACATAAGGACAACTCGGAGTATGCTGTTCTGTAATAGACTACATTTTCTTCATATCATGCTACTTTAGACCTGTCTAAAATAAATAATGGATTTATTGTGATGGTGTAGGCTATATTACATGGATTTATTAGACTTTTTAAAATGTAGATGTTCCAGAGGTCTGCATCAGTGGCTTGTAGGCTATGCGTGTTTATGTTAATCAACAGTCAATTACTGACGACTGTTATTTGCTTGTCAATCACCGGCTGACAATTTCGTGACCCCCCACAGCCCTATCCACGCCCCTACCCTTTTTTTCTGTGACCAACAGATGCATATCTGTATCCCAGTCATGTAAAATCCATATTTATTTCACTTGACTGATTTCCTTATATGAACTGTAACTCAGTAAAATCTTAGAAATTGTTGCCTGTTACATTATTATTTTTCTGTACATATTTACCTGTATCTGACATCATTGTCCTCTCCCTTTCCGCTAGCTATGAGCCCTTGATGCTGAGGAGGCCAGACCCGCGGCGCAGCACCACCCAGACTTGGCACTTCTCATCAGGCATGCTGACCTGTGGCCTGCCCCGGCTGGTGGTACAGGTGGGTAGTTCCCACAGAATGCCTCTTTACTATCTGCTGATCAAACATACAGTGCCTTGCGAAAGTATTCGGCCCCCTTGAACTTTGCGACCTTTTGCCACATTTCAGGCTTCAAACATAAAGATATAAAACTGTATTTTTTTGTGAAGAATCAACAACAAGTGGGACACAATCATGAAGTGGAACGACATTTATTGGATATTTCAAACTTTTTTAACAAATCAAAAACTGAAAAATTGGGCGTGCAAAATTATTCAGCCCCTTTACTTTCAGTGCAGCAAACTCTCTCCAGAAGTTCAGTGAGGATCTCTGAATGATCCAATGTTGACCTAAATGACTAATGATGATAAATACAATCCACCTGTGTGTAATCAAGTCTCCGTATAAATGCACCTGCACTGTGATAGTCTCAGAGGTCCGTTAAAAGCGCAGAGAGCATCATGAAGAACAAGGAACACACCAGGCAGGTCCGAGATACTGTTGTGAAGAAGTTTAAAGCCGGATTTGGATACAAAAAGATTTCCCAAGCTTTAAACATCCCAAGGAGCACTGTGCAAGCAATAATATTGAAATGGAAGGAGTATCAGACCACTGCAAATCTACCAAGACCTGGCCTTCCCTCTAAACTTTCAGCTCATACAAGGAGAAGACTGATCAGAGATGCAGCCAAGAGGCCCATGATCACTCTGGATGAACTGCAGAGATCTACAGCTGAGGTGGGAGACTCTGTCCATAGGACAACAATCAGTCGTATATTGCACAAATCTGGCCTTTATGGAAGAGTGGCAAGAAGAAAGCCATTTCTTAAAGATATCCATAAAAAGTGTTGTTTAAAGTTTGCCACAAGCCACCTGGGAGACACACCAAACATGTGGAAGAAGGTGCTCTGGTCAGATGAAACCAAAATTTTACTTTTTGGCAACAATGCAAAATGTTATGTTTGGCGTAAAAGCAACACAGCTGAACACACCATCCCCACTGTCAAACATGGTGGCAGCATCATGGTTTGGGCCTGCTTTTCTTCAGCAGGGACAGGGAAGATGGTTAAATTGATGGGAAGATGGATGGAGCCAAATACAGGACCATTCTGGAAGAAAACCTGATGGAGTCTGCAAAAGACCTGAGACTGGGACGGAGATTTGTCTTCCAACAAGACAATGATCCAAAACATAAAGCAAAATCTACAATGGAATGGTTCAAAAATAAACATATCCAGGTGTTAGAATGGCCAAGTCAAAGTCCAGACCTGAATCCAACCGAGAATCTGTGGAAAGAACTGAAAACTGCTGTTCACAAATGCTCTCCATCCAACCTCACTGAGCTCGAGCTGTTTTGCAAGGAGGAATGGGAAAAAATGTCAGTCTCTCGATGTGCAAAACTGATAGAGACATACCCGAAGCGACTTACAGCTGTAATCGCAGCAAAAGGTGGCGCTACAAAGTATTAACTTAAGGGGGCTGAATAATTTTGCACGCCCAATTTTTCAGTTTTTGATTTGTTAAAAAAGTTTCAAATATCCAATAAATGTCGTTCCACCTCATGATTGTGTCCCACTTTTTGTTGATTCTTCACAAAAAAATACAGTTTTATATCTTTATGTTTGAAGCCTGAAATGTGGCAAAAGGTCGCAAAGTTCAAGGGGGCCGAATACTTTCGCAAGGCACTGTACTTTTGCTGTTACTCTTTATTTTAGAAGTATTTTAGCTGTCCATATCAAATTCTTATTTGATTATAATTGCAGAATTAATTAAGTTTTGGTATCTAATCTTGCATTGTTAAACACTTAATAGGATTTTTCAGAGATTAAGTAACACTTAATTTACAGCTGAATGTGTTGAAATGTTTAATAGGTACTTCATAATGCTATTGAATAAGGTTCTTATGATTAGAGCACATAGACACTTTTGACAATGTTACCTACGAAGCTTAGAAACACTGAGCTAGTATATTAGGCCAATACTGTATGTAGACATCTAAAACAAAGTCTCACCAAACATTGTTTCCAATCCGAATATAGCTCAATTTTTATTTAATGTGCCCCTCTGTGTTGACCTCTGATCCCCCTCAGGCGAACGGTGGTGTGGAGGGGCTGTTTGACGGGGCAGAGGTGGTGCTGGGGCCGGCTGCAGGCCTGCTGGAGCTGGGCCCAGAGCAGCAGTTCATCAACCAGAAGATGAGGCCTGGCTCTGGGGTGCTGTCTGTCCAAGTCCTGCCGGATGGACCCACACGAGTGCTGCAGGTTAGCTTTGGGTGTATTTGGATATATAGTACCAGACAGAGGTTTGGGGACACCTATTCATTTAAGGGGTTTTCTTTATTTTTACTATTGTCTACATAGAATAATAGTGAAGACATCAAAACTATGAAGTAACACATATGGAATCACTTAGTAACTAAAAAAGTGCTAAACAAATCAGTTGACTGTATCGTTTCAATACTTTCATGTTGGTTCCATGTCCACCGGTAATTAGAGATTGGCTTTATGTAATGCTGTTGCTACTGTAGATCAGTGACTTCAACCAGCGGCGAATGAACCGGACGTCCCCGAGCACAGAGGAGGACCAGAACAAAGACAACATTCAGAAGAAGAAGCCAGAACAGGAACTGGAGGTACACTTACTAACCATTAAAAGTGTATGAAGATACATTTCCTCTTCCTACCCATAGCTTACCTTTAAGTCCCTTTTTTGGGATCATTGCCGTACAAAATGCTTGATTTTGCTGTAGCAATAATGACATTTCGCATTGCAATTTGTAATATTTTTGACAAATTTGTCAAATGTACTGATGAGGGAAAAGGTTTGTTGACTTGTTGCTTTGTTGAACCATTTTATGTGGTAATATTGCCATTATTTTATTATTTTATGCAGGAATAGTGCAGTGATTGGTAAAATTTGTAAGCCTTTGCATAACATGCGAGAAATTTTGTTAAATCCTTGAGGGATTGTCACATAAGGCTAACCTACCATGACCACCATTCTGTCTGTCTCTCCGCCTGTCCGTCTTGTCTGATGGTCAGGTGTTGGTGAACTTGGAGGAAGGCGTGGGTCTCTCCCTGGTTAACAAGCTGCCAGAGGAGCTGGTGTTCACTACATTGTCGGGTATAGACATCCACTTCACTCGCACCGCTGCCAACGAGGTGCTGGAGCTGAGCATCCAGAACATCCAGGTAACCCCTACTAAACCATTCACCTTCTTAACCCCTTTAGTGCACCTTTTAACTATCAACTGATGAGTTTGAATTGAAGTTATGTATTGATTGCATCTTTTGCTCTCTTTCTCCCTCTCCTCCACCAGGTGGATAATCAGCTCCTGGGCACCACTCAGCCGGTGATGCTGTGTGTTTCCCCAGGCTCCAGTAGTGAGAGCAGCATCGTGGACACTGGCGCCGCCCTGCAGATCAACTCTGTTAAGGTCCCCAGCAACCTCGTTCTCACCGACCTCTTCAAGGTAAGGCCTGACTGCCAAGTTCACTTCACAGCACCTCAGGCATGCCTGACTCCATCAGGGTCTTATTCATTAGGCAGGAAATTGAAGGAAACAAATTGAAACAGGGAGCGACTACCAAGTCTTGTCCAATAAGAAATGCTCGATTTGTATGTTTTTCTAATGTGTGCCCAAATGAATCCGACCCATGTGAACAATCACTTACACTTGCTAGCAAATTCAAACTAGTTAGTTTGTTTGCCATATAGTAAGCATTAGCTAACAGTCTACAAAGGAGGCAAGTTCATAAGTGTTTATAAACTGAATGACTGTTAAGGCTGAGGAGATGTTGTAATACTGAGGTCATGACACAGTGTTTTCTGCGCAGCATCTCATGGTGACAGCGAGGCGCTTCACTGTCATCATCGAGGAGAAACTCCTGCTGAAGCTGCTCAGCTTCTTTGGTTACGGCCACACAGAGGCAGGTGGGTAGACCCCTGGTTCCTGAACGGACATCATGACAGGTTTTTGGACTGTACGAGAGGCATTCTATATATACTCATTTATAAGCAGACAGTGTATAAATGACTCTAGACATCATTGTATTATACGTGTATAAGACCTGTTGACCATGATGATCAACACTGTTATATGATTTATAATCAGACAATTTGTTAGTTAGTACCATTATACAGAACAGGTGGTGTTGTCTGTCTGCTGTGTGTGTATCTTGTATTTGGGATGGTCAGTGTTCATTGTCTGTCTTATGGTTCCAGAACTGGAGAGGTTGGATGAGAGTCTATATGAGAAGGCCAGTGATGACCAGGGAGCTCCCAAGCGCTACTACTTTGAGAACCTGAAGATCAGCCTCCCTCAGGTCAAGCTGAGTGTGTTCACCTCTCACAAGCTCCCGCCTGACCTCAAGGTAAAGGTTACTAAATTCAGTACAAAGAAATGATACAGAGCCGTACCAGGATATTCTTACAGGGAAGCATAGCGTGCTTTCTGCATTCATATGTCAGCCTTTGCCTGTTGGTTTTCTCTTTGACTTAATTGGTCGGCATTATAAGACAAACACATGTACATGATTCTCCACTTACCTAGAATGTTGTTGATCCACCCAGACAATTTCCTTGTGCTTGTTCTAAAAGTGCTCTGTGCTCTCTGCAGGCCCTCAAGGGAACCCTGGGTATCCCGCTGATACGGTTTGAGGATGCAGTGATCAACATGTACCCCTTCACCCGGGTCCACCCTTACGAGACGCAGGAGATCATCATCAACGACATCCTCAAGCACTTCAGAGAGGTGAGGGGAAAATGAACAGACAGACTTTCACTGGAGGTGACATGTAATGGCATATTCCAAAATGATGCATATGGCTTTAGCATTCATTTATGTTAATAAGCAGCTAAAGGTGGCAATCTGTTGTAACTTTCTATTTTGGTGATGCGTATTAACCCGGCAGACCTCAACCAGTTACTCAGACTCCGACATCAAGCAGATGTTCTACATAGAACAAGACAAAATGATTATGTAAATGGTGCATGACCTACTCATTTACTCACTTTGGGACCAAAGACCAACGAGCAGTTTGCTAACATAGCTTCAATTAAATTGCCTAATGGGGACACTACTACAGATCCAACTGAAATGAATAATACATTTCAGACATTTTATTCCAATTTGTACTGCTCAGGTGTGACCTACAATCACTTTCTAAAACCTTACCACCTCCCACGCATTTCCTTGGATGCCTGTCACTCATTAGATGCCCATAACACTGTCAGAGCAACAAATACTATGAATAAATGTACAGCGTATTCGGAAAGTATTCCCTTTTCCGCATTTTGTCAAGTTTTACAGCCTTGTTCTAAAATGTATTAAATACATGTTTTTCCTCATCAATGTACACACAATACCCCATAATGGCAAAGCAAAAACAGGTTTTAAGACATTTTAGCTAATTTATTACAAAAAAAAAACAGATACCTCATTTACAAAAGTATTCAGAACCTTTGCTATGAGACTTCAAATTGAGCTCAGGTGCATCCTTTATCCATTGATCGTCCTTGATGTTTCTACAACTTGATTGGAGTACAACTGTGGTAAATTCAATTGATTGGACATGATTTGGAAAGGCACACACCTGTCTAGATAAGATCCTACAGTTGACAGTGCATGTCAGAGCAAAAACCAAGCCATGAGGTTGAAGAAATTGTCCGTAAAGCTCCAAGACCGGATTGTGTCAAGGCACAGATTTGGGGAAAGGTACCAAAAAATGTCTGTAGCATTGAAAGCCCTCAAGAACACAGTGGCCTCCATCATTCTTAAATGGAAGTAGTTTGGAACCACCCAGACTCTTCCTAGAGCTAGAAGCCAGGCCAAACTAAGCAATCGGGGGAGAAGGGCCTTGGTCAGGAAGGTCACTAAGAATCAGATGGTCTCTGACAGAGCTCCAGAGTTCCTCTGTGGAGATGGGAGAACCTTCCAGATATACAACCATTTCTGCAGCACTCCACCAATCAGGCCTTTATGGTAGAGTTGCCAGACAGAAGCCACTCCTCATTAAAAGGCACGTGACATCCCACTTGGAGTTTGTCAAAAGGCACCTAAAGCCTCTCCGCCCATGAGAAACAAGATTCTCTGGTTTGATTAAACCAAGATTGAACTCTTTGGCCTGAATGCCAAGCGTCACGTCTGGAGGAAACCTGGCACCGCCCTTGGCGTAAAGAACGTTGTGGCAGTTTCACACTGTGGGGGATGTTTTACAGCGGCAGGGACTGAGACTAGTCAGGGTTGAGGGAAAGATGAATGTAGCAAAGTACAGAGAGATCCTTGATGAAAACTTGTTCCAGAGCGTTCAGTACCTCAGACTGGGACAAAGGTTCACCTTCCAACAGGACATTGACCCTAGTCAAAGTCTCTGAATGTCCTTGAATGACCCAGCCAGAGCCCGGACTTGAACTTGATCAAACATCTCTGGAGAGACCTGAAAATAGCTGTGCAGCAACGCTCCCCATCCAACCTGACAGAGCTTGAGATGATCTGCAGAGAAGAATGGGAGAAACTCCCCAAATACAGGTGTGCCAGACTTGTAGCGTCATACCCAAGAAGACTCGAGGCTGTAATCGCTGCCAAAGGTGCTTCAACAAAGTACTGAGTAAAGTGTCTGAATGCTTAAGTAAAGTAATATTTCTGTTTTTATTTTTAATACATTTGCACACATCTAAAAACCTGTCATTATGGGGAATTGTGTATAGGTTGATGGGGGGGGGGGGCAGTATAATACATTTTACAATAAGGCTGTAATGTAACAAAATGTGGAAAAAGGCAAGGGGTCTGGATACATTCGAATGCATCCGGGGCTGGATGGCATACCACCTAAATGTTACATCACATTCTGCCACTCATTAGATATGATTCACTCTGCTGTCACCAACGAACGGTTCATTCTCGAAAAATGATATTGCCATTATTTCACTGCTTTTAAAGGACAAAGACCCTTCTTAAATGTTCTAGTTACCACTCCCTTTTCTGCTCAATGCAGATATTAAACTTTACGCCAAAGTGTTGGCATCTTGACTAGCACCCTTTATGACCTCTAGTTCATAACAACCAAACAGGTTTTTATACAAGTACGCCTCGTGGCTGATCATATTCATTGCCTCCTATATCATCGAAGCATCAGATAGTGAGTCTCATAATGCAGTTCTCTCACTTGATGCAGAAAAGGCTTTTGATCACCTAGAATGTTATTTTCAGTAAGCGTTACACCACATGGGTATCAGATTATTTTATGTGAATAAATCAAACCCTTATGCCAACCAATCTGCAATGGCTCTAACTGGGAACATCTGCTCGCGTCCGTTCTCTCCAGGGATTTCTTTGTTGTTATTTGTCTTATCTGTTGAACCCATAGCCCAGACAGCACGCCAATCAGTCTGCCATGATATCATAATCTATGGCTCCAAACATCACTAATATGCTGATTACATTAGTATTCTTCCAGAAAGTTCCTCAGTCTCTTCCCCACCTTTTTAGATATCTTCAGGTTTTTTTTTTTAAAGCAAAATTGCAGGATACAAGATGAATTGAGGGTCTGCATTATTACCACTAAACTATAGACCAGGGTCGTCTATTCCTTTAAATATCCCAGTGGTCCACAATTTCATATCTCTGCCATATCTCTTACCACTAAACTATAGACCAGGGTTGTCTATTCCTTTAAATATCCCAGTGGTCCACCATTTCATATCTCTGCCATATCTCTTACCACTAAACTATAGACCAGGGTCGTCTATTCCTTTAAATATCCCAGTGGTCCACAATTTCATATCTCTGCCATATCTCTTACCACTAAACTATAGACCAGGGTCGTCTATTCCTTTAAATATCCCAGTGGTCCACAATTTCATATCTCTGCCATATCTCTTACCACTAAACTATAGACCAGGGTCGTCTATTCCTTTAAATATCCCAGTGGTCCACAATTTCATATCTCTGCCATATCTCTTACCACTAAACTATAGACCAGGGTCGTCTATTCCTTTAAATATCTCAGTGGTCCACAATTTCATATCTCTGCCATATCTCTTACCACTAAACTATAGACCAGGGTCGTCTATTCCTTTAAATATCTCAGTGGTCCACAATTTCATATCTCTACCATATCTCTTACCACTAAACTATAGACCAGGGTCGTCTATTCCTTTTAAATATCTCAGTGGTCCACAATTTCATATCTCTGCCATATCTCTTACCACTAAACTATAGACCAGGGTCGTCTATTCCTTTAAATATCCCAGTGGTCCACAATTTCATATCTCTGCAATATCTCTTACCACTAAACTATAGACCAGGGTCGTCTATTCCTTTAAATATCCCAGTGGTCCACAATTTCATATCTCTGCCATATCTCTTACCACTAAACTATAGACCAGGGTCGTCTATTCCTTTAAATATCCCAGTGGTCCACAATTTCATATCTCTGGGTGTTCAAATGCATCCCTCGTTGTAAAAGATTTAAAGATGTAGAAACAGATGTATGTAGACGGACTACATCTCCCTATTCATTTCAGTTGTTCAAATCAACATCCTTCCTCAAAAGAATAGTTTCAGGTCAATGCTCCCTATAGCACCACCTCCATATTACAGAGACAAAAAACCTAGACTTGGTCCTTGCTCTGCGTTCTCTTGCTACTTGGTTAAATCCAGAAGCTTGCTTGTCATGGCGTCCCATAGAAGAAAATGTTTTCACCCGCACAGATTACAAGACCTAATTTATTCCAATGTTCTGCTGAAACAATCTAAATTCAGATTTGGCCCTATCATTTCACACACCTTTTCTGTTTGTTTTCCATAATCCTGGTCTCCGGGTGGGAGGCCCTATCTACTTTCCCCTGTGGCATGACAATGGAGTGCACACACTTTCAGACATTCTTGGGGATGAGGGTCTCTGCGCATTCCAAGACATCCAACAAAAGCACAACCTGCCTGGCACCTTATTTTTCTACTTACAATTACGTTTGGTGATACCTTGGGAAACAAAGATCAGCCTTTATACCTTTCACAAGGTATTGCTTAGAAAAAGAGGTCTCGTCTCTGAAATGTATTCCCTTCTAGTAAAGGCCTCGTCCAAGCCTCTTTTTTAATTGACAGATATTGGAATAAAGATCTACAATCATTCAACAATGTTCTCAATTGGCAAACAATATGGCACAGTATAGCTTTATCTTCCAGAAATTCACAGAACTTATTTTACTCCCTGGAAATGATATCAAATCAAAGCCAAACCATCACATAATTGTACTCTCTGCTCTAATGACACTCAGGGCACCTTCTTCCATATGATGTGGGAATGCTAAAGGGTCAAATACTTCTGGAATATGATCTGCCTTGTAATATCAAAAACAATCCCATGTTTACCATCTGTTCTACTACTTAATGACTCAAATGTAGCTCAAATGTAGAGCTCTCTGTTAAACAGAGACTGCTTTGGTGAGACAACATTTAAAAAAATGTATCTCCCCAAAACAATCCTGGCAGGACTGTGGAGGAGGAGGCTCTTTGCAAGTATTATCCACACTGATTGTTTTAAATCAAACTTTTTCTAGTGTCTGGGCAATGGGTCAATGCTTCACTTCAAACTTCCATTCAAGCCTTGGTCACAGTGAAGTAACCAATCAGGTGCTGCTGCATCTCACAGCCAATCAGGTTTTGTTGCTGTTGCACTTCACAGCCAATCCCATTGATGTGTTCCTCTTCAGGAGCTGATTAGCCAGGCGGCTCAGATACTCGGTTCGGTGGACTTCCTGGGGAACCCCATGGGACTGCTCAATGATGTCACCGAGGGCGTCTCTGAGCTTATCAAGTACGGCAATGTGGGCGGGCTCATCCGCAACGTCACACACGGAGTGTCCAACTCCGCCGCCAAGGTAACGTTGTTGGGGTTTACCTTCCTGTTTACTTGTGCTCTGTGTTGATGTTGATTGTGTTTAACTTTGCATTATGAAATTACAGTAGGTGTCCCAGTTTCAAGACTACTAAGCTGAAATGAGGCAATGTGGAAATGGGGCGAGGCGAAGGTCTCCTCCTTGATGTGACATGCACACACACACACACACACAGGTTCTGTGCGCTGAGGCTTTTCTATCACTTTCCATGAAAATTGGCCTCTGCTTACTTTGATGGATCAGTGCGTGTATCAGCTCTGTCACTAAATGTTATGTGGCTTCCAGGAAAGGAGATGGAACAGCACAGAAAGAGCGCATTATCGTTGTATTATCGTTGTACCTGACCCTAGGGCTGACCAACTCTTAGCAAACATCTAAAATATTGTTATATTTAATGGATACTCTTAGTGAATACATAGAGGATATGACACTTTTACAGCAGGTCTGTCTGTATATGTTCTATTTTCTTGATCAGTAGCCTTCCAAGGACCAGTGTAATGCCCCAACCCTTTGGCCATTCTGTCCCTGAACAGTAATCAGTTCCTCTTCATTACAATGAGACGTGTCCTGGGGGGCACTGTTCCACGCTAAAGGACCCATTCTGGTTTTGGAACGTTGTCAGTCCAGAACCCAGCCATTTAGCCCCAAGTCCTCCTCTCTCCCCTATCCTCTGCCAGCTCTCAGCAGGCCTCTGGAAGATACAGGCAGCCCCACACACTCCCCCTGCCAAACTGTGTCAGCCAGCTTAATGTCAGTCAGCTCAGCTTTCTGTCTCCCCCCCCTCTCTCTCTTTCTGTGCTCTAGTGCTCTCTCATTCCCTCCCTCCCCCTCTCTCTGTCTCTCTTTGTCCCCTCTCCCTGCACGGCAATTTACTCGTATTTGTGCTGCGGCATTGATGTCATGAATATCAGACAGCCAGTAGGCCCGGTCACACAGCCCTTGTCCTAGCTCTTGACCAGCCCATGGCCCCAGGCCCACACACACCACTCACGTCCTGCCCCAGATTTCAGCTCTGCTTTGCAACTGTAACTTGCTGTTGCTTATTGCAAATGGAATCCCTGTGTCTGCCTACGCTCGGGAACACACACATTGAGGTTGTGAGATCCTGGCACACCAACTTTTCCCATTGAGGCTAATCCATAATCCTAGTTTAAAGCAGCTCTGCTCCTGTTGACTGGTTGAAATCTTTGTATCTGCGATTCTAAACACTGTCAAGGCAGTGTCCTGTAACGTTTGCTCTCCTGAAAATGAAGGATGACTTCTTCTCCACTGACTTGACATACTCCTCCCTCTCTGAAGAAAACAAAATGTCATCATTAGTTTACTTTCATGTTTTTCTTTCTTCCAATCAAATTGTGAACAATCGCTTTGTTTGCTGAACAATAATAAAATAGGAGGAGCCCCTATGCACACGGGCATGCCCACACACATATACACACACACACACACACACAGGGGTGTCCAACTTCTAATAAAAATGGCTTGCCAAGATGTGTGCCTTATAAAAATTCGATGCCACAGTATTCAATGGACAAAAGTGAATCTCCCAATGGTATTTAAGTGTCTTGATGAAATGAATGAGCTTGTTATTAACTCATTTAAATCAGCTCAAGAAGTATGGTGTCAAAAAGAAGCAAAACACTAGTTTCGTCACTTAACCATGTTAAACCAGTCATCTAATTGTTCATCATTTCTCACTTGAAACGTCCTCTCACTGTCACTTGGGTTTATTTTCAGCAAACTGAACCTGTGTAAATATTTGTATGAACATAACAAGATTCAACAACTGAGACAGAAACTGAACAAGTTCCACAGACATGTGACTCACGGAAATGGAATAATGTGTACCTGAACAAAGGGGGGGGGGGGGGGGTCAAAATCAAAAGTAACAGTCAGTAACTGGTTTGGCCACCAGCTGCATTAAGTACTGCATTAAGTACTGCAGTATCTCCTCATGGACTGCACCAGATTTGACAGTTCTTGCTGTGATATGTTACCCCACTCTTCCACCAAGGCACCTGCAAGTTCCTGGACATTTCTGGGGGGAATGGCCCGAGCCCTCATGCTCTGATCCAACAGGTCCCAGACGTGCTCAATGGGATTGAGATCCGGGCTCTTCGCTGGCCATAGCAGTAACACTGACATTCCTGTCTCGCAGGAAATCACGCACAGAACGCGCAGTATGGCTGGTGGCATTGTCGTGCTGGAGGGTCATGTCGGGATGAGCCTGCAAGAAGGGTACCACATGAGGGAGGAGGATGTCTTCCTTGTAACGCACAGCATTGAGATTACCTGCAATGACAACAATCTCAGTCCGATGATGCTGTGACACACCACCCCAGACCATGACGGACCCTCCACCTCCAAAACGATCCCGCTCCAGAGTACAGGCCTCAGTGTAACACTCATTCCTTCAACGATAAATGCGAGTCCGACCATCACCCCTGGTGAGACAAAACCGAGACTCGTCAGTGAAGAGCCAGTCCTGTCTGGTCCAGTGAAGGTGGGTTTGTGCCCAAAGGCGACGTTGTTTCCGGTGATGTCTGGTGATGACCTGCCTTACAACAGGCCTACAAGCCCTCAGTCCAGCCTCTCTCAGCCTATTGCGGACAGTCTGAGCATTGATGGAGGGATTGTGCATTCCTGGTGTAACTCGAGCAGTTGTTATTGCCATCCTGTACCTGTCCCGCAGGTGTGATGTTCGAATGTACCTGATCCTGTGCAGGTGTTGTTACACAACGATCAGCTGTCCGACCTGTCTCCCTGTAGCGCTGTCTTAGGTGTCTCACAGTACGGACACTGCAATTTATTGCCTTGACCACATCTGTAGTCCTCATTCCTCCTTGCAGCATGCCTCAGGCACATTCACGCAGATGACCAGGGACCCTGGGCATCTTTCTTTTGGTGTTTTTCAGAGTCAGTAGAAAGGCCTCTTTGGTGTCCTAAGTTTTCATAACTGAATTGCCTACCTTCTGTAAGCTGTCTTAACGACCTTTCCACAGGTGAATGTTCATTAATGGTTTATGGTTCATTGAACAAGCATGGGAAACAGTGTTTAAACCCTTTACAATGAAGATCTGTGAAGTTATTTGGATTTTTACTAATTATCTTTGAAGACACGGTCCTGAAAAAGGGATGTTTCTTTTTGTTGAGTTTAGCTGAGTTTAGTTTATGTAGGCCTCTACAGCCGTGAACCTTTGGTCTAACTGCTTCTGCATTTCCACTTGATGGTTGTTATGCTTCCTTTATGGATGTTATTTTTCTCCTTTTTATGGGTTGGTCTGCTCAACTCATTCCCTGGCCCGGGTAGCAGACCTTCTACTAAAAACTCTTGCTGTATAGACCTATTTGACACCTTCCATATACATAGCTAGCCTACACTGAGGACATTATTGCAGGTTTAATTGAGAGACTTCAAAAGTATTGATAGGAAATGGAACTAAATGGAACTAAATATTGGCGTGCACATGTTTATGTTTGTGCGCGTGTTATGTTGCAGCTGGTCACCTACACACCACATGTAAAACCACACTGAATAGTTTCCTTGTTCCTTGCTGGGTTTAGTTTCATCTGATGCACCTTCACCCCTTTAATGACTGACACTCCATGTAATCTCTGAGATCCCTTCCTTGATCACCCAACGTTAACACACCAGACGGGCCTCAGTTTCACATTGTGTGTGTCCTTCAGCATAGAAGGGGAGGAGGGGGTGTAAACTTGAAAGCATCTTTATCGCAAACTCACTCCTCACCCCCTTGGGGATACAGGTCTGGTACGTACATTGGTTTAGTTTCACAAAGAGGGGGAATAAAATAAAAAAATTGAGAAGGAGAGAGTTCGTGCTGGCCTTCCAATGAACTCTCCGGGGACTTTGCTTGGCAAGGTCATCCCAAGTTCAGTCTTGGCGCTGGCTGCAGAGCGGCGGAGGGCCCGGGTGTGTTTACACAGAACCCAGCCTCCTCTGGGGAGCTTCCCCCGTAACACAAACCCACTTCCAGCAGGCACCTGCTGGGTGGAAGGGAGGAGAGGGGATAGGAGGAGGGGGAGAGAGGTCAGCGCTGGGGAAAGATGGGGGTGTGAAGGCACTCCACTCCAGCAGACAAATTACTTGCTGATTATATTGGCCAGATGGATAAGGCAGGCGCTGTGCAAAATCAGTTCTTCTCTATCAGTCCCTCCTGTCCTTCTAGTTCAGTTGTGGAGGATGAGAACCAGCCAACCAGCATTGGGCTACTGTAGAACTTTTTCACTCAGTGAGGTTGTGAGCTCTGGATATGTGACACGTATTTGTCTTTTAATATGGTCACTCAACAGCAGCTCATCTCAGGATTCACTGGTAAACGGTAAAAGGAACAAAATTGGGCTTGGAATTGCCAGGGACCTCACAATATGATATTATCATGATACTTAGGTGCCGATATGTATTGTGATTGTATATTAATTGCGATTCAATACTGCAATTTTATTGTGATTTAGATTTTTTTATATATATATTGCTCTCTATATCTGTGGCAGAAGGACAAGAGAATAAATGAGAAAGTTTTGCCTCAAGAAGATGAAGAACATGCTATAGAAAGAGATACCAGAGTTTTGGCACAGGAACAGCCAACTAGCGCTAGCTAACGTTAACTAACAACAAAAAATGCTCAATACTTGGAGTCATTATCTATATAATATTGTGATACTGTATCGATTTCTTCCCCCATCACTAGAAAGAAATTGACAACATTTACAGTATGAGTTAGGTGGTTTTGTTGGATGGCTTCGACTTGAGTTAGTATCCTTTATAAGTTTGAAAGAGAGAAAGACATCATGCTTGTGTGAATTGAAAGGTATTTGACTGGGACAAATAAGAGCCAATCCATCATTCCACTCCAAGGCCTAGTGTGAGGGCTGCACTGGTCTAATGGCCCCTACATAGTGTGTGGGAGCACTATGTGGTCGAACTGAATCTTAATACCTTTTAAAATAATTTATGTATATAGAAGGGTGGCCAAAACTGAGCCTTGAGGTACACCTTTTCTAAGAAGTGATAAATAGACGTGATTCTGCATTATTCAAGACTATTTCCAAATACTGTGTATAAAGCATGCTTGAAATGAAGGGTTTTGCTGATATGGTGTGAAAAAGACTGACCGAAGAGACTCTCTCTCTCTGTCTTAGTTTGCAGGGACTTTGTCGGACGGGTTGGGCAAGACCATGGACAATCGACATCAAAACGAAAGAGAGTACATCCGTTACCATGGCGCCACCAGCGGAGAGCATCTGGTGGCTGGGATTCATGGATTGGCTCATGGTATGTACTATTACAGTAATACTGTAGTGCTACTAATAATACTGTAGTAATACCACTGACTGTAGTCTCTTTCACGTTCAATATGGCAATTGCATTTCATTACTCAAACATTAGATCCGCTGGGTTCTATCAGGCCTTTTTCATCTGTAATACATCAGAATCCATTTAGCTGTTCGTGAAGGGTCACACCTGGTTCTTATCTGGTGTCTCACAGGTATCATCGGAGGGTTGACCAGCGTCATCACTTCCACAGTGGAGGGGGTGAAGACTGAGGGAGGAGTCAGCGGCTTCTTCTCTGGCCTGGGGAAAGGTCTGGTTGGTACGGTGACCAAGCCGGTGGCCGGTGCACTGGACTTTGCCTCTGAGACAGCACAGACGGTCCGAGACATGGCCAGCCTCAGTAACCACAGGTAAGTGCCTAAACCCGGAGAGACATGTCATAACACCAATTTTACCATGAGAATTACTCCTAAATGGCAACTTTCAAAGAAAAACCATTAGATCCCTGCCACTCTCAATGGGAACCAATCGCTTAAAAAATGCTTGCTATTTCCTAAGAGGATGATGTCATCCTCCTGAGGAGGAGGAGCTGGCCAGTCAGGGGTCTACTCGCATTCATATTTTTAATGACCGGTATGCGCCCACACCATTCTGTTGTTGGGGTATGCCCACACCATTCCAACACAGAAAAGCTGCTACTAGCATACTTACAGTCCCTGGTTCGAATCCAGGCTGTATCACATCCGGCTGTGATTAGGAGTCCCATAGGGCGGCACACTATTGGCCCAGCGTCGTCCAGGTATGGCTGGTGTAGGCCGTCATTGTAAATAAGAATTTGTTCTTAACTGACTTGCCTAGTTAAATGAGGGTTAAATAAAACGTATTTTTTACTAATGTAAATCTCCATCCCACCTAACGGGCAAATATCCAGTGGTCTTTTCAAACAGCTCTTACACTAAAAGGGCATTATCATTTTCACAATTTCACAATATTGTTCCAACCTCCATAGTGTGGAAATATATAAAAAACACAATACATTCTAGTTTGACTGCACTGGGCCTTTAATAACATGTAACATGCCTAACTATTTCACTCAATGTAATTAATTATAGGTCATATTTCATAGAAATCTGAAAACACTGGACAGTTACTTTAATATGGTGCAGGTTCTCATGTATTTCTTCAGAATGTTGTGTGACACTTACATACTCCTATTTGTGCACGCCAACTAAACCCACCAGATGTGCTTGTAAATGCCACCTGCCATTTTTAATGGGGTCGGCTGGGTCAAGCCTCTCCCCCAATTAGAGTCTATAGCAGCGCAGCATGGCAGGTAACGGTCCTCACAGCCACTCTCTTTAACTCACACAGACACAAGGTGTGACACCTACTGACTGGGCTCAGCACTGTTTTTTTTGGAGCCTGTCTCTGTCCTCTCCAGCTCTCACTGGTTTTAAAGCCACAAGCAGGTTGTATTACACAGGCTGTCTGGGAGTTCAAGCCATTTATACAGTGTGTGTATACATTAGGCAGACCAAGCGCCCAATGGCATTTGTGTACTTGGAATGGTAAATATAACAGATTGCACTAATGCATGTCACTGTGGGTGGTGTGTGTGTGTGGGGGGGGTGTTGACTAGGAAATGTTGTCTGTTTGGGAGGATTGTGTGTGATTTTTATTTTTTAACTAGGCAAGTCAGTTAAGAACAAGTTCTTATTTACAATGAAGGCCTCCTGCGGGGACGTGGACTGGGATAAAAAATGAAATACAAATGTAGGACAAAACACACATCGCAACGAGACAACACTAAATAAAGAAAGACCTAAGACAATATCAACGGCAGCAACACATGAAAACACAGCAGGGTGACAACACCATGACAGCAACACCACATGATAGCAACACCACATGGTAGCAGCAAAAAACATGATAGAAATATTATTGGGCACAGACACCAGCACAAAGGTCAATAAGGTAGAGACAACAATACATAACGTTAAGCAGCCACAACTGTCAGTAAGTGTGTCCATGATTGAGTATTTGAATGAAGAGATTGAGATAAAACTGTCCAGTTTGAGTGTTTGTTGCAGCTCGTTCCAGTCGCTAGCTGCAGCGAACTGAAAAGAGGAGCGACCCAGTGATGTGTGTGCTTTCGGGACCTTTAACAGAATGTGACTGGCAGAATGGGTGTTGTATGTGGAGGATGATGGCTGCATTAGGTATCTCAGATAGTGAGGCTTAAGAGGGTTTTATAAATAAGCATCAACCAGTGTGTCTTGCGATGTGTATATAGAGAAGACCCATTTACAGAGGAGTATAGAGTGCTGTGAT
This sequence comes from Oncorhynchus mykiss, assembly GCF_057628025.1. Classification (NCBI taxonomy): domain Eukaryota; kingdom Metazoa; phylum Chordata; class Actinopteri; order Salmoniformes; family Salmonidae; genus Oncorhynchus; species Oncorhynchus mykiss. Next base: position 56,295,133 of record NC_143037.1, read on the forward strand.
GTGTCCTATTAGGAGCATTGGTGGCAAATCTGATGACCGAAAGGTAAAGAACATCTAGCCGCTCGAGATCTGTAAATGATGTTGTCGTAATCTAGCATGGGTAGAATGGTCATCTGAATCAGGGTTAGTTTGGCAGCTGGGGTGAAAGAGGAGTGATTACGATAGAGGAAACCAAGTCTAGATTTAACCTTAGTCTGCAGCTTTGATATGTGCTGAGAGAAGGACAGTGTACCGTCTAGCCAAACTCCCAAGTACTTGTATGAGGTGACAAACCTCAAGCTCTCTCAGAGGTAGTAATCACACTGGTGGGGATAGGGGCATTCTTCTTACCAAACCACATGGTCTTTGTTTTGGAGGTGTTCAGAACAAGGTAAGGGCAGAATAAGCTTGTTGGACACTAAGAAAGCGTTGTTGTAGAGCGTTTAACACAAAATCCGGGGAGGTGCCAGCTGAGTATAAAACTGTATCTGCATATAAAGGGATGAGAGCGCTTTCTACTGCTTGAGCTATGTTGATGTAAATTGAGAAGAGCGTGGGGCCTAGGATCGAGCCTTGGGGTACTCCCTTGGTGACAGGCAGTGGCTGAGACAGCACATGTTCTGACTTTATACACTGCATTCCTTGAGAGGTAGTTAGCAAACCAGGCCAAAGACCCCTCAGACACCAATACTCTTTAGCCGACCCACAAGAATGGAATGGTCTAGCATATCAAAAGCTTTGGCCAAGTCAATAAAAATAGCAGCACACCATTGCATAGAATCAAGGGCAATGGTGACATCATTTAGGACCTTTTAAGGTTGCGGTGACACATCAATAACGTGAGCGGAAACCAGATTGCATACCCAAGGAGAATATTATGGACATCAAGAAAGCCCGTGTTTGCATTTAAGGGGTTGATTTAGAGGTGTGTGCGTGTACAGGGAACAATAAGGGACCTGCAGATGAACTGTTTCTGCTGTATGAGGGAGGGGAGCGGAGGAGAAGGGAGAGGAGGTGGGAGGGGCATCCGAAGCGTGCCTGCCACAGTGTGTCTACAAGTTCAGCCAGAGTTCAACCCAGAGAATGTGCCGGAATCATGGTTCACAGCAGACACTGACCACGCTATCACACCCACTTAATAACACACTCACACAGGTAGACTAAACACACACACTAATGCTTTCACTCGCATACACACTTACACTCTCACATACCAACACACTCACATACTAACACACATGCTCCCCAACACTGTCATGCCTATTAATCAAGCAGTGATATTGATGTGATACCATCGCATACAGAAGAAAAGCTGTAAAATGATTTAAAGGAACAATGGTGGGGTTATATACAGTTCCTCCCTACTGTGGATTGAGTTGCTCATCACATGACCTTCTTCACTGTGCACATGAAGCCCTTTCTCTTTACCCTCTGTATGACTGGCTCAGATCACATCTCCAGAAAAGCACACACTAGGAAATAAACAAGTCAATGAGAAGCAGACGTTGTGTGATGGTTCGCACTCCCCTTGCTCTCCTGCCCTGCTCGTGAACTCTCCCTCCTGTCTTTCACACAACCCTCCCGCCACACACACACAATCTCACCCACCCGTCTCTCTCTCTCACACACACACACACACATACACACACACACACACACACACACACACACACACACACACACTCTCCTTCCCTCGGTCCTGGCAACCCTCTAGAGCCAGCTCAATTACAATTCCCAAACAAAGCGGGAGGGACGCACTCCTCACATCTCCTCAGCACACTGTCAACTCAGTCCTAGGCATTCTTTCACTACAGTGCACTACACTGAGGAGAAACAGAACATTAGACCCATCTTTTCAAAACCTGCTTATGGGAAAGATATACAGCACATTACAGTGCGTAATTGACCTAGGTAGCAGTGTTGTTGATATATTTGTCATGGATTGTCATCAGATTTAGACGCGTATTCAATCTGTTGGTTTAAATGAATGAACCAAGGAGAAATCTACACTATGCACAAAGCAAGTCCACCCACTCTTTCTGGCCCAACATAGAACATGAGCATGACAACAGCAGCGACTTCACAGTGAAACCACAGGGCTGGAAAGTGAGAGGAGAGGAATGTTTTTATTTTGTCAACCCTGCGTAAGAAATGCCAGACAGACATGCTAATGATGTGTCTCGCCACAAGCCATCTACACACTGGTAAGGAATGTGTTTTAGCATAACCGCCATTCCACATCTTTAGGAGGATGGGGGTTATTCCACCCTCATTCCACATCTCTAGAAGGATGGGGGTTATTCCACCCGCATTCCACATCTCTAGGAGGATGGGGGTTATTCCACCCGCATTCCACATCTCTAGGAGGATGGTGGTTATTCCACCCGCATTCCACATCTCTAGGAGGATGGGGGTTATTCCACCCGCATTCCACATCTCTAGGAGGATGGGGGTTATTCCACCCGCATTCCACATCTCTAGGAGGATGGGGGTTATTCCACCCGCATTCCACATCTCTAGGAGGATGGGGGTTATTCCACCCGCATTCCACATCTCTAGGAGGATGGGGGTTATTCCACCCGCATTCCAAGATATTCACTTCTGTACAGTTGAGACATTTCATATAATCTATCTTCCAACAAGGTATACCTCTCTGCAGTGCATGCCATGAACACTTGAGCCAAATGCTGTTAGGTGTTCACTCACGGCTGTAGGGTCACATTTTATAAGCTCCATAAGATTTTCAAATGGAGGAACTACCAACTGAGCTTGTCCAATAGGAAAGGTCCTAAGTGACCTCCTCATATATCAATTTGGATTTGCAAATTCAGCCTTCCAGATTGCATAGTGGAGTTACTAGCATATTGCTTATGCAGTAACTACCCATCCAATCTGCATGAAGTGCCTAGGGCCAGGGGCAATGTAGGAGATTGGGCGGTGCTGTCTCCTGGAGGAGAACGGCCGGAGCAGGGCGGTGCTGTCTCCTGGAGGAGAACGGCCGGAACTGCCCACAAGGCTGGAACGCTTCTCGCATGTCACAGCTACGCTGCCATTCTAGTGGACCTGGCTTGTCCTACGCTATTCACACTGATGTGGAGCTGTGCCTCCCCCCCATTTCTCACCTGTGGCTGACAACGGCCAGCGCCTCTCTTCATCTCTGTGTCCACACACCCACCTACTTACTTACTTACTTACCTAGCCGGCCAGCCAGCCCAAGGAGCCCCCATCATATACAGCCCCCTGGCTCCCGGCGCCCAGACTGCCCACAAGCTCCCATTCCACCACAGCAGCGGCTCCAGCTGCAGACAGCCTGGAACCTGTCTCTCCCCAAGAAAAGCAAACCCCCGCAGCCCAGCCGGGTAGAGCAGAGCAGCACAGTGCCGCCTTTGGGAATCCACCAGAGCCCATCGGGCCCTAATCAAAAGACCGCAGCCCCGGCAGATTCAAGCCAGATGTGGGAATTCCAGCCGGGGCCGGGCTGACTGGCAGCCGGAATGAGAGGGGAGGTGGAGGGGTTATCTGAAGGGGAAGTGAAACCTTAGCTCAGACCTGGCATAGGCAGGCTGGCACCAGGGCACTGTGTGACCTCTTCACCTCTCAACAGCCTCACAGGTCCTTTCCAATCTGTATCAGTCTCAACCAGGGTTCTATAAACCACCGTACGCACTGTGTTGACCTGCCATGTTGACACCGTTTTGGCTCATATGTAAAGCTGCTGGCATATTGATGCTGTGTATTTCATGAAGCTGCTGGCTAAGCTGTTATATTGATGCTGTGTATTTCATGAAGCTACTGGCTAAGCTGTTATATTGATGCTGTGTATTTCATGAAGCTACTGGCATATTGATGCTGTGTATTTCATAAAGCTGCTGGTTAAGCTGTTATATTGATGCTGTGTATTTCATAAAGCTGCTGGCTAAGCTGTTATATTGATGCTGTGTATTTCATAAAGCTGCTGGCTAAGCTGTTATATTGATGCTGTGTATTTCATGAAGCTGCTGGCTAAGCTGTTATATTGATGCTGTGTATTTCATAAAGCTGCTGGCTAAGCTGTTATATTGATGCTGTGTATTTCATAAAGCTGCTGGCTAAGCTGTTATATTGATGCTGTGTATTTCATAAAGCTGCTGGCTAAGCTGTTATATTGATGCTGTGTATTTCATGAAGCTGCTGGCTAAGCTGTTATATTGATGCTGTGTATTTCATAAAGCTGCTGGCTAAGCTGTTATATTGATGCTGTGTATTTCATAAAGCTGCTGGCTAAGCTGTTATATTGATGCTGTGTATTTCATGAAGCTGCTGGCTAAGCTGTTATATTGATGTTGTGTATTTCATGAAGCTGCTGGCTAAGATGTTATATTGATGCTGTGTATTTCATCAAGCTGCTGGCTAAGCTGTTATTGATGCGGTGTATTTCATCAAGCTGCTGTCTAAGCTGTTATATTGATGCTGTGTATTTCATCAAGCTGCTGTCTAAGCTGTTATATTGATGCTGTGTATTTCATGAAGCTGCTGGCTAAGCTGTTATATTGATGCTGTGTATTTCATCAAGCTGCTGTCTAAGCTGTTATATTGATGCGGTGTATTTCATCAAGCTGCTGGCTAAGCTGTTATTGATGCGGTGTATTTCATCAAGCTGCTGTCTAAGCTGTTATATTGATGCTGTGTATTTCATCAAGCTGCTGTCTAAGCTGTTATATTGATGCTGTGTATTTCATCAAGCTGCTGTCTAAGCTGTTATATTGATGCTGTGTATTTGGCAAGCGATACTGACTGCTGACGCTGCTCTTTGTTTTCCATCCTGTGTTGCAGGTTGAGTGTGCTGCGGGTGAGGAAGCCACGATGCTGTAAAGGACCCCAGGGCCTGCTGCCCCGCTTCTCCTCCACCCAGGCCGACGGACAGGAGCAGCTCTTCCACCTCACTGACAGCATCCACTCTGAGTTGTGAGTCACACTCCTGTTCTAAGCTTCCAGAGTTAAGCCACTGTCTGGCCAGTCACCCTTGTTTTGGTTGGACAACAGTGTAAGAACAGTGGCCACAGTGTGTGCAGACTTGCTCCAGCCCTGCTCTAACACTCCTGATTCAACTCGTCTTTCATTTACACCATGATGAGTTGGTGATGATCTGGAACAAAAGTCTGCTGAATATGTTGACTTATTTAAAAGGTTTGGAGAAACTCACATCTGATTGATCTGATTTAATATTGCATTACGTTTAAGTTTATTAATAAAGATGTAGTATCTCCAGAGTAAGAAAGACGGGTAACTAGCCTTTATCCAGTCTTTCTGCTGGCCCTGAGAGCGTTTGTCTTCTCACAGGCTAATAAATCCAGAGGCAGCAGAACCCTGTCTCTAGCCATTGACCTCTGACCCTAGAGATGTTAACCAGACAATTACTCAGCTCAGCCTCTGGGCTGCCTAGGTCACACCATGTTTGTTAACGTTAGCATGTGTTGTGCAAAGCTCATGTGCGAGTTTTAGGAAATGACATGCATAGTGGTTACTTGAAAATAAGTGCCTCCAGCTTTTATTTTCAGCAGGGAGTCAACTCCGATCTTTCCAGCTCACACATTTTTGCCAAACAAGTCATGATTTCTAAATGTTTTTCTCTCTCTCTCTCCCACCTCACTTAGTTTCATTGCTGTGGAGCCCATAGACACCTACTGCGTGCTCATATCTTCCAAAGTGGTCTACTTCCTCAAGCCTGGTGAATTTGTGGACCGTGAGGCCATTTTCCTGGAGGTCAAGTATGATGACCTGTACCACTGCCTGGTCTCAAAGGACCATGGGAAGGTGTATGTGCAGCTCACCAAGAAGGCAGAGAGCACCAGCAGTGGCGTAGCCATGCCAGGCCCTTCCCACCAGAAGCCTATGGTAACACTTCCACAACCCTATAAGAACTATTCTGTAGTGTTAATGAATTAACTTCTTAGTAATTGCATTATTATTATTTATTTATTCAAAATGTTGCACATTTTAAAATTGAAAAACGTATTTTTTTTACTTGTCAAGTAGAAACATTTTTATATTGGTAATGGTTTTCATAGGTTCCACAATGTTCAATTAGGTTCATTTTCCCTCATGTCCTAATAGGTTCATGTGAAGAGCGAGAATCTTGCTGTAAAAATCTCTCAAGAAATCAACTATGCCAAGAGCCTTTACTATGAGCAGCAGCTCATGCTGCCGCCCAATGAGACTGAAGACTGCATACTATTGGACTCATAACTGACCCCTGGAAAGGGTGGCACATACACGTTCTTCCTGTTTCTTCCCACTGAAAGTAGTCGTCTTTAATATGTTGCGATAGTGTCAGAAGATATGATCCACAATCACTAGATAATTTCTCCTATGTCTCTCTAAGGACGGAATAACCCATCCTGGTCCTGGATGGCAACAGCCTGCTAATTTTCCACCGCCCTGATATGAAGAAAACTAGGCCAGTGTAAAGTGAACAGGCTTGTTGGACTGACCATCTGTATGGGTATAAGGGCTTAGGGTCTGGCTGCAGATTTGCGTGAAGTGAAGCCCATATCGGGTCAGGATCGGCCCCCACTGCACTTAGTATAGTAGCGCAACATAGTTTAGACTTAGAAGGTCCAACATCCCAAGATGCACACGGTTTAAACAATGAAAGAAAATATGCCAACAGCTGTTTTATCGACTTCTGTATATTTAGAACACAATACGATGACAGATGTTTTATTTTACAAAAATGTTTATAAGATATGTCAGTAGATGTACACACATGCGAGTAGTGTTATATTATGTTTGTGTATAGACACCTATGTACATATAATAGCTACATACCAATATAACACTATAGCTATGTACATAACCAAGTTGGACAATATAATAATTATTTGGGTTGATATGAAGTGAAATGCTGTACAAAACTGCCTTTAAAATGTCTTTATTTTGTGTATAAAAGTATTTGGGGGTTGAATTCATTGCACTGACACTTAGTTTGGACACACTGGCTACTCTTGCCCTCCACCTGGGCCACACCCACCACACAGGGAGGGCAGTCGGGGGAGCTGCCACTCAAGTCCCTAGCCTTTTACAATCATGGCCCTCTGTCTGGTTTCGGTCACCGTTTTATTTACTGACTTTTTTTACCAGTGTCCTTTTTAACCGATTTCTTCTGAGAGCTCTAGGTTTTGGAATGTGTTCCTTGAACATTGAGTTTCTATCTACTGTGATCAGACCAGGGGCCTTAGTTACACCCAACGCTTGTGAAAGGTGGAGGACATGAGCTTTAACCTGTGCAGGAGGAGGAAAGAGAGTGAATTGATGACATTGCTTATAATAAAGCACCACAACTGCAGTACTCAATACTATGGACCCTCTGTGCCTGTTACTGAACCAAATGTCATGATTTCCATATCATCAGGTGCATCCTTACTGTTTATTCACCCAAATGAAAGGCACAATCTGTAACTCTCTCTGCACATGAATTAAGGACCCACTGCTAGCACCTCATTTAAAGGCACATCTTTATACAGTGCCTTCAGTAATTATTGTGACTGAATCATTTTTTTATTCTTTTGGCTCTATACTCCAAAAGTTTAGATTTGAAAGCAAACAATGACTATGAGGTTAAAGTGCAGACTGTCAGCTTTAATTTGAGGGTGTTTTCATCCATGTCGGGTGAAGCGTTTATAATAGAGAGCACTTTTTGTACATTCAGTAGTCCCCCCCCATTTTAGGGGAGCAAAATTATTGGGACAAATTGACTTGTGTAAAGTAGTAAAAAGGGAAGTATTTGGTCTCATATTCCTAGCATGCAATGACTACATCAAGCTTGTGACTACAAATCTGTCAGATACGTTTCTTCTTTGTTTTGATTGTGTTCCAGATTATTTTGTGCCCAATAGAAATTGTAAATAAGAATAGAATGTATCTAAACACTTCTACATTAATGTTGTTGCTACCATGATTACAGATAATCCTGAATTAATCGTGAATTATGATGAGTGAGAAAGTTACAGAAGCTCAAATATAGAGCCAAAGGAAGAAAAATGCTTCACTGTCCCAATAATTCTGGAGGGCGGTGTAGGTGGTCCAGGAATCCTCATGACATGACACAAAAGTGGGGGGGGAAGGGTGGGCTTTCCTCTTTTGTTCTTTATTGCTCATTTAGTGCGCACTATTTTGTTTTCACCCTTAAGTCTGTGTACTGTACTGTATTTATACTTGGAATATCGTTTAACAGGAAAAGCTAGACTGTGTCTTTAAAGAAACAATTTGAGCTTTTAACATCACCTCCCCCAGTTTTGCAGTAGCAGTGGTATGTTTGGGGGGGGTTTCAGCCCACTAACTTCTCTCAGAAAGGACCCCTTCATTATTCAATCTCAATTACAATCCTAATGCAAAAGAGAATTGTACCTTATTTCAAATGATAACTATAGTTGTAACCTGTCTCCATGAAGCTGAGTCTCCTGAAGTCCTTGGCCTATGCTCCACCATCCCTCTTCTTGATTGACAGGTCAGCAGAGGCTTGGGGTCTCCCCCTTGCTATGGGGCTAGTCCATTGCTCGTTTATCTCCCTGACTCCCTCCCAGAGGACATGCTCTGCCTGGTGATGGAGCAGTCGCCGTGCCAACAAGGTGAAGGGTTCTGAAGCTTTCTACAATGGTGTTATTGTACATTGTTTATATTGTTGTCACAGAACAAGGTGTATAGATGGCCCCAGCGGAATTCAAACCCATGACCCTAACGTTGTAAGCACCATGCTTGACCAACTGAGCCACACGTGACCACCAAGCACTGAATGTGAGCTCTTAAATATATTTAATCACCTAGTTAGCCACTGGTCTAAGAATTCTCACACTATATTCAGTCTCACATGGATGAAATTCCCTTTTTAAGGGGGTTTAGAATAAGTGGCTTTGCAAGGCATCGGACCGCAAACCCCCATTGAGCCCCCAAGAAGCTGAAGTGATCTTAACAGTGAGAGCTGAGCAATCTAAAGATCCTGGCTCATTTGGATTTCCCTGCCTCCTTCACTGGAGTCGCTGAAGTCTTTTAAAGCTCTCAGAAGAAGCTCAATCAAATCCATGGCCAGGGTTTTTGTGTTTGATCATTGATTGGAAGCTGGCTCTGAAGTCAATCTGAAGTGTCTGTCTGATTCAAGAATTCATGTGATTATCAAAAATATGTACAAAGCTTGGACAATTACACAGATTAGTTTTCATTACAGGCCCTGAGGTTCTGTGTAGTTGTAGTTCAGTGTCTCCCTCACCCACAAAGACTGAGGAGAAGTCTTTGCATACCGAGGTCATTGGTAGTCATGGAGCGGTTACACACTTAATTTGCATCAAAAGATAAATTAGGTTGTGGCAAGGAAAAGCTCCCTTCACAGAGGAGAGCATAGTCAATGTATCTAAAGCCAAACTAAGAGCATTACTACACTGAACAAAAATATAAATGCAACATGTTAGGTGTTGGTCTCATGTTTCATGAGCTGAAATAAAAGATCCCAGAAATGTTCCATACCCACAAAAAGCTTTTTCTCTCATTTTGTGCACAAATGAGTTTATATCCCTGTTAGTGAGCATTCCGCCATTGCCAATATTATGTGGCATATCAAGAAGCTGATTAAACAGCATGATCATTGCACCTTGCGCTGTGAACAATAAAAGGCCACTCTAAAATGTGCAGTTTTGTCACACAACACAATGCCACAGATGTCTTGTGTTTTGAGGGAGCGTGCAATTGACATGCTAACTGCAGGAATGTCCAGAACTGTTGCCAGATAATTCAATGTTAATTTCTCGACCACAATGTCATTTTAGAGAATGTGGCTATATGTCAAACTGACCTCAAAACAGCAGACCATGCATAACCATGCCAGCCCAGAACCTCCACATCCATCTTCTTAACCTGCGGGATCATCTGAGACCAGCCACCTGGACAGCTGATGAAACTGTGGGTTTGCACAACCCAAGAATTTCTGCACAAACTTTCAGAAACCGTCTCAGGGAATCTCATCTGTGTGCCTGTCGTCCTCACCAGGGTCTTGACCTGGCTGCAGTTCGGCGTTGTGACCAACTTCCAGTGGGTAAATGCTCACCTTCGATGACCGCTGGAGAAGTGTGCTCTTCACGGATGAATCCTGGTTTCAACTGTACCAGGCTGATGGCCAACAGTGTGTATGGGACAACATTCCACAGGCCACAATCAACTCTATGCGAAGAAGATGTGTCGCGCTCTGCATGATGCAAATGGTGGTCACACCGGATAACTGACTTGCTTTCTGATCCACACCGCTACCTTTCTTTAAAGGTATCTGTGACCAACAGATGCATATCTCTTCATGTTGTAAGCTGTTTTGGTCCGTCTCTCGCAGCATCCCACTTCTCCTCTAGTTTCACAAGTCAGACAAGAGTTTTGTGAATGTGAAAGGCTGGTAATTGATGGACCACTCATCCACCTGAGCCTCCACTCAATTATCAGTTTTTCACATTCTTGTCTGACTTGTGAAACTAGAGCAAAAAGGGGGATGCTGCGAGGGACGGACCAAAACATCTTACACCATGGCCCATGTGGTAGACAGACAATGTACCCATACAAAATACACTGAACAAAAATATAAACGCAACATGCAACCATTTCTAAGATTGATTTCCTTATATGAACTGTAACAGTACAGTCAATTGAAATCAATTCATTAGGCCCTAAATCGATGGATTTCACATGACTGGGAATAGATATACCTTGGTCAGAGATACCTTAAAGAAAAGGTAGGGGGGTGGATCAGAAAACCAGTCAGTATCTGACCACCATTTGCCTCATGCAGCGGCAGAGCTGCCTGCCTGTCCAGGCGTCAGGGTGAAGAGTTCAGCACCGGGGGAGTCATCTGTTTGTCCAACCACCGCCTCAAATCTGTCTGCTGTTTGGCTAACCTTGCTCTGACCTCGCCCCCTGAGATTTGAGCTGTCTTCTCCAACACACTCACAGAGACAGTTTAGGGTCTAGATTCAATCAGATCAAGTGTTAACCGGCAATAGCAGACACCTGCATAGCGGATGTTTTGGTGGTGTCAGAGGTGCTTTGGAGCTGTCAAATCGGTAAGCAACTGCTCTTGCAATTGTTTAAAAAAGAAAAAAAATCACCTTTATTTAACCAGGTAGGCCAGTTGAGAACAACTTCTCATTTACAACTGCGACCTGGCCAAGATAAAGCAAAGCAGTGCGACACAACACAGAGTTACACATGGGATAAACAAATGCACAGGCAATAACATACAGTGGGGCAAAAAAGTATTTAGTTTTAGTCAGCCACCAATTGTGCAAGTTCTCCCACTTAAAAAGATGAGAGAGGCCTGTAATTTTCATCATAGGTACACTTCAACTATGACAGACAAAATGAGAAAAAAAATCCAGAAAATCACATTGTAGGATTTTTAATGAATTTATTTGCAAATTATGGTGGGAAATAAGTATTTGGTCAATAACAAAAGTTTATCTGAGATAAGCTGAGATAAGTCAGGGCTTTACCTAGCAGAGACTTCTAGATGACCAAGCCAGTGGGCTTGGTGACAAATATGAAGCGAGGGCCAGCCAACGAGAGCATACAGGTTGCAGTGGTGGGTAGTATATGGGGTTTTGGTGACAAAACAAATGGCACTGTGATAGACTACATCCAATTTGTTGAGTAGAGTGTTGGAGGTTATTTTGTAAATGACATCGCCGAAGTCAATGATAGGTAGGATAGTCAGTTTTACGAGGGTATGTTTGGCAGCACGTTTCTAGATTTAATTTTGGATTGGAGAAGCTTGATTAGAGTCTGGAAGGAGAGTTTACAGTCTAACCAGACACCTAGGTATTTGTAGTTGTCCACATATCAAGTGAGAACCTTAGTAGTAGTAGTGATGCTGGACGGGCGGGAATGTGCGGGCAGAGATCGGATAAAGAGCATGATTTAGTTTTACTTGCATTTAAGAGCAGTTGGAGGCCACGGAAGGAGAGTTTTATGGCATTGAAGCTCGTCTGGAAGTTAGTTAACACAGTGTCCAAAAAAGGGTCAGAAGTATACAAAATGGTGTCATCTGCGTAGAGGTGGATCCGAGAATAACCAGCAGCAAGAGAGACATCATTGATGTATTCAGAGAAAAGAGTCGCCCCAAGAATTGAACCCTGTGGTACCCCATAGAGACTGACAGAGGTCCTGACAACAGGCCCTCTGATTTGACACACTGACCTCTGTCTGAGAAGTAGTTGGTGAACCAGGCGAGGCAATCATTTGAGAAACCAAGGCCGTTGAGTCTGCCGATAAGAATGCGGTTATTGACAGAATCGAAAGCCTTGGCCAGGTCGATGAATACGGCTGCACAGTATTGTCTTTTATCGATGGTGGTTATGATATCGTTTAGGACCTTGAGCGTGGCTGAGGTGCACCCATGACCAGCTCGGAAACCAGATTGCAAAGTGGAGAAGGTACGGTGGGATTCGAAATGGTTGGTGATCTGTTTGTTAACTTTGCTTTCAAAGACCTTAGAAAGGCAGGGTAGTATAGATATAGGTCTGTAACAGTTTGGGTCAAGAGTGTCTCCCCCTTTGAAGAGGGGGATGACCGCGGCAGCTTTCCAATCTTTGGGGATCTCAGACGATACAAAAGAGAGGTTGAACAGGCTAGTAATGGGGATTGTAACAATTGCGGCGGATAATTTTAGAAAGAGAGGGTCCAGATTGTTTAGCCCAGCTGATTTGTAGCGATCCAGATTTTGCAGCTCTTTCAGAACATCAGCTATCTGGATTTGGGTGAAGGAGAAATGGGGAGGCTTGGGTAAGTTGCTGTTGGTGGTGCAGAGCTGTTGATCGGGCTAGGAGTAGCCAGGTGGAAAGCATGGCCAGCCGTAGAAAAATGCTTATTGAAATTCTCGATTATCGTGGATTTATCGGTGGTGACAGTGTTTCCTAGCCTCAGTGCAGTGGGCAGCTGGGATGAGGTGCTCTTATTATCCATGGACTTTACAGTGTCCCAGAACCTTTTGGAGTTTGTGTTACGGAATGCAAATTTCTGTTTGAAAAAGCTAGCCTTTGCTTTCCTAACTGCCTGTGTATATTGGTTCCTAGCTGCCTTGAAAATGTGCATATCGCGGGGGCTATTCAATACTAATGCAGTACGCCACAGGATGTTTTTGTGCTGGTCAAGTGAGGTCAGGTCTGGAGCGAACTAAGAGCTATATCTGTTCCTGGGTCTACATTTTTTTAATGGGGCATGCTTATTTAAGATGGTGAGGAAAGCACTTTTAAAGAATAACCAGGCAACATCTACTGGCAGAATGAGGTCAATATCCTTCCAGGATATCCGGGCCAGGTCGATTAGAAAGGCCTGCTCGCTGAAGTGTTTTAGGGAGCATTTGACAGTGATGAGGGTTGGTCGTTTGACCGCGGACCCATTACGGACTCAGGCAATGAGGCAGTGATCGCTGAGATCTTGGTTGAAGACAGCAGAGGTGTATTTAAAGGGCAGGTTGGTCAGGATGATATCTATGAGGATGCCTGTGTTTACGGATTTGGGGTTGTACCTGGTAGGTTCCATGATAATTTGTGTGAGATTGAGGGCATCTAGCTTAGATTGTAGGATGGCCGGGGTGTTAAGCATGTCCCAGTTTATGTCACCTAACAGTACAACCTCTGAAGATAAATGGGGGGCAATTAATTTACATATGGTGTCCAGGGCACAGCTGGGGACTGAGGAGGGTCTGTAACAAGCGGCAACAGTAAGAGACAGGGCGAAAGAGCTATATGGTATTTTGAGCAGGACTGAGGGCTCTAAGTGAAATACAACAATAAAAACTAGCCAAGACAGCAGTAGACAAGGCATATTGACAGAGAGAGGCATAAAGCAATCACAGGTGTTGATTAGGAGAGCTAAGACAACGGGTAAATGGTGATGAATGGGCGGGTTAGTTAGGTACATAGAGGACCTGAGTTTGAGGCTGGGGCCGACAGGTAAACAAAATGAGGTTCCTGTGTTATTGAAACAGTCCAGGGGCATCAGCTGGGTGATCGAGTGATCATAGTGTCAAAAGAGTAGCAATAGGTGAGTCAGGGTGCCGTGCGGTAGTCACTACTACGCTGGGCAAGCAGGGGACACAGCGTTCAGAAAAAGTTAGCGGGCCGGGGCTAGTAGCTGGTTCTGTAGTGATATTGTAACAGAATAGCCTGTTGAGACCACATCGGGCGATCACGTCGGCAGTCCAGTCGTGATGGATCGGCGGGGCTCCGTGTCGACAATAAAGCGGTCCAGGCCAATTGGCAAAGGAGGTATTGTAGCCCTAGAATTAGCTGGTATATGGGCCTAGCTCGAGGCCAGCTCAAGGCTAGCTGGTGCTTGCTTCAGGACAAGAGGCGTTAGATTACAGTAGCCACTCATTTGCAGCTCTAACACAGTTCCACTCCCGCTATGCAGATGTTGGCTAAAGCGGATCTAATTGAAACGAGCCCTATATATATATATATATATAATTTATTTATTTTTAAATCTCATATATACACACGCACACACTCTAGATGACTGACAGGGTGCTTTTTTCAATCCACCACCCCTCCATCTTGACACTCGCCCACCATTGTATTTTGGAAGCTATAGAAATAGATTTATTAATGTCTACATTTGTTTTGCCATGTTCATTCTATTACAGACACCTTAATGCTTACGTTTATATTATGTGAGCTAAAACAAACATTTTAAATATATTTAAACATTTTTCTTAAAGTCAAATAATTAGAAAGTTCTGTTACTGACCCCACTACTACAACAACAACAATTACAGGTAATTTTATCCTTGAAACATTTAATTGAAATACTGTGGAATTCCATTCATTTTTATGGAGGGCTGCTCTGACTGGGGAGTGCCAATATGGCCAACTGGTGGCTTCAAAGCCTCCCATTGGCCATTACATAGCATCTGCAATCCAGGGTGTATATACACACACATCATTGGTTGGACCATTACATTCAGGATTACATTCTGAAACATTTCTGGTCTAAAACAAATAATCACTGTTATATTTTATTGTCCAGAGTAGTATGATTGTGCCTCCCTTGCTTTTGTGCACTAAATGTGTCTAAGTGAGTTTGTTTTATCAAAACTTTCTCCCATTCAGGAATTCTTTGATCAAGATACAGCAAGTTTAATGTTCAATACCTACACCTACTTAAGATGCTAACCATAACCACCGTAACCCTAGATAACCCGAAGTTCAACATAATGTGGGAAAACTGATATTAGACAATAGAGCCCACCAGGCCAGGTATGATTCTCCAGCTGTCTGTGCTCCAGATGGATGACCATACTAAAGAAGATTAAAAGACAGAGCCGAGAGGGACAGATAAAGAGGGGACCAACAAGTGTGTTCAGTAGGCACAGTATAGGATCAAATGAATGTTATCCCATGTGTCAAATGAATGATGAATCTGAGAAAGTTGATTGTATTGCCCGTGTCCCCCTGAAACCATTTCTATGGTTCTTCAAATGGAAGGAACTTCTCCGGTAAACTTTCCTATGGAGCAGAGAGTGTTATGACAACCCTTAAACGAACAATGAGCTCACAATTGGCAGGGCTGCAGCACAGGAATGTTGACCATGAGAAGGCTGGAGTCTTTAGCAGACAATAAAAAAAAAAATCAAAAGACTGGATCTGCGCACACACACACACACAAAACAGCATATTCACAATACTGTCAAGTGGTAAATCCCCAAAATATGACTATTGAATACAGATTTAACACCAGTTTTTTCTTAACACAAAAACTCCAAAAAGTCGCAAATGAAATGCAACTACCAGAAGTTACTCATTTGTTAACATACTGAGTACAATCCATGCAACCTAATCTCTGTGCATTTTCAAATTAGTAATGGTATCATTAGTAAGACAGATGGGAAGTTTACCACAGTGGTAAGGCTTGATCAGTTCTGAATACCAGTCCATCTGGTGCTTAGTCCATGATCCCAAACTGAAAGGCTTTGGAGGAAACACCAACCAACTCCAAGCAGCATATAAATCAGTTTGGGGCCAGCCAATCTGGCAACCCAAACACCACTATTCAATTCAAGATTCCACAGCAAATCTCTTCTTGCACCATCAGGGCACTGTGACCCCAAGTACCCATAGTTCCTACGGCCTCTGTTGTCTTGGAGATACTTCCACTCATTTGATAGGAAGCTGTTGTGCGGTTCTTGGTGCCAAGCCACAATGTTCGTGCTTCTGATGCTCACTACTCGTGTGTAGCCTCTCCGTTCTTATGTACGTCCCTTGAAGGTGTCCATGCAGGTGTAGCACCCTGAGAAACGCTGGATCTCCTCCAGAGCTGCCTGAGGCAGGAAGCTGTTGGAGATGGGAATGGAGCATGTTAGTGTAACAGAGGTACTTAAGTGAACTTAAATAATGAACATTGTCTGAGACCTGAAGACTTGCGTTAGCACCCTAGACTAATCCATACGGCTTTAGCTCATGACAGATTGGGTCCCCCTACCTCTTGAGAATAACGAGAGCATGCATGGTCCAAGGTAAGTAGATGAACGGAGTGTTGGTCCGGACTGCGTCCACCGTCCGCTGGGCCACCAGCTCAGGATTTAGCGGGGGGAAGAGCTGAGGGAACCTGGGGGTTGAACACAACACTTCACCTTCACTCTTTTTTCGGCGGCAGGTAGCCTAGTGGTTAGAGAGTTGGGCCAGTAACCGAAAGGTTCTGGCCACCGTTCCCCGGTAGGCCATCATTGAAAATAAGAATTTGTTCTTAACTGACTTGTCTTGTTAAATAAAGGTTCAATTAAAAATATATATATTTAGCCATGCAAGACATGTGAAATGTGTCATGAATTTATCACAAAATGGATGAATCAACAATACTGAACTTATTCTTCCAGCCATTGGTGTGTGAATGGGATTGGTTATTCCATCTATGGTTTTCTTAAGGAACCTCTATCTGAGCCCATGTGTCATTTCTGTGTGCTGACTCACTATACACTGGTTGACCCATAGCAAAACTAGAGTGCCATGTATAGTAGGCCCAATGTATGGGAGGCCCATGGTGGTCCGACTTACCTGACTCTCATGCCCTGGAACATGTCAGTGTTGGTGTGGAAGGGGAGCACGGTGGTGCAGCCGACCCCAGGGCAGTCCAGCAGGCCCAGGGTGAGGCTCTCCATGAACGCCAGGGACGAGGCCTTGGAGGTGCAATAATCTATGGCCCCCGGGATGGAGGACAGGGACAGGATGGAGTTGATACACACCACATGGCCATGGCAAAGCTCTAGCATGCGGGGTAGGAAGGCTTTGGTGGTCTAGAGAAAGAGACTACAATTAAATAAGGAAATAATCTCTGCAAAAAAAAAAATCTCTCCTGTGTGCTACCTATATCCCCCCACTAGAATCCCCATACTTTAATGAAGACAGCTTCTCTATCCTAGAAGGGGAGATCAATCATTTCCAGATCCAGGGACATGTACTAGTCTGTGGTGACCCAAAATGCCAGAACTGGACAAGAACCTAACATCAAGACACAGGGGGGAGGGGTGGGGGGACACCTACCTGAAGATGACAGCATTCCTGCCCCAATATGCCACCTCTACGACCGACAAAACCACCAACAAAAATGGGTCACAACTCCTTCAGCTCTGTCACATGCTGGGTAGGTATAGTCAATAGTAGGCTTTGAGGGGATTCCTACGGTAGGTGCACCTATAGCTCATTTCTTGGAAGCAGTACAGTAGACTACTTTATCACTGACCTCAACCCAGAGTCTCTCAGTCAGCCCACTGACATCCCTATCAGATCACAGCAGAATCAAAGTCTACATGAACAGAGCAATACTCAATCAATGATTGAGGCATCAAAGCAAACAACTTGCATACTATAGATGGGAGGGTAGTGCAGAAACCTAACAAAAACAATTAGCCAAAAACCAATTCAATCCCTTTACGACAACGTCCTGGACAAAACATTTCACTGTGGTGAAACATTAAAACAATACAGAAATAGACTAAGAAAAAAGAAAGAACAGCATGTCAGACATCAGCTCAATGTAATTGAAGAATCAATAGAATCTAACTCCCGCGTGGTAAGACAGGGATGCAGCTTGAGCCCCACCATCTTCAAAGTTTATAGCAACATATTGGTGAGGGATATAGAACATTCTGAAGCACCCGGCCTCACCCTACTTGATTCAGAAGTCAAATGTTTACTGTTTGCAGATGATCTGGTGCTTCTGTCCCCAACCAAGGATGGCAGCAACTCGATCTTCACAGAGTCTGCCAGACCTTGGACCTGACAGTTAATCTCAGTACGACAAAAATAATGGCGTTCCAAACAATTTCCAGTTGCCAGGACCACAAATTCTACCTAGACACTGTTGCCCTAAAGCATATGTCAATACATACCTCGGCCTAAACACCACAGGTAACTTCCACAAAGCTGTGAACAATCTGAGAGACAAGGCAAGAAGGGCCTTCTATGCCATCAAAAGGAACATAAAATTCAGCATCCCAATTAGAATCTGGCTAAAAATGCTTGAATCAGTTATAGAACCCATTGCCCTCTATGGATGTGAGGTCAACTCACCAACCAATAATTCACAAAATAGGACAAACACCAAATTGAGACTCTGCATGAAGAATTCAGCAAAAACATCAGTGTACAACATACAGTAAAACACCAATAATAATAAATGCTGAGCACAATTAGGTCAATTCACACCAATTATCAAAATCCAGAAAAAAGCAATAGAATTTTACAACCACCTAGATGGAAATGATTCTCAAACCTTCCATAACAAAGCCCTCACCTACAGAGAGATGAACCTGGAGAAGAGTGCACTCTGTCAGCTTGTCCTGGGACTCTGTTCAAACACAAACAGACCCCACAGAGCAACACAACTAGACCCAACCAAATCATGAGAAAATAATTACTTGACACACAGGAAAGAACAAAAAAAAACAAGCAAACTGGAATGTTATTTGGCCCTAAAACGAGAATATACCGTAGCAGAATACCTGACCACTGACTGAACCAAAATGAAAAGCTTTGACTATGTACAGACTCTGAGCCACCATGGCCTGTCTTCGAGAGCCAGGTCTGCCTGTGAGACCACAAAAATTAGGCGGAAATTGAGCTGCACTTTCTGTCGTCCTGCCAAATGTATGACTATAGTAGAGACACATATTTCCCTCATATTACAAAAACCCAAAGAATTTGAAAGCAAATCCAATCTTGATAAAATCCCATATATTTTAGGTGAAATACCACAGTACCACCAAAGCAGCAAGATGTGTGACCTGTTGCCGCATAAAAAGACAACCAGTGGAGCACAAACATTGTAAATACATCCCATATTTATCTGTTTATTTTCCCTTTCATTCTTCATCTATTTGTACATTGTTACACCTGTACATAGCCAATAATAACATTTGAAATGTCTATTCTTTTAAAACTTGTGAGTAATGTTTACTGTTAATTTCTTATTGCCAAAGCAAGTGAAATTGACAATGTAAACATGATTCCCATGGCAATAACGCCCATTGAATTGGAGAGAGCGAGAGAAATGTGACAGTCTGCACATTGTTCTGCTCCACTCACTACTATTCCCTACCTGTTCCTTCACTCTTCTCTCATACTAGGTTCCCTCCCTACTTCCTGTAATTGACAACCTTAACAGAAGGGTTGCAGCACTCAGAGAGAAGGGGAACCAAACCTGTTCCACATCCCATCTATGTAGATCAGAGGACAAATACCAATATCATGTAAGATCCTTTTATTAAGAGTGTCAACCAGCACTCTGTTGCCAGCATTTTACCTTAGATCCAATGATTCAGTACTTAGAGTAAAGTATAGTTTCTCCCCTTCACATGTGGGATCAATACATATTGAAAGATGACCCTAATATTTCTAATACTGAGCCTCGGAACTGAAACAAATCTAAATTCATACAAGCTTCAAAACATAATGCCATAATGAATGAGCACTTTGCTGCATACTTATCTAAAGTACATATTTTTTAACACTCACCCAGAACTGGCCCAGCGTGTTGATGTGTTGAGTCTTCATCAGAGCATCATCGTCACTGGCCATCAGACTCTTCCCATGAACCACTGCAGCGTTATTCACTAGAATGGTGACGTCGCCCACCTAAGGTACAAAAATAAACATATTTAGTTGTAAAAACACAAATCTCGTTTTATGCCAGAAGCAAGCATTTCACTGTTCGTCTACAGCGGCTGTTTACGAAGCATTTCACTGTTCGTCTACAGCGGCTGTTTACGAAGCATTTCACTGTTCGTCTACAGCGGCTGTTTACGAAGCATTTCCCTGTTCGTCTACAGCGGTTGTTTACGAAGCATTTCACAAATAATATTTATCACTTTGTTTCCCTTGGTATAATTGAAAGGCTGATAAGTGAGCGATAATTATGTCATGTTAATCCTTGTCTTATTATAAGACTTGAGTTAAACTCAGTGGTGTAGGAGGGTATACACAGGTATAGACCCACGTATTTCAGTGTTTATTGCGCATACTCACTTCTTAATCCCTACGATGTGCATCAAAGTAGCCTTGTGTATTGGAGGTATATGCTGTATCAATTAATATGACTGATGGAACCTATCAGAATGTTCACCTAAAAAATGTTGATAAACTATTATTTCTTCACATTTTAGGTGCAGCAATGTGAACACAGCGGTAGGCCTATGCACGAATGTTCCAAAATGCAATTTGAGGGAAAACACCGGTCAGCAGGTAGGAAGGCGCGTTAGGCCAGTAAGGTTGCTGGATCGAATCCCCGAGCTGACAAGTAATTATAATTTTTTTTAATCTGTCGTTCTGCCCCTGAGCAAGGCAGTTAACCCACTGTTCCCCAGGCGCCGATGATGTCGATTAAGGCAGCCCCCCCCCCCCCACCCCTCTGATTCAGAGGGGTTGGGTTAAATGTGGAAGACGCATTTCATTTGAACGCATTCAGTTGTACAACTGACTAGGTATCCCCCTTTCCCTAAAATGCACACCAAACATGACAGATAGAAATCAATTTTAGACATTTAGAAAATGGGGAGACCTAAAGATGCAACAACTATCATGTGCTGCTAATATGACTAGGATAATGCCTTTGGCTGTTAGATGGAAACCAATAATGAGGTCTTTGTAAACACATGAGGAAGTTATAAAATAATTGCCTTCACGTTTCTATGATGGAATTTTGGCTGTAGTCTACTTTAAAGCAAGGTAAGAGATGCCTCATAACATGAAGGAAAACGTCCATGTTTTTTTTTTTAAATGAAGGAACAGGAAAAATAGAGCTGCTAATGATAGGCCCAAGCGTCTTCTGGTAGATGGAAAGGTCTTCCCAAAAACCTTCTCAATTAAATGTTAACTACCTACAAAGTAGCCTATGCCTACCTGCAGAATGAGATCATGAAATGCCTCAATCCAGTGGCCATTTGTTTTGCAAAATCCAACTCATGTGCTACAGAACGACTGAATTAAAGGGTAACTACACAAAAAAAAGTCAAACTAGTCTCCTGATGTGGTTTAAGAACATCCAATTTTATTGTTTTACTATTTAAAACAGCAACTTTGAGAGTGAACATCAAAAACCTGTACATTTCTGACTCAGTTGACAGCCCAATTTATTTGTTCAATAGTAAGCCTACTTGCACAGTACACTTGGGTTGGCCTGACTGAAATACCAATATGGGATTTATAATGTTAGGTCTTTCAGAGAGTGTATGTAACTGTTTCTCATATAATTTATAATACAGGGCACCTTTCCTTCACTGGGCAGGCCGTTGGGAACATTTTGGGCTGAATTAGAACATACTCACTTCTCCAGGCACCACTACACCACTGGTTAAGTTGATACATCATACTGTATATCCTTGTGAAACACTGGAAGATTCCAAAGGCAACCTTTGAAAGACTGGTTGGATGTGTAAGACAATTTATTACTGTCAGGTGTTTGTTATCTACTGTAAATGACATTGGAACTAGGTCATTAATTTGGGTGCAGCTCGCTCTACTGTACCTTCTCTCGGACCACCTTGGCCTGCTTGTACACCTCCTCCCGATTGGCCACGTCACACAGGAAGTAATGGCACTCGGCTCCGGTGGTGAGAGAGATCTCCTTGCAGGTCTCCATCAGACACTTCTCAGTGCGGCCCCACAGGATCAACTGACAACAGGCAGAGCGGTCAAAAAGGGCAGTCCATTGACATGAGAATGCATATTTGGATTTGTGTTAGCTTGTAGGAATCACAAATAAACATAGGCTTTCTGGGTGGTAAGAGGAAGGTTGTTTTTAATTTAATGGTTATATATTAGGGTTGTAGATTAATATTCAAAATAATTTCGTCAAACCAAAATGTATCATTTTATGTTTCAAATTGCATTGGTAAAATGTTGCATGCATTCTTAAACCAGTGCTCAGGTAGCTTACAATAGATTCAAACTATACTCTATTACGTTAACATCTTTCCCGTCTGTTTGAGATTGCTGTGCGTTGCAGAGTTCTGTATGATTAATTGCTAATTGAGGAGGCATTAGCTAGAGATTGCGCAACCACAGACAAGTTATTTGATGTGCAGTTGAGGGAAATCCAATGACTTAAGGCTCTGAACTTTAGTGTTTGAAATTTGAAGGCAACGTTCCCACTTTAGCGGAGACTGTATTTACGGTAAATGCTGCATGTCAGCTCAATCTAAAAGTATCACGAGTCTAACGCTTCAGCTTTATAGATTGAGTAGAGCCCTAATTAATCAAATGTTAACCGGTGATAGCCAACATGCGCATAGCTGATGTGTCGGAGCTGTAACATGGTTGGTTGTCATGAAGCCACACTTGTCCCACTCGCGTTAGAAATTCAGAATGAGAAAATGTAAGCTATATAGAAATAATGCGCAAATTGAAAATCATTACATAAAAATAAAGATTTCTATCAGCCTAATCAAGGTGTAAATTATGTCACACATTCCAGTGTTTGAACTTGTAAACAGGGCTGCATGGAATTTCTCTTAATGCTACGCCGTGCAGCCAACGACAAGGTCCGCTTTAGGTATAAAGCCATGAGCCGCTTGGGGATTTGACAGCTCTAATGCAGTTCTACCTCCGACACCGCTAAAACAACTGCTATGCGGTTGTCGGCTAAAGTGGATCTAATTGAAGAAACGTTAAGATCTAATATCTTCTCCAGAGGGGTCCCTGTGCACTGATAACCCAGGATGGATGGCTACTGGCCAGACACACACACACACAACAGATCATTTTACAACAATGACAAATGCTTTGATGATAAAAGGAATATTTTCACCTTACTCTGAACTGTGCATTCCACTACCCTGTCAGTGAACTTTATCGAACAGTCACTGGGGACCCAGAGGAGCTAGAGTTGAGGTTAAAAAGGCAACATCATTGTAGTTCCACGGAGCCATCCACCCAACCTGTCATCGCCCCCATTGTAAAGCACAGGGACTGAGGAAACACCTGTGTTTGTGTGCCTTTACAATAAAAGGAAAGGGGAAGAGAACACTACACATCATACATCACCCAGGTCAGCTAGGGGCTAAAAGAGTTCAGGCTCCTTTCCACTAGTGTAGTAAGTACTGGGGCTTTCCCAATACTTTTCACATGGAAAAAAAAAAAAAAAAAACACACCGAAGGTGAATATCAAGTTTTTAATCGAACTGAAGTAATACAAAAATACTCGATTCTGAACTTATGCTAGAATAGAAAAAATATATCATAAAACACTTCCAAAGAACTGTCCCTTTTCTTTCCCCCCAACTATCAGATTATTCAATTGTTTTTGGAATTCCTGTTCATATTCTATTTATGAACCAGGATAACAAAGGTGCTGTGTGAAGCGATGTGAGCTGTCTGTCTGTTAATGCTTTGCTTTTTTATTATTATTACTGGGCGTTTATCAAGTAGAACACAAAAATTGGTAATACAAAGCGCAGTAATTAGTTTACCTTTTTTGCTCCATGTTTTGCAAACTCTTTCCCCAAATGCCGACCGATGCCCCGTCCACCCCCGGTGATCAATACCACCTCTCCGCGAAGGTCTTTCCGTCTGCTCGGGAGCAACAACCGCAAGCATGCTTTCAATATGCAGAAGATGATGTGGAACGTGAAAAGCACCGCGTTTCCGAAATTATTTAAATCCATTACGACGTTGTTAGGTATAAAGATGCCTTTTGCTGAGAATAAAATTGGAGTAGCCACATAGACAATGCACACCTTCCCAAAGTGCGTGGCTCATGCCAGATGGATGTCTAAGTGTTCTCCATACCACTACCCCTCTACGACAAAATTCTTATCAATCCAGTTTTAATATCAGAGGTACGACACACATACGTCTTTGTCATAATAGGAACAGTACGAAAATGCAGTGATAATAGCTGACATGGCGCGCCAATGCCAACACAGTGCGTGCGTCAAGCAACAGACCGACTGGATCTCGCGTCTACAACTGCCTATATGCTCAGACTGTTCTAACTGTCTAACTACCGGTACTATGGCTTTATATAGCCCTTTCATCTTGATTGACAGTTTGAATGTTGGAGAGTAGCCAATAGCCCCTCTGACTTGACAGTGCATGAGCGGCTGTAGCGCTTTTCCTTCTTCCAAGAAAGCTGATAGAGAAAGTCGCAGAAAAACAATCAATGATTTGCCGGGGTTACGTCAGTGTTGTCAACCTCAGTCCACGCAGGGACGAGTGTCTGCGGACCTAGACAACCAGGTGAAGTGAGTTACTAAGCAGTAACCTTCATTTGTCAGAGGGTGGAGCGAAAACCCTCAGTGACTCCGCCGTCCGTGGAATGAGTGACATGATCCAAGTTTACAACCACCACTGTTTTCATGGTATGAATTGCCAATAGACTCAAGTAACCATATAGTCTGTAGCCTATAATTGAAATTGTCTCGGGTGATATTCATTACCTGGGTGTCATTCGCAATCACTAATGCCATAAAGATCCAATTACATATTCATGTAGTTTTTAGGTGACAATATTCAACATGACATATCATGTCATCATCGTAGGCTTAAGTTTCATCACAGATCTCTATGCCCCACACAGCACATATCCAAACGATAGGCAGAATATTGGTATTTTATTAAGATCCCAAATAACTGTTGCTAAAGTAGCAGCTACTCTTCCTGTGGTCCACACAAAACTTGATAATACAGAACATTTATAGACAATAACAGCTCAAAGACAGAACTACACAAATGAAAAACATCACACATAGCTTACATTTCAGTACATACACACAAAATATCTAGGTCAAATAGCAGAGGCATTGTGCCATGAAGTGATACTTTATCAGTTTTTTTAAACCAGGTTCGCTGTTCATTTGATCCATCTGAGATAGGAGTTCCATGCAATCATGGCTCTATTTAATACTGTACGTTTTCTTGAATTTGTTTGGGGACTGTGAAAAGAGCCCTGGTGGCATTTATGGTGGGGTAAGTGTGTGTAAGTTTACTGTGCAAACATTTTGGAATTTACAACACATTATTTCTTATAAAAATAAGTGATGCAGTCAGTGTCTCCTCTACTTTTAGCCAAGAGAGACTGGCATGCATAGTATTGATATTAGCCCTCTGATTACAGTGAAGAGTAAGACATGCTGCTCTGATCTGGGCCAGCTGCAGTTTTTCTAGATCCTTTGCAGCACCTGACCACATGACGGGGCAATAATCAACATAATATAAAAATAAATCCTGCAGGCCTTGCTTTGTGGTGTGTGGTGTCAAAAAAATCTCTTTATCACAGACAGACCTCTCCCCATCTTTCCAACCATTGAATCAATTGGCTCCGTGACTAAGATTTCTCATTGGTAAAAGAAACTGGGCTGTGCATTAAAGTAGGGCCAGTAGGCCTACCACAGACCATACATTTTCCTTAAAGAATTGCAAGCATTTTAGCCAATGGCCTAAAATATACAGCTCTTTACTTATTTCAATTATTATTTTTCCGACCAAACATTTATTTCAATCAAGGTCTGGCTGACCAAGATATTTCAAAAACATGTCACATTGTTTGTGTTCTGGCCTTCAAATAACAGGAAGATGGGGGAAAAGCATCTAATGTGGGCCAGCCCACACCAACTTGGTTAAAAAGACCTCTAACACACATTGGGGTCAACCATAAAACATAGCCACTGTGATAGCTGATCGTAGGATGTTGACAAGACGAAAAGGGAACATGCAGTTAGACAGGCAGAGAGACAACAAACACGAAGAGAGTTAGAATGCATGTAGTTCTTATCTCTCATATTTCTGACAATGTTTTTATTTTCAGACGTTGCTTTTATGAAAAGTGAACAGTGCTTCTTCAGGTCCAGTGGCTGGAACTCCAGAAGATGGGGAAGTAAGTGACGAGGAAGAGACTGGAGAGATTAGAGTGACTGAAGAAGGTCATGGGTCCATTTTGCTGCTCACGTCATCTCCCATGTCAGGGCTAACATTAGCACCATGGTGGTCAGCCCCAGTCCCTCATTGCAATAGGCTGCATCTACTAATAGAAGGAAATAAGTGTTAGTTACCTCATCTTCAGTAGGATGATATGTCTTACTTTGACCATGTAAAGAATTGAGTTCTCTTTTTTCCATTCTCTCTATGCTTACCAACAAAATTGTGTCTCCCCTTCGTAAGTCTGGGGTTCTCTGTTAAAACAGCGAAAACAAAGTAAGTCATGTGCATGAGGAGAAAGGGTAACCTGACACAGAGAACCCTCACACACTCACCAAACACGATAAGCCGTGTGTATGTGTCTGTGGAGCCCAGAGGGTTCTGGGCAGTGCATCGAAACATGGAGCCGTTGAGCTTGGCTGGTACTCGCTCCAGCACCAGCTCCCTCCCAATATGATCCTCTCTCCCGTCCAGCAGAGGACCTCCCACTCTGGTCCAGGTGAACAGTGGCTCGGGGAACACCATGTTCTGGGAAGTGCATATGGAAAAGCATCCTTTGTAAATAATGTGTGTAATGAGATTGACAACATTGCAGTCAGACTGTACAAGATCACTGATATGCAAGACACCTTGACTCCCAAATAAATAGTATGTGATCAAGATGATCAATTGTGCGCCTTGCCAGCTCGCATTACTCTTACAAATTCCCTCAAACATGCGGAATGACTTTCATTCAAAAGTACATACGACTTTCATTCAGATGTATCTCCCAGTTGTATTATATAGTTGTAGCGCGACACCTGCTGGAGAAATTGTGTATTTTTTAAGGTTTTCTTTCAATGATGGTGATATGTGGTTGTCTTTCCTACAGTTGAATGTACTTACTGGTATGAGTAATATAAAAATAAAGCATTTATTTTGTACTCACCCCAGTGGATGAGATCTGGAGGCCCTGAACTGTAATGCGGACAGTGTCTCCTACTTTAGCCTTACCAGGCGTCATGGACAGTTTGGGGCCCCTGGGAGCAGCTAAAGGGAAACAAAAAAATGATATATATAAAAAAATGAATGCTACATATTTTCAATCTTTTAGCATTTTAACAAAACACTATTTTTCCTTATGTCTCAAATCCTTTCTAAAGGAATAAATTGAGAATCTATATTCTCTGTATACTTTGCAAAAAGCTCTCAGCCTTAGAATCCATTTTTATTTGAGCATGCCTGCTAAACCATGGCTGACTGGGAATAACTGTTTTTGATGATGATGAAGTCTCCACTTTATCTAGTAATCCACTCAAACGAACTGATATGAGGTTCGACGTGTATTCATCATGAACTGATGCCGGTGGCTGTGCTGCATACAGACCATGTTTGTGTAGGTGTGTGTGCTTATGGAATTACATATGTAACTGTGCAGAAAATGGCTAATCTACTGTGAGATTTCTCGAGCATTTCTAAGCAGAACTAATGGATCCTCTGAACAAAATACTCCACTAAGGAGCATCCTCATTAAGTGAGTCACTGCCTATAAACAGTTGCTGGCTGCTGCTGGATCCTGAGCTAAAGCAGTGATCAGGTTCTCTGTACTGTATATTCCTGTAGTTGGCTGATGCTTAAGGCTGGGAAGTGCCTGTTTTCTGCCATTACTGAATGCATTAGCTCTAAGTAGGGTTGTACATACACTGAGCACACCAAACATTAGGTACACCTTCCTAATATTGAGTTGCACTCCACCTTTTTGCCGTCAGAAAGAACAGCCTCAATTTGTCAGGGTATGGACTCTACAAGGTGTCGAAAGCGTTCAACAGGGATGCTGGCCCTGTTGACTCAAATGCTTCCCACAATTGTGTCAAGTTGGCTAGATGTCTTTTGGGTGGTGGACCAATTCTTGATACACACAGGCAACTGTTGAGCGTGAAAAAAGCAGTAGCGTTGCAGTGGTTGACACAAACCGGTGCACCTGGCACCTACTACCATACCCTGTTCAAAGGCACATAAATAGTAGTCTTGCCCATTCACCCTCTGAATGGCACACATACACAATCCATGTCTCAATTTTCTCAAGGCTTAACAATCCTTCTTTAACCTGTCTCCTCCCCTTCATCGACACTTCATAATGTTTTGTATACTCAGTGTATATTCCCCAAATTACGAGCTTTCAGACACCATGTTCATTTTCCGTTAATTCAGGAAAAATACATAGTGAATTTGAACTATTATTTTAACAAGCTATTATTTTAGAATGTTCTCTCCCCTTGCATCCCTAGCTCTGATAGGTTAATACAGACATGGACTCCTTGGGTAGCCAGTATTTGGGTGGCATTAAAAAGTGGGTTAATGTCCTCATGGAGGAGATATTTGGTATCCAGCTGATTGTCATGGTCTAATTTTGGTACTCACACAGAGTGACCTCAGCCTGCATGGGCATGGACAGAGCTGGGTGCTTGACCTCGCAGCTGTACAGGGCCTCGTTGTCCAGCTGGGGGTTGAGGCTCCAGGTGAGCATGGCTCTGACCTCCATGGTGCCGTCGCTGGACACCTGCCACCGGTGCTGGAAGTAGTAGAGCGGGTCAGTGCTCTGCATCCAGCGAGGGAACTCCCGGCTTACCACTGTCTCTGGGATCACCTCCGGGGTGGTGGGGCTAGGTTCAGACCCCTCCAGACTTCCTGGCTCCCTCCCGGCCCCTACCATCTTCCCCATCCCTCCTTTCCCAGGGGTGTCATGGTCCAGACGGGGTGGCTTCCCCTGGTCAAGCAGGGAGAGGGACTTCTTCAGCTTGGTGTCATCCAGGTCTCTACTGATCGGGGGCCTAGAGATCCGTAGCCCTGCCTGGCCCCTGCCCTGGGATTTGCCCCCGCCACCCTCCATAATAGAGGGGTCCACCTCGATCAGCTCGCCGTCACGCTTGAAGTACACCTGAAAGGATAAAGACATAGTATGAGCCCGTAACAACCAATCACACCCATCATTTCCAAAGTGTTTTTACGTCAAAACATATTTCAGTACGAGTACTGTTTGCATGTGGACAAACTCACCATAGGGGCTGGCTTTCCTCCCATGACGATGCAGACTAGAGTGAAGTTCTGGGTGTCATAGCGACTGAAGGGGGCCGGGCAGTCTGCTGCCACTACAGAAATGGACTTAGGAGGAACTATGGAGGAAAAATAGCATAGAACCTGTGACTCAAAACGAGAGAACCATCTACATATAGGCACATTTTGCGTCTAGTATTTTTAGAAGGGCTACATATAAAACTAACTGAAACAAACATGTCTGTACTGTACTTGAGGGCATAACGTTAGTCTCGTAGACCTGGTATACAAGATGTTAGTCTGGTATACAAGATGGACTCTCTTGGTAACCTTGATCGGGGGGAGGGATTCCAGGGTGTCAGACAGACAACTCTCCAACAAATCACAAGGTAGACATGCCAGAACGTCGCAATTCGAAACCAACGTTATAAGGCAAAACATTTGCAGTGGTTTAAGTTAAGTTAGTTGATGCAAACTAGCCACTTGCGAAATGTACTCATTCAAAATAACCTCCGTGATCTCCATCTTGCTAGATACTATTTTGTGTTGTATTCATGCAGATCAGGCAGTGGCGTGGTCCCTGTATGCCAAACTGACGTTCTATTACGTACAGACGTGTTAAACGGGAACATTGTGGGCGGCAACACGGATTTATATAAAAGACTATCAGAAAGTAGTCTCCTGTGCATTTCCCACATCTCAACAGTAGGGGGAGGCAGAGGTGATTAAAATACCACATGATCATTTCATTATAGCGTTAATTCTCTTGAATCTTACCCATGACAGTGAGCACGATGCTGCCAGAGGCTAAGACCACCCTGTCTCTAGAGGCCTTGTCGTAGATCCCCACGTGGCACTCATAAGGCCCATCATCATCCATCTGGACCTCAGGGAGCCTGGCAGTACAACAACAAACCCCGTGAAGATAATAGCCATATAGGTTAGGGTTTTTCCAGGTACTCAAAGCATTGAATAAGATCAGATAAAATACAATAAGATATGATCAAATCATTTAAGCTCAAATAAAATAAGCCTACACTTGCGAGTAAAAACACTGACCAATGTTCTCTTTCTTGAGGCTGCCGCCTACAGTTCAAGCTTACCGGACAGTTGATTGGTAGACCAAGTCTTCTCGTCTGCGGAAGTCCTCCATATGGGAGAAGTTGGTGTTGGTCATGGCATCATAGGTGAAGATCTTCTGCTTGGCACTGCCACCCTCTGTCACCTAGAAAGTGAAGGAATACCTCATATTACACAGCCTGGACATGTATCCACCTACTTGTAACACACGTTTTTACACAAAACACGACCTTGGTATTTTATTAGGATCCCCATTTCGCAACAGCTACTCTTCCTGGGGTACACACAGAACATAAAACATGACAAAATAGAGAACATCTATAAACAAGAACAGCTCAAGGACAGAACTACATACATTTAAAAACGGCACACATAGAGTACATATCAATGCATACACACAAAATATCAAGGTCAAATAGTGGAGAGGCGTTGTGCCGTGAGATTAAATTAAAAAAATGAATCGATGCACACAGTTATTCTTTTCCAATTCATGAAGGCTAGAGAGCTTTGAAGCCTCTTCTTTTACCTCTTTAATCAGTTTAGTTAGTTGTTACTAGGTATTCATTTTATTTTGGAGGAGCTGGGAGCTCAGGGTGAAACAAACTGTCCTTGTGGACTACATTACATATTGCTACATACATTCATAGTTTAAGGAGCTTATCAAACCTAGTAGCTCTTCAGAAGCCATTAGATATAGTACAGTTATGTACTGTATATTAATGCACTCTCTCTTTGCATCAAAAGCTTTGCTGTGTTTGTCAGCGTTTTAATTGAAGTGTCAATGGAAAATGTCAGAGAACAAAGCCGACCTAATCAAAAGCTTCTCCTAGAGGTAAACACAAGATACAGTTTGTGCTGTTGCAAACAACCATATGCTTCGTACAGGGACATCAAGGCCACCCTACTCACCCGAAACCACACAATCTCTCGCAGGTTGCCATCTGTCATGAAATTGCACTTGAGCGTTACCGTGTCTCCAATGACAACGGGAGGGAGAGGCTCAAGAGTGACAGTTAAATAGCCTGTGGGTCAAAGAAAGAAGTAAAATACGTTACACACATTTCCACACATGTTTATCTCTACAACATACAGTCCCTTCTGTGAAACCCATAACATAGTCCAGCACAAAACTTGCTAAAGGCATTCATTAGACATAAAGTTGTTCTATTGTATTTTATGATTCTTAAAGACCCTCTTGTGTTTGTGTTACTATAGTTCTCAAATGACCATACCACCCTGTCTCTGGAGCATTTGAAATCCAACCTTATAGGCTAGCTGTAATTACATGGATTGTTAATAGTGCACAATCAAGGCTAAATGGCCAAAAGTTTTTTTTTCGCAGGCTATTACAGCTTTGGATAGGAATATTGTGTGCACACATTTCCCCCTTTTACTTTCATGATCATTATGGACTTGTTCATTCATTAACTGTGGTGTTGTAATAGTAGGTGTCCATATCTATGTAAAGGTAGGGTGGCAATGGCAGCACAAGTGCATGTTTATGTCTCGCTATTTCTCCCATTATCGTGGTCTTAGTGTGTGCTAAATGCTGTGGCTCTGGGTAAAAAGTAAAGTATGGTCAATTAAAAACCAACCGGTTTCCTAAACAAGCCAAAGACATGATATAGTGCTGAGAAGCACAGATCTCTATCTCTAACCTGGAGAGGCAGAGATAACCTAGTAGCGACCTCATTCTCTCTGAGAATGAATGCACTGTCATGATGTGTTTTCATTTATAATAATTAGGTGGTTGCTTATATTTGTCCTATTTCCCATGTACAAGTGTGTATTATGTGCATGTGTAAGTTGGAAACTCCCCCTGAGACACCCTTAGAGAGTCGGGTCGTGGCCAGGGTCTGCCATTATCAACGGTGACCCTGGAGCAATTAGGGTTATACATTCCTTGCTCTTGGGCACATTAATAGATTTTTCAGCTTGGTGATTGGAACTAGCCACCTTTTGGTTTCCTGGCCTAACGCTCTAACTGCTAGGTTATCTGCTGCACTTTCATCAGCGCATTCTGTGGCAGAAAGAATCTCACCTAGCTTTACAGTAGGTAAATATTGTCAGTGTTATAGTGTTGTATGGGTCATTCCACAAAATGAGTCCCTTCTGCACCAATCTTGGATTTTAAAAGCCTGTTATATTAAATAAAGTGGCATATCATATAGACCATATGGAAAATTCTATAAATCAGCATTTTGACATGTCCCTCTGTGGACTCTCTGTGACTTCTTTGAAGATTTTAACCCACTTAACCTCAACATTTCTCCAAGTTTTCACCGTCATTTGACAACATCATTTCTGAAGATTATTATTTATTTCTTGTGATTAGTGATTCATTTTAAGCTAAAAATACATGTCCCTTATTTTAAGGTCCACCCTGTTATGTGAACTGAACTCTCGTTTTATAATGGTAAAACTATTCCTTTTTAAATACATTTTTATTATACACATTTTTTTTACCCCCTTTTCTCCTAAATTGCGTGATTACGATCTTGTCTCATTACTGCAAGTCTACAACGGGCTCGGGAGAGGGGAAGGTCAAGTCATGTGTCTTCCGAAACATGACCAGCCACGCTTCTTATCACCCGCCCACTTAACCCGGAAGCCAGCTGCACCAATGTGTCAGAGGAAACACTGTTCAACTGATGACTTAAGTCAGCCTGCAGGCGCCCAGGCCCGCCACAAGGAGTCGCTAGAGCGCAATGAGCCAAGTAATGCGCCCCTGGCCAAACCTTCCCCTAACCCGGATAGCGCTGGGCCAATTGTGCGCCGCCCTATGGGACTTCTAGCCACAGCCGATCGCAGGCTGTAGTGACACCGCAACACTGCGATGCAGTGCTTTAGACCGCTGCGCCACTCGGGAGGCCTTAAATACATTTTCCTAAAGAGACATTGAACCTCTAATAGTCAAATCAGGTTCTACTCTTTTTGACAATTTTCTGGTGTTTTGTGGTGGAAACTGAGTGGGTCGAGCATAACACGTCAACCCTGTTACCCATAGGTAGACAGGATAGAAATATTTGAACAATTATAACAGCTTGCATTCAATTTCCCCTCCCGGTTGTACACAACAAGCTTCCATTCCTCCTGTCACAAGGGGATTTATGGCTTATTTAAGGTTAAATTGTCAACCCTGTTACAGTCAACTCTGTTACTTTATTTGGCACTTAATTAGGCATTTCCTATAGTCCTTTTTGTTATTTAACCTCTTTATATAGTAAAACATGTTTTTTATTAAGTTAAACATGTGCTCATCAGAGGGCCTCTCGGGTGGCTTAAGGGCGCTGTACTGCAGCGCCAGCTGTGCCATCAGAGACTCTGGGTTCGCGCCCAGTGCGGCTTGGTTGTGTTGTGTATCGGAGGACGCATGACTTTCAACCTTCGTCTCTCCTGAGCCCGTACGGGAGTTGCAGCGATGAGACAAGATTGTAGCTACTAAAACAATTGGATACCACGAAATTGGGGAGAAAAAGGGGTAAAATTGATTAAAAAAAATAATTTATAAAATAAAAACGTGCTCATCAGGACAGAATGTTAAAACAAGTTAAATAAACCCAAAAGGACTTATAAACGACCTATATAATAATATAATAACCTATACAATAACACCAGGGTGTACATAGTACAGATTAAATCTGTAGGATCAGGTATCCACGATGACCCTTGACTTTTTGGCATGTTGAGTGTGATGGTGTGATGGCCCAGGACTGATCCCAGAGCACTTAAAGAGACATAAGCGTAGCACAGTGCAGGGCAGCTGGTAAAGAGTGTAATCTCCTGTTTCATACTGCTACTCCAGTATAGAATCGCCACCCCTCCTCCCACCTTGGCCTCTACACCCTGACGTCAAGGTGGATTATTTTTCCTCATGTTTTTCCCGCTAATCCCCCATTTTTTCATCAACAGACCCAGGAGAGAACTGGAGGGAGCTTTATACTCACAAACATTTGAAAAATAAATAAAGAAATTGCAGCATTTTGGAGCAGAGCTGCCATTCAACCATGTAAGCGTGAGCCCTGTAGGTGGAGGCAAAAATACTTGACTCAGATGTTTTTATGATGTCAGTTGACATTTCTTAAAGGGGCCCTTCCACTAAGAATATACAATCCCAATCAGAGTTGTATTTATAAGGGTTTCTTATAGAACAAGGTAGTCCGTCCCTATTTAGGTCCGTTTTCAACTGTTTGGCGACTATCGAACATAACCTAACTATTGAGGCTGTCAGCTACATCCTCCTCATCAGTTACTGTTGGTGAGGTTAGGTCTTGAGGGCCCGAATCTGACCAGAATTAAGCTTGCGTAAATGGAAAGTACTTACGTTTTTATGCCTATTCTGACCTTGAACTTAAGCATGAGAATAGCATGCAATTCAACTGCTATTCCTTGGGGGTGGAGATCAAATAAATGAAGGTGTGACAGAGGATGTCTAGAGATACACTGTATTCTGACCTTGACTTAATTTCCGAATAATTCCACCACCTTTATGTGTGAGGAAACCATGAATAATGTCTAGCGAACCTACCGGTTACATGTGGGAAAAGCATCTAGGCCTACTTATTTTTTTCAGATAGAAATTATACCATTCTCCATGCACTGTAATTTACAACTTGAAAAGAGCTATTGATAAGAGCTGGGTAAATTAGTAATCCGTTTGGATAAGGGAATTGTAAATATAAATTGCATATGTTTTAGATATATTTTACCTTATAATCGATGGAGACAAATGTGAAACCAGTCATATGGCAGCAAACTGAAGCATATCAACATATCAACTTTCCCACAGTGAAGTTTATGAAATGCTGTGCCATTATGCAGAATTTAAATTGTACGGCCATTTAACTTGCAGTTTCTCTGTTTTCTATTTCTGTTTTCTATTGTTAAATATTAGCCTCTATCAGTATCGATTTAAAGGGATGGCTTACGATAAATGTACTGAAAACCCTATTGAATGAAAACTCAACAAGAAAATCTGTTAGCCAGCAAGTGGGAGGGCTTTCAGGTAGCCAGCCACACCTGCAGATTACTAATTTATTTGTCTCCAGCGACACGACTGAATTAGGTAACGCCTCGATCCCACCGATAGTGTTATTGTGTTTTGGTGCATCAGAAGTACTTTAATTTCCAATGGAATACTGCGTTTCCAGCGGAGACAGTTGCAGTGCGTTCTATGTGGTGCATACGGTGGATTTATCAAAGGTGTGCATCAAATTGTTTTTTATTTTTATTTTTTTTATTTCACCTTTATTTAACCAGGTAGGCTAGTTGAGAACAAGTTCTCATTTGCAACTGTGACCTGGCCAAGATAAGGCATAGCAGTGTGAACAGACAACACAGAGTTACACATGGAGTAAACAATTAACAAGTCAATAACACAGTAGAAAAACGGGGAGTCTATATATACATTGTGTGCAAAAGGCATGAGAAGGTAGGCAAATAATTACAATTATGCAGATTAACACTGGAGTGATAAATGATCAGATGGTTATGTACAGGTAGAGATATTGGTGTGCAAAAGAGCAGAAAAATAAATAAATAAAAACAGTATGGGGATGAGGTAGGTGAAAATGGGTGGGCTATTTACCAATAGACTATGTACAGCTGCAGCGATCGGTTAGCTGCTCAGATAGCAGATGTTTGAAGTTGGTGAGGGAGATAAAAGTCTCCAACTTCAGCGATTTTTGCAATTCGTTCCAGTCACAGGCAGCAGAGAACTGGAACGAAAGGCGGCCAAATGAGGTGTTGGCTTTAGGGATGATCAGTGAGATACACCTGCTGGAGCGCGTGCTACGGATGGGTGTTGCCATCGTAACCAGTGAACTGAGATAAGGCGGAGCTTTACCTAGCATGGACTTGTAGATGACCTGGAGCCAGTGGGTCTGGCGACGAATATGTAGCGAGGGCCAGCCGACTAGAGCATACAAGTCGCAGTGGTGGGTGGTATAAGGTGCTTTAGTGACAAAACGGATGGCACTGTGATAAACTGCATCCAGTTTGCTGAGTAGAGTGTTGGAAGCAATTTTGTAGATGACATCGCCGAAGTCGAGGATCGGTAGGATAGTCAGTTTTACTAGGGTAAGTTTGGCGGCGTGAGTGAAGGAGGCTTTGTTGCGGAATAGAAAGCCGACTCTTGATTTGATTTTCAATTGGAGATGTTTGATATGGGTCTGGAAGGAGAGTTTAGAGTCTAGCCAGACACCTAGGTACTTATAGATGTCCACATATTCAAGGTCGGAACCATCCAGGGTGGTGATGCTGGTCAGGCGTGCGGGTGCAGGCAGCGAACGGTTGAAAAGCATGCATTTGGTTTTACTAGCGTTTAAGAGCAGTTGGAGGCCACGGAAGGAGTGCTGTATGGCATTGAAGCTCGTTTGGAGGTTAGATAGCACAGTGTCCAAGGACGGGCCGGAAGTATATAGAATGGTGTCGTCTGCGTAGAGGTGGATCAGGGAATCGCCCGCAGCATGAGAAACATCATTGATATATACAGAGAAAAGAGTCGGCCCGAGAATTGAACCCTGTGGCACCCCCATAGAGACTGCCAGAGGAACGGACAGCATGCCCTCCGATTTGACACACTGAACTCTGTCTGCAAAGTAATTGGTGAACCAGGCAAGGCAGTCATCCGAAAAACCGAGGCTACTGAGTCTGCCGAGTCAAGCTGCGTAGACAGCTTGAAAGAAATGGTAGCTGAAGGTGAATGTTTAACTTTTGTTGCACACATATCCAGATGATGCTGCATACCATTTTGAGCAATGACACTGTAGGTGTGAGTATGAATACCAAATACTTACCAAATACTGAGAAGTGCGTAGGAAAGGTATGCGTAGGAATGGCGTAAATTCTTATGTCAGAATTGGCCTCTGAATGCATCACCATTGTCTTACGCAGTTAACAAAAGGCAGCGATAGTCCCTACTCACCCAACTAGAGCCCAGACTCACTATATTACCACCAGGAAATATAAATTAATGCGAGTTAATGATGAATGGTTTAAGTACAGTAGTTGTTGTACTTACAGTTGAAGTCGAAAGTTTACATACACCTTAGCCAAATACATTTAAACTCAGTTTTTCACAATTCCTGACATGTAATCCTAGTAAAAATTCCCTGTTTTAGGTCAGTTAGGATCACCACTTTATTTTAAGAATGCGAAATGTCAGAATAATAGTAGAGAGAATTATTTATTTCAGCTTTAATTTCTTTCATCACATTCCCAGTGGGTCAGAAGTTTACATACACTCAATTAGTATTTGGTAGCATTGCCTTTAAATTGTTAAACTTGGGTCAAACATTTCGGGTAGCCTTCCACAAGCTTCCCACAATAATTTGGGTGAATTTTGGTGCATTCTTCCTGACAGAGCTTGTGTAACTGAGTCAGGTTTGTAGGCCTCCTTGCTTGCACACGCTTTTTCAGTTCTGCCCACAAATTTTCTATCGGATAGAGGTCAGTGCTTTGTGATGGCCGCTCTAATACCTTGACTTTCTTGTCCTTAAGCCACAAGCGAGACTACAGAGCCAGACTCAGATCCAGAGACACACAGATCCAGGCAGACACACGTGCACACACACATGTGACAGAGCAACTTCAATAGGAACTGCATTCACTGAAATCACAATTATGCTCTCCCTCCCCTCAATTTCTATAGCATATATTATTGCCATATGATGGGATTGAAATGCTATACTTACATGTTATCACAGATCCTGATTGCAAATCATGTTACTTATATTAGATGCTTGAAATAATGCATATCTGCAATGTTTTGTTGGCTTG
This sequence comes from Oncorhynchus mykiss, assembly GCF_057628025.1. Classification (NCBI taxonomy): domain Eukaryota; kingdom Metazoa; phylum Chordata; class Actinopteri; order Salmoniformes; family Salmonidae; genus Oncorhynchus; species Oncorhynchus mykiss. The sequence goes on from NC_143037.1 coordinate 56,333,415, forward strand.
CATTCTGTCAGGTCCTAGAGCCTTGGGACAGTGGCATTTAATCATTTTAGAGTACAGATTACCTGTAAAATGGGTCAGCCAAATAGCCTTTATCCCTCAGATAATCAATCAAAAACTGGATTGGGTAACTAGGATTGTGACATCATAGCCTCACTAGCATGAGACAACTTTTAGCCTATTTAAGTCAAACATGCATTCAACGAGTGTACTCAATGTACAGTCTACAGAAATTGCTGTATGATACAGTGCATCTCGTCATGGACAAACTAATCATTTTGGATGGCTGTCAATACCTTGGAACTGTTAACAGTCAATCTAGGCTAGTGTAATGAATTTCAAATATGTAAGACAGGTAAGAAAATAACGTTTGCAGCCTATAATCATTGCAATGTCATTTCAATCTGCAGGCTTTAGAGCTACAGCCTAACACAGAAGTATGTTACATGTGAAATATATAGGTTAGTAAAAATTGTCTACAGCATGGAGCTTTAGAAATAAAATCAAAACTTTTTAGCTAATAACAAAATGCTCCATGTAGTACAAAAAACGGAGACATACCAACAGCTAAATCCAAAACATATACGAGGATACACAGAGAAAAAGCACAAGTCATCTTCCCCGTTCGTGTGGTCAAATTGACACTCCATCTGTTTTTCAGGCGATAAATAGTTGATAAAGTGCCATCCACAATGCCCGCGGCACGGGATCTGGTCCCCATTCGGAACGCTTCATTCTGCACCAAAAGGCAGAGCTACTTTTCTGTTTCTGTCAAGCGACCAGTGAGAAAATAAATCCTCATCCCGATATTGCTTCCAGAATAGTGTGAGGATTAAAAACTACAACAGATTTGATGTGAATAAAGTCTCATCAGCTCTTTCGCGCTCTCTCAACACACGCTTACGCGTGCGTGCGCAAACACCTTGGTGCTTCCCCTCTCTCTCACATTACATATATATACATATATACATATACGGTGCCATTCAAAAGTTGACACACCTACTCATTCCATTGTAGAATAATAGTGAATACATCAAAACTATGAAATAACACATATGGAATCATGTAGTAACAAAAAAAAAAGTGTTATAAAATATATTTGGATTTGTTTATTTGAGATTCTTCAAAGTAGCCACCCTTTGCCTTTGCACAGCTTTGCACACTCTCGGCATTCTCTCAACCAGCTTCATGAGGTAGTCATCTGGAATACATTTTAATTTCAAACAGGTGTGCCTTGTTAAAAGTTAATTTGTGGAATTTCTTTCCTTCTTAATGTGTTTGAGCCTATCAGTTGTGTTGTGACAAGGTATGTGTTATACAGAAGATAGCCCTATTTGGTAAAAGTCCCTATTATGGCAAGAACAGCTCAAATAAGCAAAGAGAAACAACAAACCATCATTAGACATGAAGGTCAGTCAATCTGGAAAAGTTCTAGAACTTTGAACGTTTCTTCAAGTGCAGTCGCAAAAACCATCAAAAACCATTGCTATGATGAAACTGGCTCTCATGAGGACCGCCACAGGAAAGGAAGACCCAGAGTTACCTCAGCTGCAGAGGATAAGTTCATTAGAGTTACCAGTCTCAGAAATTGCAGCCCAAATAAATGCTTCAGAGTGTTCAATTAACAGGCACATCTCAACATCAACTGTTAAGAAACTGCGTGAATCAGGCCTTCGTGGTACAATTGCTGCAAAGAAACCACAACTAAAGGACACCTTTAAGAAGAGACTTGCCTGGGCCAAGAAACACGAGCAATGGACATCAGACCGGTGTAAATCTGTCCTTTGATCTGATAAGTCCAAATGTGAGATTTTTGGTTCCAACTGCATGTCTTTGTGAGATGCAGAGTAGATGAAAGGATGATTTCTGCGTGGTTCCTACAGTGAAGCAAGGAGGAGGAGGTGTGATGGAGTGGGGGTGCTGGTGACACTGTCATTTATTTATAATTCAAGATACACTTAACCAGCATGGCTACCACAGCATTCTGTAGTGATACACCGTCCCATCTGGTTTGCGCTTAGTGGGGCTATCATTTTTTTTCAACAATGTCCCAACACACCTCCAGGCTGTGTAAGGGCTATTTGACCAAGAAGGAGAGTGATGGAGTGCTGCATCAGATGACCTGGCCTCCACAGTCACCCGACCTCAACCCAATAGAGATAGTTTGGGATGAGTTGGACCGCAGAGTGAAGGAAAAACAGCCAATAAGTGCTCAGCATATGTGGGAACTCCTTCAAGACTGTTGGAAAAGCATTCCAAGCTGGTTGAGCGAATGCCAAGAGTGTGCAAAGCTGTTATCAAGGCAAAGGGTGGATACTTTGAAGAATCTGAAATATATTTTGATTTGTTTAACACTCTTTTGGTTCCTACATGATTCCGTATGTGTTATTTCATAGTTTAGAAGTCTTCACTAATATGCTACAATGTAGAAAATAGTAAAGTCTTCCTTGCTGAGTGGCCTTTCAGGTTGTGTCGATATAGGACACATTTTACTGTGGCTATAGATACTTTTGTACCGGTTTCCTCCAGCATCTTCACAAGGTCCTTTGCTGTTGTTCTGGGATTGATTTGCACTTTTCGCACCAAAGTACGTTCATCTCTTGGTGATATAACGCGTCTCCTTCCTGAGCGGTATGACGGCTGCGTGGTCCCATGGTGTTTATATTTACGTACTATTGTTTGTACAGATGAACGTGGTACCTTCAGACATTTGGAAATTGATCCCAAGGATGAACCAGACTTGTGGAGGTCTACAATTTATTTTCTGAGGTCTTGGCTGATTTCTTTGGATTTTCCCATGATGTCAAGCAGAGAGGCACTGAGTTTGAAGGTAGGCCTTGAAATACATCCACAGTTACACCTCCAATTGACTCAAATTATGGCAATTAGCTTCTAAAGCCATTACATAATTTTCTGGAATTTTCCAAGCTGTTTAAAGGCACAGACAACTTAGTGTATGGAAACTTCTGACCCACTGGAATTGTGATACAGTGAATTATAAGTGAAATAATCTGTTTGTAAACAATTATTGGAAAAATTACTTGTGTCATGCACAAAGTAGCTGTCCTAACCCACTTGCCAAAACTATAGTTTGTTAACAATAAATTTAAGGAGTGGTTGAAAAACGAGTTTTAGTGACTCCAACCTAAGTGTATATAAACTTCCGACTTCAACTATATGTATTGTATATAGTTTTTTTTGTGATGTGGTTTTCATGTAAGCCCTTGGGCTTCAAACCTCACCTGCACATCTTTTAAAAATTTGTTTTAATCTGTATATCACTTGTTTTCTTTGGTGCAAATAAATGTAACTAAATTAAACAGTAGAAGACCCACTGCAAATACCCAGGGTGCACTTCATCTCATGTTAGTGCTCTACAATGAACAACAAGCTTCTCAGGCTCGCTCCGTCTTCTGAGCAGACACCATGACAGACAGCTGTCATCTACTGTATCTAACAGAGGACATTGTAGGCCTTCAATACAGTACACCCAGTCCAATTATTTTGAATTATACGGTGATCAGAGAAATAAACACTGGCACTGTTGTGAGACTTGATTCTTCTGAAAATAGGCACACTCAAGGCCTAAGCTTATGCTTGAAGCCTGCAAGCATTGACTCTGCGAAGGAGGAGGTCGTGAATGAAGCACTGACAGAAAGCTAGCAAGGAGATTACTTTCTCTCTCTCTCTCTCTCTCTCTCTCTCTCTCTCTCTCTCTCTCTCTCTCTCTCTCTCTCTCTCTCTCTCTCTCTCTCTCTCTCTCTCCCACTCACAGACCAACTTGATCTCACGAGCCGCTGGGGGTGGAGTGCCATTCGTCTGGCAAGCGAGACTACAGAGCCAGACTCAGATCCAGAGACACACAGATCCAGGCAGACACACGTGCACACACACATGTGACAGAGCAACTTCAATAGGAACTGCATTCACTGAAATCACAATTATGCTCTCCCTCCCCTCAATTTCTATAGCATATATTATTGCCATATGATGGGATTGAAATGCTATACTTACATGTTATCACAGATCCTGATTGCAAATCATGTTACTTATATTAGATGCTTGAAATAATGCATATCTGCAATGTTTTGTTGGCTTGCATTCTGTCAGGTCCTAGAGCCTTGGGACAGTGGCATTTAATCATTTTAGAGTACAGATTACCTGTAAAATGGGTCAGCCAAATAGCCTTTATCCCTCAGATAATCAATCAAAAACTGGATTGGGTAACTAGGATTGTGACATCATAGCCTCACTAGCATGAGACAACTTTTAGCCTATTTAAGTCAAACATGCATTCAACGAGTGTACTCAATGTACAGTCTACAGAAATTGCTGTATGATACAGTGCATCTCGTCATGGACAAACTAATCATTTTGGATGGCTGTCAATACCTTGGAACTGTTAACAGTCAATCTAGGCTAGTGTAATGAATTTCAAATATGTAAGACAGGTAAGAAAATAACGTTTGCAGCCTATAATCATTGCAATGTCATTTCAATCTGCAGGCTTTAGAGCTACAGCCTAACACAGAAGTATGTTACATGTGAAATATATAGGTTAGTAAAAATTGTCTACAGCATGGAGCTTTAGAAATAAAATCAAAACTTTTTAGCTAATAACAAAATGCTCCATGTAGTACAAAAAACGGAGACATACCAACAGCTAAATCCAAAACATATACGAGGATACACAGAGAAAAAGCACAAGTCATCTTCCCCGTTCGTGTGGTCAAATTGACACTCCATCTGTTTTTCAGGCGATAAATAGTTGATAAAGTGCCATCCACAATGCCCGCGGCACGGGATCTGGTCCCCATTCGGAACGCTTCATTCTGCACCAAAAGGCAGAGCTACTTTTCTGTTTCTGTCAAGCGACCAGTGAGAAAATAAATCCTCATCCCGATATTGCTTCCAGAATAGTGTGAGGATTAAAAACTACAACAGATTTGATGTGAATAAAGTCTCATCAGCTCTTTCGCGCTCTCTCAACACACGCTTACGCGTGCGTGCGCAAACACCTTGGTGCTTCCCCTCTCTCTCACATTACATATATATACATATATACATATACGGTGCCATTCAAAAGTTGACACACCTACTCATTCCATTGTAGAATAATAGTGAATACATCAAAACTATGAAATAACACATATGGAATCATGTAGTAACAAAAAAAAAAGTGTTATAAAATATATTTGGATTTGTTTATTTGAGATTCTTCAAAGTAGCCACCCTTTGCCTTTGCACAGCTTTGCACACTCTCGGCATTCTCTCAACCAGCTTCATGAGGTAGTCATCTGGAATACATTTTAATTTCAAACAGGTGTGCCTTGTTAAAAGTTAATTTGTGGAATTTCTTTCCTTCTTAATGTGTTTGAGCCTATCAGTTGTGTTGTGACAAGGTATGTGTTATACAGAAGATAGCCCTATTTGGTAAAAGTCCCTATTATGGCAAGAACAGCTCAAATAAGCAAAGAGAAACAACAAACCATCATTAGACATGAAGGTCAGTCAATCTGGAAAAGTTCTAGAACTTTGAACGTTTCTTCAAGTGCAGTCGCAAAAACCATCAAAAACCATTGCTATGATGAAACTGGCTCTCATGAGGACCGCCACAGGAAAGGAAGACCCAGAGTTACCTCAGCTGCAGAGGATAAGTTCATTAGAGTTACCAGTCTCAGAAATTGCAGCCCAAATAAATGCTTCAGAGTGTTCAATTAACAGGCACATCTCAACATCAACTGTTAAGAAACTGCGTGAATCAGGCCTTCGTGGTACAATTGCTGCAAAGAAACCACAACTAAAGGACACCTTTAAGAAGAGACTTGCCTGGGCCAAGAAACACGAGCAATGGACATCAGACCGGTGTAAATCTGTCCTTTGATCTGATAAGTCCAAATGTGAGATTTTTGGTTCCAACTGCATGTCTTTGTGAGATGCAGAGTAGATGAAAGGATGATTTCTGCGTGGTTCCTACAGTGAAGCAAGGAGGAGGAGGTGTGATGGAGTGGGGGTGCTGGTGACACTGTCATTTATTTATAATTCAAGATACACTTAACCAGCATGGCTACCACAGCATTCTGTAGTGATACACCGTCCCATCTGGTTTGCGCTTAGTGGGGCTATCATTTTTTTTCAACAATGTCCCAACACACCTCCAGGCTGTGTAAGGGCTATTTGACCAAGAAGGAGAGTGATGGAGTGCTGCATCAGATGACCTGGCCTCCACAGTCACCCGACCTCAACCCAATAGAGATAGTTTGGGATGAGTTGGACCGCAGAGTGAAGGAAAAACAGCCAATAAGTGCTCAGCATATGTGGGAACTCCTTCAAGACTGTTGGAAAAGCATTCCAAGCTGGTTGAGCGAATGCCAAGAGTGTGCAAAGCTGTTATCAAGGCAAAGGGTGGATACTTTGAAGAATCTGAAATATATTTTGATTTGTTTAACACTCTTTTGGTTCCTACATGATTCCGTATGTGTTATTTCATAGTTTAGAAGTCTTCACTAATATGCTACAATGTAGAAAATAGTAAAGTCTTCCTTGCTGAGTGGCCTTTCAGGTTGTGTCGATATAGGACACATTTTACTGTGGCTATAGATACTTTTGTACCGGTTTCCTCCAGCATCTTCACAAGGTCCTTTGCTGTTGTTCTGGGATTGATTTGCACTTTTCGCACCAAAGTACGTTCATCTCTTGGTGATATAACGCGTCTCCTTCCTGAGCGGTATGACGGCTGCGTGGTCCCATGGTGTTTATATTTACGTACTATTGTTTGTACAGATGAACGTGGTACCTTCAGACATTTGGAAATTGATCCCAAGGATGAACCAGACTTGTGGAGGTCTACAATTTATTTTCTGAGGTCTTGGCTGATTTCTTTGGATTTTCCCATGATGTCAAGCAGAGAGGCACTGAGTTTGAAGGTAGGCCTTGAAATACATCCACAGTTACACCTCCAATTGACTCAAATTATGGCAATTAGCTTCTAAAGCCATTACATAATTTTCTGGAATTTTCCAAGCTGTTTAAAGGCACAGACAACTTAGTGTATGGAAACTTCTGACCCACTGGAATTGTGATACAGTGAATTATAAGTGAAATAATCTGTTTGTAAACAATTATTGGAAAAATTACTTGTGTCATGCACAAAGTAGCTGTCCTAACCCACTTGCCAAAACTATAGTTTGTTAACAATAAATTTAAGGAGTGGTTGAAAAACGAGTTTTAGTGACTCCAACCTAAGTGTATATAAACTTCCGACTTCAACTATATGTATTGTATATAGTTTTTTTTGTGATGTGGTTTTCATGTAAGCCCTTGGGCTTCAAACCTCACCTGCACATCTTTTAAAAATTTGTTTTAATCTGTATATCACTTGTTTTCTTTGGTGCAAATAAATGTAACTAAATTAAACAGTAGAAGACCCACTGCAAATACCCAGGGTGCACTTCATCTCATGTTAGTGCTCTACAATGAACAACAAGCTTCTCAGGCTCGCTCCGTCTTCTGAGCAGACACCATGACAGACAGCTGTCATCTACTGTATCTAACAGAGGACATTGTAGGCCTTCAATACAGTACACCCAGTCCAATTATTTTGAATTATACGGTGATCAGAGAAATAAACACTGGCACTGTTGTGAGACTTGATTCTTCTGAAAATAGGCACACTCAAGGCCTAAGCTTATGCTTGAAGCCTGCAAGCATTGACTCTGCGAAGGAGGAGGTCGTGAATGAAGCACTGACAGAAAGCTAGCAAGGAGATTACTTTCTCTCTCTCTCTCTCTCTCTCTCTCTCTCTCTCTCTCTCTCTCTCTCTCTCTCTCTCTCTCTCTCTCTCTCTCCCACTCACAGACCAACTTGATCTCACGAGCCGCTGGGGGTGGAGTGTCATTCGTCTGGCAAGCGAGACTACAGAGCCAGACTCAGATCCAGAGACACACAGATCCAGGCAGACACACGTGCACACACACATGTGACAGAGCAACTTCAATAGGAACTGCATTCACTGAAATCACAATTATGCTCTCCCTCCCCTCAATTTCTATAGCATATATTATTGCCATATGATGGGATTGAAATGCTATACTTACATGTTATCACAGATCCTGATTGCAAATCATGTTACTTATATTAGATGCTTGAAATAATGCATATCTGCAATGTTTTGTTGGCTTGCATTCTGTCAGGTCCTAGAGCCTTGGGACAGTGGCATTTAATCATTTTAGAGTACAGATTACCTGTAAAATGGGTCAGCCAAATAGCCTTTATCCCTCAGATAATCAATCAAAAACTGGATTGGGTAACTAGGATTGTGACATCATAGCCTCACTAGCATGAGACAACTTTTAGCCTATTTAAGTCAAACATGCATTCAACGAGTGTACTCAATGTACAGTCTACAGAAATTGCTGTATGATACAGTGCATCTCGTCATGGACAAACTAATCATTTTGGATGGCTGTCAATACCTTGGAACTGTTAACAGTCAATCTAGGCTAGTGTAATGAATTTCAAATATGTAAGACAGGTAAGAAAATAACGTTTGCAGCCTATAATCATTGCAATGTCATTTCAATCTGCAGGCTTTAGAGCTACAGCCTAACACAGAAGTATGTTACATGTGAAATATATAGGTTAGTAAAAATTGTCTACAGCATGGAGCTTTAGAAATAAAATCAAAACTTTTTAGCTAATAACAAAATGCTCCATGTAGTACAAAAAACGGAGACATACCAACAGCTAAATCCAAAACATATACGAGGATACACAGAGAAAAAGCACAAGTCATCTTCCCCGTTCGTGTGGTCAAATTGACACTCCATCTGTTTTTCAGGCGATAAATAGTTGATAAAGTGCCATCCACAATGCCCGCGGCACGGGATCTGGTCCCCATTCGGAACGCTTCATTCTGCACCAAAAGGCAGAGCTACTTTTCTGTTTCTGTCAAGCGACCAGTGAGAAAATAAATCCTCATCCCGATATTGCTTCCAGAATAGTGTGAGGATTAAAAACTACAACAGATTTGATGTGAATAAAGTCTCATCAGCTCTTTCGCGCTCTCTCAACACACGCTTACGCGTGCGTGCGCAAACACCTTGGTGCTTCCCCTCTCTCTCACATTACATATATATACATATATACATATACGGTGCCATTCAAAAGTTGACACACCTACTCATTCCATTGTAGAATAATAGTGAATACATCAAAACTATGAAATAACACATATGGAATCATGTAGTAACAAAAAAAAAAGTGTTATAAAATATATTTGGATTTGTTTATTTGAGATTCTTCAAAGTAGCCACCCTTTGCCTTTGCACAGCTTTGCACACTCTCGGCATTCTCTCAACCAGCTTCATGAGGTAGTCATCTGGAATACATTTTAATTTCAAACAGGTGTGCCTTGTTAAAAGTTAATTTGTGGAATTTCTTTCCTTCTTAATGTGTTTGAGCCTATCAGTTGTGTTGTGACAAGGTATGTGTTATACAGAAGATAGCCCTATTTGGTAAAAGTCCCTATTATGGCAAGAACAGCTCAAATAAGCAAAGAGAAACAACAAACCATCATTAGACATGAAGGTCAGTCAATCTGGAAAAGTTCTAGAACTTTGAACGTTTCTTCAAGTGCAGTCGCAAAAACCATCAAAAACCATTGCTATGATGAAACTGGCTCTCATGAGGACCGCCACAGGAAAGGAAGACCCAGAGTTACCTCAGCTGCAGAGGATAAGTTCATTAGAGTTACCAGTCTCAGAAATTGCAGCCCAAATAAATGCTTCAGAGTGTTCAATTAACAGGCACATCTCAACATCAACTGTTAAGAAACTGCGTGAATCAGGCCTTCGTGGTACAATTGCTGCAAAGAAACCACAACTAAAGGACACCTTTAAGAAGAGACTTGCCTGGGCCAAGAAACACGAGCAATGGACATCAGACCGGTGTAAATCTGTCCTTTGATCTGATAAGTCCAAATGTGAGATTTTTGGTTCCAACTGCATGTCTTTGTGAGATGCAGAGTAGATGAAAGGATGATTTCTGCGTGGTTCCTACAGTGAAGCAAGGAGGAGGAGGTGTGATGGAGTGGGGGTGCTGGTGACACTGTCATTTATTTATAATTCAAGATACACTTAACCAGCATGGCTACCACAGCATTCTGTAGTGATACACCGTCCCATCTGGTTTGCGCTTAGTGGGGCTATCATTTTTTTTCAACAATGTCCCAACACACCTCCAGGCTGTGTAAGGGCTATTTGACCAAGAAGGAGAGTGATGGAGTGCTGCATCAGATGACCTGGCCTCCACAGTCACCCGACCTCAACCCAATAGAGATAGTTTGGGATGAGTTGGACCGCAGAGTGAAGGAAAAACAGCCAATAAGTGCTCAGCATATGTGGGAACTCCTTCAAGACTGTTGGAAAAGCATTCCAAGCTGGTTGAGCGAATGCCAAGAGTGTGCAAAGCTGTTATCAAGGCAAAGGGTGGATACTTTGAAGAATCTGAAATATATTTTGATTTGTTTAACACTCTTTTGGTTCCTACATGATTCCGTATGTGTTATTTCATAGTTTAGAAGTCTTCACTAATATGCTACAATGTAGAAAATAGTAAAGTCTTCCTTGCTGAGTGGCCTTTCAGGTTGTGTCGATATAGGACACATTTTACTGTGGCTATAGATACTTTTGTACCGGTTTCCTCCAGCATCTTCACAAGGTCCTTTGCTGTTGTTCTGGGATTGATTTGCACTTTTCGCACCAAAGTACGTTCATCTCTTGGTGATATAACGCGTCTCCTTCCTGAGCGGTATGACGGCTGCGTGGTCCCATGGTGTTTATATTTACGTACTATTGTTTGTACAGATGAACGTGGTACCTTCAGACATTTGGAAATTGATCCCAAGGATGAACCAGACTTGTGGAGGTCTACAATTTATTTTCTGAGGTCTTGGCTGATTTCTTTGGATTTTCCCATGATGTCAAGCAGAGAGGCACTGAGTTTGAAGGTAGGCCTTGAAATACATCCACAGTTACACCTCCAATTGACTCAAATTATGGCAATTAGCTTCTAAAGCCATTACATAATTTTCTGGAATTTTCCAAGCTGTTTAAAGGCACAGACAACTTAGTGTATGGAAACTTCTGACCCACTGGAATTGTGATACAGTGAATTATAAGTGAAATAATCTGTTTGTAAACAATTATTGGAAAAATTACTTGTGTCATGCACAAAGTAGCTGTCCTAACCCACTTGCCAAAACTATAGTTTGTTAACAATAAATTTAAGGAGTGGTTGAAAAACGAGTTTTAGTGACTCCAACCTAAGTGTATATAAACTTCCGACTTCAACTATATGTATTGTATATAGTTTTTTTTGTGATGTGGTTTTCATGTAAGCCCTTGGGCTTCAAACCTCACCTGCACATCTTTTAAAAATTTGTTTTAATCTGTATATCACTTGTTTTCTTTGGTGCAAATAAATGTAACTAAATTAAACAGTAGAAGACCCACTGCAAATACCCAGGGTGCACTTCATCTCATGTTAGTGCTCTACAATGAACAACAAGCTTCTCAGGCTCGCTCCGTCTTCTGAGCAGACACCATGACAGACAGCTGTCATCTACTGTATCTAACAGAGGACATTGTAGGCCTTCAATACAGTACACCCAGTCCAATTATTTTGAATTATACGGTGATCAGAGAAATAAACACTGGCACTGTTGTGAGACTTGATTCTTCTGAAAATAGGCACACTCAAGGCCTAAGCTTATGCTTGAAGCCTGCAAGCATTGACTCTGCGAAGGAGGAGGTCGTGAATGAAGCACTGACAGAAAGCTAGCAAGGAGATTACTTTCTCTCTCTCTCTCTCTCTCTCTCTCTCTCTCTCTCTCTCTCTCTCTCTCTCTCTCTCTCTCTCTCTCTCTCTCTCTCTCCCACTCACAGACCAACTTGATCTCACGAGCCGCTGGGGGTGGAGTGCCATTCGTCTGGCAAGCGAGACTACAGAGCCAGACTCAGATCCAGAGACACACAGATCCAGGCAGACACACGTGCACACACACATGTGACAGAGCAACTTCAATAGGAACTGCATTCACTGAAATCACAATTATGCTCTCCCTCCCCTCAATTTCTATAGCATATATTATTGCCATATGATGGGATTGAAATGCTATACTTACATGTTATCACAGATCCTGATTGCAAATCATGTTACTTATATTAGATGCTTGAAATAATGCATATCTGCAATGTTTTGTTGGCTTGCATTCTGTCAGGTCCTAGAGCCTTGGGACAGTGGCATTTAATCATTTTAGAGTACAGATTACCTGTAAAATGGGTCAGCCAAATAGCCTTTATCCCTCAGATAATCAATCAAAAACTGGATTGGGTAACTAGGATTGTGACATCATAGCCTCACTAGCATGAGACAACTTTTAGCCTATTTAAGTCAAACATGCATTCAACGAGTGTACTCAATGTACAGTCTACAGAAATTGCTGTATGATACAGTGCATCTCGTCATGGACAAACTAATCATTTTGGATGGCTGTCAATACCTTGGAACTGTTAACAGTCAATCTAGGCTAGTGTAATGAATTTCAAATATGTAAGACAGGTAAGAAAATAACGTTTGCAGCCTATAATCATTGCAATGTCATTTCAATCTGCAGGCTTTAGAGCTACAGCCTAACACAGAAGTATGTTACATGTGAAATATATAGGTTAGTAAAAATTGTCTACAGCATGGAGCTTTAGAAATAAAATCAAAACTTTTTAGCTAATAACAAAATGCTCCATGTAGTACAAAAAACGGAGACATACCAACAGCTAAATCCAAAACATATACGAGGATACACAGAGAAAAAGCACAAGTCATCTTCCCCGTTCGTGTGGTCAAATTGACACTCCATCTGTTTTTCAGGCGATAAATAGTTGATAAAGTGCCATCCACAATGCCCGCGGCACGGGATCTGGTCCCCATTCGGAACGCTTCATTCTGCACCAAAAGGCAGAGCTACTTTTCTGTTTCTGTCAAGCGACCAGTGAGAAAATAAATCCTCATCCCGATATTGCTTCCAGAATAGTGTGAGGATTAAAAACTACAACAGATTTGATGTGAATAAAGTCTCATCAGCTCTTTCGCGCTCTCTCAACACACGCTTACGCGTGCGTGCGCAAACACCTTGGTGCTTCCCCTCTCTCTCACATTACATATATATACATATATACATATACGGTGCCATTCAAAAGTTGACACACCTACTCATTCCATTGTAGAATAATAGTGAATACATCAAAACTATGAAATAACACATATGGAATCATGTAGTAACAAAAAAAAAAGTGTTATAAAATATATTTGGATTTGTTTATTTGAGATTCTTCAAAGTAGCCACCCTTTGCCTTTGCACAGCTTTGCACACTCTCGGCATTCTCTCAACCAGCTTCATGAGGTAGTCATCTGGAATACATTTTAATTTCAAACAGGTGTGCCTTGTTAAAAGTTAATTTGTGGAATTTCTTTCCTTCTTAATGTGTTTGAGCCTATCAGTTGTGTTGTGACAAGGTATGTGTTATACAGAAGATAGCCCTATTTGGTAAAAGTCCCTATTATGGCAAGAACAGCTCAAATAAGCAAAGAGAAACAACAAACCATCATTAGACATGAAGGTCAGTCAATCTGGAAAAGTTCTAGAACTTTGAACGTTTCTTCAAGTGCAGTCGCAAAAACCATCAAAAACCATTGCTATGATGAAACTGGCTCTCATGAGGACCGCCACAGGAAAGGAAGACCCAGAGTTACCTCAGCTGCAGAGGATAAGTTCATTAGAGTTACCAGTCTCAGAAATTGCAGCCCAAATAAATGCTTCAGAGTGTTCAATTAACAGGCACATCTCAACATCAACTGTTAAGAAACTGCGTGAATCAGGCCTTCGTGGTACAATTGCTGCAAAGAAACCACAACTAAAGGACACCTTTAAGAAGAGACTTGCCTGGGCCAAGAAACACGAGCAATGGACATCAGACCGGTGTAAATCTGTCCTTTGATCTGATAAGTCCAAATGTGAGATTTTTGGTTCCAACTGCATGTCTTTGTGAGATGCAGAGTAGATGAAAGGATGATTTCTGCGTGGTTCCTACAGTGAAGCAAGGAGGAGGAGGTGTGATGGAGTGGGGGTGCTGGTGACACTGTCATTTATTTATAATTCAAGATACACTTAACCAGCATGGCTACCACAGCATTCTGTAGTGATACACCGTCCCATCTGGTTTGCGCTTAGTGGGGCTATCATTTTTTTTCAACAATGTCCCAACACACCTCCAGGCTGTGTAAGGGCTATTTGACCAAGAAGGAGAGTGATGGAGTGCTGCATCAGATGACCTGGCCTCCACAGTCACCCGACCTCAACCCAATAGAGATAGTTTGGGATGAGTTGGACCGCAGAGTGAAGGAAAAACAGCCAATAAGTGCTCAGCATATGTGGGAACTCCTTCAAGACTGTTGGAAAAGCATTCCAAGCTGGTTGAGCGAATGCCAAGAGTGTGCAAAGCTGTTATCAAGGCAAAGGGTGGATACTTTGAAGAATCTGAAATATATTTTGATTTGTTTAACACTCTTTTGGTTCCTACATGATTCCGTATGTGTTATTTCATAGTTTAGAAGTCTTCACTAATATGCTACAATGTAGAAAATAGTAAAAAGAAAAACCCTTGAATGAGTAGGTGTGTCCAAACTTTTGACTGGTACTGCATATATACACTGAGTGTACACCCCCCCCCCCCCCCACCCATACCCCTCCCCAATTTGTCAGGACTCTACATGGTGTCGAAAGCGTTCCACAGGTTAGCTGGCCCATTTTGACTCCAATGCTTCCAACAGTTGTGTCATGTTGGCTGGATGGCATTTTGGTGGTGGACCATTCTTGATAAACACAAGAAACTGTTGAGCATGAAAAACCCAGTAGTGTTGCAGTTCTTGACACAAACCAGTGCGCCTGGCACCTACTACCATACTCTGTTCAAAGGCACTTAAATATTTTAGGTTGTCCATTCACCCTCTGAATGGCACACATACATAATCCATGTCTCAGGTCTTCAAAATCTCCTCTCCATCTACACGGATTGATGCCACTTGTTAAATCCACTTCAATAACTATAAGGGATCATAGCTTTCACCTGGTCAGTCTATTCCATGGAAAGAGCAAGTGCCCTTAATGGTTTGTACTCTGTGTATTTATTTAATGCATTTTAGGATACATGTGAAATATAAAAACATTGGCCAAATTTATTTTGTATGCATTTTTAAATGTATTTTAATGCTTGACATAAGTTTTTTTACAAACAAATGTTTCACATGTATTTTTTTCGACACACACACACACACACAGTAGCACCATGTCCCCCTCGGTGTCCAAGATAATAATGGTAGTCTGTTAGCTTGTATCTCAACTGCCTCCCCAAAGGCATTCACTGAGTTGGCAAAAATCAGCAAAAGAGCCTGTATCAGACCATGATCTCTTTATTCAAATAACAAAGTAACACACTGTAAACACACTGTCCAAAATAAGTACCTGTCAAGCATAAAGTAGCTGAGACATTCTTTCCCTTGGTGCTTTTTCTTCTTCACATCTTCTGGATTATTGAAATGGAAAACAGGACATTAGACAAAATCCTCACAGAAAGACAGGACAAGATGTTATTACACAGTATGTTGATCATCAAGTTGATTTTAGAGAAATGTTATATGTAGATTTCTCTTTTTCCCCCCAAAAGCGGGATACCTGTCAGTGTACTGTATCTCTACTTTACATTAAGTTAACTGGTAACACTTTACATGAACGTACCCTTTAAGGTGGTGGGGGGGGGGGGGGGGGGTGTAAAGAGTTTAGAAGTACTTTATAAACATGCTCCCATACACCCTAACATTAACATTAGCTGTCATGTTGTGTGTTAGCAACACACGTGATACACTGGCAATAGGAGTCAATTAGAGTGACAACAAGAATCGAAATCGAACATTCGTAACTGTCACTTTTCAATCACTTGTCAATTATACTTTTTTCAAGAACGTGCAAAATGCAAAATTATGTGGAGTGAACCTCCTCAAATTCCATTTGACGAGACCCCCTGGTCTAGATCTGCCAGACTGAAGAAGCATCTGCTGGGAGGAGTGTGTGTGAGGTCCTGAAACATGTCAAACACAGTTTGCAGCACACCACTACTCCCTCAGACTCCATCCAGAAATCCAACCACCAAGGTGGTAGAGGAATGTACCATCCTTTATAGCCCTTCATGACAGTCTAGTCATCCTGAATATATATTGTTTAATAGTCTCTTCTTCATAGAGCACGCAATACATCAGGCGAGTGGGAGGAGCCTGCGGAGCCAGCTCTCGTCTCGTCCAATCAGTCTTGTATCCTCATGGACTCACTGTTAGTGGGAGTTGCCAAACCATGAGCGTACTTTCATCTGGGTCCCCATTGGCTGCTATAGTCTCCTCCCCAAGTCGACGGAACCCCCTGCCTCCGGAGAAGACGGCAGCCGAGGTCACCTTGTCCTTCCCACGCCCCTCCCTGGCCGGGGTCTGCCCCCGTACCCATACCTCAGGGTCCTCGCTCAGCTCGTAGATAGAGCCGTCCTCAGGGCTGTGCTCCGGGGTCTCCGGTGGGGCGTCACATGGGCTCTGGTCGGGTTCGGCTGTCAGCAGCTTGCCGGGCAGCTGGGTGGTTGAGCGGAGGCGATACTGAAGCAGCATTCCCTTGGCCTTGGTGGGCTCTCCCTGAGGGGAGGAGCAGTCAGGTTGCGAGAGTGACTCCTGGGACAATTCATTCCTCCGCTCCCCACCCTCTCCTCCTCCCGCTCCCCCATTGGCCTGGTCGGCAGTCTCGCAGACAGAATCCCGTTTGAGCATGTCTGGGGACAGGGTGCTGGAGGTGACCACAAGGAAATCCACAGGGCCACAGTGAGCGTTTAGAGACGTCATCCCTTTACCTATGGGACAAATAGCACACAAGGCCTCGGTTAGAAAACACACAACTTGATTGGTGGGTTGGTTGGTTGATTTTATTACACAATTATAATACATAATACAGCCAGTCACACCAAAGCAATGGGAGTAACCGGATGCCAGTTTTCATGTGAAAACGTCAGTTGTGTCTGTGCTAAGCCTGACCTGTTATTTTGGGGATACCCTCCAGTTTGGGCACGGGCAGGGTGACGATGATGCCCTGGGCAGTGCCCACCCACAGCAGCCCCTGGCAAATGAGTAGGCTGGTGACCCGGACGCTGCCCTGCTGCCCTGGAAGAGAGACACAACCACCATTCTGTCACTTCCTCCTGTTCATGTCAACGTTACAGTTGCCCTCGTCAACATTTATGATCCATTCCTAGCCTCTATGCCAGCCTCTTGTGTATATCTGAAATTATTTAATAGATTATCACCAGGGGTTAAATTACACCTAGCCTTACATAGGGCAATGTGGAGCTAATACCAGTTTCTCATACCTGTATCCAATCCTTTTAGACCTACACAAGTGTCTAAGGACTGGTTTTGAATCATGTAAGTGAAACAAGTGGTCGGTAACCTGTGACCTTCTACACTGTACTTGCCTGGGCTGAGGAAGGTGGAGCGTGTGGAGATGTTGATCTCCTGCAGGTGCTCCAGTGTCTCCGTGTGGAACAGGCGGATGGATGAGCCCTCGGAGAAGGCCATCCACACCCCTCCCCCCGCCCGCACCATGTGACTCACACTGACCAGTGGCTCAGGGTGCGCGTCAAAACTCTTTCAGAGGGGGAGAGAGAATTAGTGAATGAATGAGAAAGAGGTGTTATGATCCAGCGAGATAGGAGAGAGGTTGTCAATTCACGTGTCCTTTCCTTACTAGCTACAGTATCATATTACACCTATCCAATCCTTTTCGGGTCATATAGTCGCTCTGTCCCTCTTCTCTTCCTCATTCCTTCAGCCCTCTGTAAATGAGGGTGTATAGAAGGGTGTGTTTTGCTAACCTGTGTGTGGAGGCTGGAGCCCTGGATGACGGTGACGTGGTTGGCACAGCTGGCCCACACAGCATTCTCTAGGGTTAGGAGGGTGCGGATGGGGCCACTGCCCACAGTCACCAGCCTGCACGATTCAGGGTCCCACAGCCCCTCTGGAAAAAAGAGAAAATGGTCAATGTTAATGATGGTTACTTATTTATATATCACATTGACTTAACCAGGTAGATTATTGAGAACACCATAGAGAAACATTATTATTATATTCAATTTAAGTCTATGAGAGCACTGTTCAGGAGAGTGTAGTGGTACAACAGCAGACTGAGAGGCAGACCTATAGGCCTATAGTATGTTCATCTTGATGTTGTCTTGTAACTTGTAATGGAATACCTTGATTATACAAGGACATGGCAGGATACAATATTATACAGTTGGTTTGCGGTCTCACCTCCACTCTTCCGAGCATAAACAGACACTTTTCCATTCCCCAGCCCAGCGAACAGGAAGGAGGCAGAGTGTTTCAGGCACAGAACTGGACAACTGTCTGGGTTGGAGAAGGTCAGCAGGCACTGGGTCGAAGTGTCCACGGTACCGTACACATGAATGCTGGGAAATGGAGTTCATGAGAAATAGGGTGACCTTTTACTAGTTATATGACAATGACATGAGGCAACTTGAATTCTACTGATAGAGTTGTGTGTGGCCACTTGGGCTGATACGTTCCGGTTTCTACTAACATTGATATGGACAATACAAAAGTCACAATGAACTGAATGGTAAATGTTAAGTCTGGCACTTTTTTCTGATTTGTTGGGTCCTTGGAGAATAGTGGATAACCAAATCCAAAAGGTGCAGCATGAAAAATTCAGCCATGTTCACTAAACACATGGGTGTCAGCATATTGTGTAAACTCATTCTGCAGTGTTTGCTTGTACTACAGTACACACAATGACTCACTTGCCATCCTGCAGGCCTACACAGATGGTGTTGCCAGTCCTGGCTGTGCTCTTGACAGCAGCCTCCCCCTCCCCTTCCTCCTCTGTGGGACAAGGCTCCATCACGTGATCCAGACACAGGACTGGCGCCCCCATCTGGATGGACTTGACCATGCGCGGCATGGAGCGGTTCAGAGAGAAGATTTCCACTTGACCATGGTTGCGGTCACCTCCACTGGCCACCTGGTCATGACAGATACAGGATGTTAATGGGGCTGACCAGCTATCGAACACAGGTCTACTGCGTGACTCTAGATCACCTGAGCCCGTTGAGCAAAAAAAGAGCTAAAGCCTAGGCTTAGGTTACTCATCACATGAACCATTATAGTTAATTGGACCACCTTCGCTACACTTCACCACAACTCAACCACGGTTTGCAGTACTCACCCAAAGGTAGCCCTGTGGCAGAGAGGTGCTGGCTGCAGAGAATGCCAGCAGGGCACATTGGACCGGGTTGTGAAGGGCCGTCTCCAGCTACAGACACAACAAACGCTCACTTTTACCCACAGACCTACTGTACTCAGTTATATAGCTACACGGAGTCTACGAAACGTTAGGAATACCTTCTTAATATTGAGTTGCACCACCTTTTACCCTCAGAACAGCCTGAATTCATAGGGCATGGACTCTACAAGGTGTCGAAAGCGATCCATAGGGAAGCTGGCCCTTGTTGACTCCAGTGTGTCCCACAGTTCTGTCAAGTTGGCTGGATGTCCTTTGGGTGGTGGACCATTTTTGATACACACGGGAAACTGTTGAGCGTGAAAAACCCAGCAGCGTTGCAGTTGACACTCAAACCGGTGCTTTTGGCACTTACTACCATACCCCGTTCAAAGGCACTTAAATATTTTGCGTTGCCCATTCACCCTCTGAATGGCACACATACATGTCTCAATTGTCTCAAGGCTTACAAATCCTTCTTTAACCTGTCTCCTCCCCTTCATCTACACTGATTGAAGTGGATTTAATCTCAATGTATATGTATTCGGGATTATAGACAATATATTGTATATTATAGCTAAATTCTGTCTATGAACGGGATATAACAGCAGCCCAGTGAATGTTTTAGCTGACCGTTCCTTTACCTCAGTAGCTTCATAGCATTATAAGAACATTTCTGGAACATCCTGCTAGACTTGATGTTCACACTCATGACAGCCTTATTCAAATGAAGCTGAGCTGTGGTTCTGGGTGCTAAGATTACACTCTGTGTAGTAAATTGTTTTGTTGAATAATTGAATCCAAATGTATTTATATTTGCAGCTGAAGACTAATTAGATTTCCAATGGGGTTTGATTGGACGAGGCAGATGATATTAGAGGAACAGGGATCAAAACAAATCAGCATGTTCTTTTCACACACACACACACACACACACACACTGAAGCCATATAACAAATTTGTTGACCCACAATAATGCAACATATGGATGATAATTGGAACATTGTGCATGTCCTCAAACAGAGTCTAGTCCATCGTCTCCGTATACCCTGCAGTGGTGTGAAGTCCCATGATAACTGGCATCTGCCACTGCTGCTGCATTTCCATACAAATGGTGTACATGTATATTTTCGCCAGGAGGACATTTTAAAAACGCCATCCAACACACACAAGCTCTCTTTTCAGAGACAGGCATCTGAATTTCAAATAGTTAAGATGAAGGGAATGGTGGTGAACAGTATGTAAGAGCTTGGAGGAGTGGAGGGAGTGTGGATACCCTTCCAGAAAAGAACACCGGGTTGCATTCAAAATGGCACCCTATTCCCTATATAGTGCACTACTTTTCACCAGAGCCCACACAGGGGGAATAGGGTGCCATTTTGGATGCATGTTGGTCTGTGATTTACTG
The DNA here is from genome assembly GCF_057628025.1 of Oncorhynchus mykiss. Taxonomy (NCBI): domain Eukaryota; kingdom Metazoa; phylum Chordata; class Actinopteri; order Salmoniformes; family Salmonidae; genus Oncorhynchus; species Oncorhynchus mykiss. The sequence goes on from NC_143037.1 coordinate 56,354,258, forward strand.
TTTACTTGTAATTTATGCAGGCATAATTGTGGGAGAGCCTTTCCGGAGAGTCCAGGGGGGGTTTAGTTTAGAGAAACCAGCCGTTAGTCTTTCAATTTCAACTTGAAAAGACTACTTGGAATGCCATCCAGCATTTTCCTCGCTTCATGGATTATCTTCAGCAGTCAATGGCCTCAGCCGAGTCCCCAGAAATAAGGTGCTTACCCTTTGATCTCTCCTTTATCCCTAGACACAGATACTATGAAAGCGGAAACTGAATCAGATTCACTTATTTTAAAGGTAGAGTATGACCAGCAGTTGAGTATGTTGATACGTTTTTGGCAGTGTGTGTTCAATCCTCAATCAAATGTATTTATAAAGCCCTTTTTACATCAGCAGTCACAAAGTGCTGTACAGATAACCGGTCTAAAATCCAAAAGAGCAAGCCATGCAGATGTACAAGCAAGGTGGCTAGGAAAAACTCTAGAAAGGCAGGAACCTATGAAGAAACCTAGAGAAGAACCAGGCTCAGAGGGTGGCCAGACCTCTTCTGAAAGGGGGGGAACTTAGATTATCACTAGATCGGACTGATGACATGACTCCAGATTGAAACAAACTATGTAATTCATTTTTGTGCATCTTTCAGTGGAGGCTGTGGGTGATCTCTTTGCTCAAAAAATGAAACAGAAGAATAATAGTACCCCATCTCCTTAACAGGACATGTACGCACGCACAAGCACACACTCCCACAGGCTTTTACAAAAAGTTTACTTTCAACTACAACTGCATTATTCTAATATAATGAGTAAGTTTGGCACATTCAAGGTGCCAACAATGCATATTTCATATCCTCTTCAATCCTCGTTTCTTTAACCCTGCCAGGCAAACTAAGGGGGTGTGTTAGCATGGCATATCATTACACCTTTCATCTCAACATATTTGCTTTTTACTCAATAATGGCTTCTTTTGTGACAGCTCAAAATACTGCTTTAAGTTACGGTGCAGATTTTTTCTCTCTGAGTAACGGAAATGTGCCGGGGGAAATGCGTAGATGAGACCAAGACTTCATATCATCATACCAATCATAATATAGATGAACTCAACTCAGCAGTCTTGAAATACAATCAAGTGTCGGTCATTGCAATGGTAATGTAGTGGTCCCTTAGATGGGCAAGGACTGCTGTTCTCCTCATGTGAGTGAAGGATTCCATTTCCTTTATCAAACAGCTTCCATAATCTCATCAGTCAGCCTTATCCAGCTCAGCTGCCAGGAGACGTAGCAGAGACTGGCAATGAATGAGATGGGACTATTGCATAAACTGCTAATCATAGCCTGTGACACACAGAAACCCCAGTCACACTTCCTTGAGTGGCAATTATTTGATGGTGTTCCGATTCCCGTTGGATCAAGCCAACGCCTGCTACCTCTTGCCTCTGCTCTCCGTTCGACAGCAAATCCAGCACTGTATCAGACACCTTCACTGAGCTTCCTCTCAGCTGTAGCTGCTTACCTTTTGGTCTTGTGTTTTGGAGGAGAAGATGGGAAGTCGGCAGGCTAGCAGGGGACACCAAAATGGATGTCTAGTCTTCCCATCATCCTCTGCAAACACCCAGCCTGGCGTGTTCTCTTCCCCTGTATCAACAGTGATACGTTTAGTTGTACACCTCTGCAACATCCTTTCCCAGTGGACAAATTATGACCAATATGCCAAAAAGCGCCAACATTTATTATTTCTGTGTTATGAGTCCAAAGCTGAGCTAGGTTTGCTATAATGTTAAATGGCATTGTTGGAGAGCTCGACTTACTCTTGGCTATCTTGGCGAGGTGTAGACGGTTGACCCAGGAGATCTTGCTGAGGGGACTGGGAGTGTTGAAAACCACCATGAAACTGACCGGTCGTCCAGATCTGAGGAGCAACAAAATGCATGCATTAACATGTAACACACGTGCATGAACACAGACAATCACAACAAAGGATGGTGTGGATGGGAGAGGGGGTGTGAGAGGGACTTCATGAACATCCAGACTACCCCTCAGCTCTCCCTGATCTAGCCCTGTCCCTACTTTCTAGGGCTATGGGCTAGTGGATATCTTTGTTAATGCTGGACCTTGAATTGCTTCAGTAGAGATTGAGTTTCAATCAGAAACATGAATAAACGTGTAAGCTCTAACTGCCCATTTTGGCATTTAAATGGAGAGTTGTAAAGATTCCAATAACAAACCACACAGGAATAGACTAGAGCTGAGAGAGTTCCATCCACAGCTTGGCAGTAGAGGATGAAGAATGTGCCAGGCCTTGCCACCCACTCCAAGCTGCCCTGCCATCTTCTTACAACCTACCCACACATACACCCCCCCCCCCACACATACACAGGGCCCCAGTTAACCTCCTGGGCACTCACTTGTCAGGCTTGCCTGGCACAGCCAGCCGCAGGCGGCACTTGTTGGCACACTGGATCTGTTCATCTTTGATGTGGATGAGCCTCTGCAGTGCAAGGCACCAGTCCTGCCCTACTGTTGTGTTCAGGTTCTGGAGAAAAACAAAAAAAAGAGGGTGGTAGAGGGATGGTATCACATGATAAACTGCCAATGTGATACTGTCTGTCCAGTTGGAAAGAAAACGTAGGTGTGCGAGTGTGTGTTTCTCTTACCTGGTAGGTGCCTTGTAAAGTCCCCACCAGCAGGGTGATGTTTTCAACCACATACAGGTCGTGTTGTAGCTCCTCCAGCTCCTGGTACAGTCTGGGAGGGCCCAGGAACACTTTACCTGGCACATACAGTCACATCTTCACTGTCTGCGTCATCATCACCATCCTCCATCTCATCCTATTCTTACTCCTCTTAAAGCAGGTGTGTCCAGTCTTATGTACAAAGGTCCGTTGTGGTTGAAGTCTTTCTCTGTCGTACATCTGATTCAACTAATTCTCTTTCTTGAGGTGTGGACTGTGATCAGCTGAATCAGGTGGCTGGAGAAAAAGACGACACCTATACCTGCCCTTTGCGGTAGGATATCCTGTCTCTGTCACCATCATTCTCTGGCATTTCAACAGTTAGGAAATGTCCTGCTGGGTTTCTCCACCAAAAGACTTCCACAGTAAGTTAACTCCAAATGAGACTGAACCGCAAAATAATACAGGGATGTTTATCTCAGAAATGAGACCGGAGGGACAACATCTGAACTACTCCCAGAGGGTTACAATGTAGCCTCTTTTATCACTCAATTATGGAACTGAAGCCTTTAGAGAGATTTCAAAACTAGTCAGTTCCTCCCAAGCAGGTACCCGGTAATAGAGTGGGAAAAGTTGCTTTTCATTACAATAGTATCTTGTCTTGAATGTGAAAGTGTACAATGCATCCTTTTTTTATTGAACTGAATGTGTGTTCTTACCTGGAACATTGGCAACGTTTGGCCGTTTCCCAGTATCTTTGCTCTGGAAGCTCTCCTGTCCCACCTCTACTACCTGCGTCTGCAGCAAGGGGGCACTCCACTTCACTGTGTATTTAGGACCAATGGGAACTAGACTGCTGATATCAGGGGGACCCCTAGTGGAGGAAACAGGAACACATTTCACTGGCCTGAACATAGAGATGTTCCCAAAACTTGTTCTCAATGGTGCCTCCCATGCTGTCCAAGAAGCCGTCACTACAAAGATATTGTCCTCTCTTTTCCATCTCTATGGGCCTGAACTATAAACAGGTTGGTTGTATAGCAACAAAAATGATGTGTGTGCAACTATGGGGCAAACCATAAAGGGTTGGCTTAGATTGTTGACAACATGTCAATTATATTTAGTCTCCAAATTGTTTTTGAATACAAATACAACTCTTGAGCAGTGGTTGTTTCGCAAATATATTGTTACAGATGTTGGTTAGTTAGCTATCACATTTTTGCCATATTAGCATAGACATGACATGAGTCAAAACAAGACATGGTATCAATAACAGCGAGCTGAAACGAGCCACCTGCGATTCTCCACATGGCAGCTTCTTGTCATTGTTGCTTGTTATCTGGTTGTTCAGAATCTTAACACTGTCACACTGGCTTCTGCCTCGTCGATGCGTGCATCATTTTTGTGAAAAAAACTTTGAATGTAAGAGATAATGCAAATGCAGTTCATTCTCTTGGTTGTTGGTGCATTGGGGGGGTTCTTGGTAGTGGGGAATGGAATTGCTTTTCTTCTGGGGGGGTGGGGGGGTGACTGTGGGAGGGGTCTCGAATGTTTGAGGGACAGCTATTGGGGAAAGTGGGGGGGGGATCTTGGAGGGTTCGGGCTTCACAAGATTGTGATCGTCAAAAAGGAAACTATGACATATTTTATATCACTATCATGCACACGCACCCTCACCCTCACACATAAGGATGGCTCTGTTGCGGAAAGACTGATACATGTTTGATAGTGTCTTGATGCTGTATTGTTTGTCCTTCATGTTCTAATACTTTAATGTTACCCCTTCCTTGTGTTTTATGTAATAAATAATTATTACAAAAATAATAGAAAAAGAGATAATGCAATCCTAACAGCAATTGAGAAATCCTGTTAAAAGTGTCAAGGCTCTTTGAATCAACAGCATGAAAGGAGGTCAAGGAATACGTAATGCAATTACAGTCCTTCTGATAAGTTGAATCCTTCTCCAAACACCAGCACCCCCTACTGATTTTCAGGGCACGTTACTAATCATCAATCCCCATAATTGTGCATGAGAAGAATTGTGATCTGTTCCTCCGGAAATGTGAAAGTTGGGGGCAAAGTTGGCATGAGGCATGAGCCGAATCAAGTAGGGTGCAACAAATAATTTATCAGGCTCTCTGATCAAAACTGAGGTTTTGAAGCGTAAAGTTGCAATACATTTTGGGGAAAACTTTACCTTTGTTCATTTATGACATTATCAGTGCCGTGATTCTCATATCTACAATAGTTGTGTTGGACAAGATGGAGAAAAAGAGAGTTGGTCGACATGAATACACAGTGTGGTTGTCATTCCACAACATGACATTAGACCAGTGGAGGCTGGTAGGAGGAGCTATAGGAGGACAGGCTCATTGTAATGGCTGGAATGGAATAAATAGAACAGAGTCAAACATGTGGTTCCCATATGTTTGATGTGTTTGATATCGTTCCATTTATTCCATTGCAGCCCGTCCTCCTATAGCTCCTCCCACCAGCTTCCTCCACATGAGACAGTATGTCTCGTACATAGATGATCTATGGTCTCATCCTGGTAGTGCTGACTTACTTGACGTTGATGTTTGCACAAATGAGGGTGTCGTTCAGCAGGAAAACTTTGCGCTCCTTGGACTTAAGGACCTGTCCTTTCTCCCCATACACTGTCTCAATCAGTACCTCACACAGTATCAGCTGCCTCTGGTCTGAGTTCAAGAGCTATAGAGGGGACACAAATATCACACATCACACACACACACACACACACACAACACACTTCCTCACTTACTCTTACACACAATGGAATTGACTAAAACATTTGTTTTTCAAATTTACCTTAAAAAGAAAAGATGTTGTTTTGAGAAAGACAGACAGACATTGGAAATCATTGGTGGTGTCTTTAGCATATGTATATACACACACACGTCACCTTGCTCAGTTGACGGTCACCAATGCTGCGTGCCAGCTGCTGGATTTCAGCGACCTGGTCAGCGACTCGTTTCTGCTCGTTCAGCCTCTCGGCCAACGTCTCCAGCTCAGTGAGGGCCAACTGCAGGGGCAGGCGGTCAGGGTGGGCCCGGGGAGTGTTCTTCAGCATGTCCTGAAGGAGGGAGGGAGAGAGCAAGTGGGGGGAGAAGGAGAGAGAGAGTGTGTGTGTGTGAGAGAGAATGAGAGAGAGAGATAGAAAACAGTCTTTAGTAACAGAGTATTCGGAAAGTATTCAGACCCCTTGACTTTTTCCCACAATTCCTTCGACCTCATAGCTTGGTTTTTGCTCTGACATGCACTGTCAACTGTGGTACCTTATAAAGACAGGTGTGTGCCTTTCCAAATCATGTCCAATCAATTGAATTTACCACAGGTGGACTCCAATCAAGTTGTAGAAACATCTTAAGGATGATCAATGGAAACAGGATGCACCCGAGATCAATTTCGAGTCCCATAGCAAAGGGTCTGAATACTTATGTAAATAAGTTGTTTTTAAATTTGTAATAAATTTGCAAAAATATCTAAAAAACTGTTTTCGCTTTGTCATTATGGGGTATTGCGTGTAGATTGATGAGTGAAAAAATGTATTTAATCCATTTTAGAATAAGGCTGTAATGTAACAAAATGTGGAAAAGGGAAGGGGTCTGAATACTTTCCAAATGCACTGAAGGGAGCCACATTTCACTACAAACACTCGCCCTCTCACTTCCTCAGGGGAATCCTATGAGTTCATTAATACTAAGAAAGCTGTCTGGGTTTCTACCTGACATGCTTGGCAGAGCACACTATAATAAGGCCTTTTTCCAAATACATATTTATGAGAAGGTTTTAAAATAGTTTAGTTTTTTCTTTGTTCCTCTTCTCGACACATGCTTTGTTCCATGGAGCTTAATAAACAATACTTCAACATAATCAACACAAACTAAAATAGAAGTAAAGATGAGTAAATGTTAGTGTACAGCCTATAGCATATATTTATATAGATCATGAACAAGTATTATACATGAATCTTCAAAAAGATAAGATGCTAGTTTTTGCTGTGTCTTGGTACTAACCTGTAGCAGCAGGATGAACTGAGGGAAGCGCTGGATTGGTTTAACCATAAGGCCATAAAGAGTGATTCTGTCAGGACTTGACACTTGCTTCTTCTGTGGGGGCACAAGCATAGAGGCCAAGTCAACAGGGAGGTCATTACATCGTATCTAAGAGGATGATATACAGTATATAGTAGCCCTGAGATGTCAAACACATTCTCACTTTCAAATTCAGAATTAACCGTCTGGATGCGAATCTGACTGACCATTTCACCAAATGCTACAAGAAAACATTGAATGCAAATAGATGCCAAACTTTTAACTTATTGCATACAAATAGATATACTGTAGCGGGAGAGGAAATAAGTCTAATTCATTGTAAACTGAATGATCAAAGAGGAGAGAGTAGGCCACCTTGAGAAACTCCAGGAAAGCTGGCTTGGAAATGCAGGCTTTCTTGATGAGCGCCATGGCGTTAGTGAAGTTGTTGACGTAGTCGCTGTACACGTCTAGTACCATTGACTTGGAAAACTGTGGAGAGAAAAATGGATGCAACATCCAGTCATATAATATTAGTGGAAGGATACATAGAAAATCTATCCTTTCCTTCTAAGTATTCCAACAGGGCCGTGTTCATTTGCGTTGTGTGTCCTAATGAACTGGAGCCTGGTCCCTGCACTTGGATAGATCCATCCTCCATACTGACCGAGGCCACAAAGAGGTCTCCGATCTTCTCACTGAGGTCCCACTCGGCCACACGGGATGCCAGGGCGATTTGGAACATTGAGTGGCACTGCAGGATCTCCCGCAGCCGGTAAAATATGGGCCGCACCTTCTTATCGCTCAGGATCCGGGCCTCTGGCTCAAGCAAGGGCTTCTGGTACTCCTGAGAGCAGCAAGGAGGAGAACCAATCAGAGTGATGCTCACTGATATCTGGTTAGCTGGACTCATCATCAGTGTTAACACCTATCCAGTCAGTTCAGATCTACACAGGTGCTGCAACCAGCCACCCGGAGGATGACCTCTGAAGTTAATGTCTGTGAATCAAAATGACTTCAGACTGTCTGGGTATGGTTCAAATGAAGTGTTGAAAAAAAGAACAGTGGAGGTCACTCACCACTAAGATTCTCTTGAGAGAGTCCACATAACTCCTCTCACTTTGTACAATGGAACCAACGATGTGGCGTCTGATAATCTGTTGGGTGCTAAGCCCCTTTGGCATAGGGCTCAGCTGGGGCGGTGGGTGCTTCACTTCAGACACCATCACGTCCAGATAACCAGCGTCATCATCACTCTCCTCTGTATGGTGACAGTGACATACCTTTAAACTCATTTGCCTATCTACCAATACTGCTCTGTTCTCACATGTCCTGAGGATATAGTGTAGCCCCAGCCCAGGGCCCTATTCATTAGGGAATGCAAATGTTTTGCAATAGAAAACATAAAATATGTGTTTCTTATTGAACATGTCAAGGTTGTCCCTGTATGTTTCAATCCATTTTCTACCATTTGGTGCCCAATGAATACGACCCAGCCCTGGCCTTGTGTCCTTGTCTGTGGTTGTCTGACACCTTGATGATGGAATTGACAGCCCAGTGCCTACCACAGCCACCTCAAGAACCGAATGAGTGACGTGTTAAATCTCTGATAAACTTCTTTGATAACTGGGACATTTCACTTTTACATTTGTTTAACCAGCATTGACTAGTGATATTGACAACAACAACGATGCTAAAAACCATGACAATATATGAGCTATGACAACTGACATTAACCAATACATACTGTTTTTAAAAAGAAGAAGTTGGTAATAATAATAATAATGCTTACCCGTGGTTTCTTTTTTCTGCAGGAAAGAGACTTTACGCATCATAGCTAACTTTGTCTTTTCCAGTCCGTCCTTGGTGCCATTTCTCGCTGCTTTCATCAGCATCTGGACCTGAAAGAGAAGTGAAGTAGAGAGAGAGAGAGAGAGAGACAGAGAGAGAGAGAGAGAGAGAGAGAGAGAGAGACAGGGTGAGAGAGAGACAGGGTGAGAGAGAGACAGGGTGAGAGAGAGAGAGAGAGAGAGAGAGAGAGAGAGAGAGAGAGAGAGAGACAGAGAGAGAGAGAGACAGAGAGACAGAGAGACAGAGAGACAGAGAGACAGAGAGAGAGAGAGAGAGAGACAGAGAGACAGAGAGACAGAGAGAGAGAGAGAGAGAGAGACAGAGAGACAGAGAGACAGAGAGAGAGAGAGAGAGAGAGAGAGAGAGAGAGACAGAGAGAGAGAGAGAGAGAGAGACAGAGAGACAGAGAGACAGAGAGACAGAGAGACAGAGAGACAGAGAGACAGAGAGAGAGAGAGACAGGGTGAGAGAGAGAGAGAGAGACAGGGTGAGAGAGAGAGAGAGAGACAGGGTGAGAGAGAGAGAGAGAGACAGGGTGAGAGAGAGAGAGAGAGACAGGGTGAGAGAGAGAGAGAGAGACAGGGTGAGAGAGAGAGAGAGAGGGTGAGAGAGAGAGAGAGAGAGGGTGAGAGAGAGAGAGAGAGAGAGGGTGAGAGAGAGAGAGAGAGAGAGGGTGAGAGAGAGAGAGAGAGAGAGGGTGAGAGAGAGAGAGAGAGAGAGGGTGAGAGAGAGAGAGAGAGAGAGAGAGAGAGAGAGAGAGAGAGAGAGAGAGAGAGAGAGAGAGAGAGAGAGAGAGAGAGACAGGGTGAGAGAATAATGCTCTGTAAATATGTGAGAAAAGAGAGGAGACACCGCAGAGCTATGCTTCCCCTTTAAAGAGACCACATCAACCATCCTTTGACCAGAGCTAGGCTAGTCGGAGGCTGTGTCCAAAATGTTTTACACTGCCTCCTATCCCTTTTGACCACTTGATACCCAAACAATCCAGATAACAATTATAGACTAGTCTTTTCACTTACCAGCAGTCAAGGCAGGTAAGAGAAGGTAAAGGAGCCAGTTAAGAGAAATGGGACACAGTCGCTGTCATACAGTATTTTTACTCTACAACAATGATTCAGTACCTTGAAGTCACAGCTGCGCATGGCCAGATCCTGCTTGGTCTTGGCACAGCGCTCTTTCAGTCGCCACATGTCCTGAGAAAGCTAAGTTCATCGCCATGCCAATGCCCCCGGCCCCACAAGCAAGGTGGAAGGACAGGACACCAGATCAGGTGAGCGGACAGAAGGGTTGAGGGAAAGAGAGAGGAAAGAGAAGGATAGTCAAGGCGAAAGCAAGAGGCAACCAGTGAAATCACAAGATGTGAAAATGGTTGACAAAATTATGTCAATTGAAGGTAGAACAATGATTGGTTTCAGAAAGTACAGATAAACTCAAATCTGTCATTCTCCTTAGATAGTCATTATAAAAATACATTGGTTCTATTTGTTGAATTGTCTTATTTATAGTATTTCATTCAGCAAGCAAAGACAAGACACTTTTGTTGCCTTCCCTCAAAAAAAAGAGACCATTTCCCCTTGCTCCTAACCCACACAAAATATCATTTCAAATCTCCAATTAAACCTTTTTTTAAATGTTGAAAAACCTTGTGATAAAAAAACAACAACATACAAGCATATCAACAATACCTCATATTATAAGAACCATACTCCTGCCTCTTCAGAAAAACAGATCTTAAATCAACACAGATTCAGGGAAGAAAGAAACTTAAGCAGCAGCAGTGGGAGGAGCAGCAGTAAGTGGATGGACAGGGAATATCCAGAGAGGAAGAAGAGGAACCAAGAGAGACTGCTGACAAAGCCACTAACTACTGAACCCACGTGTATCACTTCCTCATCCAGCGAGCAAGGCAGTGCATTTAAACCAGCTGTGTACAGTTCCTCCTCAGTATAAACATTCATTCACTACATTACCAAAAGTATGCTGGGGTCACACCATGAGAGGGCACTAGACAACACCACACACAACAAACTACTAAACTATACCATGTTGTTCCTACATGTATTGTTGTCTATAGGTATACACTGTAAGTATACTCTAGGGTCCCCCAGCTGGTGGCCCTTGGGTGTCATTAAATAATTGTAGCAAGTATTGAGCAAAAAGGTCTGAGCAACAAATACAACACATAATATAGACATTGCAAAAGCAGCAGAGTGGAGTATACGAGACAGGAGGCTTACCTTACTACTGCTTCGGGCAACAGTGGGTATTTTGGTCTCGCTGTCTGACTGCTCATCATAGCTCTCAAACTCACTGTCGCTCCAGCCGTTGTTGGTGCCATGATGGCTTTCTGGCCTCTGGACGTCCTCGTAGATGTCATCTGACACAACAGGGGAGACATTAATCACACACACAAACAAACATGCATCCATGCACAAACACCACTGTATCAGAGTCCCCACCTTCCAGAGGAGAGAGGAGGCTCTCACAGGGCACGTCATCATAGATGACCTCTGGACGACTGGTCCTAAAGATGGCCTCTGGACTAGTCATGATGATGTCATCAGGGCTGGTCGAGTTGGTCATGTCATGGCGGAGGGTTGGATCGGTCATGACGTTATCGGGACTGGTGGGGCTGGGTGGGCTGTCTGTGCAGGCCAGACCATCTGGACTTTGCAGGCCCTCCGGACTAGACACATTTTCATTTTCAGGACTTGCTGCATCACCTGGACCTCCTACATCAAGAATAGGGGGAGGTTTCCCTGGAAGAGAGAAGTGCACCATTCCAACCTTAGATAATTGGCTAAAAGGCTCAATTGGGCACTAATACCAGTCCCAGGTTTATTTTGCCATAAACATAGTAAATAGCAAAGTAACCAGACTAAAATGGTGGGTAGTAGGCCAATAGACTACACTCAAGGTTACTACAAGATTACCAAAGCAAGGTCACTAGAAGAGACAGAGCAGAGGCAAGTCAATCTGGTGTACAATCCCACTGGATTTTCCTCTGCAATGGGTATCGTGGGCCACTTTCTGAAGAGTATGCAATCATGGCACATCACCATCATCATTGAGGACGTCACGTACCAAAGCGAGGCGTCTGAGGGAAAGTGTTTATGCTGGCAGGAATCTGCAGGGTGACCGAAGGCAGCTGTATCTCACAGGCATTTCTGCCCGGCACCAAGAGCATTAGAGACAGGAGTCTCTGAAAATCTCAACCATCCCTACGAGCCTGACTAGTGTGGGGCGAATTAGCTATGGTCCTCTCAGCGTGGAAAAGTATGCCCTATCGATGAAGAAAAGGATTCATGTCCTGGTCAATAAATACTCTCCCATTACAGAGGTGAAGGTGGCTGAATTGTAAAGTGAGAGATCTCTGGCCCCTGTAAGAAGTCCAGTTGTATATCTAGCTCTAGAGCACATGTTTTGTATTTATATTAGGGAGTATTCAGTTTGCCAAGGTGTGTAATATGTTTAATATCCAATAATGAGGTTTGCACAGAGAAAATAGACATTGCAAACTTTAACCCACACTTACCTGTATAACTAGGGATATCTAAAGAAATAAAAAGCATGACCAAGAAAGACAAATTCCCAATTTCCAATATTTCAAAATGAATTTTACTAGGGCTTCATTGGGTAGGATGTTGCTACGCTGGGTAGGATTGAGGTTGAGGTGATACTGACTAGGGTTGCAAAATTCCAGGAACTTTCAATAAATTCCCTGCTTTTCCAGAAATCATGGTTGGATGATTCAGGGTATTTATTGAAAGTTCACGGAATTTTGCAACCCTAATAGTGACAGGTGCCTTATACTAGAGGAGCTTAGACTGTGGGTCACGTACAGGGTGGCTAAACTAGACTAGTCTGGTGTTTAATATACCTTTATGCAGTCGCAGAGTGAGCTCTGAGACCACACTGAACCACTCCTTGGCTGAGGTGGCTCCATACGGTGCCTGAACTGAACAAATAATGCACACACTGCTGTGAGGACACACACCACTGAGATCACACATACGTGGAACCCGGATATCTCATATATATACACACACACACACGCACGCGTGGGAGAAATCACACATGCAACTGAGATCTCTCATAAACATGCGTACGCACACACAAAGCGGACAGAGAGACTCTGCCTATGAGAGAGAGAGACTGCCTATGAGAAAGAGAGACTGCCTATGAGAAAGAGAGACTGCATATACAGGGATTTGTAGCCTATCATGTACTATTATACTCAAATAGATGTCTCTGCTTTAGAGCAATGATTACTCTGTACTTGATTAATACAGCCTAGATTTGTCTGCAATTGATTGCTAAGCCATCCATTTCCATTGGATGGATAAGGATCTGATTGGTTAAGTGTGATTCTGGGCTGGTGCCCCATGCAGTGCTGATGTCACATTTTTATTTTTTGTTTCACCTTTATTTAACCAGGTAGGCCAGTTGAGAACAAGTTCTCATTGACAACTGCGACCTGGCCAAGATAAAGCAAAGCAGTGCGACACAAACAACAGAGTTACACAAACAAACATACAGTAAATAACACAATAGAAAAATCTATGTACAGTGTGTGCAAATGTAGAAGAATAGAGGGGTAGGCAATAAATAGGCCATGGAGATGAAATAATTACAATTTAGCATTAATACTGGAGTGATATATGTGCAGATGATGTGCAAGTAGAGATACTGGGGTGCAAAAGAGCAGGAGGGTAAGTAATAATATGGGGATGAGGTAGTTGGGTGTGCTATTTACAGATTGGCTGTGTACAAGTACAGTGATCGTGCTACTTGTGACTCAGTATGATTGTAAAAGTAGGGAAGTGCACAATGTGTGACACCACAGCCCTGCTGAAACAGGGTCACAGACCTGTCTGAGTGTCTATGTGGTCAGCCTTTAAGATAGGGGTGTAGTAGCACTCATTCATAGATCCTGCTGGAGATGGCATTGACAAAGATAAGGGGCGAACATTACAATGTGTACTGGCTTATGGCATTGTATCACACAAAGTCAAATTACCAGGGAAAGTTGTCTCAATAGACTATAAAACAACAAGGAAATGTCAGATGTACTGTATAATATGATTACACTCAGAAGTAACATGTGTTCAAGAGTGTCCCTTACCTTCATAAATGCTATTTCTTCTCCCAGAGCCCTCTGTGTCTCCTGACAGTCCCAGCTCAGAGCGGCTGAAACATTGACAACAAATATGGGCATCAAAAAATCTGTGAGTGACACTGCTGCCATGGGTGGTTAATTAAGGGGAGATGTCATTTGAGCAGTAATTGATGTCACAGATGACAATTAATGTATTCATTTATTTTTATTTTACTAGGCAAGTCGGTTAAGAACAAATTCTTATTTACAATGACGGCCTACCCTGGCCAAACCCTGACACAGACGACGCTCGGCCAATTGTGTGCCGCCCTATGGGACTTCAAATCAAGGCCGGTTGTGATACAGCCTGGAATCTAACCAGGGTCTGTAGTGACGCCTGTAGCACTGAGATGCAGTGCCTTAAACCGCTGCGCCACTCGGGAGCCCCAATACAGTGGACATTGTGGTATATAACATTACAGTGGACATTGTGGTATATAACATAACATTACAGTGGACATTGTGGTGTATAACATAACATTACAGTGGACATTGTGGTATGTAACATTACAGTGGACATTGTGGTGTATAACATAACATTACAGTGGACATTGTGGTGTATAACATAACATTACAGTGGACATTGTGGTGTATAACATTACAGTGGACATTGTGGTATATAACATAACATTACAGTGGACATTGTGGTGTATAACATAACATTACAGTGGACATTGTGGTATATAACATAACATTACAGTGGACATTGTGGTGTATAACATAACATTACAGTGGACATTGTGGTATATAACATTACAGTGGACATTGTGGTATATAACATTACAGTGGACATTGTGGTATATAACATTACAGTGGACATTGTGGTGTACTGTATAACATTGTATAGCTAAGTTGATCAATAGTGTTTGTGACACTGAGCAGTAAAAGTGACTAGATTCTCCTCTGAGTTAATGATCTCTAGTAACTTATGAGAACATCTGCTACTGTTTAACTTCTGCTCTCACCCAATTGAAACAAAGTTTGGGAAGAAATTGTGATGATATTACAGATAAGGTGTTTGAATAAATATATGAATGGGTTTCGTCTATACAGTTTAATCAGAAGTCATTATAGATATAAAAGGTAAATATCCTACCCCTCAGGAGACCTTCTTCCAGCCATCTCTGTGGAAAACAAAACAGTTTAGACTAAGTTATTACCTAGATAAAAACAATGCAGTCAATAGCAGTCTCATTCTAAAAGCTTATATATGATAGCATGGCAGAGCTCACCCAAGCAATTATGAATGAGATCCAATGGGACCATGACCATGCTGAGACAGACTCACCTGAGCTATTGGAATGAGGGAGTGAGTGCATGCTCTGGTCCTCCTTTCCAGCAGACGGCAATCCATTGAGCCTTGGCTTTACTGTTGGGTCTTGGGCAGAACTAGGGCCCATTGTGTTCCTTTTTGATGCAAGTCCCGCCATCACAGTGGCTTCAAAGCCCTTGGCCATGGTAGAGACAGAGTTCGCTGGTGTCGTACTGCACTCTTCGTCACTGTTGTCAAAGTCAAACTTCATACCTTCCTCTTCCTCCTCCATCTTAGAGGCCATGTTGGACATAGGCACTGGAAACATGAGGGGAGAAAGTTAAACAAAATGAGACGTACTGTTACAAATTACAATTACACAATGTATCTTCAATCATTCCGGAGACAACACATTATTTCCAAAACACTGCAGTGATCTCATATGTTGTCAGTGTACTATTGACTACCAGCGCATTTGTTACTGATCAGCCTTTTCTCTCAAAAAATACTGTAGGTCTAAATGAGGTATTCTCACACTAAGGCAAAGTATTGGGAAGATTGAGGTCTGCAACAGCATTGACAGTATACAGTGCATTCTGAAAGTATTTACACATTTTGTTACGTTACAGCCTTACACCAAGATTGATTAAATAAATAAAATATCTCATCAATCTACCCCATAACGACAAAGTGAAAACAGGTATTTAGACATTTTTACAAATGTATTACAAATAAAAAACAGAAACACCTTACTTACATAAGTATTCAGACTCTTTGCTATGAGACTCAAAATTGAGCTCAGGTGCATCCTGTTTCCATTGATCATCCTTGAGATGTTTTTACAAGTTGATTGGAGTCCACCTGTGGTAAATTCAATTGATTGGACATGATTTGGAAAGGCAAAGATCTGTCTATATAAGGTCCAACAGTTGACAGTGCATGTCAGAGACAAAACCAAGCCGAGAGGTCAAAGGAATTGTCCATAGAGCTCCGAGACAAGATTGTGTCGAGGCACAGATCTGGGGAGGGTACCAAAAAAATGTCTGCAGCATTAAAGGTCCCCAAGAACACAGTGGCCTCTATCATTATTAAATGAAAGAAGTTTGGAACCACTAAGACTCTTCATACAGCTGGCCACCCGGCAAACTAGGCAATCCTGTTGGAAGGTGAACCTTCGCCCCAGTCCGAGTTCCTTAGCGCTCTGGAACAGGTTGTCATCAAGGATCTCTGTATCTCATGGTCTGTGTAGACAGGTGTGTGCCTTTCCAAATCATGTCCAATCAGTGGAATTTACCACAGGTGGACTCCAATCAAGTTGTAGAAACATCTTGAGGATGATCATTGGAAACAGGATGCACCTGAGTTCAATTTTGAGTCTCATAGCAAAGGGTCTGAATTCTTATGTAAATAAGGTATTTCAGTTTATTTGTAATAAATTTGCAAAAAATTCTAAAACCTGTTTTTACTTTGTCATTATGAAGTATTGTCTGTAGATTGATGACAAAATATTTAATCCATTTAAGAATAAGGCTGTAACGTAACACAATATGGAAAAGGGGAAACGGTCTGAATACTTCCCGAATGCACTGTTGGTGATTTATATACTGTGTTATATTTTAATGCTGGGTTGGAACAAAAGCCTGTACACCTGGTACTGTAGCTCTCCAGGTGACTATAGCATTAAACACAATGGTCTAGTCCAGCCATACTCAATAGGCAGACTGCGCCACTGCAGTTTGCATCCAGACCCAGAACAGGGTCAAAATGGACCGCGGATCCCGACCAAAATAAACACCAAAAACATTTTACTTCTTAAGCCTCCCGGCAGTCTGTCATTTTATTTGTTAAATCATGTGTTTAATGAAAATAACTCAAATATATTTTCATAATTTCCCTGTGCCTTGTTTGGTCCTGGAAATGCTCAGTCTGATCGTGTGGGTGTAATGAAACAAATTTGAAGATATTTACACAGCCCTGACTGGCTGAAAGGATGGCTTAGAGCCCACCCCCTTACACAGATGAAAAAGTAATTGGTCTATAATAATCAGATCACATTAGAATGTCATGATGTGAGCCAAAAGTTCCATCCTACCTCAAATTCAGAGTGTTATTTCGAGGTTGTCCTTGTCCTATCACGCTCTAGCGACTCGTGGCGGGCCTGGCGCAATGCATGCTGACACGGTCACCAGGTGTACGGTGTTTCCTCCGACACATTGGTGCGGCTGGCTTCCGGGTTAAGCGAGCATTGTGTCAAGAAGCAGTGCGGCTTGGCGGTTTGTGTTTCAAATTGTATTCGAGTACCACTTGTCTAGCCGCTATAGGTCTAGCGGATTATAGGTCATTGTTGTGCCAAGTCTAATAAGGAAAACAGTCGCTGGGAAGGACTAAACCTTAACATATGGTAGCATTTCATTTTAAGGAGTGTAGCCTATGCCTGGATCTGCCTGACAGTCAGAATCAAGCAGGAATAACGTCACCTTGCTGACTTGCCTGGGATCAATCAACTTAGACATATAAATCCCAGGACTCTCGGCCCTGTAGATGACAGTGGCTAACTGACTCGCCACGCACTGTTATTCTGCTCCATTAAACCTTACCCTGTCTAAAAAATTATTAAACTTCAACAGGTACATTGATGCTAAGTTTACGGCCATCCTCTTTCATGCCACAAAAAAAATATAGGACATACCTAAAAGAGAAGCAGGTCATGTCAGGGGCCTAACATTGCTCTGGCTAGTGCATGTTAACTGCCCGTACTCCTATTCTCTGCAGGTGGATTCGTGTGGAGGGTGAGACATATGGCCCGGGTGGCAGCAGGAGTCCTTCTGACGCAGCATATGGTCAGTAGGCTAAGACCCCATGCCGGGAGCTCTCACCTTTTCCCCTAGCCCTCCCCTAGCCATCCCCTAGCCCTCCCCTAGCCATCCCCTAGCCATGAAGGGATTAAGTAGCTCCAGACTGGAGCCTGTTAGCTGCCAGGATGTTATCAGCACTGCACTCTGTTTGTCTGGGACAGGTTCCTTGTTTATGTTTGAGTGTACAGATTCCTCAGGTAGCACGTAACACTAGTACTGCCGCTGCCACTGCTATGTCACTGTGTGGCTGCTGACCTAATTTAATGGTAAAACTCACAAGTCAATGTTTGTCTCCACATTGTTACCAAATAGGGTTTGTAAGGAATGCTTCTCAGATGGAACTTCTGCTTGAGGAAGCCCAAATAGATTCACAAATCCTTTATCACACATGGACATACAGTATGTACATTACTACAACCTGAACCACCTACCACCCGCCTCTGTTACATAGTACTAATCGCTTTGTAATTGTATATAAATGGGGAGTTGTTACAGAATAGTCCCCATAACTCTTGTTTATTTATGACTGTTTTAATAAGATTTGACGTAAATCTCCTCTTTGTAAGGCAGAAATCTACAGCACATAACGATACTGACGAAAGTAGAAACTCACCTGAGGTTGGAGGGGGTGGAGAAGCCATTGGTGTACTCTGTGGTCACATCAGCCTCTGTAAAAACAAACCAACCCAATTAATCACTGAGAACATTCTTTAACCTGATACGATGTGACAAAATGTCAATATCAGATTTGCTCCAATATAGATTTTTTTAGGCCATTGGACTTTTGGGTCTATTGGATTTTTGGGTCCGTTTCATAATGACCTTTTTGAAAGTATCAGCATAAAAGTTTGTTTTTCTTATAAATATCCATAAATGTTACATCAGTGACTTATGGTAACATAGTTTTCCAGGGCTAACTATCCAGTAAATAACTCATATTAATGAGTTATATAAATAACTCATAAATACTCACATATTGCTGCATTTCATGGTGACGAAACTCTGAACAACTCACTCACATGGTCTGTAATAGTTGACACTTCACCTCTCTCAACCTCTAACCTACACTTAGGAAGACAGCCTGTGAAGACTAGACTGACCAGACAGTTTATTAGGTACACCCATCTAGTACCGGGTCGGAGCGCCCTTTGCCTCCAGAACAGCCTGAATTATTTGGGGCATGCTACAGGGTATTGGAAAAATTCCACAGGGATGGTGGTCCATGCTGATGCGATGGCATCACGCAGATGCTGCAGATTGGACAGCGGTACATTCATGCTGCGAAGATGCTCTATTGGGTTGAGGTCTGGGGACTGCGCAGGCCACTCAAGTAAACTAAACTTGCGGTCATGTTCCAGGCAATGTTTTTCCACTCTTCAGTTGTCCAGTGTTGGTGATCGCGTGCCCACTAGAGCCAGTAACTTCTAGGTTTTAGCTGATAGAGGAGTGGAACCCAGTGTTGTCGTCTGCTGCAATAGCCCAACCGTGACAAGAACCGACGAGTTGTGCGTTCCGAGATGCCGTTCTGCACACCACTGTTGTACAGCGCTGTTATTTGTCTGTTTGTGGCCCGCCTGTTAGCTTGCACGATTTTTGCCATTCTCCTTCGACCTCTCTCATCAACGAGCTGTTTTCGCCCACAGGACTGGTGCTGACTGGATGTTTTTATTTGTAGCACCATTCCCGGTAAACCCTAGACACTGTTGTGCGTGAAAAGCCCAGGAGGGCTTCCATTTCTGAGATACTGGGTCCGGCAATCATACCAGACTCAAAGTCGCTAAGGTCACTCGTTTAGCCCATTCTAACATTCAATTGAACAGTAACTGAATGCCTTGATGCCTGTTTTATATAACAAGCCACGTCTGTAGGAGTGATCCATTTTTGTGAAAGTACCTAATAAACTGTCCGGTGAGTTTATATGTACAGTACAAACACACACGTACACCTTGCGACAGTTCCTTGCATGCTCACAGTTGACTGTTCTGCCATAGGCTACCTGCGTGTGTTACATTCTTCAGATGTGTGTTGCAGATCCAGACATGCAGTACAGACTGACTTCACTCAACTGTGAACTGGGCAAGGCAGGCAGAAACTATAAACACATCATAACACAGGATGACTATCATCTCAGGCATGAAAGATCATAAATGCTCCTCATGAATGATTAACAAATCAAAATGGCTCCCAACTCGGTGGACCTTTTAATTCTAAAGACACACCCACACTGTGGTCAAAGGTCTTCATTCAAAGAACGCTTATCAAAACAACTAGCGGCTGTAGCTGAATGCAAACACTCTGATAAATGAAGGTGGTAGCAGCGTGCTGTTCGAGGGGGCGTATTGAACTTCTAGCTCTCACACTCCAGGGAGGGTCATTCCTGGCCTGTGTCCCAAATAGAATATCATTCCCTATATAGTGCACTACTTTTGACCAGAGACCATAGGCCCACAGGGCTATGGTCAAAAGTAGTGCACTATATAGATAATAGGGTGCCATTTGGGATACAACTTTGATGAATAATTCACAAGGCTATGGGGAGAAGGACGCCCATAGATGGAGCGGTCTTATGAATAGACCCCAACGGAGAGAAACCTCTGATCTACAGTCAGTCTGAGAACAGAGAACAGCGCATGGATTGTTTGGCTGAAGGGAACCCCAGTCAGTGACTGACTCCATACTCCCACACCAAGGACATTACTCAATCGAAACCTCTATCCCGGTTTCTGGGATGTATGTCGCAAACATCACTGCCCCACTGTAGCAAGAAAGCATGTAAAAACTACTGACAACATGTGTTACAGCGGCAACACTGAAGTTTTAATAGTTCATACATGTGTCACTTTAATATTGATATCTATATTCAACTAGCAGATTAGTTGTGTTGGTATTTAAAGTAATAAGGGTGGTTAATGTATTTAGTCAGGGACAAGAGATTGGATTACTATGCAATAGTCAGTTCTGCTTGATCAAACATAAGAGTCAGACAATACTGTGGGAATGAAAAATAATCTGCATCATTTTATGACCAGCAAGTGAGTATTACATTTCAAAATGCACCACATAACATTGCAACAAAATATGCCCACACATGAAATGTCCCAGACTTTACGAGAGCATGTGACAGACCACATGCATCAATAAAGGTAATAGCTGTTCTTATAGCAGGTGCTGCAAACTAAAGTTTACCATGTCATCCCATCTAAAGACAAAAATAATATATGAAACTGTTGTACTTTATGTCATTACACCTAGACTTATCTCCCTAGGTAAAATCACTGGATATTTTAGAAGATACTTACACCTCTCTCTCTCGAGCAGTCAAAAGGAGTCAACCTCAGGCATTTAAAGACCCTGTGCAGTATTGCAGAATTTGTTATCTACAATCTTTTCAGAATGCACTTCTCCTCAAAATGGGTTGCTCTGTAAGCTTTTCAAGTGCACCAGGTCACTCTCTTGAAATCTGGAGGTCACTCCCCAACACACACACCTCCCCATCCTCCATAGTGGGGTCCAGGCTTTGTTGCAATGTGATGATGCAGAGAAACGGAGTGTAATGGACAGCCAAAAACAATGAGATCTCACCTCCTTGTTCTCTGTAAAGATTACCACCAGCCAGCCGAAAGCCTTCCTCCAGCCCTTAATCCCAAGGACTCTCCTCTGCACAACCCCAAGTGTTAACAACGAAGCCGGTTTGTCGAGTCTGCACCATCCCTAATACCCTCACTTGACTTGATGACCAAGCCCCTTCCCTTGAAGCTAAATCAGATGTCCTCTGTACGGTCCACTCTCATAAAACAGGGTTAGCTCTGAGCTTCTGGCTCTTACCAAACAAAGGCTGTCACTAGTTGCTGCTCCCACACTAGGATCAGGAAACTCCTCTCTCTATGCTTAGTGCTCTCGCTCCCTCTCTCCCCGCAGTGCGTTAACCGGCTCTTGATTGGCTGGTGGGGTGTTGAGCGCATTTATGCCTCTCGTGTAGGGATGTGCCGGTTAACGCACTGCGGGAGAAGAGGGAGGAAAAGGGAGGGCGGTTGAGCGCTAAAGCATAGAGAGAGGAGAGTTTCCTAATCCTAGTGTAGGGGTAGCAACTAGTGACAGCCTTTGTTTGGTTACGGCCAGAAGCTCAGGCTAACCCTGCTGTGTGAGAGTAGACTGTACAGAGGACATCTACAACCCTCCCTGGAGAGCAATGGTTGAGTTCGTTTTGCATGGCCCGGTGCCCCACGTGAGTGGAGATTTTTCCTAAGGACCAGTGGTATTGTCCAAAATGAGCAAACCCCGCCTACCCGGGGCATATACATGTACAAATTACCTCGACTAACCTGTACCCCAGCACATTGACTCAGTACAGGTACCACTTGTATATAGCCTCTTTATTATTTTGTGTTCGTTTTTATTATTTTTTTACTTTAGTTTATTTAGTAATAAATAAACTTTTTTTTTTTCTTAACTCTTTCTTGAACTGCATGGTTTGTTAATTATGGGCTAGTAAAATAAGCATTTCACGGTCAGGTCTACTACACCTGTTGTATTCGGGTATGTGACAAATACAATTTGATTCGACTTGAAATTCATCTCGACCATTGTCAGATTTCAGGGTCAAGACTGACACCTATAGGCCTTTACTAAGTTACACAGGCACAATGTATTAACTCATTATACTGTTGTCACTAAACTTACCCTATTATAAAAACATTGTCTACAATGTATAGCTCCAAATGTGTTTCAAAATATCATGCCAGCTCATGGACTTTCAGTCCTTCTGAATTTCAGTGGTGACATTTCCCAAACCCCATCCCTAAATTTACCAAACAAAGTGGCAGGGTCAGGCTGTTGAAATGAACAGTTAAAAAGTATGTACAGTGCCTTGCGAAAGTATTCGGCCCCCTTGAACTTTGCGACCTTTTGCCACATTTCAGGCTTCAAACATAAAGATATAAAACTGTATTTTTTTGTGAAGAATCAACAACAAGTGGGACACAATCATGAAGTGGAACGACATTTATTGGATATTTCAAACTTTTTTAACAAATCAAAAACTGAAAAATTGGGTGTGCAAAATTATTCAGCCCCCTTAAGTTAATACTTTGTAGCGCCACCTTTTGCTGCGATTACAGCTGTAAGTCGCTTGGGGTATGTCTCTATCAGTTTTGCACATCGAGAGACTGAAATTTTTTCCCATTCCTCCTTGCAAAACAGCTCGAGCTCAGTGAGGTTGGATGGAGAGCATTTGTGAACAGCAGTTTTCAGTTCTTTCCACAGATTCTCGATTGGATTCAGGTCTGGACTTTGACTTGGCCATTCTAACACCTGGATATGTTTATTTTTGAACCATTCCATTGTCGATTTTGCTTTATGTTTTGGATCATTGTCTTGTTGGAAGACAAATCTCCGTCCCAGTCTCAGGTCTTTTGCAGACTCCCATCAGGTTTTCTTCCAGAATGGTCCTGTATTTGGCTCCATCCATCTTCCCATCAATTTTAACCATCTTCCCTGTCCCTGCTGAAGAAAAGCAGGCCCAAACCATGATGCTGCCACCACCATGTTTGACAGTGGGGATGGTGTGTTCAGCTGTGTTGCTTTTACGCCAAACATAACGTTTTGCATTGTTGCCAAAAGTTCAATTTTGGTTTCATCTGACCAGAGCACCTTCATCCACATGTTTGGTGTGTCTCCCAGGTGGCTTGTGGCAAACTTTAAACAACACTTTTTATGGATATCTTTAAGAAATGGCTTTCTTCTTGCCACTCTTCCATAAAGGCCAGATTTGTGCAATATACGACTGATTGTTGTCCTATGGACAGAGTCTCCCACCTCAGCTGTAGATCTCTGCAGTTCATCCAGAGTGATCGTGGGCCTCTTGGCTGCATCTCTGATCAGTCTTCTCCTTGTATGAGCTGAAAGTTTAGAGGGACGGCCAGGTCTTGGTAGATTTGCAGTGGTCTGATACTCCTTCCATTTCAATATTATCGCTTGCACAGTGCTCCTTGGGATGTTTAAAGCTTGGGAAATCTTTTTGTATCCAAATCCGGCTTTAAACTTATTCACAACAGTATCTCGGACCTGCCTGGTGTGTTCCTTGTACTTCATGATGCTCTCTGCGCTTTTAACGGACCTCTGAGACTATCACAGTGCAGGTGCATTTATACGGAGACTTGATTACACACAGGTGGATTGTATTTATCATCATTAGTCATTTAGGTCAACATTGGATCAAGTTCAAGGGGGCAGAATACTTTCGCAAGGCACTGTAATTCACTGACATTGAGCAATTAGCTCTGGCAAATAATTGTTTTAACTAAGTCCCCTTTTATCTGTGGCTCTATCTTATATAGAGGGCTCCCGAGTGGCCCAGCGATCTAAGGCACTGCATCTCAGGTGTCACTACAGTCCCTGGTTCGAATCCAGGCTGTATCACATCCGGCCGTGATTGGGAATCCCATAGGGCAGTGAACAATTGGACCAGCGTCGTCCGTGTTTGGCCGGGATAGTTCGTCATTGCAAATAAGAATGTGTTGTTAACTGACTTGCCCAGTTAAATAAAGATTACATTTAAAATAAAATACAAAAAATAATAATAATATACAATTTGCATTTGTAAAACATGTTACACTCATGGATTGTATTCACACCCCCGCCATAAGAGGGCGACATAATACTTTGGTAGCTTAATGGGTTGTAGTTTTCTTTACATTTTCTAAGTCCCATGTGTTTTGTAGTACCGACCGGTATGTCACGTCTCTGCACATATTTACATTTTAACAAAGAAGACAGACGAAAAGGAGGGAGGACTCATAACTATAAAAGACCATCAATCAAAAGACCTATAGGCCAGACATCCACAACGAATCCCAGGTAAGCATTGAAACATATAGCTAGCTATATTTTACAAATTTAAATCCCATGCAGCAGCTAATATACAAAAGGGAAAGTTGTAAGTATTTCACAAGTTATGACTTTTTGCATTATCCGACTAACTAGAATGTAACCAATGTACGGCAGTACCCACGTGGTTTCATAGAGCCGGAGACTGCAAGATTCTATTGTTTAAAATCAATCAAAGACGGACAGATGCACGACAGCCGCAGAATTAGGAAATCCCTCTTGCAAGCTTGTTAATTACAGTAACGTTAGTCACCAAATTAACGTTAGAAGGAAGATTATCTGAAGCCAAAAGGTTTAGCTAAATTTTCTTCTCACCTTCAACTTTTACAGTTGGGGGGGGAGAAAGTATTTTAATCGGGTGTATTGCAACTAGTTAGCTAACGTTACCCAATGTTTGTCTTAGTTTAGAAATCGATTGCTAGATTACGCTAGCTACTTAGCTAGCACCGTTGGCTTGCTAACTCATTTAACAAAGTCCAGTAAACCGTCACTGTGTGGCTATTTGTCATTTCCCGTAGCTAACTGACGTTAGCTAGTGGTATGTTTGCTAACAGGCCCTTTTTTGAGCAACTATCTAGTAGCCACTGATTATGCTAGCACGTAGACAACAAAGAAATGCGGACAGGAATGCTAGCTAACCCGCGAGCCGCTATGGCTAATCTTGGCTAGCATTGGTGGCTTTGGCTTGTATACTTGAACTTAGTCTTTTAATGTTAAGTTTACGTATATGCTTAGTTTTCTTTGACTGTTTGTTTACATGTCTTCCTCAAGTCCAAACGCATTGCAAATTGCTATGTCATCAGTTCAGCGTAGCAAGAGTTTGATTTCGGTATTGATTTTAAAATATTTAACTAGGAAAGTCAGTTAATACATTTTCAAAGACGGCCCGAGGAACAGTTGGTTAACTACCTTGTTCAGGGGCAGAACGACAGATTTTTACCTTGTCAGCTCGGGGATTCAATCTAACAACCTTTCAGTTACTAGTCCAACGCTTCAACCACTAGGTTACCTGCATGTCTGTTTTTGTTTCCCCCCCAGATACCTTCAAAAACATGCCACGCAAGAAGGTAACTGAAGTCTCTGGAAATGGTGGGATCAAGAGGAAGAGGGCAGGAGGCAAAAAGAAGGAAAGGGAGTTCAGCAGTGATGATGAATTTGATGATTATGAAGAGCAGGAGAACACAAAGAAACCTGGCAAGCCTGCTGCAAAGTCAGGCCTTCAACCAGTCACTGTGCCTGACGACATTAAAGAAAAAATAGTAAGTTTCCTGACCTGCAGGAGGTAAAATCAAAACGTCCAGCTCACCAAAAGAGGGGTTTGTGACTATAGAATTGTGGTTAACATGACTAGATATGTTATTAGTCAAATGAATAAGGAGTGCTTATGCAGAGTAAAAGACACACTGATCTTAAACACTGATCTGTCATTTTTGTAGAAACTTGACTTACCTAAAGTCAAAGGTCAACTGCTCATTTTCGGAGCCACCAACTGGGATCTCATTGGAAGGAAAGAGGTTCCGAAAGCACAAGGTATAACCCTGCCAAGTCCTGTAATGAAAACATTGCGTAATGCAAGGCTCCAGACTCAAAGCTATCCCTCAATAGCACTGGTGCTACCTGCTTTGGAAGTTTATTCAAGCAATCATCCTAATTGACTGCAGTATTGAAGTCACTTGTTTGGTGTGTGTGTGGTCTCGCAGCGGCCTTCAGGAACCTAGGCCAGAACCTGTGGGGTCCTCACCGTTACGGCTGCCTGAATGACGTGCAGGTCAGCAGTGTGGTGTCTGGGCCCTGTGCCGCCCACAGCCTCCTCATCACCACAGAGGGCAAGCTCTGGAGCTGGGGTAGGAATGTTGTACTGTAATAGATTGTAGTTTATATACTTTCCAAATGCACTGTATTCAGACCCCTTGACTGTTCATTGTTACAGCCTTTTATAAAATGGTTCATTGTTTTTCAACCCCTACACACACACCATAATGACAAAGCAAAAATGTTTAGAATAGTTTGCAAATTTATTACAAATAAAAAGATCACATTTGCATAAGTATTCAGACCCTTCACTCTGTACTTTGTTGAAGCACCTTTGACAGCAATTACAGGCTATAAGCTTGGCACACCTGTATTTGGGGAGTTTCTCCCATTCTTATCCGCAGATCCTCTCAAGCTCTGTCAGGTTGGATGGGGAGTGTCGCTGCACAGCTTCAAGTCTGGGCTCTGGCTGAGCCACTCCTGCATTGTCTTGGTTTCATGGTCTGAGTCTTTAGGTGCCTTTTGGCAAACTCCAAGCTGGCTGTCATGTGCCTTTTTACTGAGTAGTGGCTTCCGTCTGGCCACTCTACCTTAAAGGCCAGATTGGTTGACTGATGCAGAGATGGTTGTCCTTCTGGATGGTTCCCCCATCTCCACAGAGGAACTCTGGAGCTCTGTCAGTGACCATCAGGTTCTTGGTCATCTCCCTGACCAAGACCCTTTCCCCTTGATAGCTCAGTTTGGCTGGGCGGCCAGCTCTAGGAAGAGTCTAGGTGGTTCCAAATTTATTTTTAATTAAGAATGATGGAGGCCCCAGTGTTCTTGGGGACCTTCAATGCTGCAGAAATGTTTTGGTACCCTTCCTCAGATCTGTACCTCGACATAATCCTGTCTCGCAGCTCTACAGACAATTCCTTCAACCTAATGGCTTGGTTTTTGTTCTGGTGTGCACGGTCAACTGTGGGACCTTATATAGAGAGGTGTGTCTTTTCAAATCATGTCCAATCAATTGAATTTACCACAGGTGGACTCTAATCACGTTGTAGAAACATCTCAAGGATGATCAATGGAAACAGGATGCACCTGAGATCAATTTCAACTCTCAAAGCAAAGGGTCTGATTACTTATGTAAATAGGTATTTCTGTTTTATTTTGAATACATTTGCAAACATTTCTAGTCCTGTTTTCGCTTGGTCTTTGAGGTATTGTGTGAAGATTGGTTTAACAATGTAATGTAGTCCATGTTAGAATAAGGCTGTAGATGTGGAAGAAGTCAAGGGGCCTGAGTGCACTGTATATCTCAGATGCAATCATTCTAGCTGGTTTGAGTCCAGGAGGAAAGGTCCATGTTGACCTCCTCCTGCCTCTTAGGTCGAAATGAAAAGGGTCAGCTGGGTCACGGGGACACTAAGCGCCTGGAGGCCCCAAAGCTGATTGAGGCCCTCGCAGACGAGGTGGTGGTGGCTGCAGCCTGTGGACGCAACTACACCCTGGCATTGACTGAGGGTGGCACCGCCTACTCGTTTGGCGAGAACAAACTGGGTCAGCTGGGCCAGGGGAACCAAACTGATGCAGTCCTCAGTCCAGCCCCGGTAAGCAACATAAACTTCCCTATTCATCTGCCTCATTATTGTTGCTGCTTTATTATAGGTCTAATATGGCCACTTAACGAGCCTGTGTTTATTGAATCTTCTACTTGCCCCTCTCAGATCCAGTACAACGGGCAGCCCTTGGTCAAGGTGGCGTGTGGGGCAGAGTTCAGCATGGTGGTGGACTGCAAAGGGAACCTTTACTCGTTCGGATGCCCAGAGTATGGCCAGCTAGGTATGGTTTTAACTAATAGTACTGGACCGATTTTAAATATATATAATATATATATATCTTCGCCAAAGTTGTTCTTTGAAGAGTTAAATGGCAGCACAGTGACCCAGTCAAAAAATCATTCCAAATCAAACACTGACGTAGCACTTATTTTTACCTTGTTTTGGGTCACAGGACACAACTCTGATGGAAAGTTCATTGCCCGCGCCCAGCGCATTGAGTTCGACTGTGAGACCATTGCACGTCGCGTGACCATCTTCATCGAGAAGAGTAAGGATGGCCAGGTGACGCCCGTACCCAACGTGGTGGTCCGAGATGTCGCCTGCGGAGGCAATCACACGGTGAGGAGAGAAAAGACCAGGTCCTGTATTCATTGTCTTAGAGAAGGAATGCTGAGGGCCTCCCGAGTGGTGCAGCAGTCTAAGGCACTGCATCGCAGTGTTGAAGCGTCACTACAGATCCGGGTTCAATCACAGGCTGTGTCACAGCCGGCTGTGACCGGGAGACACGTTTGGCTCAGCGTCGTCTGGGGGGGGGGATTTCCTTCTCCCATCGTGCTATAGCGACTCATTGTTGCGGGCTGGGCGCCTGCAAGCTGACTTTGGTCGCCAGCTAGACTGTGTTTCCTCCGACACATTGGTGCGGCTGGCTTGCTGGTTAAGCGAGCAGTGTGTCAAGAAGCAGAGCGGCTCGGCATGGTTGTGTTTTGGAGGACTCATGGCTCTTGACCTTCGCATCTCCCTAGTCCGTAGGGGGGAGTTGCTGCTTTGAAACACTTTATGAATACAGGCTTTGATCCCTACTGCCACAATTACCCCCATCAGACAGAAATGTGAATTTTAGAAATGTGCGTTTAGTCAAAATGTTGATTTACATTAGTTGCCCCCCCCCCCCCCCCAGTTAGCAGATGTTCTTATCCAGATCGACATAAGTGAGTGCATACATTTTCTTACTGGTCCCCCATGGAACCCACAACCCTGATGTTGCAAGCGCCATGCTCTACCAACTGAGCCCCATGCTCTACCAACTGAGCCCCATGCTCTACCAACTGAGCACCATGCTCTACCAACTGAGCCTACTCTCTGCTTTTGCATAAATTCTGAATGTCGAGTATTCCCTTCATAGTTAATGCACCTGCAGATGGAGACCTTTGCATTCTGATCCTTAAATCTGGGTCCAAAAAGGAGCTAAGCTGGTCTGAACATTTGGTACCAGCCTGCATTGAAAGTGATACTCTACTCAATGTGTTTTCACTGTCAATGGCTCTGGTTAATTCACACATTTTTGTGAGAAAAACATTTCTACCATGTTTTGTTTGCACGAGGCTAACTCGGGTCAGTGTGTAAACTTTGTATGTGTGTCCAGCTGATATTGGATTCCCAGAAGCGGGTGTTTTCCTGGGGCTTTGGTGGCTATGGGCGGCTGGGTCACACAGAGCAGAAGGACGAGATGGTGCCCAGACTGGTGAAGCTCTTTGACTTCCCCGGGCGCGGGGCATCCCAAATCTACACTGGCTACCAGTGCTCCTTTGCTGTCAATGAAATGGGTATGGGACACAATGCGTAACTCCTTTTGAATGTTGAGTAATGAATAGATAACATTTAAAAAAATTTAAAAAAATGTTTAACCCCTATACCCATAATACTGTTACTTCCCTAAGTACCTGATGTATATTGTGGTAATTTCAAAGGGTACACTAACCAGGATTTGAACCTAGCATCTGTCAGTCTAACGCCTTAGCCATTACGCGATTTGGAAACTCTTGACCAGGATGCTGGTGTTTTTAATAAGGAAGCTACGCTAATTACCTTCCGTGTGCAGGGGGGCTGTTTTTCTGGGGGGTCACAAATACCTCGCGGGAATCTACCATGTACCCCAAGGCTGTGCAGGACCTGTGTGGATGGAAGGTCCGCAGTCTGGCCTGCGGGAAAAGCAGTATCGTTATCGCTGCAGACGACAGCACCATCAGTTGGGGACCCTCCCCTACCTTTGGCGAGCTGGTAAGACGTAATATTTAATTGTATGTATAAAACACATTTCTCACACCATTTTAGAAACATACCAAGGTGCTGGTGTGCTCATAAAAGACTGCTGAATTGGTGCATGTGTTCCAGGTTTTCCACCTATTATGACGTGTGTTTGTTACAGGGTTACGGTGACAACAAGGCCAAGTCCTCCACTACTGCTCAGGAGGTTAAGAGCCTGGATGGAGTTTACGCTGAACAGGTATGGAGCGGGAACAGAGACTGAATAAACACAATGATGCATTCTGTAGATGGGAACTGCATTTGTGTGTTCACTAGTTTGGGCCAGTTCTCACTGTGGTGTGGTTGCAGGTGGTGATGGGATATGCACACTCCCTGGTCATCGCCAGACAGGACACTCCACAGGAACAAGAGAAGCTCAAGAAGCTGCCAGAGTACAACCCACGCACACTCTAATATGGTATCCTCCAGCCACCTCTCACTGTTTTTGTTTTTTTGCTTTCACTTCAGAGGCCCTCTAGGTCAACTAAGTCATGATGGATGGCTGGGGAGGGTGGGCTCTCACGAGTATGTATGTATGTATGCATACGCCTTGAAAAACAAGTCGGGCCTACATATATTCTGAGGTTAATTCAGAGAAAATGCGCTGCAAAAACTGAAACAAATCCACTCTGGACAGAATTCGCCCTGACCTCACAACAGTTGTCAGACATCTACAGCTGGAGAGAGGATCTCTACTACTCATCTCCAAACACATTCTTCCACTAGGAGTTCTACTCATACTCCCCTTTCATTCCCCATGCAAGTCCACTGAAGCATTCTCTATTTTCACGTTGTCTCTTTTTATTCTTCAGTTGTGAACTGATCAATGCCCTCGTCTCCCTCACAATAATGGGTGCTACATCAAAGTCCTCTTCGGGCTGATTTTAATTTCCAAGCGAGGGATCAATTCAAGACCAACACTCCATATCTGTGCCTTTTGAAACAGTCTTTCGGGGTATGGAGTGAATGCATTTGTTATTTGTTCCCAAAGACCAATAGCAAAATTTAGTTTAAACTTTGTTCTTGAAGTCCATGGCAGTGTTACTGTTTGTCTGGTTGATCGGTGTGCACTGTCAGAGCATAATCAGGATCTGAGATGTGCCACCAAGTCGATGCTCTCCAGCCATTGACTTCTGTTACATTCCTTGGTTTTATGTCTCTTCATTTGTATGATTAAATGTTGGTGTTGAGGATGCGTAACTGTCCCTCAAATGCCAGTGTCTGCTTGTTGTCATTCTTGCCTCTTTTTTTTTCAGTGACTCTTTTTAGCCTGGGAAATTAGGTATGGTCACTGTGCACTCTTGGCAATGAAAACCAGCAGAAATGTGGGTTGTGAGGACTTGCGTCTTACGCCTCTGTTTTAGTGCAAATGGTCAACTAAGTATGTATGCAATGAGTGGATATTCTGGTTTTAAATCAAGATGGGTTGTTTTCTTTTCATTTGTTAGTCTACCTGTATTGCAACAAATAGTTTTTGTCTGGGTCAGAAGACCCACATCTTGTTCAACATTTTGAAACTTTTTCATGGAAATGGTAATAAAGGTTTATGTAAATTGGTTGATTTTTCTGTAGTCTGTTTTTTTGCCTCCTGCCACACCACTTCAAGTGGGGAGGGAATGCTAGCTACTGCTAGTCTCAGTAAATCTTGTCATCACTACTGTTGGTGTGAGTACATTTGATAACCAATCAGCCACTGTATTTTGCAGTTGCTAGAAGTAGATGGGCCAGTTGTTTTGTACATACTGATGGCTATGTCCACTACTTCATTTGGTGTCACTATTCTAATTCATCTTACCAGGCTTTGTCTGCCATAAGCACATTTCCCCATTTACTAATGAACATATCACACCTTACAGTTGCCAAATACTAAAGATTCATGATGTACAGGTAACTACCAAAATAATGCAAACTTGAGTAAATGAGGGATCTAAAGTACACTAAAGGCAGGTGCTGCCACACAGGTGTGGTTCCTGTGTTAATTAAGCAATTAACATCCCATCATGCTTGGTCATGTATACTTTATTTTGGCTACGATGGCTATGCTCCCATCCACAAGCCACGGGTGGTCAGACTGGTTTGATGAGCATGAAATCGATTTAAACCATATTGCATGGCTGTATCAGTCAGATGGAAGTGCCTTAGCGTTTTTCATCTCCACCAAATGATGGAATGTCTCAGAAGAATGGTGTTGCATCCAGCCAATCTAGTTCCAGACACTTGTAGAATCTATGCCAAGGTGCTTTGAAGCTATTCTGGCTCACGGTGGCCCAACACTTGGCATTTATTTGGTTATGCTGGATTAACAGCCATTTAAAAAAAGTCAACCTACTAACTTCATCTAGTGCAGGGTTGGGCAACTTTGATGGGGGTGTGCCCACCTTGCAAACTAAACATTTTAGCAGCTCCCCTCAACAGCAGAGGAAATCATATGCAATTCCACACATTTTGCTATGGGGTGTAGAGAAAATGAGCTGTTTTACTGCTAATTTCCTGCAATTTTACCATAGGGTGAAAAATGTTTGCCGGTTTCAATCTGAGACTAACAAAATCAATGGCCCCCCCAGGCCGGTAATTCAACCATGATTACTAAATTTAGATGGCCGCTAGACTAATTTACCAATAATTAAAAAATGGGGTGACTGATAAGCAAAAAAACTGATGCAGAACCAAATTGAAATTGCACCTCGTCTGTTCTAACTTGCAATAATACGAGACCCTGACTAAATTTTATTTTAAATTGATCCAATGGCCTTCAAAAAGGGCTGCCAGTTGCCCATCCCTGATCTCGTGTACTGCATTGTCACAACACTATGACTGATCGTCACCCAGATACAAAATTAGTTTCTTGCTGTACAAATTCAGCTAGATCCCTCCAATTTTTGGACCATTTGCTTTTGTTGGTTCCTAGTGAACATACCCGTTGTCTTGTCACCATAGAGAAAAATAAGTACAAAATAAGTACTCTAAGAATTTATTAAATGTACAAAATCCAGCAGTTTAATCCTCATCTTCCTCTTCCTCCTCATCCTGGTTGATCTGGAAGTAACGCAGCTCGTAGCTCTCCTTGGTATTGGCCACAACACGCAGCCAGTCGCGAAGATTGTTTTTCTTCAAGTACTTCTTGGTCAGATATTTCAGATATCTACAGACAGATGGCATTCAGATGTGTGAGGTTGCGCTTTGGCTTTCAATGTTTTCCCCAAAGCAATATACACATACAAAACAACCTAGTAAAGCTAATGTTTTTTGTTGTTGCTGTACACCTCAACCCAACTTAATGAATCACAAAAACACAGCACAAAGGTTGAAGAATGATACTGTAGCGCAGTCACGTGCGGTTAGCGTATTCATGGGCAGGGGTGGATAAACTCAACAAGGAAGTCTGAGGGAGAATTCAGTTCACAGCCAGTGTATTTTCATGCACATAATGTTACTGGTGCATGGCAGATGCAGGAGATAAGCCATAAAGCATTTGGGAGTTGGTTAAGTGGGAATTATTAAGTTGAATTGTACATAGCCAAAAGTCAATATTGGCATCATCAATATCAACACCAGCAACCTAAACAAAAATATTACAGATAAAGGCTATAAAAACACGGGGCCTCTTATCCATCATAAGCAGTGCAAAAGTGTAAGTCAATTATTCAAATGAGCAATTATTTTGTGAGGACATAAGCATTTACCAACGTTTTAATAGCTTGAACATGTAAACAATGTATTGGGTGAAAGACATTTGATAAATATTTTCTTTTTTTCCAAGAACAAATACACAAATGTCTGCATTGCAATTTGAGTTGCCAGTGCAGTTACCATACCTTTTGGAGAAGGGGACCTCGGAGGAAACTGTGATCTTGCTCTTACTCCTCTCAATAGACACCACACCACCACCCAGGTTTCCAGCTTTCCCATTCACCTTGATGCGCTCCTGGAGGAACTGCTCCTTTAACCATTAAAACATACTATGTAAGCATATACTTCTAATTTCCAACAACAAAAGATTGACTGTTGCCCAACTTTACTTTTTTATATTTTTTTAAATTTATTTTTTATTTCACCTTTATTTAACCAGAGACTAGTTGAGAACAAGTTCTCATTTACAACTGCGACCTGGCCAAGATAAATCAAAGCAGTGCGACAACAACAGTGTAGTGGATGTGAAACTAGCCTGTTGGCTGGAGCACATCAGTGACATCACACCTTCACTTGGATCTAAAGCCAACTGTGGTTCATGGAGTGACCAACTAGTCTCTTGCTCTATCAGCAAACACAGTTGGCTTTTAGTTGTGTGTTGTTGTGCAGGTCACTAGCTAGTGTAAACCCCACTTGAGATTTAAAGGCCCAGTTTTATATACATTTCCACACTATGAGGTTGGAATAATGCTGTGAAATTGTGAAGATGATAAAAACCCTTTTAGTGTAAGAGCTGTTTGAAACGACAGCCTGAAATTTAAGCCTGTTTTGGTGGGATGGTGGTTTGTTCTTCCTGGTGACATCACTAGACAGTAAATTAGTTAATAGACCAATCAGAGTTCCAAACCTACCAATAACAGCACATTTTCAGTGTCCTCCTCCCCACTTAAGACCACTCCCATAGCCCTACCAAAATTCTTGCTTGAGAAATTGCTCATTGCTAAGAAGCTATGTTTTCTCTTAAAATGATAAAGAAACAATCCCAGTACAGTACATAATTGTTACTCATAAATTAATTGATAATGAGAAAAAAAACAGCTGTATTGGACGATTCTGTTCAACATGTCGATCCCATGAACTGTCATTTCATAAGCTCCTTCCATCCTTCAGTTTATTCTAAACCAAGTGACCATTGTGGAAGGGCAGAAATCATTCAGGATTGTGGCTAATGGGGGTTTCGAATAAGGGCGTTTGTGCAACTAAAATATTAGAATCTTCCTTGCAACCAGGCACAGGTATAAAACCTGTCAGTGTAACTGCAAAACTACTTACAAAGTTGGCAGCATCCATGATGCCATCTTCAACAGGGTGGGTGCAGTCCAGAGTGAACTTCAGGACCTGCTTCTTCTTCTTGCCACCCTTGGACCCCTTGGTGCTCTGCTTCTTCTGCAGATAAGATTGACAGCCAATTAAAACTATGAGTCACTACAATTGTAGCTGTTCCGTTTAGTTAGCTGCCTAGAATCTAACAGTTAACGTTACCTAACATTAGTTCACCAACATACGCGCTACAACCGCAGACATCAACTATGTCTAGGCTAATCCCCAATTAAGATGAAGTTTTAGTCAGGTGGCTCCTTATAAGTAAATACCAACATTTTTGTTATTTAACTAATCAAACTACTGCTGACCATAAAACGAACAGAAAAATGTTAAGCTAGTTTTGTGTAGCTACAACGTGGTGGATCTGGCAAGCTAACGTTAGCTAAACTAAAAAAAAAAACCTTGCTAATTTAGCGGGCCTTGGAAAAACAAAACCCAATTCACAGTGCCTTGTTTAGCATGATTAACGATTACATAAGCCCTCTCAAATATGCCCCGATTTATACAAATAATGTACAGCCATTTTAAGTGTGAAAAATGTATATATTTGAACAATTTTCCACACGCGATTGTACCCACCACAGGAGCCATTGCGAAGAATTTAGCAGAAAGGAAGCGCTGGGTTTGCGCGTGCGTTACATTTTGGCCTGATGAATCAATCGCAGATCTAGTCGATACAATCACGGCATCAGAGTTCGATTAAAAGGCTTAACATTGTTTATACATCTTATTGAAATTCCATATATTTTGAAGGATAACAGGTACAAACGTGTTAGAAACAATACATCCTTCTACAAATTGTAACAAAAAAACAATACAAACAAAAAATAAACAGAAAAACACTTAGGATGTTGTTGTTTTTTGGTCCATATTTACCTATTTGGGAAAGGGGATACTTAGTCAGTTGCACAACTGAATGCATTCAACCGAAATGTGTCTTCCACATTTAACCCAAACCCTCTGAATCAGAGGTTCATCATAATGACGTTGTCAAAACCCTGCTCTTTGAATGGTCCTTCATAATGTCATCGTCATAACCCTGCTCGCTCATTGGTTCTTTGTTATGCTGCTCTCTGATTGCTCCCTTCATTACTACGTCATCATAACCCTGCTCCCTGATTGGTTATCCCTCCATGACTAAGTCATCATAATTCTGCTCTATGATTGATCCCTTGATTATGACATCACCATAACCCTGCTCTGGTAGGTTGTTTATTATGACATTGACATAACCCTCCTATCTGATTGATCCCTTCAGAATGGCATCATCATAACCCTATCTGATTGGTCCCTTCATAATGACAAATACAGGCTATAGCTCCTTGCCAATAGTGACATAATAAACTCTGGCATAGTGAGCAGAGAGGCAGACAACAAGGTAAAAAATGACATGATATACTACGTGTTCCCTTTATTGTTCCGCTCTGCATTAGGAACCAATGCATGCAATTTGACAGGAGTCAGTGGAGCCTGCAGTGTCCCCTATGAGGCTCTACTAGGCCAGCACTCCATCCCCTCCAGTCACACTCAAAGACCCTCCTCATATCTGTCATTCCTGCTTGGGACAGCAGATAAGGCAGCAAGCAGCAAGGTAATTGTTCAGCTCATATTCTTATTATATTTATTAAGTATCTGCTTCTTAACATATTCATTAAGTATAGGCTTACAGGTGCATTTTCAATCATTCTCTGAAACGTCACCGACATAGATCAGCATCACTATGATGGGCTTTCCTGTGTTGTATTTTCAGATGTGTGGAGCAGTGGAGGCTGCTGAGGGGAGGACGGCTCATAATAATGGCTGGAACGGAGCAAATGGAATGGCATCAAACACATAGAAACCATGTGTTTGGTGTATTTGATACCATTCCACCAATTATGCTTCAGCCATTACCACGAGCCCGTCCTCCCCAATTAAGATGCCACCAACCTTCTGTGTTGTGGAAGAATATTCTGCCTTTTGGAGAAGCTATATGATCCAGACAGTACCAACTGTCACCCCTTGGTATGCCATGAGCAGTACAAACACCCCTGTCTGCTGAACCTTAACCACAAAGGCCAACTCTCCTGCCTCCACTGTGGGTAAGAAAGTTTGGTTTCTTGTGACTGTATTACAGCAGCTTGGAAACATAAAATGGGTCATTCCATTGATTTAGTGGATGGCATTATATAGGTATTTTAATTTCTTATGGAACAAATTACCTTTTGCTTTATAAAATCAATGACCAACTCAGGGGCCTTGTTGGCGCCCCCCCCCCCCCCCCCCCCTTGGGTTGTGCCGTGGCGGAGATCTTTGTGGGCTATACTCGGCCTTGTCTCAGGATGGTAAGTTGGTGCTTGAAGATATCCCTCCAGTGGTGTGGGGGCTGTGCTTTGGCAAAGTGGGTGGGGTTATATCCTGCCTGTTTGACCCTGTCCTGGAGTATCATCGGATGGGGCCACAGTGTCTCCTGACCCCTCCTGTCTCAGCCTCCAGTATTTATGCTGCAACAGTTTATGTGTCGGGGGGCTAGGGTCAGTCTGTTATATCTGGAGTCGGAGATTGGAACGTTGGGGGTCGAGTCATGTACATTGAAAGATATCTATAGCAACACAACTTCTCCAGTTAGCAATGGTAGGATGAAAGTCCCAGGGGATTATCTGGGGGAAATGAACAGCTGCAGTGTAAATCCTGCCTTTGTTTCATCCTGCCTGGCATTGAGCACAGTGTGGTCCTAGAAACCTGGCAACTTTCAGTGACAAGATAAAGAGAATTTGGGCACCTAGGCATTTGAATGATTGATCCCTCTGGGCACCGGTGAAGTTCATTGCTGTGACCTCCAGGACTGGATTATATAACGTTGTCATTTTGCAGTACTGTGGATATGGATATGTTAATGTCAGTGCAAACTAGTTTAGATGAGATTGTGGTGGTATTTCCAGGAGGCATATGAGTTTATTTAGCATAAATCACATGAAGCTTAACATGACATAACTAACTTACTGACATGGATATTAAATGCTCTGTCATATAGGCTATGTGCTCTGTTTTCTATGGGTTGCTGTCAGCATTCTATTTACAATGCTCTTGCATGAGAGGGTGAGAGGCTACAGTGGACCTTACTAAGTGTGGGATAAGTCTAGTCAATCCTCTAGCTCCCCTTAAAAGACTGAAAATATGCTCTCTAAGTAGCATGTTTGTTTATGAGATGAATTCAGTCAATGACATGGGAAATCACACTGGTGTAAAGCAATATGCAGTGTTGTTTGTCAGAATTCAGTGTGATACTACAGTACCAGTAGTGTAGTAACCTAAAAAGTGTTAAACAAATCAAAATATATTTTATATTTGAGATTCTTCAAAGTAGCCACACTTTGCCTTGATGACAGCTTTGCACACTCTTGTAGCCAGCCGCTGTGTGGAGCTTGCAGGGAAACAACCCACAAGAACAAGATACTCTCCCGCCACGACATTGTCTCCTTTGCCAATCGCACGATGGGGCCCACAAAACATGTGGTGTGTTAAAACTACAATCTTCTTCAATCTTAAAGTGTTACGTACCCCTTTAAAAACAGCTAGAAATATTTGATGGATAAACTAGCAGGTGCACTGAAAATGTTGGTGAAAATGTTGGTGAAATCCAAGGCTCTCAAACTCAAATTCTCTCTTCTCGGAGATTCCATTGTAATGTCTGCATGTACAGTGCCTTGCGAAAGTATTCGGCCCCCTTGAACTTTGCGACCTTTTGCCACATTTCAGGCTTCAAACATAAAGATATACAACTGTATTTTTTTGTGAAGAATTAACAACAAGTGGGACACAATCATGAAGTGGAACGACATTTATTGGATATTTCAAACTTTTTTAACAAATCAGAAACTGAAAAATTGGGCGTGCAAAATTATTCAGCCCCCTTAAGTTAATACTTTGTAGCGCCACCTTTTGCTGCGATTACAGCTGTAAGTCGCTTGGGGTATGTCTCTATCAGTTTTGCACATCGAGAGACTGAAATTTTTTCCCATTCCTCCTTGCAAAACAGCTCGAGCTCAGTGAGGTTGGATAGAGAGCATTTGTGAACAGCAGTTTTCAGTTCTTTCCACAGATTCGATTGGATTCAGGTCTGGACTTTGACTTGGCCATTCACCTGGATATGTTTTTTTGAACCATTCCATTGCAGATTTTGCTTTATGTTTTGGATCATTGTCTTGTTGGAAGACAAATCGCTGTCCCAGTCTCAGGTCTTTTGCAGACTCCATCAGGTTTTCTTCCAGAATGGTCCTGTATTTGGCTCCATCCATCTTCCCATCAATTTTAACCATCTTCCCTGTCCCTGCTGAAGAAAAGCAGGCCCGAACCATGATGCTGCCACCACCATGTTTGACAGTGGGGATGGTGTGTTCAGCTGTGTTGCTTTTACGCCAAACATAACGTTTTGCATTGTTGCCAAAAAGTTCCATTTTGGTTTCATCTGACCAGAGCACCTTCTTCCACATGTTTGGTGTGTCTCCCAGGTGGCTTGTGGCAAACTTTAAACAACACTTTTTATGGATATCTTTAAGAAATGGCTTTCTTCTTGCCACTCTTCCATAAAGGCCAGATTTGTGCAATATACGACTGATTGTTGTCCTATGGACAGAGTCTCCCACCTCAGCTGTAGATCTCTGCAGTTCATCCAGAGTGATCGTGGGCCTCTTGGCTGCATCTCTGATCAGTCTTCTCCTTGTATGAGCTGAAAGTTTAGAGGGACGGCCAGTTCTTGGTAGATTTGCAGTGGTCTGATACTCCTTCCATTTCAATATTATCGCTTGCACAGTGCTCCTTGGGATGTTTAAAGCTTGGGAAATCTTTTTGTATCCAAATCCGGCTTTAAACTTCTTCACAACAGTATCTCGGACCTGCCTGGTGTGTTCCTTGTTCTTCATGATGCTCTCTGCGCTTTTAACGGACCTCTGAGACTATCACAGTGCAGGTGCATTTATACGGAGACTTGATTACACACAGGTGGATTGTATTTATCATCATTAGTCATTTAGGTCAACATTGGATCATTCAGAGATCCTCACTGAACTTCTGGAGAGAGTTTGCTGTACTGAAAGTAAAGGGGCTGAATAATTTTGCACGCCCAATCTTTCAGTTTTTGATTTGTTAAAAAAGTTTGAAATATCCAATAAATGTCGTTCCACTTCATGATTGTGTCCCACTTGTTGTTGATTCTTCACAAAAAAATACAGTTTTATATCTTTATGTTTGAAGCCTGAAATGTGGCAAAAGGTCGCAAAGTTCAAGGGGGCCGAATACTTTCGCAAGGCACTGTACCTATAGACAGCAATACGTGTGGAGGAACTTGGTGGAGTTTAGTTTGTTGGGGGTGTGTGTGTGTGTGTGTGTGTGTGTGTGTGTGTGTGTGTGTGTGTGTGTGTGTGTGTGTGTGTGTGTGTGTGTGTGTGTGTGTGTGTGTGTGTGTGTGTGTGTGTGTGTGTGTGTGTGTGTGTGTGTGTGTGTGTGTGTGTGTGTGTGTGTGTGTGTGTGGTGTTGTCTAGTGCCTTCTCATGGTGTGACCCCTGACTCCTAGGCGGTGAAGGAGCTCCAGACGTCGGCCAGAGGCCATCATCCTGCTGAAGGCCATGATCGAGGAGGTCAGAGAGTATGTTGATGAGGAGGAGTGCGCAATCAGCACTATTTTCAACAAAGTGCAGGTGAGCTGACATAGTCATCGGCCATTTTGAAAACATTAAACTCAACTCAGGGGGTGGCAGTTAACTTAGAAGTTAAGAGCCAGTAACCGAAAGGTCTCTGGTTTGAATCCCAGAGCCAGCAAGGTGGAAAAAATCTGCCAGTCTGCCTTTGAGCAAGGCATCTCTCTGATTCAGAGGGGTTGGGTTAAATGTGGAAGTCTGTTGTGCAATTTCCCTCGATTTCCTCAATTAATCAATGTTGTTGTTTTTTTTTATGCAGTTCCACAAATTGTATTAAATTCTACCACAAGATGTCATTCTTCATGTCCTATCTCATAAAGTAGCTGAAGGTTCAATACCTTGCACAACATTACATTAGAGCAACATTTTATTGACTTATACTGGATACAGTTGTAATGCTCAAGTAGTGCTTTTCATTTACAAACCGAGAGGAAATTTATGTAAATTAGTTTTGGTTGGGAAAGTATTCATTAGAGTACAGTAAATTTAATTTTGAGAGATTTGCAATGCAATTAAATGACCCAGATAATATTGTCCTCTTTTGAATGAAAAACTGTCAGATCGAAAACAAATTATCCTAAGAGCAGCGCAAAGGTGAGAATAGATATTGCTTCATGCTACCTTGCCTGAAAATCATGTTTATCATGTAGCCCTAATGTATAGCCTATGATCAGAGAAACCGTTAACCTGTTATTGTTTGAATGGGCCTTCCGAACAGAGCGCACACAGATTCAGCCTCAATGGTTGCCTCTAGCCATTAAAAATCGCTGTAAACTCAATTAACTCTCGAAGAAGAAGGAAGTCTTACCACACACAGACAAGATGCGTCCCAAATGCCACCACATTCCCTTTATAGTGCACTACTTTTGACCAGAAGTAGCGCACTATATAGGAAATAGTGTGACATTCGGGTGCACAAGGCTTCCTGCTTTGAGAAGAGATATTGAACAGCCTAATGGCTTGTCTAATGCCTGCCTAATATGTATCCTGTTCCACATGTATATATAGATCCTACTGGGAGATTAAGGTGTCCCTGGCAGCAGACCAATATAGATTAAAGCCAAATGAATAATAATGTGTCAGGACTAGCTACATCAGGCTTGCCTGGCACCACTTTCAACCCAGTAGCAAATGAGAACAGCTGCCTCATCTGGCTGCACTCTTACCCACTCTCCAGGTAATATCCTGTCTATGGTATGCCTGTTCATCCTGGAGTAGTGATACATGAAGCCTATTTTTACAATGTCTTATTCACAGTGCCCAACTGTATTTGTAATCCTAATTGATGTTCCATCTTGAGCAGGTGTAATATAATCAACTCAAGCCAATGTTCTCCTCCACCTTGCTAGTGTAGTATGATGCATAATGCCCAATCTGGTTCTATGAATCCAGAAGGGCACAAACCAAAACATTAAATGG
Source organism: Oncorhynchus mykiss (assembly GCF_057628025.1). Taxonomy (NCBI): domain Eukaryota; kingdom Metazoa; phylum Chordata; class Actinopteri; order Salmoniformes; family Salmonidae; genus Oncorhynchus; species Oncorhynchus mykiss. The sequence continues at coordinate 56,396,670 of NC_143037.1, forward strand.
AATATTAGCAATTATGAATACAGTCTTTAAGCAAAATTGTTTGACTTTGATATCTGTTATCCAGCGACTAAAGAAGAATAGCAGTATTAAGTCCCTCTCTCTTGTCATCTTGCCTCCTCAACTGATGTTTGGTGATGTCACATCCCAAATATACACCCCATATGTCTTCTTCTATGTTTCTGCTTTAGATCAACACAGAGTATCGGTCCGAGTTTATTTATTGCCTTGAGTCTCTGTTACTGCTGGGCTAAAGACGCTCCGTGTCCATTGCCGGGAGTGTCGGGATGGAGTTTGGGCAATGCCAGCAGACTGTGAGTCATATTTCACCCCTACCATATGGAAATTGTGCAGACCTACACGCTCAAGGGGAAAATGTAATCAGCATGTTATTGATGTTCCCAATGAGTGAAACCTCAACATTCAAGACAGTATGCTTATTCTTTCCAAATATGCTCGTCATGTTCTGAAATAGCCAGCGTAATATGAGGACACCCCTACCTGTTGTGTAAAAGACATTATGTAAATATATTTATTTATTGTGTTAATGTCCTTCTGTCTCCTCAGTCTGCAGTCATCCCTGTCCGTGCCCTGCCACTTCCCTCCCATCAGTGACATGTCCCTGGGTTCATCCATGGTGCCGAAGCCCACTGCTATATCATCACCAAGGTCCTCCTGGTAAAGTTTTGGGAGACCCCATTTACTGAGCACTGTCGCAACTCTGAGAACAGCTACAGGGTGAGTGAGCTTCTACAACATTTTAAAGTTACTGTACAACTCTGATACCCATTGTTACAACATTACTGAGGGATTTCACAGCCAATCAGTGTTTTTGTATGTGTATTTGAAATGTGTCATGAAAAGATCTGACGTTCAGAGGTGCCTGGTTTATTGATTTCTATGAAGGCGCTACACTGAATCTGAGGAGGTGGGAATCACCAAAGCAATGACGATTCTGAAAAAAGTATTCAGACAACACTGTTTATAAATGTAACCCAGCTCTCTTTTTAAGGCTCATCTCCATCTTGTTATCTTTCCCCTAAGTCTGGGAGGATATCTTTCAGAGGGTTGCAAATGAACAGAAAATCTATGAAGGTAAAAGAGGTTTTGTTTTTCTGTTAGATAAGGTGAAGTTGGTGTTTAATATACTGTATGTGTCCATTCTGTTTTCTGCCCAGCTTCATGAGCTGACGCAGCTAAAGGAAGAGAACAGATACCTGACCACCATCGCCAGGCAAATCGGCCCCTACATCCGATCCATCGCCAAGGTGAAGGAACGCCTTGAACCCAGGTACTGGAACCAAGCCACTGTAACTACTGTACATATCAGAAACTACAACATTATTTTGACTAACAAGTTACTCTGGCAAATGTACAATTTGAAATGTTTGTTTCTATCATGGTGACCATGTAAGACATGGTGTTCCGTGAAGTATTCTCTATTCAATGTTCCCACAGACTGAAAGAGCCTAAGGAGCTGAAAGATGACAGTACAGAGGACATGCTGAAGACCTGAGGACACCACTATGGCCACAGATACTAAACAAACCATTTTAACACAGATGTAAGCTAGCTAGATTACTTAACTTGTTGGAAGAATTGATCATTGATTTGAGTGAGAACTAACTTCTTTGTTAAACCTCAACTTTATGCGCAACAGAAATGACTTGACCTGTACCAGGTGATAACCACACTCTCAGCAACCTCTCTGACGAGGCTGCCCTCAAGAACAAGAATCTACTGGCCAGGGAAGCAGAAAAACAGAGATTTGGAAGACGTCTCCCTAAGCAACTGGATGGGGTCATGAGACTTCAATGTGCTCACCCATAACTTATGTAAATTATATTGAATATAACATTTACATGTTTCTAACATTACCCATATTAGGACTACAGTAGCAAACCCATGAAAGAAAACAATGAAAGGAAGACAATTTTCTTAGGATAAATTTTATTTAATTTCACAGGACAAAGTTGTTCAATCAATTCAGAACATTTCAGTCAAGTGAATAAAAGTAATCAGCCAAGAGAGAGATAAATATTCTCTCTGCATGATACATTTACATTACCTGTAATAAACTGTAGTATTGTTATACTGTAGTGCAACAACTGACTTTTTCCATGTTCAGCTCAGCTGGATCATGCTTGGAGCAGTAAACAGTTGTACGTCTGCAGCCAACAATGTGCTCTTATATTATTGAATCTACAGATAATCTTCTCATCTTTATTCATCTAATACACATTACTTTTACAGTGCTCGACTGTCCTCATTTCAGAAACTCTAAACACACACACACACTCTTGTCTTGTGCAACATACAGTTACAGTGCTCGACTGTTCTAATTTCAGGAATTCTCTTTCAATCACACACACACACACACACACTCCATACAGTCTGGGCATACAGAGTAGAGGGCAGAGGCAACCTTTCACCTGAGACAAGCGGTAGTTCAGGAGGAAGCAATGCTGGGTTGAGCTTATCGCAAAGGAGACGACCTTTCCTCTGAACCCCTTAGCCATAGGAATGCATCTATTGGTTGGTTTCAATACAAATGAATAACAGGTGGAGTTATGATCAAGTGGTGGTTGAAAGAGAGACAGTCTTGAGTGCATTTTAAAGATGACTGTACCATGTGGGTGCCCCTATAGTTAAAACCTTATGGAAGAAACAACACCCCTGATTCATAGTTTATATACCAAGGAACAATGTTAAAACTTACAGCAGACTGGAATAGAACAGTGAATGGATTGTCAGTGTTCATTATGTTTTCATAATTCACAAAGTAGACATTTCTGACTTGATACGCTGTACCGATTTGGAAGAATCAGAGAACCAGGCTGCAACTTTCCCAGGTTGTCAAATTAGCAAAATATTAGTGATTGTGCAGCCTTTTGATCCTGAGTGGACATGGGATGTGAATTTAAAATAAATCATTATTTTGTGTAAGGATAAATCAATATTGAAAGTCTGGGCTGATACCTAAAACCAATACATTTTCATAGCATACATTATTTTAGTAACTTTGACATTCATTAAAAGGCCTTTTTCTTATAATTTATGAAAGAGCAAAATAACTTAAGGGGAAAAGACCATGTTGCAAGGGACCCCATTTCCGTAACTTTCGGGCATTTTTGTAAATGTATAACAAAGTCACTCATAAATAAATGTTTCTTACTGGGACAGAACACACATGTGTGTGTGTGTGTGTGTGTGTGTGTATGTGGACACCTCTTCAAATGAGTGGATTCAGCCACACCCGTTGCGGACAGTTTAAAAATATATATATATATATTTTAAATCGAGCACACAGCCATGCAATCTCCATAGACAAATATTGGCAGTAGAATGGCCTTACTGAAGAGCTCAGTGACTTTCAATGTGTCACCATCATAGGATGCCACCTTTACAACAAGTCAGTTCATAAAATTTCTGCCCCGCTAGAGGTACCCCACCCCAGTCAACAATAAGTGCTGTTATTGTATAGTGGAAATGTCTAGGAGCAACAATGGCTCAACCTCGAAGTGGTAGGCCACACAAGCTCACAGAAAGGGACCGCTGAGTACTGAATCGCATTGCACATACATTTTTTAATATATTTTTTAAATGGCCTGTTTCTCGGGTTGCAACACTCACTACCGAGTTCCAAACTGCCTCCGGAAGCAACGTCAGCACAATAACTGTTCGTCGGGAGAATCATGAAATGGGTTTCAATGGCTGAGTAGCCGCAGACAAGCCTAAGACCACCATGCGCAATGCCAAGTGTCAGCTGGAGTGGTGTAAAGCTCACTGCCATTGGACTCTGGAGCAGTGGAAATGCATTATCTGGAGTGATGAATCATGCTTCACCATCTGGCAGTCCGAAATCCAAATCTGGGTTTGGCGGATGCCAGGAGAACGCTACCTGCCCCAATGCATAGTGCCAACTGTAAAGTTTGGCGGAGGAGGAATAATGGTTCGGGCAAGGCCCCTTTCCCCTGAAGGGAGATCTTAACGCTACATCAAACAGTACAATGACATTCTAGACAATTCTGTACTTTGTGGCAACAGTTTGGGGAAGGCCCTTTCCTGTTTCAGAATGACTATGCCCCAATGCACAAAGCGAGGTCCATATAGAAGTGGTTTGTGGGGATCAGTATGCAAGAACTTGACTGGCCTGCAGAGCCCTGACCTCAACCCCATCGAACACGTTTGGGATGAATTGGAACGCCGACTGCAATACAGGCTTAATAGCCCGACCTCACTAATGCTTTTGTGGCTGAATGGAAGCAAGTCCCCACAGCAATGTTCCAACATCTAGTGGAAAGCTTTTCCAGAAGAGTGGAGGCTGTTATAGCAGCAAAGGGGAGACCAAGTCCATATTAATGCTCATGATTTTGAATGAGATGTTCAACAAGCAGGTGTCCACATACTTTTGTTCATGTAATGTATGTATGAGGGCTGATAAATTTAGTATCCAGGGCTCTACATAAAAAAAAAAATAATGGGTAAAACTGGTGCTCCAAACTTTAAAACATTAAGTGCACAACCTGAAATGTTAGAAATGTCCTTGTCCCAGAATGACCCAGCATGCACCGTGCGGCCCCATTGAAGCCGCATGGGCGACAATACAATTCCAATGGGGTTTCCCCATCTCAAAAGTATCTCTGATATGGGTCAGATTTTTTAAACTGTATTAGAAACAAGCAATTTTTGCTGTAGTAAAGGTGCAAGCATGACACTAACGAATCTGCACCCAGGAAACAACTGTACAGTGAAGCCTTACCATTACAACTAATTGTTATAAAAATGTACTTTCTTCCCGTACCGGTACTCCCAAATTAAAATTGCAGTTCGCACAGCAAAATATTTTTGTTGCATATGCAACCAAATTGGGTCACACTTTAGAGCCCTGCGTGCATCCCTAATATTGTGTAAAACCATTCTGATGTCAACGCTGAGGCCTAATAATGATGACTCTGTGATATGACAGACAAACAAGGAATAGAAGAAACTCAACCAGGCTCATTACAGCACTTCTGACTCAGTAACCAAAGCTAAAATCAATTCAGCATCCACTTAAGGCCAGGCACCACAGGCTAAAATGTTGCACAAATCTAGCAATTTAGAGTTTTGGGGGAGGGGGGTATTTGTCAATTAATATTAGTATTTTTAAAAAGTAAAAAATATCCAAAAGGTTTATAAAAATATTTGTGTTAGTTTATCATACATGAACTGTAACCACTTTTAAATGGACATACATTCATAATTTGAATGCTCACTACATTGAAATCACACATCGCTTAAAAGTCAATTTCTTAGAGAATGATACTTTGAAGATATGGTGATTGGGTGTAAGGTAGTCTTAATTCAGTCCTTGTCTTACTGCCATTTCCTGAAAAAAATCACACTCTTCCCAAACGCCAACTTATTTTCTGTGGTTATCTTTAGATGTATTCTCCAGACTTATACATTGGGAATTGTTGATATGTTTATGACACAATCAGATGTGTATGTAAATTCAGTCCTAGAATGTCTTAACAAAATAAAACCAAAATATTTAGGTTGATTTTTACTTCATCCAGTGTCCAGAAAAATGGGTTTGTTTTATATGCAAATATTTAATGGTATTACCTAATTTGCATATTTGTATACAATTTTTCAGAAAAAAGGACCAAAATATTATAGTGTCCACACTCAACTGGTAAAAGTTGATTGTAATATGATTAAGTGGGGGGGGGAATACCCTATTAGGGTGTGGTGCCTGGCCTTAAGATACTCAACTCCTCTCTAAGGAAAATACAGAAAAAGGAGCCTTCATCAGAACATTGGAGATTAAAGAAAAATACAAACTCAAGTCTCTAGTAGTTAATTTAACCAAACAAAAGAGAAAACAGAGGTGGTTGAATATATGGGGGGGTGTGGTTTCTTTTTGAGAGTCTACCCAGGCCTTGGGGGTGGTATGGGGATGGGAGCCCTTCACAACACTCATAGGTGTCAGTCTCTGTGAGCTCTAAGCACCCCAGGGCGGGCAACCACAGGAGCTAATCCACAGTACGCTGACCAGGGCTGCCCCTCACAGTGCCTGTCTGTCTGCCTGCCATTTTCATACATCCAGGACTCCATCTCTCACACCTAGGAGCTGTTGATGCGGATGCCCGAAATAAACGGCAGGCCAGTGCCCACCTTCTTTTTGTACTCCAGGTAGTCCTCTGCAAAGAAATGGATGAGAGAAAGCTCCTCCTCCTCAATCCGTTCACGGAAGAAGCGCCAGCTTGCCATGGTATAGCCCGCGATGCAGACAGGGTTGCACAGCATCACCTGGAACATTGGACATAGAAAAGTGAAATCAGCGTAGTGGGCTTGACTAGAACATGTTTAAGAAACAAACATGTCTCGATTCTTAAAAGGGAACAGAGTTTAGCTTGTGTATTAGCCTGCATGCTAATATTGCTGTGACAAGGGTTGCAATAGTCTGGTAACCCAAGACTACAAGGATTTCCAGAAATCGCAGTTGGAGGATTCCGGATTTTCTGTTTCCAGGAATATTTCTACCGAGATTTCTGAAAAATCTGGACATTTTGGGAACATTTCCAGAATTTTGCAAACCGTGCCTTGCCATTCAAGAGTTTCCTTAGCTATTGACAGAATAGGCTGGTACCTGTGTGCCAATGCTCCAGTAGAACCATCCCACGTAGGAGGGGTGTCTGAAGAAGGCATAGACCCCATCCGTGACCAGCACGTGGCTCTGGGCCTTCTCGTTCTGGACAATGTGGTTGAAGTTGGAGCCGGCTGTCAGCATGGCAGACTTACGCAGGAAGTCCCCACACAGCACCATCACCAGGCCCACCAGGCTGAGCCAGCTCAGCTGCTTCAGCTCTGAGACATAAAATGCACAGCCTATTAAGACATTTAACTCCTACTGTGACAACATGTCATGCCCATTTCAACTGAGGCATTGAAAAGTTATTGGCTACATTCCAGGCTGACTACAACGCAGAAGCCTGCACGACTGCAATTGATGACGTGGCACATAATCATTGGTTGATGCAATGCAACACAAGCAATGTCGTCGGGCTGAAACACGGCCATTGACCCCAAGTGTGGTATGGAGGACAGACCTGGGACAGTGAGCTTCTCTATGGTGAACTCCACCCATGAGGACACAGCAGCCACAGTGTACTCCACACTGTGGTTGAGAAGGAATGAGTCCAGAGACAGGCTGCGGGGGTTAATGATGGCTGTCACCAGGTACTCGGAGTAGTGGAAGAAAGACAAGGAGCACATGTACCTGCAAAGACATGCATTGACTGAGAACTATGCATAACACGTATCGAACTAACAACGGTAGTATTGTGCGCGCATATAGATATATATATATATATATATATATATATACACACACACATACGAGAGAGAGAAAAAAAAGGCAGCGTCCGAGAGTATCAAAACCCTAGTGTATCATGGGTAAATTGACTGACTGATCTACAAATAATAATAAGTTGTTATTTATGATACAAGGTTCTTTGTAGATCTGTCAGTCGCCTGTAATATTGAACAAACCCGGAAAGTGTGTGTGAGAGGAGAGAGCATGTACAAAGGTTTATTCATTACGGAAACCATTTAAGAACCAAACAGAGCAAAACTAGAGTTTTTATTGGACAAACAAAGGTAGGTACTTCCCCATTTCGTTCTGTTTAAGAAACTTTTTGCAAGAAGTTTTTGCTTACCAGCCAAAGTGTGTCCATGTGGTTTGGGAAAAGCTTATGATCAAGCCACACCCAAAAGTAAAGCCAAGGAAGCAGGCTCGCACAGCAACCTGGGAGAAAGAAGAGTATGCTTAGGAAACATTTCTACCTTCAATTTGTTTAACTAGCTAGTTATCTAACTATACAAGTAGAAAGCTGGCTCCAAATCAATAGCTAACACAATAACCTGCTCTTAGGCATAGAATATCTGTCTAACTTCAATAGTGTTATCTAATTTACAGTTTAGGGCTCTATCTTTAGCCAATCAAGCTGACAGCTGTCTCAATCCAATTCAGATAATAGGATTAGCTAGCTAGCACAACATATTGTTAGGAAGAAGAGGGGCAATGAAAGTGTACCAATAATTTAGATAGCTAAAGCCTAGCCATCTGGCTGCCGTTTTGGCTAATGGGCAAATAAAATAGAAATCAAGATGGCTTGCTATCTAAGGAGCTTAGCTAACGTTATAGCTATCCATCTTCTTTCAGACGTTAGTTAGCTTGCTTACCTTATATAGAGGTCCCTTGTATATGATAAGCAAGAAGCCATTGATAACAGCGATATACACAGCAATAGCTATTTTCCCCCTCACTCCAGTGAGATAGTCGAATACCCAGTCAAGATGTCCAGCGAATGTTCTAATAAGGGGAATTATAACAACACCCAGTCCTAAAAGAAAGCTTATAATACTTATTTTCCCCTCTAACACCAACTTGCCTGCCATGATGAAGTACCGTTACTCCCTATGGGTTCTCGCGAGTTTTCCACAATGGCAAAATTTACTCACTAATCTTGGCTGCGTTCCAGGTGGTCACGCTGCGCAGATGCATATGATCACTTCATCATCACACACACTCAGCAGGAACCACATCAATATGGCAGCAATCTTCTGAGAACGCCTGGGAAGATTTCTTTATTCTATTTATGTTGTTCCTGACACGTTAAACACTTCTCCAGGCGTTGTGAAATGTGATCAACTTCGCAGCGCGACTCTAATAAAGACTACCTACCTGGAACGCCTATATACGTGACGTGACAGACGACGTTTACAATTTATTGGCTGTAGATGGCGCTTTAAAGCCATTTAATCAAAGGTCACTTCTTGAACCCCAGCAAGAAATGTTTGACCAGACATCACTTTTGCAACTGTCTAGCAGAGGACATAGCACAGAGCAATGACTGCATATATGAAAGGACAAAGCTCTTGATCACGTGACACCATTCCTTCATAAGCGAAGAATCAATAGCGCCACAGAGTTTCTAAAAGACAGAGGCACAACATCGAGAGACTTTCGTGAACGCTTGCGAAGCAGACCAAGCAAACCAGACCAGGGGTTTGAGAAGTAAATGACCCAATGAGAGAAGTGAAAAATTACTCATTATTTGTTAGTTTTCTAAAAGTACAACCTACATTAAAGCCAATGTCTTAAGTAGTTTAACATGTTATTACTCCAACCTCGTGAAATTGACAAACTGCCACATTTATTTTTTATAGGAGTGCCCTTGATTTGACAGCACGCGCATCTGCAGTTCGGCGCGAGATGCCTACATAACCTAAAATTAAGACCAAAAAGCACTTCTTTTTTTAAAATACATTTTTACGATATTGCTAATTTTTACTTTGTTGCTGTGGTAACTAGTGGAAAACCGTTAACCCCAATGATGACTGATAGGGGCGCTGTTTTTAAATTAAATACAATTTTATTGGTCACATACACATGTTTAGCAGATTTTATTGCAGGTGTAGCGAAATGCTTGTGTTTCTAGTTCCAACAGTACAGTAATATCTAACAAGTGATATCTAACAATTTCACAACAATACACACGTAAAGTAAGGAATATATATGTTTGTTAACCTTTATTTTACTAGGCAAGTCAATTAAGAACAAATTGTTTTTCACAATGACGGTCTACCCCGGCAATGCTGGGACAAATGTGTGCTGCCCTATGGGACTCCCAATCACGCCTCTTGCACTGAGATGCAGTGCCTTAGACCGCTGCGCCACTCGGGAGCCCAGATGAGCAATGTCGGAGCAGCATAGACTAAAATACAGTAGAATAGAATACAGTATATACATATGAGATGAGTAATGCAAAATATGTAAACATTATTAAAGTGACTAGTGTTCCATTATTAAAGTGGCCAGTGATTTCAAGACTATGTATATAGGGCAGCAGCCTCTAAGGTGCTAGTGATGAAGCCGCTGTGCAGCCATCTTGGTACTCCTCCATTGAAAAAAAGATTTTGGAAGCTATAGAAATGCATTTATTAATGTCTACATTTGTTTTGACATGTTCATTCTATTACAGACACCTTAATGCTTACTTTTACTTTTATTATGTTAGTTAAACATGAAAAATATAAATTATACAAATACAATCTTAAAGTATAGAGTACTGTTATTGTCTCCATTAAAAACATTTCTTAAATCCATGTCATTTTGTCCTTAACATTTAATTTAAATACTGTAAAATTCCATAAATTCCTATGGAGTCCTTCTCCTACTGGGGAGTGCCAATATGGCCGACCGGTGGCTTCAAAGCCTCTCTATGACCAATACATAGTATGAGTAATCCAGGGCGCGTGTGCTATTGTGCATAAATGTATTTTGTCCCCCTACACCAAACGCGATCACGACACGCAGGTTAAAATATCAAAACAAACTCTGAACCAATGACATTAATTTGGGGACAGGTCGAACAGCATTAAACATGTATGGCAATTTAGCAAGTTAGCTTGCACTTTCTAGCTACTTTGTCCTATTTAGTTAGCTTGCTGTTGCTAGCTAATTTGTCCTGGGATAGAAACATTGAGTTGTTATTTTACCTGAAATGCACAAGCTCCTCTACTCCGCACATAAAACGGCCGACCGAATCGTTTCTAGTCATCTCTCTTCCTTCCAGGCCTTTTCATGTTGAACTTATATGGTGATTGGCATCTAAACTTTCATAGTATTACCACGACGACCGGCAAAACAGTCCGTATCACCCACGTGGGTATAACCAATGAGTAGATGGCACGTGGGTACCTGCTTCTATAAACCAATGAGGAGATGGGAGAGGCAGGACTTGCAGCGCGATCTGTGTCAGAAATAGGAATGACTTCTATTTTAGCCCTTGGCAACGCAGACGCTCGTTGGAGAGCGAGCAGTGTGGGTGCAATAATTGAATAACATGGATTTCTAAATTTATTTTGCAACGCTCGCGCACCCGACGTGTCCAGTCTGGTCAGCATGTAGACACATCAATGGTTAGACCTGATGACATGTTTCTGCACCGGATGTTTAGCTACCCAACGTCACCATGACATCGCCTACAAGCGTGATCTGGATTTTCTATTGGTGTAAAAAAAATACTGTCCTGCTCCTCTCCTCTCTAACTAACTTCCCCTCACAATTCCTTCAATTTCCCCTAAATCCCGTTAGTTTGGCTGTTTAGCCTACCTTAATTATCCCTCACCCATTATAGCCCTGCCATTCCCAACCAATCAGAGTGCCTGGAATGCTGATCTTGACACCGCACCCGCCCACTCAGAGTTTTATCGTCGTCTGAAGGGAGAAGACGCATGTTTCTGAGGACCTTTAATTGTCGACAGTAACACAAATGTCTGAAGGTTGTGCATGCATTGAAATAACCACAACAATAAGATTCCAAGTCATTCGGATTACCAAAATCATATGAACATCCTCAAATCGAAACAGTTGTGTCTGTGTGGTGGAGACGATCAAGACTACAGTGATGGGCCTCAGCATCATGTTCTAACCAGACAGCACTATAGAGGTCAGAACCAAACCAATCACTTATAAGTATATAGTGGAGAGGGCGTTCACAGCTGACCACTAAGATTGCTGAGGGCATACCAGCTAACTGTTTTTACGTAGTCATTCTAGACAGATTTAGTGACCAACAGTTTTTTACATGGTCCGTCATTTCTCCGGATTTAGCTACCAATAGTTTTGACAATTGGAGAAGCAGTTTCTAACTATCTTCATACTGTACTGTCTTTGATAGTGCACTGAAGCCATTGAGCTATTGTAAGAACTGGAGAGACAGCCTCCAAGATGGCCGACCGTTGAAGTAATCTACAGTGCATTAAGAAAGTATTCAGACCCCTTGACTTTTTCCAGATTTTGTTAGGTTACAGCTTTATTCAAAAGTGTATAAAATAATACCCCAGAATGACAACGCAAAAATAATGTTTTAGAAATTTTGCAAATATTAAAAAAATACAAAACTGAAATATCAAATTAACATAAGTATTCAGACCCTTAACTCAGTATTTTGTTGAAGGACCTTTTGCAGCGATTACAGTCTCGACTCTTCTTGGGTATGATGCTACAAGCTTGGCATGCCTGTATTTGGGGAGTTTCTCCCATTCTTCTCTGCAGAACCTCTCAAGCTCTGTCAGGTTGGATGGGGAGTGTCACTGCACTGCTATTTTCAGGTCTCTGCAGAGATGTTTGATCAGGTTCAAGCCCGTGCTCTGGCTGGGCCATTCAAGGACATTCAGAGACTTGTCCTAAAGTCACTACTGCGTTGTCTTGGCTGTGTGCTTAGGGTCATCTTGCTTGAAGGTGAACTGTTGCCCCAGTCTGAGCTCCTGAGCGCTCTGGAGCAGGTTTTCATCAAGGATCTCTCTGTACTTTGCTCCTTTCATCTTTCCCTTGATCCTGACAAGTCTCCCAGTTCCTGCTGCTGAAAAACATCCCCACAACATGATGCTGCCACCACCATGCTTCACCGTAGGGATGGTGCCAGGTTTCCTCCTGGCTTGGCATTCAAGAGTTCAATCTTGGTTTCATCAGACCAGAAAATCTTGTTTCTCATGGTCCGAGAGTCATTTAGGTGCCTTTTGGCAAACTCCTAGCGGGCTGTCATGTGTCTTTTACTGAGGAGTGGCTTCCATCTGGCCACTCTACCATAAAGGCCAGATTGGTGAAGTGCTGCAGAGATGGTTGTCCTTCTGGAAGGTTCTCCCATCTCCACAGAGGAACTGTGGAGCTCTGTCAGAGTGACCATCGGGTTCTTGGTCACCTCTCTGACCAAGGCCCTTCTCCCCAAATTGCTCAGTTTGATCGGGGGAGATGTATGGCCTTGAACCGATTATGTTAAAATCGCACACAGGATCATTTAGTTGCTAATGGCAGCATGCAGTACACCGGTCGGCCTTCTACAAAATGAACTGTAAGAAGAAAATATGCATTTATTACCCAGATAAGACTGAGTATCATTTACATAAAATAGTAGACAGAAAAGCAGCACTTCTCTCATTTGTTTGTTGGCTACCAGCAAAATAGCCATATGCAAACTGTGTGTTGGGTTCGGTAAAGTTGAATGTGTGCCTGCTTGCATGTATAGGTTACATGAACATACGAAAAGACTGGCTAGTAGAGCTGCACATTTAGGACTATTATGTTATTTGGGAAATACTTATTAAATAAATGTGATGTACTCTTTATCACAGGGGTGTCAAAGTCAAATGGACGGAGGGCCAAATAAAAAAATCAGCTACAAGACGAGGGCCGGACTGTTCGAATGTTCATTGAAAAATTTTTAAATGACGCATATAGTCTAGTGAACCTAATTGAACCTACTGAAAACCTAACAAATATATTACAATATGATCAGATAAATAAAGCAATATTTTCTTATGGCTCTGTCAGTAATCTTTAATTTTCAACAGACACAAAAGACAAATTTCCTTTATATAAATATCCCCATAACATGAACATTAAATGAAAGAAACCGGTATTCAAGGCACCATCAGTAGACTATATTTTCTATTTTAGCAAAAGTGGGCTAAATTTACTTCAAAGAAAAAACAATAATAGCAATTTTCTATCATCCACTCAACTGAAATATTTTTAAAATATAATTGGATTGAAATACAAAAAAATAAAGTGCAAAAATCTATTAATCAAAAACAACACTTTGTTTAAGGAGAAGTAACATGCAGTGAAAACAAATATTACATTTTAACTTTTAAACTTGAACTGAGTAAAAACTCTAAATATGTGATTGCACAGTAATGTTCACTTGTTTGAGGTTGAGGGTGATACTTGGTGGTGTCCCATCTTTTCCACAAGTTCATCAATGTTCGGGGTAAGGCTCTGAGCTGAAGAAATCCTCAGAATTGAGTGGAGGTGTTCAGCAGTAAGTCGACTTCTGTGTGATGTTTTGTTCAGGTTCATCAAAGAAAACAGTTGTTCACACAGGTATGTGCTGCCAAACATAGACAACGTTTGAGCAGCCTGGATGCGCAGCTGGGGCATTGTGCCGGGGAGGAAACGGGCGAACTCCGCAGCACCCACTGCCGCATATTTTGCCCTCAGTGCATCATTGCATTGGAGGTCAATCAACTCCATTTGGAGGTTTGGTGGTGAGCTTTCCACGTCAACAGCAAATGGGTTACCGAGCAGTTCCAACCTGCTTTTTTGTGCTTCAAAGTCAGCAAATCGGCGTCGAAAGTCAGCGGCAAGCATACCTATTTTATCAGCCAACTGTGTGCTCGGGAACGCACTGGTAGAGAGCTTCTCTTTCATGGTCTGGCAGCTGGGAAAGTGGCTCAAATTTTCTTTCCGCATCTGCGTCTCCCACAGAGTCAGTTTGGTTTTAAATGCCTTCACTGTACTGTACATATCAGAGATGACACGATCCCGACCCTGCAGCTGCAAGTTTATTGCATTCAGATGACTCGTAATGTCACACAGAAAAGCCATTTCACACAGAAACATTTCGTCTCGGAGTTGTGTTGTGTCTTTCCCTTTGCTGTCCAAGAACAGACAAATCTCCTCACGAAGCTCGAAACATCTTTGAAGCACCTTTCCCTGGCTTAGCCATCGCACCTCTGTGTGATAAGGCAAATCACCATGCTCCGTTTCTAACTCCGTCAGAAATGCCTTGAACTGGCGGTGATTCAAACCTTTGGCTCTGATAAAGTTAACTGTGCGCGTGATGATGCTCATTACATGCTCCATTTTCAAGGCTTTACCGCACAACGCTTCCTGGTGTATGATACAATGATAAGCTGTCAGCTCACCTGTCGCGTTTTCCTCTTGCATCTTTTCCCGTATCTTCGCCACCAGTCCGCTCCTGTGTCCACACATCGCAGGTGCTCCGTCGGTTGTCAAACCCACGAGTTTTTCCCAAGGCAGCTCCATCTCATTTACACATCTTGACACCTCTTCATACAAATCATGCCCCGTAGTTGTGCCATGCATAGGACGTAAAGCCAAAAACTCCTCTGTCACGCTTAGGTTGGAGTCCACTCCGCGGATGAAAATTGACAACTGGGCAATGTCAGAAATGTCGGTGCTCTCATCCACAGCCAAGGAATATGCAATAAAATCTTTTCCTTTTTTCACAAGCTGCTCTTTTAGATTGATGGACAACTGGTCTACTCTCTCGGCAATGGTGTTTCTGCTCAGACTCACATTTAAAAAGAGTTGCCTTTTTTCTGGGCAAACTTCGTCACAAACTTTAATCATGCAGTTTTTGATGAAATCCCCCTCCGTAAATGGCCGGGCTGATTTAGCGATCTCTTCTGCCAAAATAAAACTGGCCTTGACAGCAGCCTGGCCTTGTGATTTGGCTTTTTTGAACAGAGCCTGTCGAGATTTGAGGCCTCGTTTTAATTCCTCTGCCTTTTGTAGCCTTTGTTCCATGTCCATATTCTTGTTTTTGTCCGCGTGTTTCGTTTCATAATGTCGTCTCAGATTATACTCTTTCAGTACCGCCACACTTTCTCCACACAGAAGACACACAGGTTTTCCAGCTACCTTCGTGAACATATACTCCGACTCCCACCTTGTTTGAAACCCCCGGTTCTCAGTATCCACCTTCCGTTTTGCCATTTTTGATGGGTATCTGAAAGTTAATTTTACTGTGATGCTGACGACTGCTGTGCCAATAAATATTGAAATGAAGCAGCCTACTGCTCGGTGCGTCACCTTTGCATTGTGGGAAATGTAGTATTGGTGCGTGTAAAAGATCTGCGGGCTGCCGGCTTGCTGCGGGCCGGTTCTAATAATAAATCAAGATCATCCCAGGGGCCGTAAAAAACCTTCTTGCGGGCCGGATGTGGCCCGCGGGCCTTGACTCTGACATATGTGCTTTATCATGATCCATAGTTGTCAAGTAAT
This sequence comes from Oncorhynchus mykiss, assembly GCF_057628025.1. Taxonomy (NCBI): domain Eukaryota; kingdom Metazoa; phylum Chordata; class Actinopteri; order Salmoniformes; family Salmonidae; genus Oncorhynchus; species Oncorhynchus mykiss. The sequence goes on from NC_143037.1 coordinate 56,412,532, forward strand.
TTAGCAATAGAGAAGAAATGACTGAGAATGAACAAAAAAAAGCAGACAATTTTTTTTAACAATAAATGTTTTACATTGCATATCAAAAATATAATTTCACTTGTGATCTAGCCTACCATGAGGCTATACTGTAGCCTATACCAGGGGCGCAACTTTCACTGGGGAAGGGGGGACATGTCCCCCCCACATTCTGAAATTGCATTTTTGACCCCCATGGGTTTATCAATGGAATGTGATACCAAACAAGGCAAAGGCGTGCTTTAGGACCGCGTGGACAACTCCGAGCGGTCGGGTAGGCTGTTTGGAGTGTTTATCCGACTTGATAAAAATAAATAAAAAGATGTCCCCCACACTTCTAAAACCAAAGTTGCGCCCTTGGCCTATACTATACTTATTTCAACATAAGCATAGGCATAAAAAACAATATTGTTCCTTTTGTATGAAGGAATATGGCTTTCCATTTCAACTCTTTTTTTCAGAGAGTAGTCTTCAATGAACATCTCTGCAAGGAATACTAAAGCAATTCATGCTTTTCTTAAGGCCTAAAATGCAAATTTTATGGTTATTTTATTGACCAAAGAATGACCCAGTCTGGACAGCATCTACATACAGTATGGAGACTAAACTCTAGTTTTACAAAAGACCATAGATTAAAAGTCAATCACTTTATCAATAATAGTCTCTGGAAAAATATATACATCATTTTATCGTTAAAAAAACATATCCCAATCATTTCAGTTGCAAAATAGTCCACAACAATTGACATAGTCCACATCTTTAGTTCTTCCAGAGATAAAGATGGATTTGGTGTGAGAGTAACTTTGCATAGGCTACAAAAACTGCTCATGGTTACTATGCTCAGTCCCACTGCTGGTTTTGGTGTTTCCATGGAGATCCTAACTGGATAAACAGTGGGGCAACATCTTCAACAGGTAATGGAGACAGTCGTAGAGTATCTCTAGAGTACTTTGAGTAGCCATTGTGGAAGAGAAGGGGACTCTTGACTGAGAAGCAGACAGTCTTGTCCCACACGTCTGTGCTGGAGACCCCGTTGTGGCATTGGCTCTTGAGCTCCGTGTAAAGTTTCTCCACCCTGTCAGTGCACTTTCTCTCTTTACCACTGTGGGAACAAAGAAAGGAAACATATGTTAAATAACCTTAGAGTATATACCTCCCATAAGATGAATTGATCAACATCTTCATCAGTTTAATATCCAGGTCCATTTGATGTGGTCGTTACCGGGTCTGTTGGTCCTTCATGCAGGGCTCTACAGTGCGACCATTTGACTCACATATGAGCTTAAATATTTTGATGTGTGACCTGGAATTTAAATGTACGATTCTAGCTTTATTACCTCAAATATTTTTCATTGTGCTCCTACATTTCTTTGTGTTCGCCTATAGTTTTCAACTTAGGCGCACACATGCTTCTTGTAAAAAAAGGTCAGCATAGAGCTCTGTCATGTTGAATGTGCTGTAAGATCTTTGTGTTTTGCCTGCTTTGAAATGAGGATGACTCTGTGTATTTCATGTGGCAATGAGAAGTGCATGAATTAATTAAATACAATGGCCCTGATTCAAATGAACAGGTTGGAGGTGCCCTTTAAAATGGTATTGCTAAAATTGATATTAGTAATTCGCATTGACTATTTGATTTGGTGGTAATAGTATAATTAAGCAATAAGGCCCAAGGGGGTTTGGTATATGGCCAATATACCACGGCTAAGGGCTGTTCTTATGCACAACGCAACGCGGAGTGCCTGGATACAGCCCTTAGCCGTGGTATATTGGCCATATATCACAAACCCCCGATGTGCCTTTTTGCTATTATAAACTGGTTACCAACATCATTGGAGCAGTAAAAATAAATGTTTTGTCATACCCCTGGTATACGGTCAGATATACCATGGCTGTCAGCCTATCAGCATTCAGGGCTCGAAAACATAACATAATATAAAATCATACATTTTCATGTATTAGTCAAATAGTCATCATAATATCTAAAAGACTTTGAAGTTTGACTTTTTATTTTATTTCCTTCTCTTACTTTCTCACTCATTCTATTTCATCTCCCTGTTTCTCACAAAGCAGGTCTCACATGGTCCATTGGGTGATAAGTGTCCTATCTGTCCAGATGGTGTTCCTGTGAGATCCCTATGAGAGCCTTGTTGACTGCACTGTGCATGGGCAGTAGGGAGGAGGGGGGCCCTGGTCACTCGAGCTTTGTTTGACGGGGCACACTTCCTTTGTGTGTTCGCCCCAGTGTCATTAACACTGAAGTGTGGGAAGCACAGGAGCACGGCGGCTCTCACGTTCCACTGGGGCAGGAAGGGGGAGCGTGTGACTGGGACACAGGCAGAGCGAGCAGGTGTGTGCTGTAGCAACGCTGGCAATCTATGTCTACATGTGTTGGTTTCCAAAACTCAATTCTGGATATATACTGGGTTACAATGCAGACTATTCATGGCAGTTATAACTGTGCAATGTTTATAACACATACATCTACTACCTGACAAATATACAGATCACACCAAAGTTGAACATAAAACTTAATGTTGCCCAATCACCACCCCATTAATACATCTTTACATGACATGGCACCAAAGATCCAAGGGAATGAACAGATCTTCATGGATCTCAAAGCAACCTGTTTGATTAAGCTAGTGGACACACAGTAGCCCCATGAGCTATTTGACTCACAGTCCTATCTCAGTCTCACACCCACGTGTGCCCTGTGCCAAAGCACTTTGTGCTCACCCTTTATTCTGTGATCCTGGCAAGAGACGAGCACACTCCTTCCTCTGGGGTCACCACTTTCCCAGATCCACAACGCGGCGCCATGTCCGCCCCCCTCCCTCCACTCCCTCTCCCTCCCTCCCACCCATCCCTCTCCCTCCCCATCCCTCCACCTGCTCCCTGGAGGCACACTCTTTGTCCCCTCAGCAATAAACACTTCATTGAGCATGTGGCAGCACAGCATCTATCAATGCCATTCCCAGCCCTCTCATTGGCTCCGGACTGTGAGAAACTCCAACAAGCCCAAGACCCACACATTCATATGGAGATTTAGGAGTATAAATAGGAGGGAGAACCAGAGGAAAGACAGTACATATCCAATTGGCTCTTTACTGAGACTTCAGCTCAACAGAACTACTACTGCTATATCCATTGGCACCAACTATGATTAGACAGATGACTAACCCTAAGCAGCACCTCTCACTTACTAAGGTAAACAAATGCTTTTAAGTCTTTGAATACATAAATACATTTCTTTCTTATTCTATTGCTGTTGATACTAGTACAGGGCAGATCAGATTGACTAAATTGTTCCTTGTTTTCTCTTTGTGCAGATAAGGAAGCCAGTGGTGGAGAAGATGCGTAGGGATCGCATCAACACCAGCATCGAGCAGCTCAAGTCCCTCCTGGGTCCCGAGTTCCTCCGCCAGCAGCCCGACTCCAAGCAAGAGAAGGCCGACATCTTGGAGATGACTGTCTATTTCCTGAGCCACCAGCAGCAGGCAGGAAGTTCCTCCACTGCAGCAGCCAATGAGGGCTACTCTCGCTGTGTGCAGGACGCTGTCAGCTTCCTGTCTCAGTGTGAGGTGAAGACACAGTCCTACAGCTCGCTGCTGAGCCACTTCCAGAGCCTGCAGACATCCAGCCAACACAGTCAGGCTCCCTGGTCCTTCTCCCCGCCGGGCTCCCCAGTCCACCAGGCCACCACCAAGGGTGTGATGAGCCCCGTCTCCCATCCACTCTGGAGGCCCTGGTAGAGCAATGCTTCAAACGTTTTCATGTCAGACAAACGGAATTGGACAGGCCAGTCTATATTATGACAGGCATGGACAGTGGTGTTCGGAGTGACGAAGGTCTAATTCTTTTGCATTTGGCAAGAGATGCTACGTCGATAGTCTTCATCCAGATGAAGCAAGGGCATATTTTGCCAGTATTCCTTTGAAAGGAAGGATTCTATGAAATGATTCAGATTGGTTTGGGATACATACTCTGTATATGAAAATGTACACTGAATTAACAGTGTTACTATTATGCATGTTCTTGTCTGAGAACGATAACTCTGAAAGTACAAACAGAGTTAAATTATGCTAATAACATACTTTTATTGTATGTCTAACCCATAATGGGTTGCTACTGTTTATTTGGTGTCTGTGACACCACCTGTTTTTTTTGCATTTAAAAAAAAAACTATTTACAATAAATTGTCACAATGGTACAATGTATCAATTTGGTGATGTATGAATATTATGCTACAAATGGATCCAATGAATCTACTTTAAATGTACATCATGTCATGATTATGTAAAATGTATGTTATTAATAATACAAATATTCAATGTTCATTCTAACTTCGAAGAGACCCCATTCATAAAGGGATGTTGTGTATTCAACACGAGTTTGTGTAAGTTTGTTTGTTTGCCTTTATTGATTTAAATTACACTATTTGGAGTGACATGTCATCAAGCTTTTGAAAATAAATTAACTTCAATTGAAGTTTCTCAACATTTACATTTCTGGTTCTATTTTCTCTGTCGTATCAACTCATATCTGCACAAAGTTCACCACCCACATCCATTGTGATGACATCAGTAGTATGGCTAACTTTTCCATCCACAAATTTATAAAGACGACAATATACTATCTAGTAAGTATATTGATTGACTATATTCACAAACCTAAATCTAGATTGTGAGGAGCACCTATCCCACTGCCCAGAGATGTCAGATCGATATTGGTTCCTGGTTGACAAACCCAAACCTTGAAACCTATTGTTTATTTGTGGTTGGACAAAATCTGTGTCTAAAATAATGACTTTTTGTCAGAGGAATGCATGACCATAACTATGAAGGGCTCCCATCAAGAACACCACATTACTGAGGACACCTGTCTAAATGTATATCTATCTACTATATATGCCTATACTTCACTCATACAGAACATAACCAAATTGATACTGGTTCTGTCACACCAATTAATCACACTATGGATTAAGGGATGTGATTAATATCGTATGATATATAGTATGTCCTGATCTTTAGCAGTACATTTAGGATGATTGTAATAATGGAACAACAGTGCAGAGTAGTGGCAAAAAAGTGAGTCACCAACTTGAACATCTATATAGTTCTTAAGAAGAGTAAACTTCAGTGACCTTAAACTTTAATATTTCAACTATTTTTGTCAAGTTTTTGTTCCAACCTCTTTGCTAACAAACCAGATTCAACTAATCATGGTCGTCAGTCTAGGCCATGACTAGCTGAGTCACATGTATTACACCCCCCCCCCCCCTCCCCTCCCCCCAGTGGCATTGCTGAAGTTTCTCAGGGTTAGTCCTGCAGATGGTCTGGCGGTGACTATGGCCCCCTCTCTCCCTCCAACCAGAGATCAAACACCGTGGCTAATGTGATGTGTAACAAGACACACTTCTATTGTCCCCTTATTGAGGCCAGTGAATGGACAGAGAGTGTGGGAAACAGGGGCTAGCACACTCCCAAAGGCAGAGGGCTGATGGGAACCTGCCTTACTCCTCCACAGGCCTGGCAGTCCAGAGTGTATGGCAGGAATTGAGTCTGTGGGTGGGTCACTGTTCACACACACTTAAAGAGCAACGGACAAAGCCTAGCCAAAACTGTCTCGTCACCACACTGTCAATGTGGTCAATTCACGGCTAGCCCGAAAGGGAATGTCTAGCTAACAGGTAAATCATTTTTGTATAGATGAAGTTGACAAATTCCCCTTTATGAGTAGCTCTAACTGTCTTCATGGAAAACGTTCAATGTTCATCCAGGCCAAAGTGGAAGAAAAAGACAGGGTGCTCGTGTAGCTCTTTGTCGATGTGCAAGGCACCATTAACTAGATTTTTTCCAGATGGTCTGTGACATAGGGTTTCTGTTTGTCATGTGACAAAGGATCAATTAACATTCCCAATGGGGCATTGGGGGAGCGGCCTGGCTTTTGTAGCTCATCTACTCCAGTGCTGGTGACTGGTGGGAAACTAGGAGGAGAGAGTTCTCCTCACAGCACCCACAGGCCAGGCCACACATCTGTGACCTTTGCGCTGCCTGAACCACAACCATGGCATAGTGCCAGTGACTGTGGCATTGTCCCCAGTCTCCCCACCCTGGCCCAGCAGCACATAGTCCATCAAAGATCATAGATAGAAGTTCTGGGATTTTTCTTGGGAAAGTATCCATTTATCTTATTAGTTACAGTGTTACACTGTAGTGCCTCTTCTTTGTATTCAATGCCATAATATTTACCTCCAGGAGATATAATAACTCTTCAGTTATAGGGCTACATTCAATTGGAAAAATAAACTGTTGCTGTGAGATAATACGTTCTTGAATGAACCTTTCCTGGGTGCAATAAATCCACGCGTGGGCATGAGTTGTCTTGAGCTTTCCCACACTCAACAGCCAATGAGAACAGATATAACAGATATAACAGACAACAGATAACACAATGGTTCAATGACTCAACTGTCTGTCAGTGGGGAAACTGCTTGTCTGGACGGAGTGTGTGCGAGGGGTGAGTGTGAGCACAGTGTGGTGTGTGTGTGGGCACACAACCTCCTCCCTCCGCATACCGCTGGATGTGTGAGAAAAGTCTGAAGTATACATAAGTGTGTGTGATCCCCACATTCCAACACAGCGACAGCCTGTGTCTATGTGATTGTCTTCTGTATCAGACATTAGCATAATTTAGCATTAGCATAATTTACCATTAGTATCATTTCATAACAATACTACTCTACTGGTTATTATACCACTAACTTTTAAAAGTGTTGTAAGCACTCTATTGCACAATTGGCTGCTTAAATCAAATTAATTGTATCCGGATGTTATGTCTTTTGTCGAAACTATGCAACAATTCAACTCATTTTTGGTTAATTATAATGAATATTGCTTGGAGAAAGAAAACTCTAAAGATTCATTTTTTTTGTGAATTCTATGCTGGCTTGATTGTGTTAGATGAAAGGGTTCTCAGGACGTCAACTAGAACATTTAATGAACTGAAACTACAGAGATATATTCTTTATGGTCTAAATTAGATATATTCTTTATGGTCTAAATTAGATATATTCTTTATGGTCTAAATTAGATATATTCTTTATGGTCTAAATTAGATATATTCTTTATGGTCTAAATTAGATATTTTCTTTATGGTCTAAATTAGTCTCTTTGAAGAGGGCTCTTCCCTTCAAAAGTGTGTCTTCGTTTCACTTGTTTTTACCTGTCATTATGTTGAATGTTAATTGCATGTATAATGTATTCATGTATTATTAATCAATAGTTGCTGCTTATCTTGGGAATCATCCCTGTATTGCCTCTACTACCCCGTTACCCATCAAGTTATTGATGTTTCTCCTATTGTTGCGATGGGCAGCTCTGTGGTCTCAGTAGTGTGGGAACCCCAGCTGGGCCTGGGCCACATGGCTTTGTCATGCTAATCCCTTGCTATATAAAGGGGGAGAGATCCCTCAGAGGTCCCAGACCACACTCTGCAGCCCAGGAAAAGTAGCCAACAGACCTGTCACTCTCTCACGCAGACATGGCTCCCTGCTTAACTTCCTCTTTCCACCATCTGAAGTTCGCAGAAAAAGACATTAAGGTATGTGTATGGTTCAATCAATGTATATGTGTATATACAGTATAAAATGTGTATATTCATGTATATTATGGCTTTTTATAGTATTTGACTGAATTTCTTGTTGTCATATATTAGAACTGTTGACTAATCAAATGTTCTTCTCTGCCTCCTCAGATAAGGAAACCCATCGTGGAGAAGATGCGTCGAGATCGCATTAACGGCTGCATAGAGCAGCTCAAGCTCATCCTGGAGAAGGAGTTCCACAAAGAGGACCCCAATACCAAGCTGGAGAAAGCCGACATCCTGGAGATGACCGTGAGATTCCTGAGGCAGCAGCAGCAGCCGGCTCCATCTCAGAGGGACTACAGCGAGGGTTACTCACAGTGCTGGAGGGAGTCTCTGCAGTTCCTCTCTGGAAGCCCCAAGAGAGACACCACCACAACCTCCGCTAGACCTCTTCAGGGGCTCCAACAGCAGCTCTCCTCCCAGGCCCAGATATCCTGCAGCAGCCCGATGGGCCGCTCCACTTCCCCAGTCTCCTCCATCTTCCGTGCCACCGCCAAGCTCCAGGACAAAGGAGTTAAAGGTCCAGTTTGGAGGCCCTGGTAGAGAGAGTTACTGGAATCACTGTAAAACCTGAGGGAAACACTGGACTGTATGCCCCTCACTATGTAGGAAATATGCATTTCCAACCTCCTCCACCGTTGTGGGTTTACTGAGCTCTTATTGTCTCATCACATTGATGGCCATATATGTGTGGCACATTTGATTTCTGGCATATTTGAAGTGAGGGTTGTCACTTTTTTGTGAAGATTGTTATTTCTCCTACTTGTTTTGTCATGAGTTTTTTTTGTTTGTATTGAAGAATTTAGGTAATTATTGAGTTATGATATTTTATTGTGAAATTTGAATTGATGGTGAAATGATTGATTACTCCAGTGGAGTTTATGTGTTTTGCTAGACTTAACCAGTAACTACAATATGCTACTGTATTTTCGCCAGCAATTATTTGAGGATATTTCTCTCTTATTATTAGTATGTTATGTTTGGATGGATGTATCTTTTATAAAGGGACTAGTGTGTTGGTATACTTTGTAATAGCACTGTTGCTATTGTTCTGATAGTTTATATTGCATTAAAGAAGCTCTTAAAACTATGTATGACATGTATGACAATGAAACTATAATAACAACCTGTCTTTTGTCCAGGATTGTTATTTTTGACCAAATTGTAGTGGATCTTGCAGTCCACCAATTCTGTTCTAACCAGTTCATATGATCCTCTTCCATGAAGTGTCTTCTCACATTTGATTAACAAATTCAGGAAAATCCACATATAACTTTTGCAATAGGTTCCCTTTATAGGCATCTGTATGGGTTTAAATCAGCTGTCCCATTGAGCTCCTGAATCCTGCCACCACAGATACCCAGTGAGAGGGCACACAGACAGACGGGAACTCACACCAACAGAAGGCAAGGCACCTCTCTATGGCCTGCCCATACAGGGCCTTCAGAAATTATTCAGACCCCTTGACTTTTTCCACATTTTGTTATGTTACAGCCTTATTCTAAAATGTCTTAAATAAATAAAACATCTCAGCAATTTACACACAATACCCCATAATGACAAAGCAAAAACAGGTTTTTAGAAATGTTTGCAAATGTATAACAGATAAAAAAGAGAAATACCTTATTTACATAAGTATTCAGAGCCTTTACTGTGAGACTCGAAATGGAGCTCAGGTGCATCCTGTTTCCATTGATCATCCTTGAAATGTTTCTTTAAAACTTGATTAGAGTACAACTGTGGTAAATTCAATTGATTGGACATGATTTGGAAAGGCACACACCTGTCTATATAAGGTTCCACAGTTGATAGTGCATGTCAGAGCAAAAACCAAGCCATGAGGTCGAAGGACTTGTCTGTAGAGCTCCGAGACAGGATTGTGTCGAGGCACAGATCTTGGGAAGGGTGACAAAACATGTCTGCAACATTGAAGGTCCCCAATAATAAAGTGGCCTCCATCATTCTTAAATGGAAGAAGTTTGGAACCACCAAGACTCTTCCTAGAGCTGGCCGCCCACCCAAACTGAGGAATCCGGGGAGAAGGGTCTTGGTCAGGGAGGTGACCAAGAACCCAATGGTCACTCTGGCAGAGCTCTAGAGTTCCCCTGTGGAGATGGGAGAACCTTCCAGAAGGACAACTATCTATGCAGCACTCCACCAATCTGGCCTTTATGGTGGAGTGACCAGACCGAAACCACTCCTCAGTAAAAGGCACATGACATCCTGCTTGGAGTTTGCCAAAAGGCACCAAGATTCTCTGGTCTGATGAAACCAAGATTGAACTCTTTGGCCTGAATGCCAGGTGTCACGTCTGGAGGAAACCTGGCACCATCCCTACGGTGAAGCTTGGTGGTGGCAACATGCTGTGGGGATGTGTTTCAGTAGCAGGCACTGGGAGACTAGTCAGGATAGAGGGAAAGATGAACGGAGCAAAGTACAGAGATATCTTTAATGTAAACCTGCTCCAGAGTACTCAGGAGCTCAGACTGGGGCGAAGGTTCAACTTCCAACAGGACAATGACCCCAAGTACACAGCCAAGACAATGCAAGAGTGGCTTCGGGACAAGTCTCTGAAAATCCTTGAGTGGCCCAATCAGAGCCCGGACTTGAACCCAATCGAACATCCCTGGAGAGCCCTGAAAATAGCTGTGCAGCAGAGATCCTCATCCAACCTGACAAACATTGAGAGGATCTGTAGAGAGGAATGGGAGAAACTCCCGAAATACAGGTGTGCAAAGTAGTGTCATAGCCAAGAATAATCGAGGCTGTAATCGCTGCCAAAGGTGCTTCAACAAAGTACTGAGTAAACGGTCTGAATATAGCGGGAATGTGATATTTCAGTTTTTTATTTATAAAAAAAACTGTTTTTGCTTTGTCATTATGGGATATTGTGTGTAGATTGATTCGGAAAAAAATGATTTAATACATTTTTGAATAAGGCTGTAATGTAACAAAATGTGGAAAAAGTCAATGGGTCTGAATACTTTCCGAAGGCACTGTATTTCCACTTTCTATTTTTCTAAAGAGAGGCCAGAGATATGCCACACAGACACGGAAGAAAGACCACCAAACCAGCTGCATATTAAGAGGGTTAACTGGTTTTAAAACAACAATGATTTTTAAGTACATAATCATTTGAGTCTTTTGACCAGGATTGTTTTTTTTAGCAAATTGTAGTGGATCTTGCTGTCCATCAATTCTATTCTAACCGGTTCATATGATCCCCTTCAACTAAATGTCTTGTCAATTTTGATGAACAAATTTTGGAAAATTCACATATAACTGTAGCAATAGTTTCCCCCTAAGAGGCTTGGGTTAATTATGGATGTTTTGCATTATGGAAAAGACGCGTTAACACATTAAAGGGCAATTCTACCACTTTTAAAAAATCATACTAATTCTCTCCAAAGCTATATCAGTGTCTACAAATATGGAAATAGCACATTTCTACATTTTATTGTAGAAAAAGAAAAACCCTTGAATAAGTAGGTGTGTCCAAACTTTTGACTGGTACTATATGTTTACACTGATATGGTGCTGGAGATAACGAGTATGACGTTGAAAAGTGGTGGAATTGCCCTTTAAGGAAATACAAAGAAGGAAAACAAGGTTATTTCTTTATTTCAAATAGTTATTTTATTTCTTTATTTCAAATAGTTATTTTATTTCTTTATTTCAAATAGTTATTTTATTTCTTTATTTCTTTATTTCAAATAGTAAAAAGCGCTATACAAAGAAAAGTATATTAATTGATTAGAGCAACAAGTATCAGAGTACCAAACTTGTACACTAACCACAGCAGTGTTCTAGAATATTGGACCGTTGGGTTTTATACTTTTCGAATTCTCAGTGCAGCAAAAGCAATTTCTCCAACTGTCAACAGATTCAAATGATTAGAGGATGCGTACCAAGAGACGCATTGGTTGGGAATTGTGGTTAGTTGTGAGTTCGGTCTGTGCGTCCCCTGTGGATGGGTCACAATGGGACACCGGACTATTGTGTCCTAGCTTCTGTCCTTCTGATTTACACTTTATGTAATGTACATAGTGACTCACACATTTGGATTTAAAACCATAAAGATAGATAGATCTTTGTATAATCACAATTATAGCGTTTGTGGCAGCACCATTGAGGCTTAGTCAATTTTCTTCTTCACAATGGGCTGATCCCTGCTGATGACCCGTTTGGACATGACTCCAACAGGGTCACCAACAGGGATCAGCCAATGAAGTTGGAACTCCCACCCAGTTGACTACATTAAAATGGTGGAAGCCCTCAATGGCACTGCCCATGCTAATACAGTTTTTCAGCCACTAGAGCCTCTTTCATTCTCTGTTTCAAACAGAGCACTATGGGACATGTGTATGGATATTTTGGATAGCTGGTTTCAAATCAGAGGCTTATACCGATCCACATTTTGGAGACCAGACATGTCACACACAGACACTGAAGAAAGACCACAACCCCAGCTGCAGCTAAAGAAGGTTAGCTTTGTTTTTCTCAATTCCCCCCAGTAAAAACACACACTTAAAAAGAAGTGCTTTAAAAAGCTATCAAAGCTACATGACAACCATGTTAGAGAAAGTTATACATACACTTAAATGTGCAAGGGCAACATGTATTTTCTACCAGCTAAGAGCAGAGCAACATTTACTATGTCATTTTTAAAGCCATACAATGGATTGGGAATAAGTATCCAGAAATGCAAAACGCAAAATCTATGATGAAAACATATCTTTCAGTCTTTGTTCATGGTATAAATCTGAATACAGTTTTGGAAATGGGCCGTTGTGTTCATTTGAGGCCTCAGCACCATGATGTAGACCTTGGGCATGAAATAACCACCGAGTATACCGAGCACACTGGACACTATGGCCAGCACATGCATGGCCATGGCAAATTCCCCCCTGCTAACAAAATATATGGTGAAGAAGCTGATCCAGGAGATCATGTATATCATGAGACTAAAGGTGATACACTTGGCCTCGTTGTAGTTGGCTGGCAGGTCTTTTCCCATGTAACTGAAGGAGAAGCAGAGCGTGCTGAGCAGAGAGACGTAGGCTAGCTCTATCATGGCCCAAGAGGAGAGGGTGTTACTACACTCCGTGACAATGCTGTCGGAGTAGAAGTCCACGTCCTGGGAGGGGTACGGGGGGTTTAAAGTAACACGGAGCACAGAGATCAACAAAACTGTCATGGAAACAACGAGGACGGTGACTTCAGGCCCATGGTTCTTAGCCCAGGTATCATAGGCCCGAGGAAGCTTGGAGGACAGCTTAAAGATGCACACTACCTGGAAGGAACGGACGGTGACACAAGCCAGACACACAGTGAAGCTGAAGACGAAGAGAGGCTGCTTGAGAAGGCAGTCAGTCTGAGACGGGAGGCCAAAGTGACACAGGGCACTGGCAGCCGCGGCGGTTAGGGCTAGAAGCATCACCAGGCAGGTGTGCCCGCCGGCCGACTTGACCACAGGGGTGCCCAGGTTGAGGAGGAAGATGACCCCTGTCCCCAGGGTTATGAGCAAGGTCAGAGCCAGGAGGAGTAGCAGGGCGATAGACAAGGGACCGCCCCAGGCCAGCACTAGGACCGTCCGATCCAGACACACCTCGCTCTCCGCTGGGGACCACTGGTAAAGCTCACACTTCTGGCACCGGGTGGATCCTAAAGAGTGACATACCATAACATCAATGCTGGGGTCAGTTCAATATCTATAGTACCACGTTTCCAAAGATTAAGGGGTTTAGCTACATGAATTCATTGAGATTAAAAGCATCCCCATAATTGAATGGATAGCAGTGATTACAACACCATCAGAGATCGTATTCCCATCATGTGTTATCCGAGTAGACTGCTAAATAGCTAATGAAATGGCTACACAAACTATCTGAGTTGACCTTTGTATTTGATTCTCGATGCACACACAAAGGGCCCTACACACTACACACACTGATACTCCAACACACATATAAACACTCACTCCATCATTTGCTCACACACACATAAAACACACATACATACTGACTCTAAACACACTCACATACAATCATCACATATGCAGCTGCTACTCTGTTTATCATATATCCTGATGCCTAGTCACCTTACCCTGATACATACTGTATCTACCTCTATCAATCCAGTATCCCTGCACATTGTAAATATGGTATTGGAAGTGACCCTGTATGTAGTATGCTTACTTTATTGTGTTCTTCTTGTTTCTTTTTTTTATATATTGTGTGTTTTAGTTGTACCTTGTTATTTTTTGTATTACATTGATTACTGCATTGTTGGAGTTAGAGCTAGCAAGAAAGGCATTTTACTGTACTTGTGTGCATGTGACATTAAAACTTGAAACTTGAAAACTAGTGCTACCACCTGCCATAGGAGGTAGTTTATGGAAGGGCAACATATGCCACCTGCTGGACACTTTCAAACAGTACAAATGGAATGTTATTCAACAGACAGGGCTTGGACAATGGATGGACATACAAGACAACTGGTTGGTGTAATCTGTAATCTCACCAGTCTTGTTGAGGAAATTGTGAGCAGCACAGGCCAGGCAGTCGAAGCAGCACTTGTGTTGTCCCGTCTGCAGCTTCCTGTGTCCTTTGGGGCATTCTGGGGAGCATATCGACGGAGGCACCTCCTAGACACACCCAGAAACACACACCGATGTTCCTCGTCCACCTATAACCAGGGTTTTGTCTTTCTATTTCTATAGTACCCAAAAACTATTCTGCAATTTCATCTGACAATGGATATGATTATAATACTACTGCGCAAATGCTGTAATTCTGAGCCTTTACTTTTCCTGTGTATCCGTCGTCACTACCCCATTCAATTTGAGCAGGGTCCACTGTGAGGTCAGTGGGGTCTGCAGTATAAGAGCCCACCTCACGGAGAGACCACTCTGTTCCCCTCCAAATCCAGTTCACGATGTCATATCCTGTGGGCGGGTCTCCGTTCTCATTAAAGTAAATAGAGGAGTTCCCAACAGAGAATCTCACCTGCTTTAACAGTGGCAGAAGCTGAGGGATAGACAGAAGACAAAGAACATGTACTAAACATGACTGTAACATACCTGTGATAGTAAATATGGTTTACTGTTGATTTCCAATAGTACATGGCGTTCAAGTGTATAGTGGACTTCGCTTTCTTTAGAGCAGGCTTTTTGACTACAGTACCACCATTTTGAAAACACTAACCTGCCAAGGTAGCACTTCAGACTTTTGGCATTCATCCAAGCCACAACCAAGTGCTTGATGCAGTGCATGTGCCACAGCATATACAGCCTTGTAAACATTATAAGAGGATTTGATGTCATAGTCCCCCAAAGAGAAGTTTTCTGCTGCCATGCTGGAGAGGTCCGTATTTTGCAAACATTCAACACTCAGGTCCATCATGCCATTGGAGGTGCCACTATGTAACTTTGGAACAGCATGGCTTTCAAACTCCTCAAACCCAGTTATTGCTGTGTATTTGATGGAGATGCCTAGTACAGTCCCAATGGTGTGAATACCTGGTATTCCCGACACTAGAGTGGTGACTGACCAGTCTTCTGTCCCTATCCACACCTTACCAGTTACACCCTGCTCTATGACAAACGGGAAGAACTGACTGACTTTGGTCTTGCTGGAGAACACGACAATAGTGTTGACCTTGGTCTTCAAAATGTTCTTGACTATGTTCCTCATGGTCTGGTTGTTGGCGGAGGTGAGTTCGGGGATGACCCCTTGGTAGGCGATGCAGATGTCAAAGTGAGCAGCATGAAGGGAGAGACTCTCTATGCCCTGGAGGCCGTAGGAGTCGTCGCTGCCCAGTAGAACGATCCAAGTCCAGTTAAAACGCACCAGCAGCTGGACCATGGCGTCCACCTGGTTCTTGTCACTGGGGATGGTGCGGAAGAAGGCTGGGTAGAGGAGCTTGTTACTCAGCATCTCATTAGAGGCTTCATAGGAGATCTAGGAAAAATATCACAGATAAGAGGAGGAGGAGAAAGAGGAGAGGGAGGAGGATGATGGGGAGGAGGAGGGGGAGGATAAATAAGAGGAGGAAGAAGAAGAGGAGGAGGGCAAAGTATAAAGTATAGGATAAATATGAATAGAATAGAATAAATATTTACATATATAAATAGGTTTGAAAAAACAAGTAAGATCAAAAGGAAGAGCAAAAGAAGACTAAAACAAATGGTCACAACTGTATTCCATACTTAGTCTAGAGAGAATAGATATTAGCATTAGTATTACTGGTGACCGACCATACACTGTACCTGTGGCACTAGATAAGAGCCCAGCACTGCAGCAGGGGTGAAGGTGTGACTGCTACTATCAGGCCCGATCACTGCCACTGCCCTCTGGTCACCACCTGTGTTGTTCCCTAAAGTTCTCTGGTACTGTTGGGCCAGCATGGCCAGAGTGGCCAGCACACTGGCTGGTTGATTGCAGGTGTCATACGCCTGGTAACCCAGTGATACCCCTGGGAGAAGATGCTGGTTTTTGGTACCGTTGTTGATCTCCTCCAAAGCGAATCTCATGGCTTGTATCAAATGATAGCCATGTTTATTAAATTTGCCTCTGAACAGGAGAGAATTGATTGCAAGCAGAATCAAAATACGTCTATAATATAAAGAAAGTGTTTGACTCAAGTCCCAATAACTCCCTGATTCTCTAAAATTAACTAAAAGGCCAGGGAAATAGATTAACAAAATATGTCCTCTTGTGAGATCTTTGCTATTGTACTTACTCTTTACAGGCTCCCAGGTCTGGTAGGTTGGAGCTGGAGGGGGCCAACTTGTGTAAGGGAAAGAGACCAGAGATGGAGTAGTCCCCTGGAAGCTGCAGACCGGTTCCCTCAGTCAGCTGGTGGCCAGTCAGGATCAGTACCAACCAGCCCAGGACGACACACACACCACCACACACATCCATACCTTAGCCTCAACAGCCCTGAACTGGAAATATGGGCATTCTACCTATTTTTATATTAGAATGGATGGATGGGTGGAGTGGAAAGAAGGTGGAATGGAGGGAGAGAGGGAGGGGAATGTGGATGGTTTTGCATCTTTCCCAGTGATGAAGTAAGGAACATTTGCATTTTGAGATTGGTTTTTCCTACAGTAGAGTTAGCTTTATATTGAAATGAACTGCATGAATGTACAGGAGTAGAATCTTATTTTGATCACTCTTTTGTGATCACTGGTAGGCCTGATCATGACAACGATGAGACAGCCTATAAGGAGGAGGTCAGAGACCTGGCAGTGTGGTGCCAGGACAACAACCTCTCCCTCAATGTGAGCAAGACAAAGGAGCTTATCGTGTACTACAGGAAAAGGAGGGCCGTACAGGCCCCCATTAACATCGACGGGGCTGAAGTGGAGCGGGTCGAGAATTTCAAGTTCCTTGGTGTCCACATCACCAACAAACTACCAAACACACCAAGACAGTTGTGAAGAGGGCATAACAACACCTTTCCCCCCTCAGGAGACTGGAAAAATTTGGCATGGGTCCCCAGATCCTAAAAAAGCTCTACAGCTGCACCATCGAGAGCATCCTTACCGATTGCATCAATGCCTGGTATGGCAACTGGTCTGGATCTGACTGTAAGGCACTGCAGAGGGTAGTGCATATGGCCCAGTACATCACTGGGGCCAAACTTCCTGCCATCCAGGACGTATATACTAGGCAGACCTATATACTAGGAAGGCCCCAAAAATTGTCAAAGACTCCAGTCACCCAAGTCACTACTGTTCCCTACCGCAAGGAAAGTGGTACCGGAGTGCCGAGTCTAGGACCAAAAGGCTCCTAAACAGCTTTACCCCCAAGCCATAAGACTGCTGAACAATTAATCAAATGGCCAACCAGACTACTTACATTGATCCCCCCTGCTACTTGCTGTTTATTATCTATGTACAGTTACTTTACAAACTACCTCGACTAACCTGAACCCCTGCACATTGACTTGGTACCGGTAGCCCCTGTATATAGCCTTGTTACTGTTATGTAACTTTCTTGTGTTACTTTTTAATTGTATTTTCATTTTTTACTTTAAGAGAGACACCACACACTTAAAATCTGTGCAACTGTCAGATTGTGGCTAACCTTTCAGTCAAAGCAATGTAAATCAGAGCTGGTAATTTTTTTTCTATCTTATCTGTTTTGTCTTGATTTTTGAGGGAGGGGCGAAGGGGAATCCCGATTAGAATATGTTGAGGGGGAAACACATTTTCTAACAAGAGCACATCAGGGTACTAAAATCTTTCCAACATATCTTCTGCTCCATTTTCCATGAGTGGTGGACAGTCGATATAGAAACCTTCCCGAAGTTATTATTGCTGCTAACACTGTTGGGCTGAATTTCCATTCTCTATCCATTACCAAAACCACAGTGACATTTGAGGCCCAGATTGTGCCCCATGTGTAAACACACCTTTAACCACTGACAGCCTATTTGCCTCATACTCACACACTGCAGGATCTGCAAACTCAAAAGAAGACCACAGTTTCCCTTTGTTTTGACAGCAATATTAGACATTTTGTTAACCTCATTATTACAAATGCAAATGCCATGTAAAGTAAAAACATTGTACAAGCTTGGCAAAAGAAAGTATTTCCATGTCCATCAACATAGTTGCACTGAGGACATTTGCCTAGATGTAGGTTTCTAGCCACGGGAGGGACAAAGAATGCATCTGTGGTTTTTAGTGCTGAGAAATTAGTGCTATTTGTTAGTTGGTTTTAGAAATGGGGGGGACATAATATTTTTTATTATTATTATTTTTATCCGGTCAGATAAACACCCCACACAGCCATCCCGACTGTTCAGAGGCGTCCGCATGGTCCTAAAAAACCCTCCTGCCCCCAGTGAAAGTTGCACCTTTGCTTTTTGAAGTTGGTTCGGTTTGGGTTCGATAAAAAAACAAAACTCATGGTTTTTGATTTCGGTTTCCATTATTTGGGTTGAACACTGTAACAATACAGCATAAACAATTAATACAAGTCCCATGATGGTAGTGACTGCTCATTACTGCTCGTCACTTAATTAACCATCATTTATTCAAATGTCTTTACTTTAATAAAATATGTCAGATGTTGTGTATATTACATTTGTCATCATCTCATCTCTGTAGAGCTGTTGCATATGCTGTCTGACAAAATCACTATTTTGTAAAGAAGTCATACATTTATGACTGCTGAATACCAACTATCAATCACTTAGCTCATGTATTTTCAGGTAGAGATACAGTACCTCCCAAAGCAACAGCTGTTCTCTATACCTCACGATCGCGCATTCTTCTACTTCTTCCATAGCAGGCATAAAAGAAACAAGGAGACAAGTAGATGCGCAATGAAATGGTCATATGGTCATTGTAGTTAATTAACACTTTTTATGCACTAAACTATGTAGCATATTGGACTGTTGGAAACTACAACACCACACTACATCTCCAAGTTAAGGATGGATGTGATTTATCTCTAGAGAAACTGCTTTGCACACTCTTGGCATTCTCTCAACCAGCTTCATAAGGAATGTTTTTCCAACTGTCTTGAAGGAGTTCCCGCATATGCTGAGCACTTGTTGGCTGCTTTTCCTTCACTCTGCGGTCCAACTCATCCTTAACCATCTCAATTGGGTAAAGGTTGGATGATTCTGATGCCGCACTCCATCACTCTCCTTGGTCAAATAGCCCTTGTGTTTTGAGTCATTATCCTGTTGAATAAACAAATGATAGTCCCACTAATAGTCCCAAACCAGATGGGATGGCGTGTTGCTGCAAAATGCTGTTGTAGCCATGCTGGTTAAGTGTGCCTTGAAACCTAAATAAATCAATGATAGTGTCACCAGCAAAGCACCCCCACGCCATCACACCTCCTCCTCCATGCTTTACGGTGGGAACCACACATGCAGAGATCATGTGTTCACCTACTCTGTGTCTCATAAAGACATGGCGGTTAGAACCAAAAATCTTAAATTTGGACTCATCAGACCAAAGGACAGATTTTCACCGGTCTAATGTCCATTGCTCATATTTCTTGGCCCAAGCAAGTCTCTTGGCCCAAGCAAGTCTGTCCTTAAGTAGTGGTTTCTTGGCAGCAATTTGATGATGAAGGCCTGATTCACACAGTCTCTTCTGAACAGCTGATGTTGAGATGTGTCTGTTACTTGAACTCTGTGAAGCATTTATTTGGGCTTCAATCTGAGGTGCAGTTAAATCTAATGAACGTATCTTCTGCAGCAGAGGTAACTGGATGTTCCTTTCCTGTGGAGGTCCTCATGAGAGCCAGTTTCATCATAGTACTTAATGGTTTTTGCGACTGCACTTGAAGAAACGTTCAAATTTCTTGAAATTTTCACCATTGACTGACCTTCATGTCTTAAAGTAATGATGGCCTGTCGTTTCTCTTTGCCTATTTGAGCTGTTCTTGCCATAATAGGGAATTTTACCAAATAGGGCTATCTTCTGTATGCCACCCCTACCCTGTCACAACATTGATTGGGTCAAACACATTAAGAAGGAAAGAGAATCCACAAATTAACTTGTTAAAGGCACACCAATTGAAATGCATTCCAGGTGACATTTTTTTTTAAACATTTTTAATACACCTTTATTTAACCAGGTAGGCCAGTTGAGAACAGGTTCTCGTTTACAACTGCGACCTGGCCAAGACAAAGCAAAGCAGTGCGACAAAAACAAAAACACAAAATTACACATAAACAAAGTACCTCATGAAGCTGGTTGAGAGAATGCCAAGAGTGTGCAAAGCTGTCATCAAGGCAAAGGGTGCCTACTTTGAAGAATCTCAAATATAAAATATATTTTCATTTGTTTAACACTTTTTTGGTTACTGCATGTCTCCGTATGTGTTATTTCATCGTTTTGACGTCTTCACTACTATTCTACAATGTAGAAAATAGTAAAATAAAGAAAAACCCTTGAATGAGTAGGTGTGCCCAAACTTTTGACTGGTACTGTATGTATGTATGTATGTGTGTATGTATGTGTGTATGTATGTGTGTGTGTGTGTGTGTGTGTGTGTGTGTGTGTGTGTGTGTGTGTGTGTGTGTGTGTGTGTGTGTGTGTGTGTGTGTGTATGTATGTATGTATATATATATATATATATATATAGTGAATTATAAGTGAAATATGTATATATATATCCACGGTTGAAGTCGGAAGTTTACATACACTTACGTTGGAGTCATTAAAACTTGTTTTTCAACCACTCCACAAATTTCTTGTTAACAAACTATCGTTTTGGCAAGTCGGTTAGGACATCTACTTTGTGCATGAAACAAGTAATTTTTCCAACAATTGTTTACAAACAGATTATTTCACTTATAATTCACTGTATCACAATTCCAGTGGGTCAGACGTTTACATACACTAAGTTGACTGTGCCTTTAAACAGCTTGGAAAATTCCAGAAAATGATGTCCTGGCTTTAGAAGCTTCTGATAGACTAATTGACATCATTTGAGTCAATTGCAGGTGTACCTGTGGATGTATTTCAAGGCCTACCTTCAAACTCAGTGCCTCTTTGCTTGACATCATGGGAAAATCAAAAGAAATCAGCCAAGACCTCAGAAAATAAATTGCAGACCTCCACAAGTCTGGTTCATCTTTGGGAGCAATTTCCAATCGCCTGAAGGTACCACGTTCATCTGTACAAACAACAGTACGCAAGTATAAACACCATGGGACCACACAGTCATCACACCGCTCAGGAAGGAGACACGTTCTGTCTCCTAGAGATGAGCGTACTTTGGTGCTGAAAAGTGCAAATCAATCCCAGAACAACAGCAAAGGACCTTGTGAAGATGCTGGAGGAAACAGGTACAAAAGTATCTATATCCACAGTAAAACGAGTCCTATATCGTCATAACTTGAAAGGCCGCTCAGCAAGGAAGAAGCCACTGCTCCAAAACCGCCATAAAAAAGCCAGACTATGATTTGCAACAGCACATGGGGACAAAGATCGTACATTTTGGAGAAATGTCCTCTGGTCAAAAAGTAGAACTGTTTGGCCATAATGACCATCGTTATGTTTGGAGGAAAAAGGGGGAGGCTTGCAAGCCGAAGAACACCATTCCAACCGTGAAGCACGGGGGTGGCAGCATCATGTTGTGGGGGTGCTTTGCTGCAGGAGGGACTGGTGCACTTCACAAAATAGATGGCATCATGAGGAAAGAAAATTATGTGGATATATTGAAGCAACATCTCAAGACATCAGTTAAAGCTTGGTTGCAAATGGGTCTTCCAAATGGACAATGACCCCAAGCATACTTCCAAAGTTGAGGCAAAATGGCTTAAGGACAACAAAGTCAAGGTATTGGAGTGGCCATCACAAAGCTCTGACCTCAATCCTATTGAAAATGTGTGGGCAGAACTGAAAAAGCATGTGTGAGCAAGGAGTCCTACAAACCTGTGTCACACCCTGACCATAGTTTACTTTGTATGTTTCTATGTTTTGGTTGGTCAGGGTGTGATCTGAGTGGGCATTCTATGTTACATGTCTAGTTTGTCCAGTTCTATGTTCGGCCTGATATGGTTCTCAATCAGAGGCAGGTGTTCGTCATTGTCTCTGATTGGGAACCATATTTAGGTAGCCTGGGTTTCACTGTGTGTTTGTGGGTGATTGTTCCTGTCTATGTGTTTTCACCAGATAGGGCTGTTTCGGTTTTCGTTACGTTCTTTATTTTGTAGTGTTTGTATTGATTCGTGTTTTACGTTTGTTTATTAAAACATGGATCGCTGCATTTTGGTCCGACTCTCCTTCTCATACAGAAAACCGTTACAGAATCACCCACCACCAACGGACCAAGCAGCCAGCCTTGCGCTCGGTGTCTCCGGTTCGCCTGCATAGCCCAGTGCGGGCTATTCCACCTCGCCACACTGGCAGGGTGACCGTGAGCATTCAACCAGGTAAGGTTGGGCAGGCTCGGTGCTCAAGAGCTCCAGTGCGCCTGCACGGTCCGGTCTTTCCAGTACCACCTCCACACCCCAGCCCTCCGGTAGCAGCTCCCCGCACCAGGCTTCCTGTGCGTGTCCTTGGCCCAGTACCACCAGTGCCAGCACCACGCATCAGGCCTACAGTGCGCCTCGCCTGTTCAGCGCTGCCAGAGCCTTCCTCCTCTCCAGCGCTGTCGGAGTCTCCCGCCTGTTTAGCGCTGTCAGAGCTTTCCGCCTCTACAGCGCTGCCGGAGTCTCCCGCCTGTTCAGAACTGCCAGTCTGCAAGGAGCTGCCAGTCTGCAAGGAGCTGCCAGTCTGCAAGGAGCTGCCAGTCTGCAAGGAGCTGCCAGTCTGCAAGGAGCTGCCAGTCTGCAAGGAGCTGCCAGATCTGCCAGTCGACCAGACTCTTCCAGATCTGCCAGTCGACCAGACTCTTCCAGATCTGCCAGTCGACCAGACTCTTCCAGATCTGCCAGTCGACCAGACTCTTCCAGATCTGCCAGTCGACCAGACTCTTCCAGATCTGCCAGTCGACCAGACTCTTCCAGATCTGCCAGTCGACCAGACTCTTCCAGATCTGCCAGTCGACCAGACTCTTCCAGATCTGCCAGTCGACCAGACTCTTCCAGATCTGCCAGTCGACCAGACTCTTCCAGATCTGCCAGTCGACCAGACTCTTCCAGATCTGCCAGTCGACCAGACTCTTCCAGATCTGCCAGTCGACCAGACTCTTCCAGATCTGCCAGTCGACCAGACTCTTCCAGATTTTCCAGTCGACCAGATTTTCCAGTCGACCAGACTCTTCCAGATTTTCCAGTCGACCAGACTCTTCCAGATTTTCCAGTCGACCAGACTCTTCCAGATTTTCCAGTCGACCAGACTCTTCCAGATTTTCCAGTCGACCAGACTCTTCCAGATTTTCCAGTCGACCAGACTCTTCCAGATTTTCCAGTCGACCAGACTCTTCCAGA
Source organism: Oncorhynchus mykiss (assembly GCF_057628025.1). Lineage (NCBI taxonomy): Eukaryota > Metazoa > Chordata > Actinopteri > Salmoniformes > Salmonidae > Oncorhynchus > Oncorhynchus mykiss. The sequence goes on from NC_143037.1 coordinate 56,436,118, forward strand.
TTTTCCAGTCGACCAGACTCTTCCAGATTTTCCAGTCGACCAGACTCTTCCAGATTTTCCAGTCGACCAGACTCTTCCAGATTTTCCAGTCGACCAGACTCTTCCAGATTTTCCAGTCGACCAGACTCTTCCAGATTTTCCAGTCGACCAGACTCTTCCAGATTTTCCAGTCGACCAGACTCTTCCAGATTTTCCAGTCGACCAGAATCTTCCAGATTTTCCAGTCAGCCAGGATCTGCTAGATCCAACTACCTGCCTGGGCTTCCTCTCAGTGCTGAGCTACCCATCAGTCCCGATCTACTTCTGTCCCGAGCTGCCCCTCTGTCCCGAGCTGTCATTAAGGAGGGTAACCTATCTAGGGACGCTAAGGAGGTGGACTAAGACTATTATGGAGTGGGGTCCACGTCCAGCGCCAGAGCCGCCACCGCGGACAGATGCCCACCCAGACCCTCCCCTATAGGTTCAGGTTTTGCGGCCGGAGTCCGCACCTTGGGGGGGGGGGGGGGGGGGTACTACTGTCACACCCTGACCATAGTTTACTTTGTATGTTTCTATGTTTTGGTTGGTCAGGGTGTGATCTGAGTGGGCATTCTGTTACATGTCTAGTTTGTCCAGTTCTATGTTCGGCCTGATATGGTTCTCAATCAGAGGCAGGTGTTCGTCATTGTCTCTGATTGGGAACCATATTTAGGTAGCCTGGGTTTCACTGTGTTTGTGGGTGATTGTTCCTGTCTATGTGTTTTCACCTGATAGGGCTGTTTTCGTTACGTTCATTACGTTCTTTATTTTGTAGTGTTTGTATTGATTCGTGTTTTACGTTTGTTTATTAAAACATGGCTCGCAATCTACACGCTGCATTTTGGTCCGACTCTCCTTCTCATACAGAAAACCGTTACAACCTGACTCAGTTACACCAGCTCTGTCTGGAGGAATGGGCCAAAATTCACCGAACTTATTGTGGGAAGCTTGTGGAAGGCTACCCAAAACGTTTGACCCAATTTAAACAATGTAAAGGCAATGCTACCAAATACTAATTGAGTGTATGTAAACTTCTGACCCACTCGGAATGTAATAAAATAAGAGCTGAAATAAATCATTCTCTACTCTTATTCGGACATTTCACAATTTTAAAATAAAGTGGTGATCCTAACTGACCTAAGACTGAAAATGTTTACTAGTAATTGTCAGGAATTGTGAAACTGAGTTTAAATGTATTTGGCTTAGGCGTATCTAAACATCTGACTTCAATTGCACATATACATATTTCTTGTTATTTTACAATTATTTGTATTGTTAGAAACTTCAGGTGTAGGGTCTTAATTTTTACCAGTGTCTCACAGGAAAATAATCCTGCAGCAACAGGAAATGTGAATTACTATGTGGATTATAATTGATTGCCATTTTAATAGGGGTTGGTCAATTTTTTGTTAGGACAAATCAAGTCTGAAATTTGAAAGTGGAAATCAAACTTTAGAAGCCTTTTAAAAATAAAATACAGTACACATTTCATTCCCTGCTGTGCAGGAACATTCAGCAACAAATTGAGATCTTACATCGGTATAAGCCTCTGATTTGAAACCAGCTATCCAAAATATCCATACACATGTCCCATTGTGCTCTGCTTTAAACAGAGAATGAAAGAGGCTCTAGTGGCTGAAAAACTGTATTAGCATGGGCAGTGCCATTGAGGGCTTCCACCATTTTAATGTAGTCAACTGGGTGGGAGTTCCAACTTCATTGGCTGATCCCTGTTGGAGTCATGTCCAACCGGGTCATCAAGAAGGATCAGCCAATCGTGAAAAATAAAATTGACTAAGCCTCAATGGTGCTGCCACAGACGCTATAATTGCAAATATACAAAGATCTATTTATCTTTATTAGATATTGGTATTACATGCCTTGTTTATAAAGGCCTTTTCAAACAAATTGTACAGTTACAAAGGACCATTTTTCATGTCTCCTCTGGTTGCTTGTACAGTACATTATCAGTTGGAGATGTCCTATCAATTATGACATCTTTATGATACCTCTCGAATTCAACATAAGCAATTAGGGCTCCCTAGTGGCAAGCGGTCTAAGGCACTGCACCTCAGTGCTAGAGGTGTCATTACAGACCCTGGTTTGATTCCAGACTGTATCACAACCTAGCCGTGATTGAGAGTCCCATAGGGCGGCAACAATTGGCCCAGTGTCATCTGGGTCAACAACGTATTTGGACTGTAGTGTTGACACAGGTGTAGGCATGTGAGTAGCCTGTGTCAGTCTCATCGCACACTTGTGCGGATGAGTCAGTGTCCCGAGAACGTGACTGTGAGCCCCTAGGTGATGACTGCTGGGTCAGGGTGTCACCCAGTAAAAGTTCTGGACAACTTGTGGTTCTGTCTGTGTTGCTTTACTCAACAGTAACTAATCTGTGTGCCTTTTCCAGATGACATCCTCTGCAGTCTGGACAATGTAGGACACAAGTCCAGTCTGAGCAATGACTGTGGCAGGAACACACTTTGGTCCTTTGAGGTAATTCCTTGCTAAGACAGTTTCTCCCGGATTCAGATTTCTGTCTTTTGCGCTCAGTTCATGACATTTGACTTGACATTCTTGTTGACGTCGCACTGTCTCCTCTGCATTCGTAGGTTTGAGTAGGTCGAAGCTTGTGAATAGTTCTCTCTTCATGAGTAGCAATGCAGGCGAAGATTTGGTGGTTGTGTGAGGGGTGTTCCTGTAGCGCAGGAAGCTGTTCAAGCATGGTGTGGTGTCGCTTGACTATGAGATGTTTCATGGTCTATACCAACCATTCTGCCACCCTGTATGAACCATTTCTTGGGGCACTGGCTGCGGTCCGTTGTTGCTAACGAGTTGGAGTGGCAATCCGAACCGACTAAACACTTCTCCAAGCTTCTCGATGGTCTTCTCAGCAGTTGTAGACCTCATGATGGATAACCTGGACCTGCGAAGTCGATGTGTATGCACTGCCATGCCTCCTCTGGCCAACCCATGGATGAAGAGGTGCAAGTTGAGGTACGTTTCAAACCTTCTGACATGAGAAACATGTTTTCACTTTCTCCTCAATGCTTCCCTCCGATCCAGGCCACCAGAAGTAACTTAGTGCAATTTCCTTCATGCAAACCAAATACACTGCAACGCCGTGGTCTTAAACAGAACGAAACAGGGATAAACATACCTGTATTTGTCCAATAGAAACTCTCGTTTGCAACTGTTGGACTAATGATTACACCCTAGATCAGTTAGATGCAGGCAGTGTGCAAGGCGGTATTGAATGTGTCACTGTCTGTCCATGTGTCACTGTTTGCCACCTCAAATTTCTCTCTTGACTTGTGTGCACCTACGCTGTAAATGTTCATTCATAGGCCAGGTTGTAGCAACCTCATGATGGCTATAGGTAAAATTTGAGTATCATGTAGTAGCCTAAACCTATAGAAGTGTAGAAATGTGAAGTGTAGAAATATTTCAGAATGTACTAACAATATTAGCAATTAACATTGTATTTTTTGTGGTAACAATTAGTGGTCCAAGAAGAGCAACCAGAACAGCCAGGCCTCAGAGGCAGCACAGGACCAGGCTAAGATTCCCCACAAGGATAACTATTGCATACTTAAGTCCATACATTTTTTAAAATTATTTAATTTGGCCACTCAGTTAAAAACAAATTCTTATTTACAATGATGGCCAAGCCCGGACGATGCTGGGCCAATTGTGTGCCGCACTATGGGACTCCCAATCACGGCCAGATGAACCAGGGACTGTAGTAACGCCTCTTGCACTGAGATGCAGTGCCTTAGACCGCTGCACCACTCTGGAGCCCCCCTCTGTTCTTGGATCAATTTGAAATAAATAGTGTAAACAGTTAACATTTTTAATACACAAGCCTATTAGGCGTTTGTATAATTCCACTACCAATGCCTGATGGACACTGTTTGATGGACACAAAATCATGCTAATGTCAACCATCTCTCCTGTCTCTAACACCCAACATGGCAGCAGAAACTGCCAAGTCTCCACTACAGAAGGATCTTTCCTCCACCTCTCAACCACAGGAGAAACCACATAATCACTCCCTGTTGGTGAGGATGTTTTCAACAATCAACTGTTTCAAAGTCCTTCGGCAAGACCCTGTGTAGAGGAAGTCTAATTATACACTCATTGAATATCGCATTTACAGTATTTCATTATAGCTTTGGTCTTTACCATATATATTTTATATCTCATATCTTATCTAATTTCACACAGCGGTGGATGTAACTGTGTAGGAGAGTTAAAAAGGTTATTCCATCAAATTTAAAATTATTAGAATAGTACACAACGCAGAACAGAACAACCTGGTTCGGGGTCATTGGCCCAAGCCCGCGAACAGGAATATTCCAAGTTCAGACAGAAGGGGGTCAGATTGCTATGATCGCCAGGAACTTTACTTTGGTGTCTATTTTTAATTGTTGCGCTACTAGTGCTGCCTGTTGATGTTAGGTAGGCAGCTACAGTAGCAGAATGTTAACATCTTTGGGTTTTGTTTCATTAAAATGTATTTTTATTTCATCTGGGTGCTTGCGTCACCTACTAACACAGTACTTACTACCCGTAGCTCCCGTTCTCCTCAGTCCGAGAAAACACTGAGAGAAGGTATGCGTTTCAGATCACTCCTTTATAGAAGTCCATAACGTGAAATAAAACATCAAGGTTAATGCTGTATATATTGTTATAAGGGAGTGTGACTATTGAAATATGTAACTTTGACAGTTTTGTTATTAATATAGTTTACTGAGTGCTAAAAAGTGTTGTTCTTTGTGATGCAGACTAACCGCTAAGCAGCCGACTGGTGCTTGCGTTTTATTATGGGAGATGGAGTTTTGGCCCTCTAAGGTCTGAATGGAATAGAGGCGATTTCACGTTGTAGCTTGTTGGTGTTTTTGTACATGAGTTGTTGTATTTTGGTACTGTCAACACGGAAAGCACCTAGCAATGTATTGGGGAGTGTTAGACAGGCTATGTGTTTGACCTTTCTTCATATTCCTTTATAGAACAACTTGTCAGATGGTGCATTGGAGACTGATGTGTTCCTGTCCTGTCTTTTCACTATATTATTGCAGATCAACATAAAAGCCAAAAAGACAGCCGTGGTGTCGCTCTTCATTTCTTGGTTCTCGTGGTACATATAAAGACCGCTACAACTGTCTGAAATGTGTTGCAACTTTATAGTAATTCAGATTAATTATATTTGTAATCAAGCACATATTTAAATCTTACACGGTAGGCTGTCAATTTGCTATCTGCCCCAAGACAGAACATGTTAAAATAAAGAGCAATCTTTCTATTGAATCAAATTGTATTCAATATATGGTTCAGTCATACAGTACATTTGCAAGCATCAGAATTCAGCTGCATTTTGCACATAAAATACAAATACGAAACTTGCAGCCAGCAAATCCCTCCCAAAGAAACTAACAGATATATTCAATTACGAATGTCAAAAATCATCAACAATTAAAATGGGATTATCCTTTATGATTAAAAATTGCTCTTTTACATTTTTTTTTGGAGAGCATTCAAACGATGAAATCTAAACAAACATCCATAACAGGCTGTGTGTATCATAAATTATAAATGTTCATGCTAAAGTAGCATTTAACAAAAATAGAACAAACGTAATAAGGCAATTCATATTAATTCTGAGTCCAGCGTACATATCAGTAGCCTGGTCCCAGATCTGTTTGAGCTGTTCTGCCAACTGCTATGGTTGTTATGCCAAACCAACAATTGGAGTTTGCTAAAGGGCACAAACAGATCGGGGACCAGGCTCGTGTATCAGTAGGCACATGGGTATCATTTAAATGACCATGTTTGTTCATATTTACCTTCTGAAAATACTGAGTGACACCATGTTGAGGCCAGATGTACAGTTGGCACTGGTACAATGGTTTCAGCTGTTCGTTTTAGAGAGATTTTCTTTTTAAAAGGTAAAGAGACATTAAGAGAAAGAACGAGAGAATAAACAGAAAAGTAAATTAAGACAGTGTTGTGGTTTAGCTTTTAGCTTTGTATTTAGGTCTGTTTTCTTTTGATTGCCTTCTGAAAATGATAGGTGTAAATTTGCATTAATGCAAATGCTTCATATATCTGGCCCCAAGTCCTCTAGGCTGTCAGATTAATAGACAAATCATAACTGGCCAGCAAAGTAATGAAGGTTATTCCAGAAAAATAAGGCTTGCTTATTGCATAGTACAGTACTTCAACTCAGTTTTACCCCTCATGTGATGGCTGTGTCCAGATATGGGGGAACTGGGACACATTTACTGACTTTACAGTACCTGCAAAGGCACTCCGGGCCTTCTTTGTATGTGTATAAGCAATGACATCTACAGTAAGGCAATCTCAGAGTGCATCCGAAACTGACTTCAGTGTGTGAAGACTGACCTCTTTAGTACATCAAATGCAATTTCCCTGCCAACACTTACTCTGAAATATATCATATGGACCACTTTGATAGACCCCCTAATGGCTGAATATGTCCGGATTTCTGTATCTTAACATGGTTAGGGTGAATACTGGGGTGAATACACAGTTAAATGACCATAGGTGTACAGTAAGTTGAGTGTGTGTGGAGATATGTGTTGAGTGGGGGTGAGTACTTTAGTCAGTGAAAGGACAGTGAGAAGCAGTGAGGAAGAACCAACACTGCACCTTGTTGAGGAATACAAGTTCATCCCTGTATGGGTAATAAACGGTGAAGCACCAATAGTTTACATTGAGTCCACAGGACTCCTCCTAGATCAATTGGAAACCTGCTGAAGGAGAGGAGGATCACAGCATTTCCTCCATCATCTCTGCAGGATCAGGTGGTGGAGGGAGGGGCCGGAGGGTCAAGGGTCAGGGTTCAGTTATCAGCTGACCCCTCCTACTGCCTCTCCGTCCTTCTCCAGCTCCTCCTGGATCTCATCACTGTTCCCTGAGTCGCTGCTCGCCACCGAGCTGAATGATGGAGACTTCCTATATCAGAGGGAGGAAATAAGGAAGATGTCAGTCATATCCTCTATGATTAGGCCTACTGTATTGACAGAGCATGTCCAGAATTACTTGACTAGACTAGTGCTTAATAATGTGAGGAGAAACAACTAACAAATTATTTGATGGTAAAAAAACAACAATTAAATAAAATGGAGACTGATTAATGTTGACGTTTCGGCATCAAATGGAAAAATGCCCCATTGCATTGAAATTACATTGTTTCTCATCATGTGTGGAGAAAGAGGCGTGTCTGACCTGCCGTTGCCCCCTGAACCCTTAATGAGTCTTCTGCAGGTCTCCATCTGCACATCCAGGCCTCTCTTCATAGAACACATCTCCATGTACTCCTGTAGGTGACGGTTCATATCACTCTTAGCTGTAGCCAACTCATACTGGGGGGGGGGGGGGGGGGGGGAATCAGAGAGGTGGGAGAGGAGGAGTGAAAGAGAGAAGGAGGTGAATGGTGTAAGAGTCAGAGCAAAAGAGTGGGAGGAGATGTGAGAGGGTGAGTCAGAGGGGATCGAAAGGAGAAACAGGTTGGGGGGTAAATATGGACTGTAGCCAAATATTAATAACAATGAATGACTAACACACAGGAGAGTGAGTCACACAACATTAACTATGACCTCTGTTCTCTTGATCTCCCACCTCTATTTGCCCCATGGTCTCCTGGTACTCCTTCTCTCGGTTCTGGAAAAGCATCTCAGTCTCGTCGATCAGGCTGCCCAGACTGCCATCTTGAGAGGCCTATCAATGCACAACAGACCCATTTAAACGATGTGTACTGTAGCAACATTGAAAATACAGTAGTAGACTTTACTTTTCAAGTTTTAATGTGAAATGCCTTTCTTGCAAACTCAAAACCCAACAATGCAAAAATAAAATAGCAAAGTTGGGTCGGAGCTTGCAAAACAGAGGCTATCCAGTACGGCACCATCTTTTTTGCAGCTTGGAGACTTGCGCTATCTACAATAAGCAATTTTATACAGTTAACATTCATACAGTTATAGAATGTAGATGGATAGGTAAGGTAAATAAACATTGGCCGAACACACAATTAAACAGCACACAATTAGACAAACAATAAAATACATAATTACACAGTTGTATTGACATATATTTCCTTTACATTCTCTGAGGCCAGTCAGAATAAAGGCCTTACAGCACTAGGGCATGAGGTGATTAAATCATCAACAGAGACAACTTACTTTTTTGTTTGTTGAAGTTCCCAGACAATGCTTTTGGATGAACAGTAGGGGGCAGCACTAACCTGCCCAGGGCCTTCCCCTTGTCCTTCTGCTGCAGCACAGGCACCTGCAGTAGCGCTGGCTGCAGCACAGGGGGTGTTGTAGTTGGCGAAGTCCTCCCAGAGGAGCAGTGTCTCCCCATTCTCCTCCCAAGCCAGGCTGTCACAGTCGTCATCAAAGTCAAATGTCTCCCTCCTGGTGACAAAGGAATTATCATCTATGCAAGTTCTGCATACAAGAGAGGGATGGAGAAGTGGGGAGAGGGAGGGACAGAGAAAAAGAGAGGAGACATGAAGGTGGAAAGGGAGGGGAGAAAAGAGAGAAGACAAAAAGGGAAGGGGGAAACCAAACCGAAAGGCATGCACATTTGAAAAGGGTTGCAAAATGAAGAGGACAGGGAAGAGAAAGAAAACAAACAGACAGACAGTGACTGACAGACAGATGAAAACATGACACAGTAACAAAGCACACATGAAACTGACTAGGAGATGCTATCTAACCAGACACACTACAGTGGTGATATAATTCAAAGAATCATATTGTATGGCTCAAACCACAGTTATTTGGATGACATTTTGACCGTAGTCCTTGAACTAAACCAGGTCAAAATCGACATGTTCCGGCTCAACGGCAAAGATCCAGCACTCATTAGCAATTTAGGCAAAACAGGAAGTTACATAACACAGGTCAAAGGTTGGGCCACTCACAACTGGTTGAGCATGCGTTTCATCTCGTCTGTGATGTTGAGTGACCCTACGACGTGCTCCGCTTCATCATCCTCTCCCCCACCAGACTCAGCTTCCATCTCAGGACTTCTCTCCTCACACACAGCCTTACGCTCTTTCTTCCTGCACGATGCAGCACCAGCCCCCTGTGGGAAACACACCACACACTAGTCAACCTACTACACGTGTGAAGGGGAGTGAGTGTGTGTGTATGTAAAATACAGAATTTCATGGACATCTTTATTCCTTCATATGGAATGGCCCAATATACTGGTGTTTATCACTACCATACATAAGCAAACATACAGTACCAGTCAAAAGTTTGGATGCACCTACTCATTCAAGGGTCTTTCTTTATTTTTACTATTTTCTACATTGTAGAATAATACTGAAGACATCAACACTATGAAATAACACATGGAATCCTGTAGTAACGAAAAAAGTGTTAGACAAATCAAAATATTTAATATTTGAGATTCTTCAAAGTAGCCACCCTTTGCCTTGATGACAGCTTTGCACACTCTTGGCATTCTCTCAACCAGCCTCATGAGGTAGTCCCCTGGAATGCTTTTAAATTAACAGCTATGGCTTGTTAAAAGTTAATTTGTGGAATTTCTTTCCTTAATGTGTTTGAGCCAATCAGTTGTGTTGTGACAAAGTAGGGGTGGAATACAGATGATTGCCCTGTTTGGTAAAAGATTTCCCTGGGTGGAGGGCTTTTAGCGGGTGGAATAGTGGGGGTCAATTGGAGGTTTACTTAGTAGCAATGCAAATATCCTGGTACAGCTATATAGACACTCAATCATCATATGACTTTTTAATGGTACATTTACAAACATATATTTTGATGAACAGAATTGAAACTTGTGTATCATTGTGGTAAGTGGTGAAATAAGTATAGCCAGTTATAATTGTAATGGCTTAGCAGATAATAAGAAAAGACGATCAGTATTTACCTGGCTAAAAGAGAAGGAATATAATATCTATTGTTTACAGGAAACTCATTCAACAATTTTAGATTAAGTTTTGTGGAAAAACTACTGGGGGGGCAAAATATATTTCTCCCATGGGCAAAAATTTAAACGGGGTGATGACATTAATTAACAATAATTTTGATCCATATGTGCAAATAGTCCAAACAGATCATCAAGGTATATAGATTATATTAAATATGTTATTGGACAATAAACAGATATGATTTATTAACCTATACAGTCCAAATAATGATGATCCAAGCTTCTTTGAAAATATAAGAATTTATCAACTCTACAAGCAACACTAGACTCTATTATTATGGTGGGAGATTTTAATACGGTTTTAAATACCTCTATGGACCATAAAGGAAATCACACTACAAACTATCAACCTCAGGCACTTAAGGAAATCATGAATGTCATGGATATATTGGAATTAGTGGATATATGGAGCCTTAAATATCCTGACCTAGAGAGATATACATGGCGGAGGCTTAATCAAGCTAGTCGTCTTGATTATTTTCTTATGACATTCTCTCTGGCACCAAAAGTTTTTAAAAAGTGTTGATAGGGGATAGAATACAGTCGGATCATCACATAATTGACATATATATTACTGTTATTGGAAATTTCATCAAAGCCTACTGGATGATAACTTGTTTATAACTAGGACAGAAGGATTTATAACTGACTTTTTCCAACATAACAACATAGGTACAGCAGATCCCCTTATTGTGTGGGACACTTTTAAATGTGCCTTTTTAGAGGCCATGTAATTCAGTACTCATCTGTAAAACAAAAGTAATTTAGATAATAAAAGTCCATATTAACAAAGGAAATGTAATGACTAACAGTACAGATAGCAATAAAAATTGTACCATAGAGGCACAGAATACATTAGAGAAAAAGCAAAAAGAAATGGAGGAATGTATTCAAGAAAGATCCAGTGTAATATATTATAAAAATAAAGCAAACTGGATAGAAAATGGGGAAAAATTTCCAACCACCATGTCTTTGTGAGACACAGAGTAGGTGAACGGATGATCTCCGCATGTGTGGTTCCCACCGTAAAGCATGAAGGAGGAGGTGTGATGGTTTGGGGGTGCTTTGCTGGTTACACTGTCTGTGATTTATTTAGAATTCAAGGCACACTTAACCAGCATGTCTACAACAGCATTCTGCAGCAACACGCCATCCCATCTGGTTTGCTCTTAGTGGGGCTATCATTTGTTTTTTAACAGGACAATGACCCAACACACCTCCAGGCTGTGTACGGGCTATTTGACCGATAAGGACAGTGATGGAGTGCTGCGTCAGATGAACTGGCCTCCACAATCACCCGACCTCAACCCAATTGAGATGGTTTGGGATGAGTTGGACCGCAGAGTGAAGGAAAAGCAGCCAACAAGTGCTCAGCATATATGAAAACTCCTTCAAGACTGTTGGAAAAGTATTCCAGGTGAAGCTGGTTGAGAAAATGCCAAGAGTGTACAAAGCTTTCATCAAGGCAAAGTGTGGCTATTTTGAAGAATCTCAAATATAATATATAAACATTTTTGTGGTTACTAAATTATTCCATATGTGTTATTTCATAGTTTTGATGTCTTCCCTATTATTATACAATGCAGAACATAGTAAAAATAAAGAAAAACCTTTGAATGAGTAGGTGTGTCCAAACTTTTGACTGGTGCTGTATCTATTTACCTTGCTCTCTGGGGTTGCTCTGGAGGGGCTCATGTGGGGACTCATATTGAACATCTTGCTCATGTCTTCGGAGTTGCGTTGATGGGCCACATCACATAGTTTGGCTGTGATGTCAATGCGTCTGCAGATATCCATGTCCACCTTCATGGCCTTCTCCTGGATCGCAGTGTCCAATTCTGACATTTCCTAAAGGATGGAGTTGGTTTATTGTCAGTCAGATAATATCCATGAGCTGTGTCAATTCTTACATTTGCTTAATACTGTCAGTATCAGAGAGTATCGTTTTACGAGGCAACATTTTCCTATTACGTAGTTAAATCTAGTTTTAAGGCCATGACTTGCACTTTTAAAGTAATAAACTAACTGAAAAGGCACTTAAAAGGTGCCATTATTTGACAATAAATAAATGAACTTAAAAGGGTTAAGAAGTCACTGGGAAGGGCCAAGAGTCATTGTGTGTGAAACAGCAGTCTGGGCAGGTTTTGGCTAGTCTGTGAGTGTAACTACTCCAGACCACAGACAGAGTGTATGGAGCGTTCATTAGAAAGCTGGCCAAAACCACAGGGCCTCAAAGAATGGCGAGTCTGTGTGAGGTGAGCCATAAGGGTTTCTCATCTCACTGCTACTCGACCTGTCTGTCCGTCGGCCTGTCTGTTGGCCTGTTTGTCATTCTCTCGCTCGGTGTCTGTTTGTCCGTCTGTCCGTTGGTCCAACCGTCTATCTGTCTGCCTTTCTGTGCAACTAACTTAGCTCCCACCATTTCCAAAGGAGGGGGGGATGGATGAAATAAAATATACGTTGGTTGAGTGGTAATAAATGAGTGTAATGAAAAAAATATATATAAACAGTGTCAAAAAGTTTTATTAAAGCAACTTACAGCAAGTTCAACCAGTCCGCACAATTTAAAGTTGGTTGGGTGTTTCTAGTTTAAATGAAGCACACACACACTATTAAGTGATTACTTTGTATTTACCATTTTACCATGCCATTTCTGTGTAAATAGGAGAATAAGGGATGGCAAATAAAGCCTCAGCATCATTACTTACATTATCGGTCATGAGGCTCTTGAAGACCCCCAGCTCTGTATTGAGTCTCTCCACCTTGTCAGTGAGCTCCCCCTGAACCACCTCAGACTCCTGGGCACTCTGGAGAGGGCAGACCATGGAACACACAGCCACATCACACTCTACATCTAATCTACTGACACACCACGGCTCAATATCAAATCAAATGTATTTATGAAGCCCTTTTTACATCAGCAGATGTCACAAAGATCTATACAGAAACCCAGCCTAAAACAGCAAGCAATGCAGATGTAGAAGCACAATAAACTCTTACACGTTTCTGAATAACCATGCACTAATTCTACACCTCTGAAGTTCATTCCATGTTTATCCCTTGTTTTCATTTTGAAAATGTGTCTTAAAACATCTTGAAAACATTACAATTAAATTCCTATTGCAACAGTGTCCCTTTCTCAAGAAAAAGTCTGCATAACATGTTGAAAAGTCATTTTATTACTCTACAATCCACTATTTTGATGCATCACAGAAACAATGTCAAAGTGGATTGAGTTCTGGGTTTTGGGCCAAGAGCTCCAATAAAAGTCATCTGGAATTCTGCTAGCGGGAAACAGTTGAAACATAGCTAGTCAGTGTGAGTCAGTGCTATTGGCTTTTTAAATGTGTTATATGAGTAACGTATTTCAGTCTTTAGGGGTTATAAGACACAGTAACACACCCAGCATTGGTTCCCACTGACTAACATGTACACAGCGGGACTAAAGCATCTGAACTCAACCTGTCCCCACCCATATCTATTTTCTATCATGAACTTTCCCATTCTGTTTTTGTAAAACAACATTCAGACACACAGTACACATTTTAGTGATTTAGCAGGCACTCTTATACTGAGCAACTTACAGTAGTGAGTGGATACATTTCCTCCATACGAGTCCCCCGTGGGAATCAAACCCACAAACCTGGCGTTGCAAGCACCCTGCTCTACCAACTGAGCCACACGGGATACATATGTCAGAGGCATCCGAAGATAACAAGTTATCACAGTTCCTGAATAGGTAACTTACTGGCAGTCATGCAAAACACCCACAAACATGACACAGAGTAGAGCTGTTCCTGCATCGGGTCCAAAAAGTTGTAGGACAATCAGACCCAGACCTGAACAGACCCTATCATAAAAAAAAGAGGGACCAGGACACGAATGGACCCAAGAACAATCAGACATAGACCCGTCTAGACCAGACCAAATTTAGACCTGAGTGACATTTAAAACAAATATATTATCCAAGTTGCTCTTCTGGGTTAACGAAAAGGTCTTTATATTTTGGCTAGGCCTTCTATAAATAAATAAATCCCTTATTAGCGTAAAATAAATATGCTATATTCTATGCAGAGCCGTAGTCGGGTCCACTCGGGTCTATAGTTACATAGATCCAAGACCCGATGACAATCAAACTGGACCCAACCCGGGCCTGAGGGAAAGTTAGAATTTTGAACCTGGGTATTTGGCTTCAGGTGGACCTGTGAAGACCTCTAACACAGAGGCTGAGCCTGCATCCCAAGAATCTGTATTTTTTCCCGGAGTGCACTTTTTCACTTCCTTTCATGGATTGTCCCTTTATGGACAATGCCTTTTGAACTTTGGATTTGAAAGGAAATGACTGGTATAAGAAATATGTTGGAAACTCCCTTTAGTCCAGCCCACGCCTAGATACTTCAGGAGAAAAGACACAGTACTGGGATGCAGTGAGCTAGAAGAGGGAGTGTGGTGTGGGTATGATGATTTAAGATGGCAGAGATGAGCTCTCACCTCCTGAAGTGTCTCCACCATGGCCTCCATCTGCTGGCGCTTAGACAGCTCCTCCTCCCATCTGGAACACATCACACACAGGCACACACAGACACATGTTTTTTTTTACTATCCTTGTAGGAACCAAACAATTTTTTCCCATTCAAAATAATTTTCCCCCTAACCCCAATTCTAACCTTAACCCTAATTGTAACAATACCTCCACCCTAAAATAGCCTTTTTCCTTGTGGGGACCAGCAAAATACCAGAAGTCCTCACACAGATAGTAAAACTAAAAACACACAGGCAGAGTTGCAAAGAAAAAGCCATATCTCAGACTGGCCAATAAAAATAAAAGATGGGCAAAAGAACACAGACGCTGGACAGAGGAACTCTGCCTAGAAGGCCAGCATCCCGGAGTCGCCTCTTCACTGTTGACATTGAGACTGGTGTTTTGCGGGTACTATTTAATGAAACTGCCAGTTGAGGACTTGTGAGGCATCTGTTTCTCAAACTAGACACAATAATGTACTTGTCCACTTGCTCAGTTGTGCACCGGGGCCTCCCACTCCTCTTTCTATTCTGTTTAGAGCCAGTTTGCGCTGTTCTGTGAAGGGAGTAGTACACAGCGTTGTACAAGATCTTCAGTTTCTTAGCTATTTCTTGCATGGCATAGACTTCATTTTTCAGAATAAGAATTGACTGATGAGTTTCAGAACAAAGTGCTTTGTTTCTGGCCATTTTTAAGTCTGTAATCGAACCCACAAATGCTGATGCTCCAGATACTCAACTAGTCTAAAGAAAGACAGTTTTATTTCTTCTTTAATTAACACAACTGCTAACATAATTGAAAAAGGGTTTTCTAATGATCAGACTTTTAAAATAATAAACTTGGATTAGCTAACACAACGTGCCATTGGAACACAGGAGTGATGGTTGCTGATAATGGGCCTACGTAGACATTCCATAAAAAATTTGTAGCCGTTTCCAGCTTCAATAGTCTTTTACAACATGAACAATGTCTACACTGTATTTCTGATCAATTTGATGTTATTTTAATGGACAAAAAATATATTTTTCTTTCTAAGTGACCCCAAACTTTTGAACGGTAGTGAGTGCTTTTATATCAGTCTAAGCCCTGTATGGACAGTGATGACAGCAGATTAATTAGACTTAGAGAGAGATAAAAGCCTTTAGGGTCACTAAGCAAATATCATTGGACTGTTATATGCTATAACCATTTATCACCCTGTGGGCAAAGATTACTTACAGCGATTGGGAGAATAAAAGTGAAAAGGTGTGGTTAGTTGAACTGTATCTGCTCAGTTACCCAAAGCCAACGTTTGATTCAATGTTCTTAAACATTTTATTTGAATGTTACAACATAATGCCCTCATAAACGTCACTTGCTAGACATTCATCCTTGGATACTCAGACAAATAGAGAACAGTGGCTCTCTTTCGAGGAATGCTACAAAGTGGACAAGGAAAAGAGCACAATCTCACTGACAACACTATCGACTCAATGGCCAAACAATACTTTGAAGCATCAGGAGAGGAGTTGCCACTGCCACATATGCTAATGACACAAGAATAGCCAAGAATCACCTATTGATTCAATTACATCAGTGTGTTGTTACAGTCTAAAATGGACTTCAGATTATCTCTCTCTCTTTCTCATTTACACATCAGTTAGGTTTAATCTACGGCCAATAAATAATACTATATCAGATTATATAAACAGACCTTTATCAGTTTAATAATGACTTGTCCTTCTGGAGAGCAGAGCCATAGTTAGATAGCTGTTTACTCTGTTAATACGTATATAGTCAGACTGTGACTGAGATTCACCCCTGTATCGTCTTACTCTTCACTTCCCGAGGCTTCTGACCAAAATTGAAAAACCTTGGGGCTAAATTTAGAGGATGTACAGGATCTAAACCAAAAGCACCAAGGCTGTTTTTAACTTGTCAACCTGGAATTGCTTACTTATACATGCCATTTGCCATTTAGACAATTTTTTCCAAAGCGACTTAATATCACACATTCATACATTTTTATATGGGTGGCCCAAGAGGGTATTTAACCCACAATCCTGGCGTTGCAAGCGCTATGCTCTACCAACTGAGCTATACAGTTCCACCATGTTAATTTAGCAGAGGCTTTTTGACTTCAATGGTACAGTTTCATATACCATCTTCAAAGAAAGTGTTACTATTAACACAAAATTAAGCTAATAGTTCTCTTTTTGATCTTCAAAGTTGTCTTTGGGGATTTCATGCTAGAGGGTACTTTTTTTGCCAGCAGATTTGGTCAGTTAAAACAATGTTCTGCTCCAGGCTACTGAGTTTCAAAGGTATAAAAAAAAGACAGGAAGGCTTGACGAACTGGAGCAATGAAAGGGGATGTCATTGTCTAGAAAAAGCAGCTCCTTATAACTTAGAGCCGTATTGTTCTACTGCCACCCATCCACTCCCTCTTCCTCAGTATGTAAGCTAGCTTGGTCAAAACTGTAGTTCAAAAAAGGTACAAGCTTCAGCACAAGCTAATATGACAAATCAGAAACATTCATTATCAAAGTAGATGGAACGTGATATAAAGCATTCTACTGATAGAATATTCCGGACAGATCTCTTTTCTCCTTTTAATGTACTTGGTGACTCACAAAGACACCAAAATAGGATAGGGGTTGAATTAAGAAGTGCACTCTCCATCTCTCTCTCTGCTGAACGGCTTGGGGCAGGGAGCAGAGGGGGGTGGTTACACAGGCAGACAACAATCCCATTAGGAGGCAGGTCCTTGTGCCAGGATGCAGTGCTGGCTAGACTCCCCTGACAGTGGCAAAACAACAACACACCCATCCCTAATACCACCATCCATGGATAGGGATGGGACATTGGTGGGTTAGAATGGTGAAGGTCACTCTTAAAGCCACAATCTGTAATATTTCCATCCGCTAATTGATCATTTCAACCAATAAAATATAGGCTACACCTTTTTGGAGAAATATGGGATCATTCCGAGGAAGCAGTCATCAGATAGTTTGTATGGGGTGTTATAGTAACCTATAAGGTCCCTATGTGGTCCTTGATCAGGGTCTCGTTCATTAGGGATACATTTTTAAACAGAGTGAAATGGGGTGAAACAGAGTGAAACATTCCAATTCAGTTGCTTGAAAGTGTTGAGGCCATTTGAATCCTGATGAATATCAACAAGCTTCATTCATTTTTTTTTAAATTCAAGGGTACCACATCAAGTGTAAAAAAAAAAAAAGTTGAACTTTGAACCTGAAATTCACTGGTCACAGGCTGCCAATTCCACTCCAATGCCCTTTTTTTCAAATAATAAGTTGCTGACCATACAAACCTAATATTGGTAGCAGTCATAACAACACTTTGTAATCCAGGTCAGCTCATTCTTTCAGTGTTCTTTCTTTTTAAAACACAGCCTTCTCTGGTTGCTGAAACAATGGGCCCTTGTTAAAGCCTCACAAAGTTAACGAGTGGAACACACCATAACTCTGAAGTACATGTGGCCCCAAAACTTCAAGCAATCAAATGCGAATGAAGCCCTAGTTAATAAATAAATAAATATATGCCATTTAGAAATCATGTTCAGTTTGGCACGTCATATGACAATGGTTTGATAGCCCATACAGTTATGTCAGAAATTAGATTGATGAATACCCATGATGTATAATAGCTAGTATTCCACAATCCAGGTTTATGAATTGGACCTTTATCCTGGTTACTCTTATTGACGGGTGCTTTGAGAGAAATCAACCATGAACTCTCATTGGTAAATTAGGTTTGAATTGTCAGAAGCACACAGAAGGAAAATAAGATGCCCCTCTTTCATAATATCTTAAGTTTTTACCGTCGAGGACCAACTTGCAAACAAATGTTTTATTTAATACTTTTAAGTGCTGTCCTCTGGGAATACAATGTACATCTTGTTGTAGGTCTAAATGTTTTTACCCAAATAAATTATATTCAATTCAACGTGGTTAATCCACCTCAGTGTGTCTGTGTCTCTCTAATACTTTAATAAATAGATATTATTTGAAATATAAACATGTGCATTATTGGTACGGGAATTATTATCATTTATTATCATAATGCATACTTGCTTAATTAGATGTGCATGCAATTAATGCACAACTCTATTACCCGATGAGACAAGGACAATACCAGCTAGACAAACCTTCCCCTAACCCGGACGACGCTGGACCAATTGTGTGTCACCTTATTGATCCCAGGATCAAACCAGGGTCTGTAGTGATGCCTCAAGCACTGCAGTGCCTTAGACCGCTGCGCCACACGGGAGGCAACTCTAGATTTCTGACATACTCATATTATCATTAGATTTCTTCCGCACACTCTAGTGCTTAAACGAGCTAAGCTATTAACACAAAACCAACTTCCAAATGTGTGGACTGCCCCAACTTAGATTGCATGATCATTTTTGGGTTGTTGAGCATTTATACTTTTTGTACTACACCAATATTTAAAAGTGCCATAGACTTACAGTTCCTTCAGAAAGTATTCACACCCCTTGACTTTTAACACATTAAGTTGTGTTATATTTCAAATGGATTGAGATTTGGTGTCACAGGCCTACACACAATACCCCATAATGTCAAAGTGGGATTATGTTTTTTAGAAATTTGTACAAATTAATAAAATAATGAAAAGCTGAAATGTCTTCAGTCAATATGTATTCAATCCCTTTGTTATGGCATGCCTAAATAAGTTCAGGAGTAAAAATGTGCTTAACAAGTCACATAATAAGTTGCACGGACACTGTGTGCAATAATAGTGTTTAAGATTATTTTTTTAATGACTCTCTCATCTCTGTACCCCACACAATTATCTGTAATTGTAATACAGATTCAACCACAAAGACCAGGGAGGTTTTCCAAGGCTTCGCAAAGAAGGGCACCTATTGGCAGACGGGTAGAAATAACAAAGCAGACATTGAATATCCCTTTGCGCATGGTGAAGTTATGAATTACACTTTGGATGGTGTATTAATACACCCAGTCACTACAAAGATAAAGGTGTCCTTCCTAACTCAGTTGCCGGAGAGGAAGGAATTTCACCAATGGTGACTTTAAAACAGTTACATAGTTTAATGGCTGTGATAGGAGAAAACTGAGGATGGAGCAACAACATTGTAGTTACTCCACAATATTAACCCAAATGACAGAGTGAAAAGAAGGAAGCCAGTACATAATATAAATATTCCAAAACATGCATCCTGTTTGCAATAAGGAACTAAAGTAAAACTGCAAAAAATGTGGCAAAGAAATTAACTTCATGTCATGAATACAAAGTGTGATGTTTGAGGCAAATCCAACAACACATCACTGAGCACCACTTCATATTTTCAAGCATGGTGGTGGCTGCATCATGTTATGGCTATGCTTGTCATCAGAAGGACAAGGGAGTTTTTTTTAAGGACAAAAATACACTGAATAAAGCTCAAGCACAGGCAAAATCCAAGACGAAAACCTGGTTCAGTCTGCTTTCCAACAGACACTGGGAGACAAATTCACCTTTCAGCAGGACAATAACCTACAACAGGTGAAAGCTTTGATCCCTTACGGATGTCACTTGTTAAATCCACTTCATTCAGTGTAAATAAAGGGGAAGAGACAGGTTAAATAAGGATTTTTAAGACTTGAGACAATTGAGACATGGATTGTGTATGTGTGCCATTCAGAGTATGAATGTGCAAGACAAAATATTTAAGTGCCTTTGAACGAGGTATGGTAGGACATCCAGCCAACTTGACAAAGGACAACTCACCAAGTCATTCTTAAACCGTTTAAGCTATCCTAACTTCCAATTCTTAAACACTTTGATCAACTATATCTAGAAATATTTGCATAAATTATTATCGTCACGCCTGCTCCCGCTTCCCCTCTCTGGCACTCGAGGGCGCCAGGCTGCCCTTCATCACACACATCGGTCACCATCATTACGCGCATCAGCACTCATTGGACTCACCTGGACTCCATTACCTTGTTTATTGCCCCTCCCATATTTCTGTTCCTCATTTAGATCAGTGTCAGCATTATTGTTGTTTTGTTTTCCCCTGTCCAGATGCTCTCTGTATTCTGTTCCTATCCATGTCCTATAACTGTTAATTCCCTGTACTTCATGTTCAGGCTATCCAAACTTCAAATTCTTTAAAACGTTTATCAACTATAACTATATAAATGTGCATAAATTAGCATAAAACAACCCACCAATAGTAACTCTTCAACCGTTCAAGCTAGAGACACCAAACCTTTTACATGTTCAGACCATCCTATCAATCAATTGATTAATCGTTCACAAGCACACCATTTTTCTAGTTGTATATTGTTGTTGTTGTTTTCTACTTTAGCACACCGAGTGTAGTTATTTTCCATTGCTAATTGATTTGCATGTGGCGGCTTCATGCCCAGTAATTGGTCCATGTACAGAGAATGTGTAGAGAGTGTTCTTTATTGTAGTCTCAGACACGCGAGGTACTAATTACATAACCTTTTTTGTAGTATCCTACTATGTTCCATGTGCTTATGTACATTCCTCCACTAGTTGTTTAGCTATAATCTGCATGCTAGCGACATCGGAGAATTGCTAGTTTCCACTGCTAACGCTGCCTCCTTTGAAGTTGCAGTCTTGGCCCTTCGGCCTGTGTAGCCATCTGCCCTGCCCCGTTGTGGAGCTTTTCAATTACTGTTTCCTATGTAAATCAATGGTGCATTTAAATCTGTCACTAACCATGTTTCCATCCACAGTTTTTTTGCAAGTAAAGTCATACAGTATAAAAATAAAAAACACGACCGTTGTGATGGAAACAGGTAGTTTCGGTACAATTTTATAAATGCCGATAGGTCATTTGTTCGTTCGACATGATCTTTTTGTGTCAGTAAAATTAATCATGCGAGAAATGGTGGTGTAAACTCCTTTATGCGCAAATATTGATATAATAACTATCATATTTAAATAAACTTGATGATATGGTGCGTGGTCCTCCCACTATGACTCTGGAAATCATTCAGTTTATTAGGCTACAGAAATAAGTTACGATGAACTTCACAGGGTGGTTAAAGTGCACGGTGATCATGATGCTTTCTAATAAATATCGAGGGTCTTATTCTGGTGACATGCTGATCGATGCTTGACTGCTGTTTTGACAAAAAATATATATTCTCGCTCATCCATAATAACCTTATCTGTACACTAGCCTAACAGCAAAACCTACCCGCACTGTATCTGCTAGCTGGAGCACACGTGCCAAGACCAGAGTAGGCACGTTTGCTGTTTAACGCAACCATTTTTGTGAGTTGAAAATGTGATGGAAACACATTGAACTTTAGATTTTTATTTGGTACATGAAAACTTATGCGAAAAAAAGTCATTAGGTCATCACACTCATTTTTTATCCGCAACAAGTCTGCTGGGTAGAAAATGCACATTTTCTTTATGTGGATTTTGAATATTCACATGAAAATTTGTCGCCAATTGGATAGAAACCTAGCTGTTGTCAATGTGACTTATTTACTGTTATAGCAGTTTATTTTGTTACTTCATTGTAATATCGTTTAATGGTATATCCTGATATTATATTTTAGTTCACTAATCATTTCTCTCTTTATTCTGCACTTTCAGAAACCACACACACTTAAAACCCCTGTGAGTAGAATTGTCATTAAACATAACTGGAGTTGCTAACATCTTTCTTACTGAAGAGGTCAGCTTATGTATGACTTGCAACATTTCAATCAAATGTATTTATAAATTCCTTTTTACATCAGCAGATGTTACAAAGTGCTTATACAGAAACCCAGCCTAAAACCCCAAACAGAAAGCAATGCAGATGTAGAAGCACGGTTGCTAGGAAAACATTCACTAGAAAAGGCAGGAACCTAGGAAGAAACCTAGAGAGGAACCAGGCTCTGAGGGTTGGCCAGTCCTCTTCTGGCTGTGCCGGGTGAGGATAAGAGTACATGGCCATTCCAGCCTCCCACTTATCAATAAGAACATACTTTTGTGACAGTTTAGAATTGTGATTTTGTGAAGAATCATTGTGATTCACTTCCTTCAGTATTTCTTAAAACTTGAGGGTTAATATTAGATGTGGCACTGCTCTTTCAATTAATTAATTATTTTGCCATGGTAATTAATGTAAAACTTTGCAACAAATATGAATAATATCCTGGAAGCAAAATCATTAACTGCCTGACACAGCTGAAAAAAACCTTCCTCAACTTTACATGCCTAAAAATGGCATGATCACATCGTCTGATTTTGGGAAGGTGGTAACAGTGAGGAGAGAATTTCTCTAGGATGAGAATCTTTGCTGTGTGATTTCCTGAGGATTAACTGTGAAAACTGATGAGGCGAACACCATTGTTTCTCTATAAACACTGTAGAGGTAGACCACTGTATTACCTAATATTTATTACCTAACATATTCATATGAAATTGCCACTGGCAGTTTTCTAGCGCAAGTATTCCCAAACTGGGGTACGCGCAACGCCGTCAGGGGTATGCCAAATAAAAATGTGATTCACATTAAAAAATATATATACTGCTCAAAAAATAAAGGGAACACTAAAATAACACATCCTAGATCTGAATGAATGAAATATTCTTATTAAATACTTGTTTCTTTACATAGTTGAATGTGCTGACAACAAAATCACACAAAAATTATCAATGGAAATCAAATTTATCAACCCATGGAGGTCTGGATTTGGAGTCACACTCAAAATTAAAGTGGAAAACCACACTACAGGCTGATCCAACTTTGATGTAATGTCCTTAAAACAAGTCAAAATGAGGCTCAGTAGTGTGTGTGGCCTCCACGTGCCTGTATGACCTCCCTACAACGCCTGGGCATGCTCCTGATGAGGTGGCGGATGGTCTCCTGAGGGATCTCCTCCCAGACCTGGACTAAAGCATCCGCCAACTCCTGGACAGTCTGTGGTGCAACGTGGCGTTGGTGGATGGAGCGAGACATGATGTCCCAGGTGTGCTCAATTGGATTCAGGTCTGGGGAACAGGCAGGCCAGTCCATAGCATCAATGCCTTTCACAGAGACAAACAATGTATACGAAATGCTTCAGTCTGGTTTTAGACCCCATCATAGCACTGAGACGGCACTTGTGAAGGTGGTAAATTACATTTTAACGGCATCGGACCGAGGCTCTGCATCTGTCCTCGTGCTCCTAGACCTTAGTGCTGCTTTTGATACCATCGATCACCACATTCTTTTGGAGAGATTGGAAACCCAAATTGGTCTACACGGACAAGTTCTGGCCTGGTTTAGATCTTATCTGTCGGAAAGATATCAGTTTGTCTCTGTGAATGGTCTGTCCTCTGACAAATCAACTGTAAATTTCGGTGTTCCTCAAGGTTCCGTTTTAGGACCACTATTGTTTTCACTATATATTTTACCTCTTGGGGATGTTATTCGAAAACATAATGTTAACTTTCACTGCTATGCGGATGACACACAGCTGTACATTTCAATTAAACATGGTGAAGCCCCAAAATTGCCCTTGCTAGAAGAATGTGTTTCAGACATAAGGAAGTGGATGGCTGCAAACTTTCTTCTTTTAAACTCGGACAAAACAGAGATGCTTGTTCTAGGTCCCAAGAAACAAAGAGATCTTCTGTTGAATCTGACAATTAATCTTAATGGTTGTACAGTCGTCTCAAATAAAACTGTGAAGGACCTCGGCGTTACTCTGGACCCTGATCTTTCTTTTGAAGAACATATCAAGACCATTTCAAGGACAGCTTTTTTCCATCTACGTAACATTGCAAAAATCAGGAACTTTCTGTCCAAATATGATGCAGAAAAATTAATCCATGCTTTTGTCACTTCCAGGTTAGACTACTGCAATGCTCTACTTTCCGGCTACCCGGATAAAGCACTAAATAAACTTCAGTTAGTGCTAAATACGGCTGCTAGAATCCTGACTAGAACCAAAAAATTTGATCATATTACTCCAGTGCTAGCCTCTCTACACTGGCTTCCTGTCAAAGCAAGGGCTGATTTCAAGGTTTTACTGCTAACCTACAAAGCATTACATGGGCTTGCTCCTATCTATCTCTCTGATTTGGTCCTGCCGTACATACCTACACGTACGCTACGGTCACAAGACGCAGGCCTCCTAATTGTCCCTAGAATTTTTAAGCAAACAGCTGGAGGCAGGGCTTTCTCCTATAGAGCTCCATTTTTATGGAACGGTCTGCCTACCCATGTCAGAGACGCAAACTCGGTCTCAACCTTTAAGTCTCTACTGAAGACTCATCTCTTCAGTGGGTCATATGATTGAGTGTAGTCTGGCCCAGGAGTGGGAGGGTGAACGGAAAGGCTCTGGAGCAACGAACCACCCTTGCTGTCTCTGCCTGGCCGGTTCCCCTCTTTCCACTGGGATTCTCTGCCTCTAACCCTATTACAGGGGCTGAGTCACTGGCTTTACTGGGGCTCTCTCATGCCGTCCCTGGAGGAGGTGCGTCACCTGAGTGGGTTGAGTCACTGATGTGGTCATCCTGTCTGGGTTGGCGCCCCCCCCCCCCCCTTAAGTTGTGCCGTGGCGGAGGTCTTTGTGGGCTATACTCAGCCTTGTCTCAGGATGGTAAGTTGGTGGTTGAAGATATCCCTCTAGTGGTGTGGGGGCTGTGCTTTGGCAAAGTGGGTGGGGTTATATCCTTCCTGTTTGGCCCTGTCCGGGGGTGTCCTCGGAGTGGGCCACAGTGTCTCCTGACCCCTCCTGTCTCAGCCTCCAGTATTTATGCTGCAGTAGTTTATGTGTCGGGGGGCTAGGGTCAGTTTGTTATATCTGGAGTACTTCTCCTGTCCTATTCGAATCTAAGTGTGCGTTCTCTAATTCTCTCCTTCTCCTTTTCTCTCTCTCGGAGGACCTGAGCCCTAGGACCATACCCCAGGACTACCTGACATGATGACTCCTTGCTGTCCCCAGTCCACCTGGCTGTGCTGCTGCTCCAGTTTCAACTGTTCTGCCTTATTATTATTCGACCATGCTGATCATTTATGAACATTTGAACATCTTGGCCATGTTCTGTTATAATCTCCACCCGGCACAGCCAGAAGAGGACTGGCCATCCCACATATGCTCTCTCTAATTCTCTCTTTCTTTCTCTCTCTCGGAGGACCTGAGCCCTAGGACCATGCCCCAGGAATACCTGACATGATGACTCCTTGCTGTCCCCAGTCCACCTGACTGTGCTGCTGCTCCAGTTTCAACTATTCTGCCTTATTATTATTCGACCATGCTGGTCATTTATGAACATTTGAACATCTTGACCATGTTTTGTTATAATCTCCACCCGGCACAGCCAGAAGAGGACTGGCCACCCCACATAGCCTGGTTCCTCTCTAGGTTTCTTCCTAGGTTTTGGCCTTTCTAGGGAGTTTTTCCTAGCCACCGTGCTTCTTCACCTGCATTGCTTGCTGTTTGGGGTTTTAGGCTGGGTTTCTGTACAGCACTTTGAGATATCAGCTGATGTACGAAGGGCTATATAAAATAAATTTGATTGATTGATTGAATTGGATTCAGGTCTGGGGAACAGGCAGGCCAGTCCATAGCATCAATGCCTTCCTCTTGCAGGAACTGCTGCCACACTCCAGCCACATGAGGTCTAGCATTGTCTTGCATTAGGAGGAACCCAGGGCCAACCGCACCAGCATATGGTCTCACAAGGGGTCTGAGGATCTCATCTCGGTATCTAATGGCTGTTTCTGACCGTTTGAGCAGACACATGCACATTTGTGGCCTGCTGGAGGTCATTTTGCAGGGCTCTGGCAGTGCTCCTCCTGCTTCTCCTTGCACAAAGGCGGCGGTAGCGGTCCTGCTGCTGGGTTGTTGCCCTCCTACGGCCTCCTCCATGTCTCCTGATGTACTGGCCTGTCTCCTGGTAGCGCCTCCATGCTCTGGACACTACGCTGACAGACACAGAAAACCTTCTTGCCACAGCTCGCATTGATGTGCCATCCTGGATGAGCTGTACTACCTGAGCCACTTGTGTGGGTTGTAGACTCCGTCTCATGCTACCACTAGAGTGAAAGCACCGCCAGCATTCAAAAGTGACCAAAACATCAGCCAGGAAGCATAGGAACTGAGAAGTGGTCTGTGGTCACCACCTGCAGAACCACTCCTTTATTGGGGGTGTCTTGCTAATTGCCTATAATTTCCACCTGTTGTCTATTCCATTTGCACAACAGCATGTGAAATTTATTGTCAATCAGTGTTGCTTCCTAAGTGGACAGTTTGAGTTCACAGAAGTGTGATTGACTTGGAGTTACATTGTGTTGTTTAAGTGTTCCCTTTATTTTTTTTAAGCAGTAATATATATATATATATATATATATATATATATATATATATATATATATATATATATATATATATATATATATATATATATATATATATATTTTTTTTTTTCTTCATATTTTCAAACAGGGCTATACATTTGGGTGAGTTTTTTTTCCTCGCCTGAGTAGCCTCGTTTCACTGTCAAAATGGCACCAAAAGAAATGGCAGCAGTTTTACGGCGCCCAACCTACGGCAATTGCTCGGCCTCTGACCACGAGGCACTACAGAGGGTAGTGTGTACGGCCCGGTACATCACTGGGGCTAAGCTGCCTGCCATCCAGGACCTCTACACCAGGCGATGTCAGAGGAAGGCCCTAAAAATTGTCAAAGACCCCAGCCACCCCAGTCATAGACTGTTCTCTCTACTACCGCATGGCAAGCGGTACCGGAGTGCCAAGTCTCGGACAAAAAGGCTTTCTCAACAGTTTTTACCCCCAAGCCATAAGACTCCTGAACAGGTCATCAAATGGCTACCCGGACTATTTGCATTGTGTGCCTCCCCCCAACCCCTCTTTTTACGCTGCTGCTACTCACTGTTTATCATATATGCATAGTCAATTTAACTATACATTCATGTACATACTACCTCAATTGGGCCGACCAACCAGTGCTCCCGTACATTGGCTAACCGGGCGGCAGGGTAGCCTAGTGGTTAAAGCGTTGGTCTAGTAACCGAAAGGTTGCAATTTCAAATCCCCAAGCTCACAAGGTACAAATCTGTCGTTCTGCCCTGAACAGGCAGTTAACCCACTGTTCCTAGGCCGTCATTGAAAATAAGAATATGTTCTTAACTGACTTGCCTAGTTAAATAAAGGTCAAATAAAATAAATATCTGCATTGTTTTTCGCTACTGCTACTCTCTTTTCATCATATATGCATAGTCACATATATGCATAGTAACCATATCTACATGTACATACTACCTCAATCAGCCTGACTAACCGGTATCTGCATGTAGCCTCGCTACTTTTATAGCCTCGCTACTGTATATAGCCTGTCTATTTACTGTTGTTTTATTTCTTTACCTACCTATTGTTCACCTAATACCTTTTTTTGCACTATTGGTTAGAGCCTGTAAGTAAGCATTTCACTGTAAGGTCTACCTACACCTGTTGTATTCGGCATTTGATTCGATTTGAAAATAAAATGAAACCATCTAGTGTTCAGCAAAATAACAATGTAAAATACAGGTAGCCTAGTCAAATAATTAACATCCAATCACATTAACCGTTACTCTCTCGCAGGAATTCCACCAAGTCCGTATGTAGCCAAACATGCTGCTCATTCCGTTTTCTCTAAAATTGATAATTGGTAAAAAAAAAAGTAAGGCCCGCATCCATAGAGACACATACCAGCTCTACTGGTAGTACTGCTACTACCAGCAGTACTACACCTGCACCTGTCGACGACACAAGATGTTCTGCTTCCATAGAGACACATACCAGCTCTACTGGTAGTACTGCTACTACCAGCAGTACTACACCTGCACCTGTCGACGACACAAGATGTTCTGCTTCCACAAGCACATCCAATGCTAGCATCAGTAATTCTACATTTGTTGTTAGCCCAGCTAGCATGGACACTGACAGTTGTGAATCTGATGCAGCAGAAGAGCTACTTACCCCTTACCCGGGAAAGCACCGAACAACAGACAGGGACGTTGGACCATCGAAGAGGCGCAAATATGATGAGAACTACATTGATTTGGGGTTCACTTGTATTGGGAGTCGTGCCTTTCCTCAGCCACAGTGCAAAAGTACTATCACAACTGGATGAAACAAGGGGCTAGAAGCGTCTTATATGGTGATCTACCAAGTGGCTAGGACAGGCAAGCCCCATACTATTGTGGAGGATTTAATTCTTCCTGCTGCCACGGATATGACTGGGACAATGCTGGGGGAAAAGGCAAAAACAAAACTATACAGACAATGACTTCCTCAAACAACACTGTTTCAAGCCGCATCGGTGACATGGCAGGAGATGTTTTGAAAGAATTACTGCTTCACATACAAGCCAGTGAATTCTATGCATTACAGCTGGATGAGTCAACAGACATGGCGGGCCTGGCACAGCTCCTGGTATATGTCCGTTACATTTATGGTTGTCAATTAAGGAAGACATTCTCTTCTGCAAACCACTGGAAACCAGGACAACAGGAGAGGATATTTTTTAAAGTGCTGGACAGCTTTGTGACATCAAATGGACTTTGGTGGTCAAGATGCGTTAGTATCTGTACTGATGGCGCAAAAGCCATGAGAGGGAGACATAGTGGAGTGGTAGCGCGCGTGCAAGCAGTTTCTCCCGATGCTACTTGGGTACACTGCAGCATCCACCGAGAGGCTCTTGCTGCCAAGGGAATGCCTGACAGCTTGAAAGACGTTTTGGACACTACAGTGAAAATGGTTAACTTTGTTAAAGGAAGGCCCCTGAACTCTCGTGTATTTTCTGTACTTTGCAATGATATGGGCAGCGACCATGTAACGCTTTTACAACATACGGAAGGAAGCGCGCTGGTTATCAAGGGGCAAAGTATTGACAGTTTTTTTTTTTAATTGAGAGACGAGCTTAAAGTTATTTCACTGACTATAATTTGAACGTGTCTGACCGCTTGCATGATGACGAGTTTCTCACATGACTGGCCTATCAGGGTGATGTTTTTTTCTCGTCTGAATGATCTTAATCTAGGATTACAGGGACTCTCCGCAACTATATTCAATATGCAGGACAAAATTGAAGCTATGATTAAGAAGTTGGAGCTCTTCTATGTCTGCATTAACAAGGACTACACACAGGTCTTTCCATCATTGTATGATTTTTTGTGTGCAAATGAACTCAAGCTTACAGACAATGTCAAATGTTATATAGCGAAGCACCTAAGTGAGCTGGGTGCGCAATTACACAGGTACTTTGTCAAAACGGATGACACAAACAACTGGATTTGTTATCCCTTTCATGCACTGCCTCGTCCACTTACCGATATCTGAACAAAAGAGCCTCATCGAAATTGCAACAAGCGGTTCTGTGAAAAGTGAATTTAATCAGAAGCTACTGCCAGATTTCTGTATTGGGCTGTGCTCAGAGTATCCTGCTTGGCAAATTGTGCTGTTAAGACACTGATGCCCTTTGCAACCACGTGCCTATGTGAGAGTGGATTCTCGGTGCTCTGGTCCTATAAGAGCTCTTTGTCACTTCCCACGAGCCAGGTTGTGACAAACTCACACTCATTCTTATGTTTAATTAATGTATCGTATAATGTGTGTGTGTGTGGCAGGCTTACAATGATGGCAAAAAAACTACATTTGAGAGTGCGCTGACCCCGGTGCTAGAGGGGGTACAGCTGGAGGTTAAATGTTTGAAGGGGTACGGGACTATAAAAAGTTTGGGAAACACTGTTCTAGTACATTGTGATGTAATGGCGTGGGTAAGAAATGACAGATTCAACCCTTAGAGGCATTAGTCATTACTGTTCAAAACTGAGTGTAGAAACACTCAAGTTACAAAAGTTACAGCTGGAGTGGGCTGGAAGGGTCTTCAACCTCTTGACAAGATCACTAGGTGTTGTAAGGTAACAACAGGCCTTATTTCAGAAAGCAAAGAACATCCTGCACTTCACAAATCCCTTGCACCCATAACAATGAGACACACTTACATTGGATTCCTGACAGTGCCATCTCACTTCTGACACCAGTGTGCGAATTCAAAGGGTAGTCCAACCAGAACTTGAACCTGGGTCCCTGCGACCATCAACCTAACACCTTAAGCATTAGATCAAGGGGCTGCAACTTCTGAACACAATGTTTCTAGAATTTGTATGTTAATATAATGCAAACAAGAACTTGTCAACAACCTATCAACAACTTCTCACCAAGTTCAACAAGGTCAACGAGTTCCTCAACAATCTGTCAAATAAGTAAAAACAACATTTGTCAAACACTTGGATAAGATTGTGAGATGCCTTGTTCTGAATGACTTGATTGATTGTATCTTTGCATAAGTTTGCTTGACAACTTAAAAATGTCAAGTGTTAATTGAAAGTGACATCACTTACTTTTTTCTGTATTCGTCTCTATCTCTCTTGATTTTAGCCAACACATTGTACAGGGCTCGCAGTTCAGGGGTGACGGTATCGACTTGAACTCCAACATCAACACCATCCGCCTGCATCCATGACACCCCGGGGCTGTGGAGCCTAGTCTCGAGTCGGTCCCCAAACCTCGTGTGGGTAAAGTTCCATATCGTACCTGGTGGGCTTACCCGTGGCTGGTACCCAGCCAGAGACAGGTCCAAAGAGCCCGTTTGGGTTGTTTGTTCACGGCTAAAGTAGGCTCTGTAGCGGGATTGCTCTAATGCTTGCTGTAGTTGATTTTCTAACAACGTGTTTCTACGCTCCAATTCATGAACTTTAGCTAGGAAACATCGAAATCGCAGGTTAAGTGTTTTCAAGGCATGAATATTGGAACCCAAATCGTTCCGTAGAGCACTAGACACCCTAGCACTAGTACCAGACGCTGGCGTTCCAACGGGGACCCCAGCGGCACCCGGAGATTGCGAACCCTCAGCAAGAGCAATCGAATTCATCATTTCGTTTGCGTTAAATGGGCAATACATTAAATACAAAATCGCCACGGTATTCCGAGGGGCTTAACTGGTCAGCTTCAATTAGCCTGCTACTACTAGGCCTACTGTATTTTTCACCCGCGCCCTGCCGTAAAAATAGGCCAGCCCTCCACAATGCGGTCGGCGATGATGTGATTCTTTGAAATGAGCTTATGCGACTACAAATCTCGCAACCATTGCTGTGAACGCCATGTCATTGTGTCATCTTGGACAGTGTAGGAATGTAAACTCGACATAAAGATTAACGCCGTATGTCACCTTCTTCATGATGCTCTTGTTGACGGCGAATGCATCTCCACGCAAAACAATTAAGGACGCTATTTATCCCCAGGCTATGTAGCCTGCGCACCTTCTGAACGCGCACCTTCTCTGTATTGCTGCTAATATGTTAACTAGTTTTTGCAAAGTCATTCGCCTTCATTCATTTCTCCTGCGCCGCCCATCCTTTTGATAGTCGTCCCAGTGAGCTGCCGAATACGCCTGAAATCAAGGCTCTGTCCCTATTACTGGTATTCTGTTACAGCCAAATGAAAACACCCTACAATGCTACGCCCCACCCGCCCGTCAGCTTACTTGCCTTAATATTCTGAAATAAATGTGTTTATTTTTTAGAAAGATATGTTTAGAGCATGCCCATTCAAGCTTATCTAACTTTAGATTTCCTAACGAACCAGAAAATCAGTAGTTATTTCTGATTGTTTATCAAAGTTATCTGGTCAACTCATTTATCCTGCTATGTAATGTATGTATGTATATGTATGTATGTACAGTGCGTTCGGAAAGTATTCAGACCTCTTCCCCTTTTCCACATTTTGTTACGTTATAGCCTTATTCTAAAATTGTTTAAATAAAAAAATGTTCCTCATCAATCTACCCACAATGCCCCATAATGACAAAGCGAAACAGGTTGACATTTTAACCAAATGTATATAAAAAAAACAGAAGTACCTTATTTACATAAGTATTCAAACCCTTTGCTATGAGACTCGACATTTAGCTCAGGTGCATCCTGTTTCCATTGATCATCCTTGAGATGTTTCTACAACTTGATTGGAGTCCACCTGTGGTACATTTAATTGATTGAACATGATTTGGAAAGGCACACAGGTGTCTATATAAGGTCCCACAGTTGACAGTGCATGTCAGAGGAAAAACCAAGCCATGAGGTCGAAGGATTTGTCGGTAGAGCGCCGAGACAGGATCTTGTCGAGGCACAGATCTGGGGAAGGGTACCAAAACATTTATGCAGCATTGAAGGTCCCCAATAACACAGTGGCCTCCATCATTCTTAAATGGATTGATGAGGGGAACAAAAATATTTAATCCATTTTAGAAAAAGGCTGTAACAAAATGTGGGAAAAGTAAAAGGGTTTGAATACTTTCCGAATGCATTGTATACCCATCTGGGGACATTTGCTGAGCTAATGCTGTAGGCCTACTGGCCATAATAATAACAAGAAACAATAACAGAAGTCAAAATGCATTTTACTCCAGCTGCCAATGCATACTGCTGTAGACTAGGCCTACGTTTTTCGTGTCATATCACTACTTCTATTTGATTCAAACACACAAATCCAATTGTGGTAATATTAATTTAATTGAAAATATGTTCCCCTTTTTCCCAGATTCACCAAATATCGCTGAAAGACTAACTACGGACAAAATTGAATTCGGCACAATGGACTGCACTGCGTTTGGCGGTCATGAAAGTTGGCTGCGATTTCAGCACCTAGCCAGTGGACAGCGCCGCGGTACGGCCAGCTATAAATGAGCTAAGATTGAAGCACCAGAGGTTGATGTGGCTTTCCCATTATTTTAGGGAGGATTTAAAGAAATTGGGTGGTTACGTTTTTTGTACACAATTGTATGTTCTTCCTAACATACACACACACAATGTAACAGGACTGTTATCTAGAAAATATTTTATTATCATCATTTTGGTTGTTAAATACCCAATGGCATAGTCAAGATATGGAAGAGACTTAATCAAAGTAGAATAAAGGAAGTTTATGATATGGCTCATATATCCCAAACTGTATTAGTATATCTCCTCAATATCATGCATTGACTGTTCAAAATTGCATCAGTTCAAAAGAAACTCTTCCATTGGTAGAAATTCCAAAAGATGTCCTTTATGGCTCACTCTCCAGTCTCAATGGCCATGTCCTCCATCACTGTGGACTGTATGAGCTGTCTCTATGAGATAAGTCTTTGTAGTGTGTAAACATATAGGCACTTTCTGTATGACTGGCCATTTAGCCTGTGCCCAGTGGGGCAAACTGTAGCATAGGGCCTTGGTGGGCAGTAACAGTGGCTCCACTTTTCTTGCCCTCCTTTCCTTATCTCCTTCCTCCCTTTCCCTAGGAAGGACTATTTATTGCACATAACCTCAAATAAAAACATCAATTACAAAACCAAGACAACTGGCTAAAAACAGACTAAAAGGTGTTAAAAAAAGGATCACCATGTTAGATAATGTCTTGCAGTCCAGTCCCTCTGCTTTGCATTGGTCTGAGTGTCTATGTCAGTGCAGTCACCCCTTGGCCTCCTATTCCTCTTCCAGATCTAGACCTCAATGGTCTTGAAGTAGATGCGGGAGTACATGGTGTCTAGATGGCTGTGCAGGGCATGGAAGGAGGGCCGCTTGGAGGCCTCTGGGTTCCAGCAATCCACCATAACGCGATAGATGTTGGGGGGACACCTACTTGGACAGGACAACCTGTAGCCTGTCGACAGGAGCTCCAGCACCTCCTTATTGCTCTTTCCTGTGTATGTGTTTGTGTGAGATCGAGAGCAAAAGAGAGAGAGATTGAGAGAGAGAAAGAGGGAGAAGAATAAATATTATTCAGAGGGATAAATATTATCAGTCAGAGGGAAATATTCAAAAGCATTTTTACAGATAGAGTTAATAGATTAACTGTAATGAGGGTTGACTTTTTCTCAAGATACGTGTTGTATAATGGTAAAAATAAGAATATTGTCTTGAAAACTTTTGACACACACACCATCGTATGGCATCTTTCCTCGTGACATCATCTCATAGAGCAGCACACCGAAGGACCAGACGTCAGACTTGACAGAGAAACGCTGGTAGAGAGCAGCCTCAGGGGCAGTCCATCTCACTGGGATCTTAGTGCTTCTGCTGGCTGTGTACACACTGTCCTACACACACACACACACAGAGCGAGAGAGGGGACATATCCAACCATTTGTGTTTACTAAGAATATTTTCTTATTCCTATGGAAATGTCCCAATTATTTTTTTGCTTTTTAAGCAAGAATCCTTGCTTTATCTGAGAGTGAACAATTTCGCCTTGACCAGGATAAGTAAGCCCAACATACAGCATATTTTTCTAAAGCTTTAGTTAACCTATAGGTTCTCCCTCTTAATTTCTCCATACATTTCACATTCATGTCACATCCATTCTATCCTTACCTTAATGATCCGTGCCAGTCCAAAGTCAGCCACCTTACAGACCAGGTCATCTCCCACCAGGATGTTCCTGGCCGCCAGGTCCCTATGCACAATGTGTCGGTCCTCTAGGTAGGCCATGCCCTCACCCACCTGGCTGCCCATGTAGATGAGGTGGGCAGAGGACAGCACATGACCCTCCGTCGCTGAGAACAGCATAGTGAGCGCACAGGTTAGGATCTGTCAAGCATGATAAGGTCTGCATAGTTACTCAATTGCTTTAACATATATGTTTATTAGTTAAAAACATTTAAATCTCAAACAGATCTTTGTCAGGTGAACTGAGTTGGAGTTATTTAATATGCAAGCCATATATGATTCCTGCTATTACATAATTTTTCAGGCAAGCACCCAATGACCACTTGAGGTTTTTGAATACTTATGTTATTGGTGAAGCATAATCATCTATGAACACACACACTGAATGCAATGTAAAGACTGGGGAACAGAGGGGAGGGTGTGACTGACTCACTGCCCAGGTAGGACTTGAGATTGCCCTTGGTCATGAGCTCAGTGACGATGTACACGGGCTCTCCCCTGGAACACAGGGCCAGCAGCTGGATCAGCTTGGGGTGGTGGAGGTTCTTAAGTGCCTGCACCTCCTTCACAAACTCATCCTGCTTAGTGTCCTCTGCAGGGGGGGGGGGGGGGGGGGGAGAGAGAGAGAGAGGCTGAGGTCAGTGCTGTCCAGGTGATAAGGAGCTTAGGACTGACCCTATGTAGTATTATAATCTCTTTATGAACAATATGAGAGCCCTGACCCAGATGGACCGACTCAAAGTTAGAGAGTATGTAATTGTGTGTTTTGTGCATGCATGTGTTCCTGCTTTTTATAACGTTTTGCCATTGCTGTACTTGCCCATCTGCATTATGTCTTTGAAAATAATTCCCTAATCAATAGTCACTCATCAAATATTTGCCAAAATTCTGCTTGTCGTGTGCTGAATCATGTATTAATATGATAGCAGCGAGAGCTAGCATGCTTACCTTGTTTGAGCATCTTGATGGCCACCTTTTTTTTCTGGTTGATCCACAGGGCCTCCCACACTTCTCCAAAGTGGCCCTCCCCCAGCTTCCTTTGCAGTTTAAATTCCTCCCGAGGATGCTCCCAGGGCTCCATGTCAATCAGCTCCCTCTGGGGACACCACAACAACATTGTTACAAGCAGCCTCACACAACTGGACACCACAACACTGTTACAGCAGCACAGAACACAGCTACCGGGTATGGCGAATACCTTCAAATACTTGAGCTGTGCTTCATTTTGTTTTCCCAGTACAATGGAACCAATGAAATAGTCCCAAAAGTGCAAACTACAAGCAAAATTATTACGCATTTGTGTGTCAAATAAAATCAAATAGTATTTGTCACATGCAGCGAATACAACAGGTGCAGACTTTCCCGTGAAATGCTTACTTACAAGCCCTTAACCAACAATGAGTTAAAAAGTAAGAACATTAGCAAATAAAAATAGTAACACAATAGATTACAATAATGAGGCTTTATAGAAGGACTACCTGTGTGGAGTCAATGTGCAGGGGTACGAGGTAGTTGAGGTAATAGGTAAATGTAGGTAGAGGTAAAAGTGGCTAGGTAATCAGGATAGATAATAAACAGAGTAGCATCAGTGTATGTGGAGAGTGCATAAGTGTGTGTATGTGGCGTCAATATTGTGACGACCCTCCCACTCTGTCTGCCGAATTCTTTTTCTTTGCTCTTGTTTTCCTTAATATGATGTCGGTGGGCGGAGCCGGGAGGGTCGTCAGCGAAATGGGACACCTGGGCTCGGGTGTGTCCCAGGATAAATGCACCTCTTCCCCATTCATTGGGAAGACACTCTCCATGCAGACACTGATAGATTTTGTTTGTTTGCGTTGGCACCTTTCAACACCCCTCATTATCGCATTTATCCACGCAACCACTCACTTACACTACTGATTACACACACCATTGCTAATTGTATTTAGTTTACTTTGGTTAATAAATATATTGTGTTAATCCTTATCTCCACGTCGTTTCCTTTTTGTTACGGGCTTCGAGCCGGTTCGTGACAAGTGGAGGCTCATCTGGGAACATAAGGTTGCTTCCTAAACATTGTGGTGTATAGCACTTTGTTGCATTATGAAGGACTAATACTAGTGTAATTTGGCTTACTAGCATGTGTGTTATGTTTGGGAGGACGTGGAGTTAATTTTAAACTCTGTAGGTGCTTTGTTTGCAACTTTTGTTACAGCTTGTTTGAGTTGTAATGTTTGGTGCCCAGTACTGGTTGCCTTTGTTTGTTTGGTAAACTTGCCACTGCGGTGGATAGTTGGCTGTGTGCTGCATTGGAGAGAGTACATTGGTTAGTTTCTAGGCCCCTGCCCAGGCTGGAGACTCTTGCTCTACTCGCTGTTGGGACATGGGTCCGAGGAGATGAGTACAATCGGTTGTGTACCTTAGTGGGAGATTTGGGTAGGGTAGTGACACTAGCTACGCGGAGCTATAGCCTTTTTCCCTCTGTTACATGCTGACCAGACCGGACACGTCTCGTGCGTTGCAAAATACATTTAGAAATCTGTTATTCAATTATTTGCGCGCCAACGAGCGTTTGCGTTGCCAAGGGCTAAAATAGAATTCTTTCTATTTCTGACGCAGATCGCGCTTCAAGTCCTGCCTCTCCCATCTGCCTCTCCCATCTCTTCATTGGTTATACCCACGTGGGTGATAGGAAGACAAACTGTTTTGCCGGTCGTCATGGTAATACTATGAAAGTTTAGATGCCAATCACCATATAAATTCAAAGATGAAAAAGCCTGGAAGGAGGAGAGATGACTAGAAACCACCCGGTTGGCCGTTTTGTGTGGATTAATTTTCGGAGTAGAAGACCTTGTGCATTTCAGGTAAAATAACAACTCAATGTTTATATTCCAGGACAAATTAGCTAGCAACAGCAAGCTAGCTAAATAGGACAAATTAGTTAGCAAGCTAACTAGCCATACATGTTTAATGCTTTTCGACCTGTCCCCAAATTAATGTCATTGGTTCAGAGTTTGTTTTGATATTTTAACCTGTGTCGTGATCGTGTTTGGTGTAGGGGGACAAAATACATTTATGCACGATAGCGTACGCGCGTGTGGTGTCTGTGGACTGAGCAGTTGTCTCGGGGGCACATCGGTGGCTTGGGGGAATGTGCCAGCGTGCTGGAGGTTTATTTCCTTGCCAGCGGGCTACAGTGAGTAATTATCCACACAAAGACTAGGGTTGAGTTACTGTAGGTTTTGGGGAAGCTCCATATATATCTAATCTCTCTTCTGTGGTGCCCAGTGTGATTGTCATTTCTCTGGTTGTGGTCTGGTGTGCTCAGCAGAGGGGAAGAGATTATATATTGTTTTCTTGTGACTATGGCATCTTACCTAGATGAGTTCGTTCGCTTTCCATCAGATGAACTGTTAGAATTATGTACTAAAGAACAGCTGTTGAAGGTTGCTGAACACTACAAGGTTGAAATTAGTGATAAATGTCTAAAATTCTATTAGGTTGATATTGAAGGCCAATCTGATGGAGAGGTATTCTTGAAGTTACCACTGGGGCAGCCTCTGCTGAGGACTCTCTGTCTCCCTGTAACGTTACAATGGTCGCTCCATCGGTTAGTCCTAGTAGTCTTTTTGAACAGCAGAAAGAACTGCTTATGTTATAGCTAGAGCATGATCGGCTATAAAAAGGAATTGGAATTTAAACAGGATTTGGAGCATGTTAAAATC
The DNA here is from genome assembly GCF_057628025.1 of Oncorhynchus mykiss. Lineage (NCBI taxonomy): Eukaryota > Metazoa > Chordata > Actinopteri > Salmoniformes > Salmonidae > Oncorhynchus > Oncorhynchus mykiss. The sequence continues at coordinate 56,474,827 of NC_143037.1, forward strand.
GAGCTGCAACAAGAGCGGCTAGAGCTAGTTAGGGAAGGAAAGCTCTCAGGGGAGAGTTTGCTCTGGGAAGGTGACCCAGATGTACCTAGGGGTCGTGCCCCGGACACATTTGATATTGTTGGGAACTTACAGTTGTTGCCTAAATTCAATGAAAAGGACCCTGAGACATTATTTTTGTTATTTGAACGTGTTGCTGACGCTAGGACTTGGCCTGATTCTGAACACACTTTAATGTTGCAGTGTGTGTTGACTGGTAAAGCGCAGGAAGCATATTCAGCTCTTAGTGTAGCCGACAGTGTCAGGTATGATAAGGTTAAAACGGCTGTGTTCCAGATTTACGAATTTGTTCCTGAGGCTTACCGCCAACGATTTAGAACTGGTTCCTGAGGCTTACCGCCAACGATTTAGAACTGGTTCCTGAGGCTTACCGCCAACGATTTAGAACTGGTTCCTGAGGCTTACCGCCAACGATTTAGAACTGGTTCCTGAGGCTTACCGCCAACGATTTAGAACTGGTTCCTGAGGCTTACCGCCAACGATTTAGAACTGGTTCCTGAGGCTTACCGCCAACGATTTAGAACTGGTTCCTGAGGCTTACCGCCAACGATTTAGAACTGGTTCCTGAGGCTTACCGCCAACGATTTAGAACTGGTTCCTGAGGCTTACCGGCAACGATTTAGAACTGGTTCCTGAGGCTTACCGCCAACGATTTAGAACTGGTTCCTGAGGCTGGGATGGGATGATAAACACATGTTGAGTTTGCCAGATAATTATCTTCAGTTTAATCGCTGGTGTTCCGCCTCTGCAGTTATGACTTTCCAAGGGCTGTGTGATCTGATTAGAGCAATTTAAGGACACAATCCCTGATCGTATAGCCACGTACATTAACGAACGAAAAGTAAAGACTGTCACTGAAGCTGCGGTTTTGGCGGATGAGTATATTTTGACTCACAAAAGTGTCTTTGAAGAGCCCCGTATTCGGAGTGAGTGGGGCGTTCGGAGAGATTTGGGGCTCACTCACCGAGATACTTTGGTTCATGGGCAGAGTTTCATTCAACTAGGGTTGAGCCTGACTCCCGTGGTAAGGCTGACTTTGGTCAAGAGTGTCACTACTGTAAAGGTTCAGGTCATTGGAAAAATGAATGTAAGTAAGGACCTAGTGCCAGTGAAGATCCTTAGCGACACAGGTACCTCTGAATCGTTTGTGTTGGAGTCTGTTACCCTTCTCTGCTGAGAATGATTTGGGGAATAGTGTTCTAATTAGGGGAATAGGTTTGAACACACTGTCAGTTCTGAGCCGTGGCGACCTGGTCACTGCACCGGTTAAAGAGAATACCACAAAGAAGTCTGTCACTGCTTTCCCTGTTATCCCGTTATCTGTATCCCGCTCAGATCTAATCAATGCGCAATGGGCTGACCCCACATTAGAAGAGTTGCATGACCAAATTGTGCCTGTGGAACAGTTGGGAGATGTCGCCCATGGCTATTTCCTCCAAGAGGATGTCCTGATAAGAATGTGGGTGTCTCATGGTAGTTGTTTTTTGGTCAGGTTGTACCAGTTAAGCTTCGTGAGTTGGTGTTGCCAACTTCCCACAACGATGTTGCTGGACACATGGGTGTGAGGAAAACCTACAACCGCATAATAAGACATTTATTTTGGCCTAGGTTAGAGGGATGTTTCTGAGTTCATCAACTTGTCACACCTGTCAATTAACTGGTAAACCTAATCAAGCTATTAAGCCGGTACCACTGTTTCCTATTCCTGTACTCAGCCAACCTTTTGAGTATCTGATTGACTGTTGGTCCTCTGCCTCGTTCTAAAAAGGGTAGTAGTTACCTGTTCACTGTGATGTGTCAGACCACTAGGTTTCCTGCTGTCTATCCTCTCATGTCTATCACGACTAAGTCTGTGCTAAACGCTTTGACTCAGTTTCTCACTGTTTGGAATCCCTAAGGTCATTCAGAGTGATCAGGGATATAATTTCACAAATCTGTTTGGTCAGGTTCTCCAACAGCTCCATATTAAACACAATTTGTCTAGCGCCTATCACGCGCAAAGTCAAGGAGCACGGGAACGTTTCCATCAAACACTTAAGACTTTGAGAGATTATTGTAATGAGATGGATTGGGAGGAGGTGTTGCCTTGGTTACTGTTTGCCGCTAGGGAGGTTTCACAGGAGAGTACGGGTTTCAGTCCAAATGACCTTGTTTGGACATGGGGTGTGTGGACTTCTATCTGCTCTCCAGGATGACTGGAAGTCTTCCGAGCCCCCTGAGTCCCAGTTATCTTATGTTGCCTGTACTCCGCTGGTGAAATGGCTAAAGAGAAGTTATCATCTTCACAGGAGAGAATGAAGGGCATATTTGATTGGCGAACTGAGCCTCATCACTTTAGTCCAGGTAACCAGGTTCTTGCTCTGCTGCCAACTGTTGGTTCTCATTTTCAAGCCAAGTTTCATGGTCCATATGCCGTTGTGAGCCAGTGCACAGAGCAAAATTATCTAGTTGCCACTCCAGAACAAAGAAAAGCGCACCTACTGTGCCATGTAAATTTGTTAACCCTATTATGCACGTTCCTCTGAGACTGAACAGTGGGAGTCTACAGAGGACGGTCAAACCTGTTCTTTTGGCCGATACCATTAATTCGCTGGGTTCTTGTCATGCTAGATCTGTGCATGAGGAGGATGTTCCTGGTCCTGACGATTGCATACTGCAGGGTAGATTGTAAAATTCAGAGACACTGGATATTTTAGACAGCCTTCTCGCTCATCTACTTGTTGATGGGCGGACAGAGATGTTTGGTCTGATTCAGAGATTTCCAGGTTTGTTTTCTGATACACCTACATGTACAAACTTAATGGAACATGATATTGACATTGGAGATGCTGACCCCATTCGTCAGCGGTTCTATAGAGTTTCTTCAGAGAAACTGCGTTGTCTGGATGCTGAGGTCCGGTGCATGCTGGAGAATAAGATGGCAGAGCCTTCTTTCTCCAGTTGGGCTTCTCCCTGTATCTTGGTCAGTAAACCGGATGGGACAAACAGATTTTGTACGGACTACCATAAGGTAAAGTGTCACTAAGCCAGATTCATTGTCTCAGATGGAGGACTGCGTTCAAGTCGGCGCAGCAAAGTTTGAGCAAATTTGACCTGTTAAAGGGCTATTGGCAGGTGCCACTGACGCGTAGGGTGAAATATCTGCCTTTTACACCCTCTGGTCTGTACTCTTATTCGGTTATACATTTCGCCCTGCGTAATGCACCTGACACTTTTCATCATATTACCACTTTTCAGCGACTTATGAACAGGATTGTCTCCGGTCTGGCTGGGTGTGCTGTTTATCTGGACGATGTAGTTATAGATATATATATATATATCTATATCTGCAGATACTTGGGAGGAACATCTGTCCCGTATTCAAGCCTTGTTCGACCGCCTAGCTGCGGGTTGCCTCACGATAAATCTGGCTAAATGTGAGTTTGCTCAGGTGACCATTACATACAGTGCCTTGCGAAAGTATTCGGCCCCCTTGAACTTTGCGACCTTTTGCCACATTTCAGGCTTCAAACATAAAGATATATTGTATTTTTTTGTGAAGAATCAACAACAAGTGGGACACAATCATGAAGTGGAACGACATTTATTGGATATTTCAAACTTTTTTAACAAATCAAAAACTGAAAAATTGGGCGTGCAAAATTATTCAGCCCCCTTAAGTTAATACTTTGTAGCGCCACCTTTTGCTGCGATTACAGCTGTAAGTCGCTTGAGGTATGTCTCTATCAGTTTTGCACATCGAGAGACTGACATTTTTTCCCATTCCTCCTTGCAAAACAGCTCGAGCTCAGTGAGGTTGGATGGAGAGCATTTGTGAACAGCAGTTTTCAGTTCTTTCCACAGATTCTCGATTGGATTCAGGTCTGGACTTTGACTTGACTTTTTTGAACCATTCCATTGTAGATTTTGCTTTATGTTTTGGATCATTGTCTTGTTGGAAGACAAATCTCCGTCCCAGTCTCAGGTCTTTTGCAGACTCCATCAGGTTTTCTTCCAGAATGGTCCTGTATTTGGCTCCATCCATCTTCCCATCAATTTTAACCATCTTCCCTGTCCCTGCTGAAGAAAAGCAGGCCCAAACCATGATGCTGCCACCACCATGTTTGACAGTGGGGATGGTGTGTTCAGCTGTGTTGCTTTTACGCCAAACATAACGTTTTGCATTGTTGCCAAAAAGTTCAATTTTGGTTTCATCTGACCAGAGCACCTTTTTCCACATGTTTAGTGTGTCTCCCAGGTGGCTTGTGGCAAACTTTAAACAACACTTTTTATGGATATCTTTAAGAAATGGCTTTCTTCTTGCCACTCTTGCATAAAGGCCAGATTTGTGCAATATACGACTGATTGTTGTCCTATGGACAGAGTCTCCCACCTCAGCTGTAGATCTCTGCAGTTCATCCAGAGTGATCATGGGCCTCTTGGCTGCATCTCTGATCAGTCTTCTCCTTGTATGAGCTGAAAGTTTAGAGGGACGGCCAGGTCTTGGTAGATTTGCAGTGGTCTGATACTCCTTCCATTTCAATATTATCACTTGCACAGTGCTCCTTGGGATGTTTAAAGCTTGGGAAATCTTTTTGTATCCAAATCCGGCTTTAAACTTCTTCACAACAGTATCTCGGACCTGCCTGGTGTGTTCCTTGTTCTTCATGATGCTCTCTGCGCTTTTAACGGACCTCTGAGACTATCACAGTGCAGGTGCATTTATACGGAGACTTGATTACACACAGGTGGATTGTATTTATCATCATTAGTCATTTAGGTCAACATTGGATCATTCAGAGATCCTCACTGAACTTCTGGAGAGAGTTTGCTGCACTGAAAGTAAAGGGGCTGAATAATTTTGCACGCCCAATTTTTCAGTTTTTGATTTGTTAAAAAAGTTTGAAATATCCAATAAATGTCGTTCCACTTCATGATTGTGTCCCACTTGTTGTTGATTCTTCACAAAAAAAATACAGTTGTATATCTTTATGTTTGAAGCCTGAAATGTGGCAAAAGGTCGCAAAGTTCAAGGGGGCCGAATACTTTCGCAAGGCACTGTACCTTGGAAAGGTGGTTGGGCAGGGTGAAGTGCATCCTGTTTGGGCTAAGGTGGTAGCTATTGATGCTTTTCCACCACAAACTACTAAAAAGGAACTGATGTGTTTCTTGGGAATGATTAGTTATTATCGTCGTTTTTGTAGGAACTTCTCTACTGTGGTTGCTCCCATGACAGATTTGCTGAAAGTTAAGGCAGTTTACGTATGGTCTTCTCGTTGTCAACAGGCTTTTGAAGATGCAAGAGGTTGCTTACCTCAACTCCGTTGTTGGCTGCTCCTCGCGTGGATTTGTCATTTACCTTGCAGGTGGATGCTTGTCATGTGGGGGCAGGTGCAGTTTTGCTGCAAGCAGATGTCTGTTTCGTTTCCAAAAAGTTGAACCATTATCAGTTGAACTACTCGGTTATTGAAAAAAGCACTAGCACTCATATGGGCGCTACAACACTTCGAAGTGTATGTCAGGAGTAGTACCTATTGTACTCGTGCTCCCAGTTCCTGAATGTCCACGTGACTGACCACTGTTATTTTGTGTCTGGTATTGTCCTGTTCTGTCGCTCCTGTCTGTTCCCTTCTGGTCTCGTTTTCTTTCCTCTTAAAGGTTGCTTCCTGTCCGCAAAGGTTGCTGAGGTCTGGGGAGGACGAGGTTGGCGGGGGCAAGTGGACGCAAAGGCTGGATCAATCTGTTGTATAACTGGTATAGTGTTCCGGGGTCTTTGTTGGTCCCCGGTTTTATGGGGGCGGGGGGGGGTGTGTGTGTGTGACGACCCTCCCACTCTGTGTGCCAAATTATTTTTCATTGCTCTTGTTTTCCTTAATAGGATTTCGGTGGGCGGAGCCGGAAGAGTCGTCAGCGAAATGGGACACCTGGGCTCGGGTGTGTCCCAGGATAAATGCACCTCTTCCCCAGACATTGATAGATTTTGGTTGTGGCATTTTTTTGTCTGTTTTTGTTTGTTTGCGTTGGTACCTTTCAACACCCCTCATTATCACATTTATCCACGCAACCACTCACTTACACTACTGATTACACACACCATTGCTAATTGTATTTAGTTTACTTTAGTTAATAAATATTTTGTAATTCCTTATCTCCACGTCGTCTCGCTTTTTGTTACGGGCTTCGAGACGGTTTGTGACAATATGCATGAGTGTGTGCAAAAAAGTGTTGTCACATACACAAAGTCAAAATTGGCCATAATCGTAATTTTATATTTTTATATTTGGTCTTACTTCAAGGTTAGGGTTAGGCATAAGATTAGCATTGTGGTTAGATTCAATCAGATTTTAAATAGACAAATTGTAGCAATAGGTGGGGGGTTTATGACTTTGTGGCTGTGGTAACTAGTGTCGACTGCAAAAAAGGGTCACGCAAATAGTCCCAGGTAGCCATTTGATTAGCTGTTCAGCATTCTTATGGCTTGGAGGTAGATGCTGTTCGGGAGCCTTTGTCCCAGACTTGGCGTTCTGGTACTGCTTGCTGTGCGGTAGCAGAGAGAACAGTCTATGGCTTGGGTGGCCGGGGTCTTCGACAATTTTCCAGGCCTTCCTCTGACAGTGATCTACTAGGCGGTCTGCATCACCCTCTGTAGATCCTTGTGGTCGGATGCCAAGCGTTAATGCAGCCAGTCAAGAGGCTCTCAGTACTGCAGCTGTAGAACGTTTTGAAAATCTGAGGGCCCTTGCCAAATCTTTTCAGCCTCCTGAGGGGCAAGAGTTGTTGTCATGCCTTCATGACTGTATTGGTGTGTGTGTGGACCATGTTAATTTCTTAGTGATGTGGACATAGGAACTTCAATCTCTCGACCCACTCCACTACAGCCCCGTTGTGTGTGTGTGGTGATCAGGTGGCTTTAGTACATTGAAAGATAAGGGAAGTTTCTTTAAAAACACAGGCTGTATTATTTCATACTTAGACTCATAGATAGTCAAGTGCTACAAAATAAGTGTCAATGTATCAATAATCTACAAAGGATGATTTATACTTAAATGATTACCAAGTTTACATTGTGCTGGTCGTGGCAAATCAAACTACACATGGTTAAATGAAATGTAACATCTGCTCCTTTCAATCTCATGAAGAGAATTTGAAATCATCTTGGCTTTCCTTTCAAGAGGCTCAGTCTAAATGTTTGTTTCATGCAACAAAACGAGGAAGCTACAGAAGTGTCAACTGCATTAAAGACATGCTAGTCTTGGTATGAGCTTCTCATTTACTTTTTTTGTTTGTTGTCAAATTGAACATGGAGGACAAATGATTTTGGCACAAATAACTACACCTACAATCAAATGGTGTATAAAATGGCAACATCAGTCTAACTGCTAAGAAATATAAATGCAAATATTAAAGAAATACCCAAATTGAAAAGCATAAAATGAAATAAAAAGGGCCTGAAGTGAGGGGGGAGTGCGTGTGTGTCTGCGGGGCTTTCCACAGCCTCTGATTCAGTCACATCTCTGCTGGGAAGGAAGAGAGAAGAGATCTGATCACGGAGAGGTCGCCAGGAAAAACAGCCTGATCACTGCTACTACACTACTGCTTCTTGATTCTGTAATGATGTCACAGTAAACACATCATTCTAACAAATATGATTGGATTTTGGGGAATTTGTCTGCCAAAAACTTGTGTGTGAGATCCGGGTGGTACACACACCTGCTGTGCACATGGCTCATCCAGAGGCACTCCTAGACTCCTGGAGTTGTTCTGGTAGTATTGGATCAGCTCCCCCAGAGTGGCAAAGGAAATCTTGTCTGACACAAAGTACGCCCCGATCAATGAACGCTGGATTCGGAAATGGAACACTTTCCCATCGTTTCTGGCTGTGGAGGAGAGGGCAAACATGATTTGACTGTTTTATATTTGACACATTTCAAAAGTAAGGTGGTTTACACACAGTTTTCCTTTTTAAATGTCTTATGTCACACCCACACTTGGCCAAAGTAATATTAGCAACAGGACATATGAGCACTGACTTGGACATTGCTGACAGTACAGTGGGTAATCAGAGGATGGTGGTTCTCAACTACGGAAGTACTTTATTGCCACCCATTGGTGAATGAATGACTGCACTTCTTTTTCCACTGGTATTTGTTTGCATAGTATTTAATAGTGATGTTGTGTGGTAACAACATAATTAAATATTAGAACTCTAATGTAATAATGTAATTTAGTAGGATCTCTGTGGGTAACAATGGGTCCTTTCTGGTATTTACTTAAATTAATTCAGAGCTACCCGGTAGGCTACCAAATGGTGAATATGCTGCTTGTGTTAATGAATTAGCAAGTAATTAACATGTGACCATGCAATATGGGCTTACCTGAGATAGTGTATTCATCACTGTGGCTCTCGCTGATGCGCACCAGGAACGAGCCATCCTTATTCTGAGAGGCTAGGAGCAGTTTCTCCGCCTTCAGCCGGTTGATGTTCCCATAATACCACCTCAACAGACAGACAGATGGATAGATGAACAGGCAGACAGGGAACGAGGAAGACAGACAGACAAAAAGAGACACATGCACAATTGCACACAGGAGCAGGCAAGCGCAGACAAGAGCACACACACTGACACAGACACACACAAATTTCCCCTAAAAAACAACAGTGGTGAACCCCCCAAATATCAATGTAATCTAATAATTGATCTATTTCTCAAACTCAAGCTGCTTTGAGTGGAAGAGTAGGTGTGGTTCATAGGCTAGACTCCATTCAGAGAGTAAGTAAGGAAGGCTATTTACAGTAATTAACAAGAATGGGTGTGGCTGTGCTGCAAACACTAGGTACCTTTCCATGACACTTAGGTTTCACCTGAAACTCTGTCAGGTGTGGGTGTGAGCTGAGTCAAAAGTTGTGTATCCACTGCTGTACTTCGCATACAGTAGTTGCTAAAGCTACAACTTGACTGCAGTTGCACCAATCTGACCACAAAGACAGGAACTTTATTTGTAAACGGTAACCACATACAGAAATGTTATATACTACAATGTTGTCAACTGTGCAGTAGTAAACATGAAGGGAGGGAGGGGTGCTGTGTCACTTCTCAGTCAACAACAATTGACATGATTTCATCTGAATTAGTTCTATTTGAAATAATGACTATGCCAAATCTCTTTTTTGGAGCCTCAAATAAAACATCATGTTAAATATAGCCTACCCAGTAGGCAAAAAGACGTTGAAAAAACCCATATAAAAGACGGATCTTATGGACGTAAAATATATGCATTTTCCGGTTGTTGAAAATACGTATTTTCCGTACATTGAAATCCGGTTTAAAATTATAGTAGAAAATATGTATTTTCCAGAAGTTGAAAACAGGTTATCTTTGTTTCTGAATAAACATTGGAAATACATAATTTACAGACTCTGAAAATACATATTTTTTAGGTCATTGATTCTATGGCCAAATTTCAGAGTATTCAGACCCCTTGACTTCCCATATTTTGTTAAGTTACAGCCTTATTCTAAAATGTATAAACTTTTTATTTTTGCACATTTATTAAAAATTTAAAACGTAAATATAACATTTACATTTCAGATCCTTTACTCAGTACTTTTTTGAAGCACCTCTAGCAGCGATTACAGCCAGGAGTCTCCTTAGGTATGATGCCACTGTACAAGCTTGGCACACCTGTATTTGGGGAGTTTATCCCATTCTTCTCTGCAGATCCTCTCAAGTGCTGTCAGGTTGGAGGGGAGCGTCGCTGCACAGCTATTTTCAGGTCTCTCCAGAGATGTTCAATTGTCTTTAAGTACGGGCTCTGGCTGGGCCAATCAAGGACATTCAGAGACTTGCCACTCCTGCGTTGTCTTGCCTGTGTGCTTAGGGTCGTTGTCCGGTTGGAAGGTGAACCTTCGCCCCAATCTGAGGTCCTGAGCGCTCTGGAGCAGGTTTTCATCAAGGATCTCTCTGCACTTTACTCCGTTTATCTTCCCATTGATCCTGACTAGTCTCCCTGTCCCTACAGCTAAAAAACATCTGCTTGATGCTGAAACCAATATGCTTCACCGCAGGGATGGTGCCAGGTTTCCTCTAGACGTGACACTTGGCATTCAGGCCAAAGAGTTCAATCTTGGTTTCATCACACCAGAGAACCTTGTTTCTCATGGGCGGAGAGTCTTTAGGTGCCTTTTGGCAAACTTAAAGTGGGCCGTCATTTGCCTTTTACTGAGGAGTGGTTTCGGTCTGGTCACTCTACCATAAAGGCCTGATTGGTGGAGTGCTGCAGAGATGGTTGTCCTTCTGGAAGGTTCTCCCATCTCCACAGGGGAACCCTTCCCCCCCGATTGCTCAGTTTGGCCGGGCGGCCAGCTCTAGGAAGAGTATTGGTGGCTCCAAACTTCTTCCATTTAAAAATGATGAAGGCTACTGTGTTCTTTGGGACCTTCAATGCTGCAGACATTTTTTGGTACACTTCCCCAGATCTGTGCTTCGACACAATCCTGTCTCGGAGCTCTACGGCCAATTCCTTCGAACTCATGGCTTGGTTTTTGCTCTGACATGCACAGTAAACTGTGAGACCTTATATAGATAGGTGTGTGCCTTTCCAAATCATGTCCAATCAATTGGATTTACCACAGGTGGACTCCAATCAAGTTGTAGAAATATCTCAAGGATGATCAATGGAAACAATATTCACCTGAGCTCAATTTTGAGTCTCATAGCAAAGGGTTTGAATACTTATGTAAATTAGGTATTTCTGTTTTTATTTTTTATAAATTTGTCTGTCGGATTGCCAGATGGTGAAGTGTAATTCATCACTCCAGAGAACGTGTTTCCACTGCACCAGAGTTCAATGGTGGTGAGCTTTACACCACTCCAGCCAAAGCTTGGCATTGTGCATAGGGATCTTAGGCTTGTGTGTGGCTGCTCGTGCATGGAAACCCATTGTAATGAAGCTCCCGATGAACAGTTTTTGTGCCAACTTTGCTTCCAGAGGCAGTTTGGGACTCGGTAGTGAGTTCCAAACTGCCTCTGGAAGCAACCGAGGACGATTTTTACACGCTGCGCGCTTCAGCACCCCTTGTGTGTCCTACCACTTCATGGCTGAGCAATTGTTGATCCTAGAAGTTTCCACTTCACAATAACAGCACTTACAGTTAACCAGGACAGTTCTAGCAGGGCAGGCATTTGACAGGTGGCATCCTATGACAGTGACATATTAAAAGTCACTGAGCTCTTCAGTAAGGCCATTCTACTGCCAATGTTTGTCTATGGAGATTGCATGGCTGTGTACTCAATTATATACACCTGTCAGCAACGTGTGGCTGAAATAGTCGAATCCACTCATTTGAAGGGGTGTCCATATATTTTGTAAATATAGTGTCATGTTTTAGCCAAATCAAGGCCGGTCCAGATGGAAGATGTTGCAGGGTGGGGGTGCTGTGATTTTTTTTGCCCGAGCTACGCTAGAAAAGGCTATATTGGTCCGTTAATACAGGACTAGTAAAGGCCCAGCGTGCTACTTGGTGAAGAAAAAAAGTATAATTATACATTTTCAGCAGTACCCCCTACTTCCCGCGGCTATGGGTCCAGAAATCAATTAAGGCCGGTCCAGATCAGACCCCAAAAATATAATAATAAATACGTCCAAAAAGATGTCGCTGTAGGTTGGTATTGGTAAACCTGGTAGGTTAAACATGATACAATATGGTGGACAAAAGCCAATCAAACCCGAAACGAGTGAAAGAAACATGGTGAAATCGTAACTGCATATTATGAATGAAACAATATTGAGGTTGACCGCGCGCATAGACGCGCCACTCACTTGTGATTAGCGAACTCGTCCTGTAGAATGGCCACATATGTAGCCGGGACCAGTCCGGACTCCATCGAACCGGTAAGTTTTTTGGCAAGCACATAATCCCCCCTCTTTTCTATTACTGACAGCTTGTCACCTTCCTTGATAGTCAGCTCCTCCTCGCTCCTGGCTTCGAAATCGAAAAGAGCCGCATAGAGCTGAGTCGGTTTCTTCTTGGGGGACGGGGCACGGATATCACCTGAAATAGTGGGGATTTCGGCTGGTCGGGTCATATTTGGGTAATGGAATTCGGGCCATATCCAGTTCCATAGTCGACTACAGCATGGCATGCAACCACGACAACAAACCTCCATCCCAAGCCAGTCGCAACGCCGAGGTATCCAGGTTTTTTTAGGGAACCGCGACAATACGACGCGAAAATAGATGTGTTAATAGGAAAGCCAGAGGAATGAATATACAGTTTCGAGACGTCTTCGAGCTGCCCTTTCTCTCCTTCACAGCAAACATTGTGCGGCATCAGCAATAATTAGGTTGATAATCAGGAGAAACCGGTTTTGTGTTGAGATGGATCAGGGACACAGTACTGTTGGCCGTGGGAATGCGGAAACGAGATATCCATGTCCAATTGTGCCCACATTGATCCTCAGTCATTTGCCAAGTGCGCCTAAAAAAGAGGAAATAGCCTACCTATACTTGTCCTCCAATGAATGATAAGCAAATACCGCATCTCTCTGGAATACGGTCAAAATCTCTGCACTGCAAGTGGCATTTGCTGAGCCAGGTCCAGGAAATGCGTATAGTCAGGGTTTTTGTTTGGAACACTAGACATTTCCCGCTATCCCCGCGTCTGTGAACCTGTCCGCCTGCTGCTTGTGCTTGGCGGTTAAATCAACAACACCCCAGAGTATATCTGTCCATCTACAACTACACCATTGACTCTGGTGCAAGTGATAATTCCCTATCTATTATACGTAATTCTCCTTATCAATATACTAATAAATGTTTTTTAAAATATTAGTTTTACTGTTAAAAAAGAAAGATGCTGGTAACACAATTATAACCCATTGGCTATCACAGTGTATAATGTGGAAGTAGACTATGGTAATGATGTACACCTCAATTCCTCATTGGTTTGGAAATATATTGTATTGTACAATGAACACAATATGAATGTAAACGTATAGCCCACAATAAAGCATTCAGCTGTCAGTAGAGTACATCATGTTGTGCAATTTAGTGTATACAACAAAAAATAAACAAATATCCACTCAAGGTAATACCTATACATATATTTTGTAAAAACAACCGTTCCCTTATTACATCCCCGGCAAAAGACAAAAAGACATTGGTTTCTGTTTAATAGATAGCACACTGTTTTATTAGTATATTTAGCTTTGTGATGTACATCTTGGGAGAAAAAAAAGTCACATTTAAGTTTGGAAACATTTGACCTTAGCAGTGACATCACACTTAAGAAAGCTTAATTTCAAATCATTGGTTTTTCATTAATCAAAGTGATATGTTAGGGAAAATAACCACCCATGCTGTTTTGCATTAAACAAACAGAAATATTTTTTTTCTCATTTTTTCAATCTTTAAGTTGCTTCACACACATAATATATATATATATATATATATATATATATATATATATATATATATATAATAATACAATTTTTTTAGCCACATGTACTGGAAAAAAGGTATCCACTGTTATATATATATATATATATATATATAACACAATAAATATAAAAAATTATAATTATTTTGATATAATTTATATGGTATCAATGAGGGAAATGGGCCTTCAGTAAGATGTGTTAAAAAAGTGATGTCCTTTTCCTGAGGTTTTTGTCTGCAGTTGAGTTTTTCCTCACTAAATATACTAATAGTCTAGAAAACCCTTCAAGGGCATGTCAATGGCTTATAATTCACTAAGGAACAAATTCTCCTATATTGGTAAAGTGGTCAAACCAGAGCTTCAGTTCACTGTGACTCACTGGTTTGTGTGTATCAGGTAAGCTAAGGAGAGGGCATTCCATAAGCCAAGCACACATCTCTCCCAACACCCAGTTTCTAAATATGTGTCCATGTGACATTAACCTAATTTAGACATGGTCCCATTTCCCATCAACATACAAGGTATCAGACTAACTTAAAACAGGGTGGAGAGAAATGACCAAACAAAACAAAAAAGAATAGCAAAAATCTGTACATGTAAACATCACACTTCCACTGAGTCCAAAATCAGGAGGAAAATACAGTTTCACATTGGTATTAGGTACAAACCGAAACTGAGAAAGACAATCAGCTTCTGGTACAGTAGGTAAAGTGGAAAACCTAAAACAGAACAGAGGAATCCAAAGCACCACCAAATGATAAAATAAAACACACTATGGTTGGAAAAACTATTTTAATTTGACTGTAGCTGTACACTGCCCTGATAGAAAAATAAAACGTTCAGCCATCTTTTTCTCCTTTCTTGTTTTTATGTCGAGCTATACATCTGACCAAAGCAGATATTTGTTTTAAAATGTGTGTCCATTTGCGGTACCCTGACCAGCACCACACATATTTTTGCTCCTGTCTGAGTGGAACCATCTCTGTTGGGGGGGGTGACATTTGTAAAGTCATTGAGGTCCAATGTCAGTTTGCGCTTAAAACAGTATGATCAGGGTTAAGGGAATCACACCTTTCTCACACTCAAAACACTGCCCCTTCACTGAAGTGCTGACACTGCTGCATAGCATTCCCAGGGGGAGAGATACATGCAGTAGTCTGAGAGGGGGAGTTTCATGAAGGTCATGGCTAAGGTTGCAAACTTGGTCTGTGCTCGGTTGGCACGTTCTCTGGCATGTCAAGTCTTTTTGGCCCTAAGCAGGAGAATAATCATGGCTCCAATCAACAACATGTTTGAAGCTAATCACAAGGCCAACCGTGTTAATCTTAACAGAGAGCACTCCCTCAAGCGTTTGTTAGGGTGTGGGTTTTGTGTTGGGCACAGAGGTCAGATCACTAAACGTGAAGCTGGTCAGGTCGGTTGTTAAACGTGTTGACATCCTTGTTTGGAATGTACAGTATAGGCATACAGAGTAACTTCACTTGAGATGTTGGTATTGTACAAAATATTATTTGATAATACCACTGACTTGCACTACAAAATATGTATAAAATAATAATAAAAATAGAAAATGTGTATCGACAGTGGGCCAATATGAGCGCTCCACCGCCGTTAAGGAGCCAGAAGTTTGAGTAAGAATGCTGTGATTATGGCTAAAATACTCCAAGACGCACTGTATACAATAGCTGCACACAGAAAGGAATGGAAATTAAACAGTGAGCAAGTTACATATTTCCAAGATTGTCTTTTGCCTATTTTTACAGTATGTTTTCATAACGTGTGTAGCCGGCTGTGAGAAACTAGAGCAAAACCCCAGAGGTTCAAACGGAGGAGGAGGGAGGAGTATTGAGCGAGAGCTTTACTATATAATCTCTTACCACCTTCTTAGAGATACATTTAATTGTCCCTCGTCTATATTACAAATGCATAACTTTCACAATCTTCTTCTTCTTTTTTTCCCCCCACTTAACTATATAGCAGACGTTCGTGGCATGTGACATTACAAAATTCAGCAGCGCTCAACTGGTCATTTCTAAAGAGGTAGGATCCATCCATCGCTCTGTGTTGACCTGGGGTAGTAGGGAAATACAGAGGACAGCAGAACTGTCTCTAGCAACTGCTCTGTAACATCATCAATTACAGCACTATGTACAGTTTGGCCACAGCACTGTGTGTACTACTTGTATGGCAATCCTTTGAAACCTCAAACCTGCAGTGGCAAAAAAGGCAGTTTTAAGACTGAAGTGAATAAGAATGAAGAGAATCCCCTTCTAAGTTAATTCTAGCCCCCCCCCGTCATATTCATCTACTGTACTGAGAGAATTGTAGCTTATGACCCCAGGGCGTGAGCAGAGTGAAGGGTGGATCCGCAGAAATGAGGGCGATACTAATAAGGAAACACATTTTGAAGCCATCAAAGCCACATTGAGAGAGAACACAGTGAGGGGGTTTCCTCTTGACTGGTCATTTTGCATATTTCTCTTGTGTTTGTCATTTTTTTACCCACTAAGCAGATTCAATCAAAAGCTTGCTCTGAGATAAAGAGGACTTATTGGACTTAATTTTCTACTTTCTATCTAGGCATACTATTTTCATAACATAAAAATAAAAATAAATAAAAAAATGTCTTAATCATTTTGTACTCATTAAGGAGATCAGATTTGACATTGCACATGTATGCTAGGAGGATAGATCAAGGTGTTGTTCTGTGGTTCAGAGTGTTGCCAGTGAGCCCAGTGCTCCATTCAATCTCTCACAGGGGTCTTGACTAGATGGGATGCCGCTAATGTCATTTGTGACTTTTCATAGCAGGCTAGGAGAACTTATGCAGCAGGTTAAGGTTAGGAAAATAGTTAGGGTTAGCTAAAATGCAAAAATTCTCCCTGATGTGACTCGAATATCTATGTTTTGACATCACTTTGACATTAGGGGAATCCCTTCTAGACATGACCTCTCACAGGCCACGGAGCTAGTGCATCTAAATCAATGGCTTTCATTTACACAATAGAGGTGGTCATATGTGATGCGTTGTACAACTCGCACTTTGGGCTCAGCCTCTTTTCATTAACACTATGCAGTCAAGGCCCAGGAATGTGATGATTATCAACTGCATTGCGACACTCTTCCTCTTTCCTTTAGTAGGACACACCTCGCCAGTGCAAGATGGATACCTGAACAAGCAGGGCCTTCGTCACAGATTTATGTTGCTTCAGTGTGCAAAAGGGAGCAAATTACAGTGACACAGAGCCCCTTCAGGCTTGCCTCTTGAAGAAACATTGAGCATTTTTTTCTCTCATTCTAAAAGGGTACAAACCTCACAGACTTTGGCCACACATTGTAGAGTAAGATAGATAGGCCCAGATCACCCTTGTGAGTGGCTGCAAGAGAAGCACATTGATCCTTTTATGCCTCCAGAGGTTCAAACTCATGAAGAAAACTACAAAGGAAAAAAGTGAATGTAGAAACAACACAGCCTTATGAAAGAACAAAAAGATCAACCAGAGTGCCTAGTAGCAGAGAGAATCAACTGACTGGGATGGCATGTCCTTTTCAAAAATGACATTTTTGTCTCTTATCCGTCTCGAGTAGTTTTTGCTTCTTTTTGAATGTGTTGTTGTCTTGAGGTGCTCTGGTTGTGCAGGAGGCTGGCGTCCTGACTTGAGGTTATAGGTCTGTGGCAAAAGTCCGGTCCATATAGTAGCAGCAGCGTGGATTAATGGCCATCTCAAAGAGTCAATAGACAAAGAAATACAGAATTCCTCCCAGAACCAAGGTCCAGAACTAAGCTGGACGGAGCTCAGGTAAGGTCAGGGGGGAGAAGGGGGTGGGGGGTATAGGTCCAGAGGAGGGGGGTAGGTTAGAGAGAGGAACGCAGAACCAGACCCAGAAGAGATGGTATCATCGAGTGATGAGTGTTGACAACCAGATCGGGACAAACCAAAACCTGGAATTGATGAGGGAGCAACGAGCCACCAGGGGGGTGGGAAACATGGAGGCCTCTGGGAAAACATCTCCAGCTACCTTCGGAGAGGTTCAGTCTCCCACAGAACATACTTCCTTGCCCCCAGTCCTTCACTTTACTGATGCTTCTAGAATCAAATATGGACTGAATATATACATTACACAAATAACGGGACAAACAATACTTTGTTTGGGATAGAATTTGAACTATAGTTACAATATTTATTCTCCTTGAAATGGTTAAGACGTTGCTTCCTGCAGGTCTTTGAAAACACTGAACACATCAGGTAGCAACTGGTGAGCGTGGTATGATAACGGCACCCAGTATGAATGAAGTACTAAAACGGTTGGTAGATCTGAGGTATTTCCATGTGGAAAAGATGGCGTCTCCATAATGCATAAGTTAAAGTGTTGCTCCCGGGACATCGCGGTCTTTATTCCTCAACGGGTAGGTGAGGTCTGAATCAGGTCTTTATTCCTCAACGGGTAGGTGAGGTCTGAATCAGGTCTTTATTCCTCAACGGGTAGGTGAGGTCTGAATCAGGGGAAAGTGCTTTAGGACACAGAGAGCTTATTTACAGCGAGCGCGTCTCTCTTTTGACATTTTTTCCCCCAGTCTTCTTCCTTAGCCTCTGTTCATTAACAAAGTGGTTCAGTGTCTTATAGTTAGTGCTCTCTTTCAGATCAGTCATCACCCCTTTTCAGTAGCTCGGGAACGGTGCCAAACAAACGTAAATATTCTACAGGCTTCGAAAAAACCTGTAGAATATTTTTTGTACTAATTTTCTTTGTACTATTTAGGGAGTCTCGCTTTCATTGTTATTGGGGAGGGCGAGGTTGTTTAGGGGATCTGTGTACTGCAGCACATAGAGCTTCCTGGCACACAAAAAGGATCCACTTATTTTATTCTTACACAAGGGGGCGCTCTTCTCTCCTTACTGCACAACCCTTCAGTGTTCTCCAGTGCACCAGCCCACCACTCTCTCCCCCACACTAGGTAGACTCATTTCCGACTCCCTGTGTCATCCCTCTTCTTTCCACAGAGCTGTGGGAGTGAGGGAGAGCTGTTATGATTGGGAGGGAGCGCAATCCTTTACAGGTGGTTGAAGAGAGGGAGAAACGCTGTTCCAAAGTGGTCACAGACAGTGCTCTTTCTCTCCACGCACTAATGCTAAAACAATCAAGGGGGTTTGGATTATTAGACTAGAGGAAGGTAGCGCTGTTTGCATGCCTTCTTTTCCTGGCGATGAGGAGAATGTAAAGGTTGGTGGAGGAGGACGAATCACGGACGGATGGATCTGCTGAGTGCGAGAGTGGTTGGTCGGTTAGTTAGGGTTCGTGTGGGAGAGTTGGAGTGAGAGAGGGAGGAGGGAGTCGGGGAGAGATGGAGTTTTCATCTCAGTTCTGCTGCAGGATCAGGGTCTCCAGCTCGTCGGCCGAGCGGAGCAGGAAGGCGGCTGATTCGCGGTAGCCGGCGATGAGCTGACGCACGGCTGTGATCTCCGTGGGGCTGAGCTGTGCCGAGGCCCCGCTCCCTCCGCCGCCACCGCTCCGCCCGTGGCTGTTGGAGCTGGCCGATGACGAGTTGGACACCAGGGACTTCATGCTGAGGTCAGTAGGGCCTGGGAAAAAACACACTTAAATGATGACACCTATTGGGGGCATTTTACTACAAATGTACCTCTTAGAAATTGTAAATATGCATTCTTATCCACAGTAGGAAATATATTTTAGATGAGTTCCACCTGTATGTTTGTAAATGTTTGCTACGTCCAAATATGGGCATGATTTAAATATGGAATTGATTTCTCATTCTCGATATGTTTCAATCCATCTCAGTCCATTCTTAACTAGGCCAGTGCTGCTGCTGCAGTACAAGCAGCATG
Source organism: Oncorhynchus mykiss (assembly GCF_057628025.1). Taxonomy (NCBI): domain Eukaryota; kingdom Metazoa; phylum Chordata; class Actinopteri; order Salmoniformes; family Salmonidae; genus Oncorhynchus; species Oncorhynchus mykiss. Next base: position 56,494,147 of record NC_143037.1, read on the forward strand.
CTTCAGGTAAGCTAAGGTATGCTGCTACAGTACAAGCAGCATGCTTCAGGTAAGCTAAGGTATGCTGCTACAGTACAAGCAGCATGCTTCAGGTAAGCTAAGGTATGCTGCTACAGTACAAGCAGAATGCTTCAGGTAAGCTAAGGTATGCTGCTACAGTACAAGCAGAATGCTTCAGGTAAGCTAAGGTATGCTGCTACAGTACAAGCAGCATGCTTCAGGTAAGCTAAGGTATGCTGCTACAGTACAAGCAGCATGCTTCAGGTAAGCTAAGGTATGCTGCTACAGTACAAGCAGCATGCTTCAGGTAAGCTAAGGTATGCTGCTACAGTACAAGCAGCATGCTTCAGGTAAGCTAAGGTATGCTGCTACAGTACAAGCAGCATGCTTCAGGTAAGCTAAGGTATGCTGCTACAGTACAAGCAGCATGCTTCAGGTAAGCTAAGGTATGCTGCTACAGTACAAGCAGCATGCTTCAGGTAAGCTAAGGTATGCTGCTACTCTAAGATGCCATTCGCTGGTCAATCAAAGACGTGAAGCATCCTCTCTCTCACCGTTGCTCTGAGCAGTGGCGGTTGTCAAGGAGACAGGGTGTTGCATGCTTGCTCCCAGGCCCCCGTAACCACGGTAACTGTAGTTGAGCCCACCGTTGATGTAGAGCTGGTCCTGGGAGTAGGCTGAGGCGGCCAGGGAGTAGGCAGAGTGGGCCAGGGAGGCTGGCTCGCGAGAACTGGGCTTGTCAAGTGCTATCTGCTCCTCCTGGGGGGAGACGAGACGAGAGAGTTCAGTCCCACTTCCAAGTATATAATATACTCAAGGTTAAGAAGAACAGACTTCGCCAGTGGCTATTGGAAAAAAAACAGTACATCCACCCACCTGAGAAAACACACACACACACACACACACACACACACACACACACACACACACACACACACACAGAGAGAGAGAGCACTCACATGTGCCTGGTAGACATCCAGCCGCATCCTCTTGGCAGCCTTGCGTGTCTCGCTCTCGCAGGCGGCTGCCAGGATGTTCTCAGCCATGGCTGAGGTGAGGTGAGGTGGGGTGGGTCGTGTCTGGCAGGGGAGAAACAATCAGCACAAATTCATTCCCACGTCAGAGCAAAGTACCCTTTTTAAGGTTGAATAATGCTTGTTATAGCCATTATTGTGTGCAGTTTGCTTAAGAATAGACAGTTATGCGTTGCTTGAATTCTTGCCAGAATAATCAACACTGCATACAGTAGTGTGTACACAGTAGGCACCATACTGTGAATATCCCAACATTGTGTGAAAAGAACCCTTTGACCACAGGAGGGCAATAAAGAACCCATTGACCACAGGAGGGCAATAAAGAACCCATTGACCACAGGAGGGCAATAAAGAACCCATTGACCACAGTGGGGCAATAAAGAACCCATTGACCACAGGAGGGCAATAAAGAACCCATTGACCACAGGAGGGCAATAAAGAACCCACTGACCACAGGAGGGCAATAAAGAACCCATTGACCACAGGAGGGCAATAAAGAACCAATTGACCACAGGAGGGCAATAAAGAGCCCATTGACCACATGGGGGCAGTAAAGCGCCCATTGACCACAGTGGGGCAGTAAAGAGCCCATTGACCACAGTGGGGCAGTAAAGAGCCCATTGACCACAGTGGGGCAGTAAAGAGCCCATTGACCACATGGGGGCAGTAAAGAGCCCATTGACCACATGGGGGCAGTAAAGAGCCCATTGACCACAGGGGGGCAGTAAAGAGCCCATTGACCACATGGTGGCAGTAAAGAGCCCATTGACCACATGGGGGCAATAAAGAGCCTATTGACCACATTGGGGCAGTAAAGAGCCCATTGACCACAGGGGTGGTAGTAAAGAGCCCATTGACCACAGGGGTGGCAGTAAAGAGTCCATTGACCACAGGGGGGCATTAAAGAGCCCATTGACCACAGGGGGGCAGTAAAGAGCCCATTGACCACATGGGGGCAGTAAAGAGCCCATTGATCACAGGGGGGCATTAAAGAGCCCATTGACCACAGGGGGGGCAGTAAAGAGCCCATTGACCACAGGGGGGCAGTAAAGAGCATATACAACACTAATAAAACTGAACATTTTCAGATGCACCTGCTCATTACAAAGAGTTTCCAACTCATCTCTTATAGATTAAGTTTTACTTGATAGTTTCATTCCTAAACAAGCACGTCAGCACTGACTACATTTTCAACAGAATATTTTACAAGGTAAGGAACTAAACAAAAGTATTATATCCTGATCTAAGAACCAATGGTGATACAAACCAGCAAAAAAAATCAATGATGATGAATCCTATGGGAGTACTGTTGCTAGACAGAGCCCAGACATCGTCTATACATGGGGGATGTTGGGGGAGAGGGCAAATGGCGACCAGACCAGCCATACACAGGACCATGAGAGAGGGAGGGATGAGAGTGAGAGGCTAGATAGGTATGGTACATTTAGACCAGCCACACACAGAATGAGGAATGAGAGAGAGACAGAGATGGAGGGATGAACAAGTAGGAATGAGAGAGAGACAGAGATGGAGGGATGAACAAGTAGGAATGAGAGAGAGACAGAGATGGAGGGATGAACAAGTAGGAATGAGAGAGAGACAGAGATGGAGGGATGAAAGCGAGTAGGAATGAGAGAGAGACAGATGGAGGGATGAAAGAGAGTAGGAATGAGAGAGACAAGAGATGGAGGGATGAAAGCGAGTAGGAATGAGAGAGAGACAGATGGAGGGATGAAAGAGTAGGAATGAGAGAGAGACAGAGATGGAGGGATGAAAGCGAGTAGGAATGAGGGAGACAGAGATGGAGGGATGAAAGAGTAGGAATGAGAGAGATAAGAGATAGAGGGATGAAAGAGTAGGAATGCGAGAGAAACAGATGGAGGGATGAAAGAGGGTAGGAATGAGAGAGGAACAGAGATGGAGGGATGAAAGAGTAGGAATGTGAGAGAGACAGAGGGAGGGATGAAAGAGAGTAGGAATGTGAGAGAGACAGAGGGAGGGATGAAAGAGAGTAGGAATGTGAGAGAGACAGAGGGAGGGATGAAAGAGTAGGAATGAGAGAGAGAGAGGAGGAATGATAGATGTGGTACGTACCTCCATGCCGTTCTTCTTCATTCGGCGGCAGGATTTGAGGTAGGTGCGGATGCGCTTGCGAGCGCGCAGCTCGAACTCTGGGAACTGGCGGCTACACGACTCAATGATGGCCTGGATCTTCTCCTTGGGCTGCTTTGAGATGGGCACCATGCGGTCCAGGTTCTCATCCACAAACAGACGCACAAACATCTAAAAAGAAGATGACAAAAGTCCTGTAGAAAAAAAGGTGTGTGTCTGCTCTGTTGCTTCCAGTGTTCCTGAGGTGAAGGTTATGTCAAGGTGCGGTGAAGGCCATGTAAAGGTGAGGTGAAGGCCATGTAAAGGTGAGGTGAAGGTCATGTAAAGGTGAGGTGAAGGTTATGTCAAGGTGAGGTGAAGGTCATGTAAAGGTGAGGTGAAGGTCATGTAAAGGTGAGGTGAAGGTCATGTAAAGGTGAGGTGAAGGTCATGTAAAGGTGAGGTGAAGGTTATGTCAAGGTGCGGTGAAGGTCATGTAAAGGTGAGGTGAAAGTTATGTCAAGGTGTGGTGAAGGTCATGTAAAGGTGAGGTGAAGGTCATGTAAAGGTGAGGTGAAGGCCATGTAAAGGTGAGGTGAAGGTCATGTAAAAGTGAGGTGAAGGTCATGTAAAGGTGAGGTGAATGTCATGTAAAGGTGAGAGGAGCTCTTTCATTGTGTGTGTGTGTGTGTTCGGGCACATGTGGTGTGCGTGTGTGCATGGGCGCAAGCTGTGTGTGCGGTTGTGCCTAGCTGAGGTGAGAGCAGCTCTTACGTTGAAGGCCTTTAGTCTCTCAGGGTCCATGCCCTCTGTGTCGTTGATTTTGTCACTGTCGTCGTGATCATCGTCGTCATCGTCGTCTGCCGCCGCCACGCCTCTGGTCACGGTCAGGTCCTCGGCACATGTCTCCATCTTCAATGAGTCGTAGCTTCCTGAGCTGTACTGAGGAGACTGTGGTGCACGTGCACATCAAAACACAAAACACACACACACACACACACACACACACACAGAGAGAGAGAATAAGCACAGATAGTCTGTATGCTAGGTGACATTGAAAGCACCCGGTACAATCTCAATGATGAGGAACACTGATGACAGTGAGGCACAAAACGCTGCTAGATGTTGTTGTGGCTAAACAGTTGTATTTGTCTGATCCTGCCAATGTGGAAAATAAGATGCTTTCAAGGACAACTCTGCATTGTCAGAGCATGGTGAAGTGTGTCTCATTCACTAGCCAGAGAGCAAGAAAGAAGAACCTTTTATCCCCTCTCTCCTTTCATACTGTCCTCCACTGACTCCTGTATGGATGTTCATCACAAGTACAGCAGCACAACTAGGCTACTTCTCCTGGCACAGCAACTCTCACTGCTCTCATGGCTCTCATGACTGACGTTCTGTCAAGACTGACGTTTTGGATTCTGAACTGAGAACGTTCTCAAAGTGGCGTCTATTCATTCTCCATCCACAGGAAATGTATAAGTAATTGCAGTTTGGCGAGATCTCAATGGAAACTTCTCAGCTTTGTGCAATGCCCTGGCAATGAACCGCACCTTCTTGTGCAGACCTCACCCTTCATAGTCGGTCATAGCAAGACAGTAGGCATCTATAACAAAGGCACACTGAGCTGTTACTCACACTGTCCTGGTGGGCTCATTGCTCAACATTATCACTTTGTGTGTAATATATCACCATTAGACCTGGGGTCAAATACTACTTGAAATCTTTCAAATATTTTTACCATTTGTTTAAGTCTGCCTGGAGTGCCAGATGGGTGAGGCTTACAGTTTTGCATCCTATTCTATTGGTTCATTGCACCAGGGAAACTCAATCAATCTCAGCTAAAGTATTTCAAATATTTTCAGACACAGGTCTGGGCAGAAGACCCCACCTTGTTGCCATAGTCCCTGATCGAGTCTCTGTCCAGGCGCAGCTCAGCGGCATGGGTGAGAGGCTTGACGGGGTACTTCCTGCGCAGCTCGTCTGGGGGGTCGAGCTGGAAGGGGCCCATCAGGGCAGACCCAGGCAGCCTGGTCTCACTCAGGTTGACTGGAGCCTGTTGGTCCTCGGACGATGAGGACGAGGAGGTGGTGCTGAAGTCCAGTGGGGCCGAGGGCCTGTTGCCGTTTACCACCTTCCTGTAGGGGGTTCCCCCCATGCACCTCTCAGACCCCAGGGCCGCCCCGCCTGTAGACGGAAGGGTCATGGTGTGCATGCCGTTCCCACTGCCGCTCTCCGAGGATGAGTCATCTGTGGAAACACAGGGACGGATACCAGTTAGACTGGTAGAGTCATCATCAGACAACACCACACTGGAAACACACAGGGACAGATACCAGTTAGACTGGTAGAATCATCATCAGACAACACCACACTGGAAACACACGGGGACGGATACCAGTTAGACTGGTAGAATCATCATCAGACAACACCACACTGGAAACACACAGGGACTGACACCAGTTCGACTGGTAGAATCATCATCAGACAACACCACACTGGAAACACACAGGGACTGACACCTGTTTGACTGGTAGAATCATCATCAGACAACACCACACTGGAAACACACAGGGACTGACACCAGTTCGACTGGTAGAATCATCATCAGACAACACCACACTGGAAACACACAGGGACTGACACCAGTTCGACTGGTAGAATCATCATCAGACAACACCACACTGGAAACACACAGGGACTGACACCAGTTCGACTGGTAGAATCATCATCAGACAACACCACACTGGAAACACACAGGGACGGATACCAGTTAGACTGGTAGAGTCATCATCAGACAACACCACACTGGAAACACACAGGGACAGATACCAGTTAGACTGGTAGAATCATCATCAGACAACACCACACTGGAAACACACAGGGACTGACACCTGTTTGACTGGTAGAATCATCATCAGACAACACCACACTGGAAACACACAGGGACTGACACCAATTAGACTGGTAGAGTCATCATCAGACAACACCACACTGGAAACACACAGGGACTGACACCAGTTAGACTGGTAGAATCATCATCAGACAACACCACACTGGAAACACACAGGGACTGACACCAATTAGACTGGTAGAATCATCATCAGACAACACCACACTGGAAACACAGGGACTGACACCAGTTCGACTGGTAGAATCATCATCAGACAACACCACACTGGAAACACACAGGGACTGACACCTGTTTGACTGGTAGAGTCATCATCAGACAACACCACACTGGAAACACACAGGGACTGACACCAGTTTGACTGGTAGAGTCATCATCAGACAACACCACACTGGAAACACAGGGACTGACACCAGTTAGACTGGTAGAATCATCATCAGACAACACCACACTGGAAACACACAGGGACTGACACCAATTAGACTGGTAGAATCATCATCAGACAACACCACACTGGAAACACAGGGACTGACACCAGTTAGACTGGTAGAATCATCATCAGACAACACCACACTGGAAACACACAGGGACGGATACCAGTTAGACTGGTAGAATCATCATCAGACAACACCACACTGGAAACACACAGGGACTGACACCAGTTCGACTGGTAGAATCATCATCAGACAACACCACACTGGAAACACACAGGGACTGACACCTGTTTGACTGGTAGAGTCATCATCAGACAACACCACACTGGAAACACACAGGGACTGACACCAGTTTGACTGGTAGAGTCATCATCAGACAACACCACACTGGAAACACAGGGACTGACACCAGTTAGACTGGTAGAATCATCATCAGACAACACCACACTGGAAACACACAGGGACTGATACCAGTTAGACTGGTAGAATCATCATCAGACAACACCACACTGGAAACACACAGGGACTGACACCAATTAGACTGGTAGAATCATCATCAGACAACACCACACTGGAAACACAGGGACTGACACCAGTTCGACTGGTAGAATCATCATCAGACAACACCACACTGGAAACACACAGGGACTGACACCAGTTAGACTGGTAGAATCATCATCAGACAACACCACACTGGAAACACACAGGGACTGACAGCAGTTAGACTGGTAGAATCATCATCAGACAACACCAGCTCCAGACATGTATAGAGGGACAGGAAATATAATGTGTAGCCTACATCACACCTTGAGTATGAATCCCAGCCTCTACACAGCCAAGGCCTCCGTGTGTCAGTACCGTCAATTAGCAGTAGAGAGAGCTGTTGTAGTCAGTATGAATGGCCATGGAAGAATGGCCATGGAACACTCAGTGTGGTGGCTATATAGTGCACTCAGTAGTGTTACAGCCATGGTGCAGCAGGCAGGCAGAGAGACAGGCAGAGAGACAGGCAGAGAGACAGGCAGAGAGACAGGCAGAGACGTTTGCTATGGTGTTGGAGTTAATTAATTAAAGCCATCCAAGCAGGACCAAGGCAGCCAGTGATACTTATTCATGAAAGCAGGGCACTCCGAGTTAGAGAGTAGAGAGAGGGAAGCACAGGTAGGATAGCACCGCAACCTCCCCTGTACCCCAGTCGCACGCTGTAGGCTACACAGTACAACACTGCACACCATAGAACCAGGCAAACTAACACCAAGTCTGGCCATCCATGAGCCCAGCTCGTCTACTTGTCTCTTCACACACATCCCTCCCCTCCTCTCTCCCCACCAGAGAAAGTGGTGCCCTCCCATCCATCAGCCTGTGGCGAGCAGCTAGCTTCTTAACTCAACCAGCGGCAGCTACTAAATAAGTGATTGTTTAGTGCATGGCTCTGCCACTGAGCCACGCTGATGGATGGCCTGTGTGTTTTTGTTTTCCACAATCCTCCTTGTCTCTGTCACACACACACACACACACAGGCACACGCACACGACTAGTAGTTGGAGGGACTGTAGTATCACACAGGCTCCCATTCTCACAGACACACTGCCTGGACTGTATGCATAACCCTCTGAGTGGGACAAAGAGGGGCTCACGTGCCTCTCCCAGTGTGTGTGTGTAGATTTGGACTTAAAGCCTACGTAGCGTTTGTAGAGCGTGCGTGTAGTGGGGGCAGCATTGGGGTCAGCTTTCCAAAGCCTCCAATGAGGGAGGGGAAAGGAGGAGAGACAGCCACAGCCATAGAGCAGGTCAATGAAAGAGAGGGAGGGGGGGATAAGGGGGAGGAGGGAGGGAAGGGATAGGGTTTAGAAAGGGAGCAAGAGAGCGATCAGAGAGAGTGGGTTATTCCATGGTAGAGGAAGGTATGGGTAGAGAGTAGAGACCAGTGTGTGGGGATAGAGAGACTAGGAACTAGGAAGGAGGTCAGAGGGGGGGGGGGGTAGAGAGCAGGTCAGGGAGAGGGAGAGAAAGACAGAGGGACAGAGGAGAAGGTATGAAGCAAAGGAGAGCAAGAGGAGGGGGATAGAGTGGGAGGAGGGAGCGAGAGGCGGAGGCTGAGAGGGATGAAGAGAGATTGAGAGAAAGGGAGGCAAGAGAGGGGAGGGGAGGGAGAAGGAAGGGGAAGAGCAAAAAGGCAGGAAAGGAAGATGATAGAAAAGTAGAATGAGAGAGCGATGGGGGAGAGAAAGTTAGAGAGGCTGTGGTGGTGGTGGTGGGTTAGGCCAGCGGAGGGAGGCAGGCGGCATGTATTTATTTGAGTACAAAACTATTCATGCATGGAGAATAAGGCCAGCCTAATTCCTGCCAGCTCAACACAAATCCCCCTCAGCAAGACCATGGTCGCCGGCTGGGGGAGTCACCCTCCTCTGCTGTTCTTAAAGGCACACGACACCCAGCTCTTTCCTGTATCTGTATCCTCCCTGTATCTGTATCCTCCCTGTACTGTATCCTGCCTGTACTGTATCCTCCCTCTATTGTACTGCATCCACCCTGTACTGTACTGTGTGTTTTCTGTACTGTACTGTCTCCTCCCTGTACTGTACTGTATCCTCCCTGTACTGTACTGTATCCTCCATGTACTGTACTGTATCCTCCCTGTACTGTACTGTATCCTCCCTGTACTGTACTGTATCCTCCCTGTACTGTATCCTGCCTGTACTATACTGTATCCTGCCTGTACTGTATCCCCCCCTGTACTGTACTGTATCCTGCCTGTATCCCTGTACTGTACTGTATCCTCACTGTACTGTACTGTATCCTTCCTCCCGGTACTGTACTGTACTGTACTGTATCCTCCCTGTACTGTACTGTACTGTATCCTCCCTGTACTGTACTGTATCCTCCCTGTACTGTACTGTATCCCTGTACTGTACTGTATCCTCCCTGTACTGTACTGTACTGTATCCTCCCTGTACTGTACTGTATCCTCCCTGTACTGTACTGTATCCTCTGTACTGTACTGTATCCTCTGTACTGTACTGTATCCTCCCTGTACTGTACTGTTTCCTCCCTGTACTGTACTGTATCCCTATACTGTACTGTATCCTCCCTGTACTGTACTGTATCCGCCCTGTACTGTACTGTATCCTCCCTGTACTGTACTGTATCCCTGTACTGTACTGTCAGCAGCACCCATCTAGGGACTAATGTTGAAAATTAGGGTAAGATATACACACTATGGATGGCACATGTCCCTACCCAAATAAACCAAACATGTAGGTTCATCTACTCAGAATACACAACTGAAGATCTAGATGCTGAGACAGACAGACTGACAGACAGAGTAACACAAATAGGGTTATAGTACAGTAAAGACAAACACACAGAGACAGTACATTTAACCCTGAATAACAGTGGCTATGCATGTTGAGGGAGACCAGACAGAGTAGAGGATGTTTCATTCACCACTTCGTGGCAGACTACTAGGTCTATTGGTAGTCTAGGAATGCAGAGTGCAGACAGACAAGCTGCTAAAGTCATGTAGAGGACACTTCTACTTTCTCCACCCACAGCTTTAATGTCTACTAATGACTCATTCTATATTCCTTACATAACACACTACTTTTGGCCCTGGTCAAATGCTATGTGGAACTCAGCCATATAGTGTTATCAGCACCTGGAATATCCTAGCAGGGTTAACATGGCTGTCTCTGCTTGTCCTTGGCAGTGGAAATGTACACAGTGTGAAGCACAGCGTGGTCAATATGACCTCTCCAGTCTCAACACAACGCTACAGTACATCGATGTACTGTGCTACTAGGCAGCAAGGACCACAAACACCGTACACAGCAAGTGTGGTCAGTGCCCTTGAAATAACATGGGAAGTGTCAATAGGATATAGGAGGACACACTGTTTTGGGGCAAAAGGCAACAGATATGGGTTACGTCCCAAATGGAACCCTATTCCCTACAGGCCCTGTTCAAAAGTAGTGCACTATGTTGGGAATAGGGTACGATTTGGGAAACAGCCAGTGTTTGCACTCCAACCTAACCAGACATTAGGTATCAACACAACACACACTGAACTTTATGTCCACCAAAGACTAATGTGGCTTTTAAAGAGGAGGACAGCAGAGCAACAAGTTACGCTAATTTCCTCGAAAGTTTGAGAGAGAGAGAGAGAGAGAGAGAGAGAGAGAGAGAGAGAGAGAGAGAGAGAGAGAGAGAGAGATGGAAAGAGAGGAGGGAGAGAGAGAGAGTATATAGTGGAGCGAGAAATGTGTTAACCACAGTAATACTCTCTGATGAACCAGTTGTGACCAATGTGATCAGGACAACATAGAACATCTGGACTTGGGCTAGGTCTGTTTCTATTCTATATGCATGGAGGATACATGTAAAAAAAGGCACATCACTGCTCCTTCTTGGAAAAATAAAAATCCATCCCTGCCTGCCTCCATCCCTGACTCTCTCGCTCTCTCCCTGCATCCCACCATCCCTGACTCTCTCGCTCTCTCCCTGCATCCCTCCATCCCTGACTCTCTCTCTCATGAGGAGTGAGTGACAGTGATGTGCAGGAGGCCCCTGTGAATTCTGAATGTCACAGATACATGGGAGTGTTTAGCAGGCTGATGGGCACCTGTGTTTAAGACAGGAAAGGACTCAGAGAGCAAAGGACACACACATGTACATGCACGGACAGGTGCTCGCTCACACACGCGCACACACACCTAAAAAGCCCTTGGGCCTCCAAGCAGGAAAGACCTCAGAGCGCACACACACTGCAATAGGCGCTTGCGCGCAGACACGCACACACACCTAAAACGCCCTTGAGCCTTTTAGCAGCCAGGGCAGAAGCGGACTCAGGGGACCAGGGGAGGTGGAGGAGGGGGTGGGAGTGAGACAGTCAATCAATGTTTTCCCCATGCTCCTCTCTGGGAGACAGGAAGGAGGCAGTCAGGTCGCTCCACAGTAGACAGACACAGGAAGAGGAGGAGGCTGTATCAGCCATCCTGACAGTATTCATCTCCAACTGTTCTTGTATTCATCTCCACTGGGCATTAACACACACACACATGCCCACAGTACACACACACTGCTGTGCAAACCATCTTGTTGCTTTAGTTTCATCCGATCAGACACAGACAGTATTATAGCAGCGTTTATCGTTTCAGAGAGGTGCACACTTTCAAATCTACTAAGTCACAGTGTGAGCCTTTTCAAGTCAACATTTATTGCTAGTAATCTACCCATTTATTTTTTCTTTGTTCAATTTTACCCCTTTTTCTCCCCAATTTCGTGGGAAGAAATTGTTTTAGTAGCTACAATTGTTTTAGTAGCTACTATCTTGTCTCATCGCTACAACTCCCATACGGGCTCGGGAGAGACGAAGGTTGAAAGTCATGCGTCCTCCGATACACAACCCAACTTCTTAACTTCTTGCTTCTTAACACAGCGCCATCCAACCCGGAAGCCAGCCACACCAATGTGTCGGAGGAAACACCGTGCACCTGGCAACCTTGGTTAGCACGCACTGCGCCCGGCCCGCCACAGGAGTCGCTGGTGCACGGTGAGACAAGGATTTCCCTACCGGCCAAACCCTCCCTAACCCGAACGACGCTAGGCCAATTGTGCGTCGCCCCACGGACCTCCCGGTCGCGGCCGGTTACGACAGAGCCTGGGCGCGAACCCAGAGTCTCTGGTGGCGCAGCTGGCGCTGCAGTACAGCACCCTTAACCACTGCGCCACCCGGGAGGCCCTCGTAATCTACCCCTATCTAATTGAACGCAAGCTATTTTGTTGGGTTACAGCTTGAATTAAACATTTTTTTAATTGTATCACTGATCTACACACAATACCATAAAATGTCAAAGTGGAATTTTGTTTGTGGAACATTTTAGAAATAAATAACTAATTTAAAGCTGAAATGTCTTGAGTCAATAACATAATATTTATTTTATTTAACCTTTATTTAACTAGGCAAGTCAGTTAAGAACAAATTCTTACTTACAATGACGGCCTACTTGTAAAGCTCACACTCATTCTTTGTTCAATAATAGTGGTTAACATGATTTTTGAATGACTGCCTCTTTGTTACCCACACATACAATTATCAGAATTTCAAACACAGATTCACACACAACCACAAATACCAGGGAGGTTTTTCAATGCCTCGCAAAGAAGGGCTCCGATTGGTAGATGTGTACAAATAAAAAAAGCAGACACTGAATATCCCTTTGAGCATGGTGAAGTTATAAATGAGGCTTTGGATGGTGTATCAATAAACACAGTCACTACAAAGATACAAACATCTTTCCCAACTCAGTTACCGGGGAGAAGGAAACTGCTCAGGGATTTCACCATGAGGCCAACGGTGATTTTTAAACAGTTACCGAGCTTAATAGTTGTGATATGAGAAAACTAAATGGCAGAGTGAAAAGAAGGAAGCCTGTACAGAATATAAATACTCCAAAACATGCATCATGTTTGCAACAAGGCACTTAATTGATACTGCAAAAAAATATACTTTTTGTGCTGAATACAAAGTGTTGTGTTTGGAGCCAATCGAACACAACACATCACAGAGTACCACTCTTCCTATTTTCAAGCATGGTGGTGGCCATGTTATGGGTATACTTGTCATCGGCAAAATCCTAGAGGAAAACCTGGTTCAGTCTGCTATCCAACAAACACTGGGAGACAAATTCACTTTCAGCAGGACAATAACCTAAAACACAAGGCCAAATATACACTGGAGTTGCATAGTTACAGTTTTGACTTAAATCGGCTTGAAAATCTATGGCAAGAGTTGAAAATGGCTTTCTAGCAATGATCAACAACCAACTTGACAGAGCTTGAAGTATTTTATAAAGACTAATGGGCAAATATTGTACAATTCAGGTGTGCAAATCTCTTAAGAGACTTATTCAAAAAGACCCACAGCTGTAATCGCTGCCAAAGGTGTTTCTAACATGTATTGCCTCAGGGGGTGAATCCTTATCTAATCAAGATATATTAGTGTTTTATTTTTCATTCATTCATTCATAAAACATATTTTAAAAAGTTAGAATTTGCCAACCAAAATACAGAGTATTTTGTGCAGGTTGTAGACCAAAAATTACAATTAAATTCATTTTTATCCCACTTTATAACACAACAAAATGTGGAAATATTTAAGTGTTGTAAATACCTTCCTACAGTGTTTAGAATTGAGAGTAAAAACGAATTAATTAAAAAAAGAGAGCAATATATCACAACCCCCCCTGGTCTGTCTTAAATCCATTCCCTCCCCAGAAATGAGAGAGAAACATTTTAATCAATATGATTTAATCTGTTGCGGCAATTCTATATTTTACTGGACCCGGGTATGTAAATGAATGTTTCTATTGTAGTTGGCCTCTTGTACATTGATTTAAATAAACTGGACAGATTAAAACCTGGCATTAATTAAGGGAATTGTTTCTTTAATTTAGCGAAAGCCCAATAAATTAAATTCCACTTTGTCGTGTGAACAAAACAGCCAGCGGCGGCTCTCCGGTCCACACTGTGCAGAGAGAGAAAGACTCACCGCTGTGCTACCCCGAAAAACACTGTCTGTCCACGATTCAATCAGCTCAGTCTGACTGCATCAGAACTAAAGCATGAAGCTACATGGAGCTAAAAATACTGTTCAACCATGTGGGAGAGCACACACACACTGAACACACACACACACACACACTGAACACACACACTCAGCCATGTAGGAGCACACACACACACACACTGAACACACACACTGAACACACACACACACTGAACACACACACTCAGCCATGTAGGAGCACACACACACACTGAACACACACACACACACACACACTGAACACACACACTGAACACACACACACTGAACACACACACACACTGAACACACACACACACACACACACACACACACTGAACATACACACTGAACACACACACACACACACACTGAACACACACACACACACACACACACACACTGAACACACACACACACACACTGAACACACACACACACATACACACTGAACACACACACACACACACACACACACACACACACTGAACACACTGAACACACACTGAACACACACACTGAACACACACACTGAACACACACACACACACACACACACACACACACACACACACACACACACACACACACTGAAAACACACACTGAAAACACACACTGAACACACACACACACACACTGAACACACACACACACACACACACTGAAAACACACACTGAACACACACACACACTGAACACACACACACACACACACACACACTGAAAACACACACTGAACACACACTGAACACACACACACACACTGAACACACACACACACACACACACTGAACACACACACACTGAACACACACACACACACACACACACACACACACACTGAACACACACACTGAACACACACACACACACACCCACTGAACACACACACACACACACTGAACACACACACACACACACTGAAAACACACACTGAAAACACACACTGAAAACACACACTGAAAACACACACTGAACACACACACACACACTGAACACACACACACACACACACACACACACACACTGAACACACACACACACACACACACACACTGAACACACACACACACTGAACACACACACACACACTGAACACATACACACACTGAAAACACACACTGAACACACACACTGAACACACACACACACACTGAACACACACACACACACACACTGAAAACACACACTGAACACACACACACACACACACACTGAAAACACACACTGAACACACACACACACACACACACACTGAACACACACACACACACACACACACACTGAACACACACACACACACACACACTGAACACACACACTCAGCCATGTAGGAGCACACACACACACTGACCACACACACTCAGCCATGTAGGAGCACACACACACTGAACACACACACTCAGCCATGTAGGAGCACACACACACTGAACACACACACTCAGCCATGTAGGAGCACACACACACACTAAACACACACACTCAGCCATGTAGGAGCACACACACACACACTGAACACACACACTCAGCCATGTAGGAGTACACACACACACACTCAGCCATGTAGGAGCACACACACACTGAACACACACACTCAGCGATGTAGGAGCACACACACACTCAGCCATGTAGGAGCACACACACACACACACACACACACACACACACACACACACACACACACACACACACACAGCCATGTAGGAGCACACACACTCAGCCATGTAGGAGCACACACACACACACACACACACAGCCATGTAGGAGCACACACACACATTGAACACACACACTCAGCCATGTAGGAGCACACACACACTGAACACACACACTCAGCCATGTAGGAGCACACACACACTGAACACACACACTCAGCCATGTAGGAGCACACACACACACTGAACACACACACTCAGCCATGTAGGAGCACACACACACACTGAACACACACACTCAGCCATGTAGGAGCACACACACACACACTGAACACACACACTCAGCCATGTAGGAGCACACACACACACTGAACACACACACTCAGCCATGTAGGAGAACACACACACACTCAGCCATGCAGGAGCACACACACATACACACACACCCACACCCACACTCAGCCATGTAGGAGCACACACACACACACAGCCATGTAGGAGCACACACATTCAGCCATGTAGGAGCACACACACACACTGAGCACGCACACTCAGCCATGTAGGGGCACACACACACACACTGAACACACACACTCAGCCATGTAGGAGCACACACACACTGAACACACACACACAGCCATGTAGGAGCACACACATTCAGCCATGTAGGAGCACACACACACACTGAGCACGCACACTCAGCCATGTAGGGGCACACACACACACACTGAACACACACACTCAGCCATGTAGGAGCACACACACACTGAACACACACACTCAGCCATGTAGGAGCACACACACACTGAACACACACACTCAGCCATGTAGGAGCACACACACACACACACACACACACACACACACACACACACACACACACACACACACACACACACACACGCACACACACACACTAAACACACACACTCAGCCATGTAGGAGCACACACACACACACACACACACAGCCATGTAGGAGCACACACACACACACACACACACACACACACACACACACACACACACACAGCCATGTAGGAGCACACACACACACTAAACACACACACTCAGCTATGTAGGAGCACACACACACACACACACACTAATGTGCACATACAAGCGCACAAACTGGAGGTGAGTAGCGTCCCTAGCCACTGACACACTCACACAAAAGCATATTCACATACTAGGATATATGTGCAAGGACTTTCAGAGGCGAACAAACATGGAAGCAGTAATATAACATAATAACCAACTAGGCTATACACCAGGGATCATCAACTAGATTTAGACGTGGGCAGATTTTTTCTTGAGCGGATGGTCAGCGGGCCGGAACATAATTACAAATCATTCCTAAACTGCAAATTGACCACAAGAATCCCAGACAGATACAATATTTGACGAAAACATAATTATTTCAAACCTGGCTTACATTTGTATACGATCACATATATCTCTCTATTATACATGGGAATACTTTGGAACAGATTTCCATCATTAAAATCACTTGGAGCTGATTTGCTGGTGTTTTTAGTCTTTTATGTCCAACAATAAATACATACAGAATCATATATTTAAAAACAAATTGCTCCAAAAACTTGGGAGGGGGGCAAATCAAATACCCAATGGGAAACCCTGCTCTATACCCTTTATTCTCACATAGACAGTGATAAGACCCTTGTAAAAAGGTATCTTGACATTTGTTAAAAGGCTAAGCCGCCTGTCATAAAGGCATTGGCATAGTATAGGTATGAGAGATTCATCAGAAGAAAGAGTGAGAGCACAGAGTAAAGGCTAGCGGAGAGAGAGAGAGAGAAAGAGAGAGAGAGAGAGAGAGAGAGCGAGCGAGAGAGAGGGGAGAGAAAGAAAGAAAGAAAGAAAGAAAGAAAGAAAGAAAAAGAAAGGAGAGTGCAGAGAGTAGAGCACAGAGAGAGCGAGAGAACAAGAAAGTGAGTGAGCTAGAGAGAGAAAGAGAGAGCGGGAGATAATGAGACGGAGAGAGATAGAGATTGAGAGAGAGGAGAGTAGAGAGAGACGTGTGCAGGATGGGTCACTGAAGAGGAAGGTCAGGTCAATCTATTGCACAGGGATCACAGCAGCGTTCTGCCTGGCCTCTATGGGACCATGTGACTTCATGACATAGTGGCTGAGGAGAGCAACACGGTAGAGCCCTGTGACAAAAGTACAACCAATCGCACAAACATCTTCATTCAGCCAGGGCCTGGGAAAGCACAAACATTTATGTATGAACTACAGTGTGTTTCAGCTTGTTTGTTTGTGTGTGTGGTAAAAATATGTCCCTGTGTGTACAACAGCCCCTCTAGGACTGTTCCCAGCAGAGAGAGAGAGAGGCTGGAGCCCAGGCAGCAGTAACTCCTGTGGTTCCTGTGTCATCTGTATGTGACTGAGAGGCTTCCCAGGGCCCAGCCAGGTCAAGCTTGTGTGCCTACAACACTAAAGAACATCCTACAGTCAGACCTCTGGCTGGCCTCTCTCCTTCAGACACTACTCACGGCATATGGCCCGGTCAGAGCAAATAATATTGCTGCCGCTGTTCGTCTTATTACAATTACACAATTATCCCCTTGGTTTTTAATACGGATTCATCGATTTTTTCCGTCATTAGCAGAGCCTAGGTGTTGATTAGACGGATGCGGTGCAGCGGTGGTGGTGGCCGATGGGAGGGCCCAGTGAGGGAGGGGGAGTGCTGGATGGAGAGGAGAGCGGGGTAGAGGGGGTGCTCTAATGGGGCTGCCCTGTCCTTTTTCATTTACGGCTCCAGTACGCTCTGACAGCTTGAGGCTTTTTTTCCCCTCTCCCCTCAGAGCTGAACGTAGTGCGAGCAGTAACAGATGCTAATTCCTTCACTCCCACTTCCCCAATCTCCCTGAGGGGGGTGGGGGGTGGCCGGAGTGGTGGATAAGCGCTGACTCCCCTTCGCAAGATTACAATGGATTATCCCGCTAAGAAGCGGCACGAGCTGCTCCCCATGCCGGTGCAAGGCCCTGGCATCCCCATAGCAACAAGACATTCCCCGCTGCCCCTCACAACCACCCCGCCTCCCTTCATCTGTCTCTCCCCTCGCCTGCATAGGTAATCCCCCCCCCCGCATCAGTGACACCTGTCCCCCTCTGACAGCCCAACCCACTCAGGGTGTGTAGCAGGGAACAGTGGGGAGAGAGGGAGAAAGAGGGACTTCACAGAGGAGCACCGAAAGAGAGGGAGAGTGAATCATGTGAGTGAAGGGAGGGGGGGGCGACCTTCTGTAGGGTTTGTCCTCTACTGTCTCAGTAGCCCCTGACGCGGACAATAATCTTCAATTCTGACACCTGGGGAACAGGAGCCGTTCTGCGCTGAGAGACCCATCTGTGCACAGACGCATTCCACACACATACAGGGTACGCTAACATGTACATAACACCAGCACGTCACACACACAAATAAGTATTCGGGCAAGCAGGCTCACAGCCACACACAAACACACAGGCGTGCACACACACCAGACAAATATTGGACACCACACCACCATAGCATAGCAAAACCAACAATACAGTTAATTAAATTTAAAAAGATACCAGTGCATGTGAACACAAGGAATGTTATCAGGTTGATTGAAACGTGAAGGACACTTTGTCAGTTTGGAGTTCAAAGCCACAGAGCCAAATAATTAGAGGATGGCTCGTCATCAACTACCACCACCATCTTTAACCTTCTACAGTCAAAGCCCTGTCCAAGTGCGGGGGGGGGGGGGGGGGGGGGGGGGGTTCTACTAAACTAACATATGGAATTGTTTTAAGTAGGTCATACCAAGGATCATTTAGCTATTTGATTTCGCATTTTAAGACCCCTTGAAGTATCCTAAAAATATCAAAGTAAAATATTTGATGAAACATTGAATTTGGCCTTACTGCTATTAGCCCATACAAACCCATTGAATTTGGCCTTACTGCTATTAGCCCATACAAACCCATTGCATTTGGCCTTACTGCTATTAGCCCATACAAACCCATTGAATTTGGCCTTACTGCTATTAGCCCATACAAACCCATTGAATTTGGCCTTACTGCTATTAGCCCATACAAACCCATTGAATTTGGCCTTACTGCTATTAGCCCATACAAACCCATTGAATTTGGCCTTACTGCTATTAGCCCATACAAACCCATTGAATTTGGCCTTACTGCTATTAGCCCATACAAACCCATTGAATTTGGCCTTACTGCTATTAGCCCATACAAACCCATTGAATTTGGCCTTACTGCTATTAGCCCATACAAACCCATTGAATTTGGCCTTACTGCTATTAGCCCATACAAACCCATTGAATTTGGCCTTACTGCTATTAGCCCATACAAAACCATTGAATTTGGCCTTACTGCTATTAGCCCATACAAACCCATTGAATTTGGCCTTACTGCTATTAGCCCATACAAACCCATTGAATTTGGCCTTACTGCTATTAGCCCATACAAACCCATTGAATTTGGCCTTACTGCTATTAGCCCATACAAACCCATTGAATTTGGCCTTACTGCTATTAGCCCATACAAACCCATTGAATTTGGCCTTACTGCTATTAGCCCATACAAACCCATTGAATTTGGCCTTACTGCTATTAGCCCATACAAACCCATTGAATTTGGCCTTACTGCTATTAGCCCATACAAACCCATTGAATTTGGCCTTACTGCTATTAGCCCATACAAACCCATTGAATTTGGCCTTACTGCTATTAGCCCATACAAACCCATTGAATTTGGCCTTACTGCTATTAGCCCATACAAACCCATTGAATTTGGCCTTACTGCTATTAGCCCATACAAACCCATTGAATTTGGCCTTACTGCTATTAGCCCATACAAACCCATTGAATTTGACCTTACTGCTATTAGCCCATACAAACCCATTGAATTTGACCTTACTGCTATTAGCCCATACAAACCCATTGAATTTGGCCTTACTGCTATTAGCCCATACAAACCCATTGAATTTGGCCTTACTGCTATTAGCCCATACAAACCCATTGAATTTGGCCTTACTGCTATTAGCCCATACAAACCCATTGAATTTGGCCTTACTGCTATTAGCCCATACAAACCCATTGCATTTGGCCTTACTGCTATTAGCCCATACAAACCCATTGAATTTGGCCTTACTGCTATTAGCCCATACAAACCCATTGAATTTGGCCTTACTGCTATTAGCCCATACAAACCCATTGAATTTGGCCTTACTGCTATTAGCCCATACAAACCCATTGAATTTGGCCTTACTGCTATTAGCCCATACAAACCCATTGAATTTGGCCTTACTGCTATTAGCCCATACAAACCCATTGAATTTGGCCTTACTGCTATTTGCCCATACAAACCCATTGAATTTGGCCTTACTGCTATTAGCCCATACAAACCCATTGAATTTGGCCTTACTGCTATTAGCCCATACAAACCCATTGGATTTGGCCTTACTGCTATTAGCCCATACAAACCCATTGAATTTGGCCTTCCTGCTATTAGCCCATACAAACCCATTGAATTTGGCCTTACTGCTATTAGCCCATACAAACCCATTGAATTTGGCCTTACTGCTATTAGCCCATACAAACCCATTGAATTTGGCCTTACTGCTATTAGCCCATACAAACCCATTGAATTTGGCCTTACTGCTATTAGCCCATACAAACCCATTGAATTTGGCCTTGCTGCTATTAGCCCATACAAACCCATTGAATTTGGCCTTACTGCTATTAGCCCATACAAACCCATTGAATTTGGCCTTACTGCTATTAGCCCATACAAACCCATTGAATTTGGCCTTACTGCTATTAGCCCATACAAACCCATTGAATTTGGCCTTACTGCTATTAGCCCATACAAACCCATTGAATTTGGCCTTACTGCTATTAGCCCATACAAACCCATTGAATTTGGCCTTACTGCTATTAGCCCATACAAACCCATTGAATTTGGCCTTACTGCTATTAGCCCATACAAACCCATTGAATTTGGCCTTACTGCTATTAGCCCATACAAACCCATTGAATTTGGCCTTACTGCTATTAGCCCATACAAACCCATTGAATTTGACCTTACTGCTATTAGCCCATACAAACCCATTGAATTTGGCCTTACTGCTATTAGCCCATACAAACCCATTGAATTTGGCCTTACTGCTATTAGCCCATACAAACCCATTGAATTTGGCCTTACTGCTATTAGCCCATACAAACCCATTGAATTTGGCCTTACTGCTATTAGCCCATACAAACCCATTGAATTTGGCCTTACTGCTATTAGCCCATACAAACCCATTGAATTTGGCCTTACTGCTATTAGCCCATACAAACCCATTGAATTTGGCCTTACTGCTATTAGCCCATACAAACCCATTGAATTTGGCCTTACTGCTATTAGCCCATACAAACCCATTGAATGTGGCCTTACTGCTATTAGCCCATACAAACCCATTGAATTTGGCCTTACTGCTATTAGCCCATACAAACCCATTGAATTTGGCCTTCCTGCTATCAGCCCATACAAACCCATTGAATTTGGCCTTCCTGCTATTAGCCCATACAAACCCATTGAATTTGGCCTTACTGCTATTAGCCCATACAAACCCATTGAATTTGGCCTTACTGCTATTAGCCCATACAAACCCATTGAATTTGGCCTTACTGCTATTAGCCCATACAAACCCATTGAATTTGGCCTTACTGCTATTAGCCCATACAAACCCATTGAATTTGGCCTTACTGCTATTAGCCCATACAAACCCATTGCATTTGGCCTTACTGCTATTAGCCCATACAAACCCATTGAATTTGGCCTTACTGCTATTAGCCCATACAAACCCATTGAATTTGGCCTTACTGCTATTAGCCCATACAAACCCATTGAATTTGGCCTTACTGCTATTAGCCCATACAAACCCATTGAATTTGGCCTTACTGCTATTAGCCCATACAAACCCATTGAATTTGGCCTTACTGCTATTAGCCCATACAAACCCATTGAATTTGGCCTTACTGCTATTAGCCCATACAAACCCATTGAATAACAGATTCACCAAATGGAACAACAGATAGTGAACAAAAATCGAATAAAAAGGTCTTTGTTCTGAATTGTCTGTCGTATATCAGAGATTTAAGAAAGACCAGGAAACTATTTTACATGTATTTAACCTCTTATTTTTGGCACTAAACTATCTCCATATATACTTCCAGAACTTTTTTCCAACAGTTAGCGAGGGACCTTCAGACGAGTCATGTCTTGTGGGCGTCCTAGAGCAAAACAACCCACGTGTTCAGTACCCGTCAAAAATTCAAGGGTTTCTCTTTATTTTGACTATTTTCTACATTGTAGAATAATAGTGAAAACATCAAAACTATGAAATAACACATGGAATCATGTAGTAACCAATAAAGTGTTAAACAAATCAAAATATATTTTATATTTGAGATTCTTCAAAGTATCCACCCTTTGCCTTGATGACAGCTTTGTACACTCTTGGCGTTCTCTCAACCTGCCTCATGAGGTAGTCACCTGGAAAGCATTTCAATTAACAGGTGTGCCTTGTTAAAATTACATTTGTGGAATTTCTTTCCTTCTTAATGCGTTTGAGCCAATCAGTTGTGTTGTGACATGGTAGGGGTGTTATACAGAAGATGGCCCTACTTGGTAAAATACCAAGTCCATATTATGGCAAGAACAGCTCAAAAAAGCAAAGACAAACGACAGACCATCATTACTTTAAGACATGAAGGTCAGTCAATCCGGAAAATGTCGAGAACTTTGAACGTTTCTTCAAATGCAGTCGCAAAAACCATCAAGCGCTATGATGAAACTGGCTATCATGAGGACTGCCACAGGAATGGAAGACCCAGAGTTACCTCTGCTGCAGAGGGTAAGTTCATTAGAGTTAACTACACCTCAGATTGCAGCCCAAATAAATGCTTCACTGTAGCGAGTGCGCTGAGACTCGGGAAGCAAGTACAGAGAGTGAGTGTTTAAATAAATAAACAAAACCATGAACACGAAACACAAACAACGCACCTACATGAAACAGAGTCAATAACACCTGAGGAAAGAACCAAGGGGAGTGACGCAGGTGGGGGAGACGATGGTGAGAGGTGTGCAGGATAATCAGTAGTTTGATGACCTAGAGGCCAGAGAGGGAGTATACGTGACATTCACAGAGTTCATGTAACAGACACATCTCAACATCAACTCTTCAGAGGAGACTGCGTGAATCAGGCCTTCATGGTTGAATTGTTGCAAATAAACCACTACTAAAGGGCACCAATAAGAAGAAGAGACTTGCTTGGGCCAAGAAACATGAGCAATGGATATTAGACCGGTGGAAATCTGTCCTTTGGTCTGATGAGTCCAAATTTGGCATTTCTGGTTCCAACCACCGTGTCTTTGTGAGACGCAGAGTAGGTGAACGGATGATCTCCGCATGTGTGGTTCCCACCGTGAAGCAAAGAGGAGGAGATGTGATGGTGCTTTGCTGGTGATACTGTCAGTGATTTATTTAGCATTCTGCAGCGGTACGTCATCCCATCTGGTTTGCACTTAGCGGGACTATCATTTGTTTTTTAACAGGACAATGACCCAGGTTGTGTGAGTGCTATTTGACCAATAAGGATAGTGATGGAGTGCTGCATCAGATGACCTGGCCTCCACAATCACCTGACCTCAACCCAATTGAGATGGTTTGGGATGAGTTGGACCGCAGAGTGAAGGAAAAGCAGCCAACAAGTGCTCAGCATATGTGGGAACTCCTTCAAGACTGTTGGAAAAGCATTCCAGGTGAAGCTGGTTGAGAGAATGCCAAGAGTGTGAAATTCTGTCATCAAGGCAAAGGGTGGCTACTTTTAAGAATCTCAAATATAAAATCTATTTTGATTTGTGTAACACGTTTATGGTGTTACTACATGATTCCATATGTGTTGTTTCATAGTTCTGATGTCTTCACTATTATTGTACAATGTAGAAAAGAGTAAACAAAGAAAAACACATGAATGAGTAGGTGTGTCGAAACGTTTGACTGGAACTGTACGTGTTCGCGAGTCTCTCACAGAGGGCTCATATTAGTATTAACTGTTTGGATGCTACAGACAGAAGTTGGCAGATGGACTGTACTGACTTGAGACCAGTTCCTAGACGCTTGTGGGGGTCGTAGAGGAAAATGGCGAACACCAATAGTTTGTAGGCCAAACCGTTCAGACGCTAACATAAACTCACCCCATTCCGTACAAATGTACGCAACCGCGACATTCAAACGAGGCTGCAAAGAAAACTAATGGGACTGTAGCGACTGTGTTGACTTCAAAATCTGGGGTGTGAACTACGTTTCTATTCAAGCGTTGATCAACATGGTAATACCTAGTAATTTTTTTGCATCATCCCTGCAAGCGATCATGACTCTCAAAGACAATGTTTACTTCTGAAGATCACTTTAGCACCGCCCTAAAAACCTGATTCAAATTCGACACAAACCTTCAAATAGGTATGTAATGACACATTATATAAACACTTTATAGTGTTTTATTTACCTTTTAGAGGCGATAAGGTGATAAGTTGGACAGATCGAGTGAAAAAAGGCGGTTTCCCTAAACAAAATCTCTCCTTCTCACTATCACGCATTAGTTTCACTTCCCCACCTGCCATTTTTAAAAAGACCCGAAGGAGCTCATTGCCTTCTTGAATCAGGCAGCGTGGAGGTCTCGGCATGGATTTGTTTGGAAAGGGGAGAAATTGTGCTTTACAATGGTATTGACATTACAGTTGATCTGGAAGTATTGTTTTTTGGGCGCTAAAATAAGGTCAATTGTATGGACCAAGGCGATGTACAAAAGTGAGTTTACGTTGCTGATGATTTAAAGAGAAGACCAATTTCTCATGGTCTCATGGTCTGACAAACACAACTCTAGCTCTGCCACCTTTCCCTGAGGGACTATAGTCTCCTTGACAGAGGGAACAAAAGCCCAGCCTCTATCCTTTCCCAGAGGTCTGGCTGGCTGCGGATGGTCCGTTCTTTGGGTGTCAGTGAAACGAGCCTCGGTGGGGCTTGGAGGGAGAAAGCCTCTAATTGTTCTGGGTGACACACAGACGCTGGCAGCAGAGGTTCTGGGGATGGGGAGATGTGGGGGTCGGGATGGGTAGAGGGAGGAGGTATCACGGAGAGGCACAAAGCCACAGGGGAGGACAGTGTCTCCGCCTGCCTGCCCTACAACATGACATCAATGTCCTAGTGTTACAGTGTCACCCACAACAACAGTACACACACTCAACATGACTTTAGGGACAAAAAGAACAACAATGGCTATTCGCGACACTACAAAAGATACAAATCATCATTGCCACCACAATGATTCTAATAATTCCAGATAATAATAATACCATTATACACCACGCAGCATTACTCAGCTGAGCTGCTTGGAAAATAGTTTACCACAAATGCGGAATCTGGGCAGCAAATCAACTGAAAATAGGATATGATGATGAGTGCTGAGTCAGTAGGGAGAAGAGACTGACTGACTACAAGGAGCAGAACATCTCCCTCTGATGGCTGGCCTTTAACCAAGCCCCCCACATACTACTAACTACTAACGGTAATTTCTCCCATTCAGTTAAGGTCCCTCTCTCTGGTCTCGCTCCCTGTTTCTCTCTCTCTCTTCCTGGGGATACTGCCCCAGCGGGTTGAGGGTGGAAGCAGAGCCGGCAGGCTGGATGGTAACCAGAGTCCCAGGCCTGGGTTGGGGCCTAGATTGGCTGGGGGCTGGATGGTAACCAGAGTCCCAGGCCTGGGTTGAGGCCTAGATTGGCTGGGGGCTGGATGGTAACCAGAGTCCCAGGCCTGGGTTGAGGCCTAGATTGGCTGGGGGCTGGATGGTAACCAGAGTCCCAGGCCTGGGTTGAGGCCTAGATTGGCTGGGGGCTGGATGGTAACCAGAGTCCCAGGCCTGGGTTGAGGCCTAGATTGGCTGGGGGCTGGATGGTAACCAGAGTCCCAGGCCTGGGTTGAGGCCTAGATTGGCTGGGGGCTGGATGGTAACCAGAGTCCCAGGCCTGGGTTGAGGCCTAGATTGGCTGGGGGCTGGATGGTAACCAGAGTCCCAGGCCTGGGTTGAGGCCTAGATTGGCTGGGGGCTGGATGGTAACCAGAGTCCCAGGCCTGGGTTGAGGCCTAGATTGGCTGGGGGCTGGATGGTAACCAGAGTCCCAGGCCTGGGTTGAGGCCTAGATTGGCTGGGGGCTGGATGGTAAGCAGGCATGCAGGCAGGCAGGGGTGGAATACACATGATTGTACGCTTTAAAAGGCGAGAGACAAAAAGCCCATCTAATGGTCTGGTGAAAAGAGGGATGGAGGGTCGGATGGCAATGCAGAGGAGGAGAGGAGTGTGAGGGGAGAGGAGGAGGATTCAGTAACGAGAGAGGAGGGATGACAAATCACACACTCCGCAGTCCCATGGGATTCAGTAATAAGCCTGTGCAATTAGGCCTATTCCAGCGAAATACAACATCCACTGTAAAAACAATTCTAGTACTTTTGTCCCCAAGTATTTCTCTTAGATTGACATGATGGCTTTCTAAACCAGACAGGATCCACCTATAGATGATATATAGCTAGGTTCGAAGTAATGGATCTGCTGATTTACAGAAACATCCCAATGTTTAATGACTCAGAAGCTTTTCTTCTGCTTCTCTCCCATCACTCACCCACTGATCTACTGTTGCAACTGTGAGTGTGGTGCCAGGAAAATAACCTCTCACTCAATGTCGAAAAAACAAAGGTGCCAATCGTGGACTTCAAGAAACAGGAGAGGGAGCACACCCCTATCCACATTGACGGGACCACAGTGGAGCAGGTGGAAAGCTTCAAGTTCCTCTGTGTACATATCACTGACGATCTGAAATGGTCCACCCACACAGACAGTGTGGTGAAGAAGGCGCAACAGAGCCTCTTCAACCTCAGGAGGCTGAAGAAATTTGGCGTGGCACCGAAAACCCTCACAAACTTTTGCAGATGCACAATTAAAATAATCATGTTGGGCTGTATCACCGCCTGGTATGGCAACTGCACCGCCCGCAACCGCAGGGCTCTCCAGAGGGTGGTACGGTCTGCACAACGCATCACCGGGAGCAAACTACCTGCCCTCCAGGACACCTACAGCACCCGATGTCACAAGAAGGCCAAAAAGATCATCAAGGACAACAACCACCCGAGCCACTGCCTGTTCACCCCGCTATCATCCAGAAGACGAGGTCAGTACAGGTGCATCAAAGCTGGGACAGGGAGACTGAAAAACAGCTTCTATCTCAAGGTTCTATTTTTGCTTTACTCACCTCATATGTGTAGACTGTATTCTATTCTGCTGTATTTTAGTCAATGGCACTTCGACATTGCTCATCCTAATATTTATATATTCCTTAATTCCATTCTTTTACTTTTAGGTTTGTGTGTATCGCTACACCCGCAATAACATCTGCTAAACACATGTATGTGACCAATAACATTTGATTTGAACTGTAGTGTTGCTCTCCCACTCTCCCGAGGGAAGATGAGGGGAGGAGAAGAGAGGAAGAGAAGGAGTACTAGATAGAGGATGTGGACAGTGTAATACATTAGCTACTGTACCTCGCATCTTTCTCTCCTCTGATGAAAGCAAATTCATATTTGCATTATGTACGAGCCTAAAAAAGGAGAGCGGGGAGAAGAATCCACACAGTTCCATACAGTGGTACCCCAGCTCCCCTCCCTTTAGAGGGACACAAACATTCATTTGGTGCATTTGGTAGTCATCTTTCTTAGATTGAATGATTATTAATATTCATGGAGACGGGCAATCTGGAATGAAATAGCTTTCTGGGGAGGGGTGGGCTGGAGGCACCACCGCTGTGGCCATGATGAAGGCAAGGCACATACATGAATACTGTACAGGAAAAATGGATGTCGGGCTGCTTCTGACACGCTAACGGGTGAACTAGGACTGGACACAATGGGTGTCAGAGGCCAGGAGCCAGACTAGTTACAGTGTTCAAGTGTACAAGTCTTGTCAAGATGCACCCTCCCTGGCAGTCAGTGGCATCTGACCAGAACAGAACAGAATGACCAAAGAGAGGAGAGGAGAGGGGGGTTAACAATGGGCCACTCCCTTTGGACTGATACCGCGGCTTCAAAGCGGAGGAGCGAAAGAGACGGAGAGAAAAAAGGAGAGAGAGGGGGAGAAGCAAAGGATGGGGGCAGACTCAGAGGGCTGGGGGAAGGGCTTGAGAGGAACGTGTACTGTTAAAGGAACCATCTTCATTTTGCAAATGGGGAGACGAGAGAGAAAGTAAGAGTGGGAGGGAATGAGGTGGAGCGAGAGCGAGGGAGGGAGAAGGGAGATAGAGAGAGAGGGAATGAGGTGGAGCGAGAGCGAGGGAGGGAGAAGGGAGATAGAGAGAGAGGGAATGAGGTGGAGCGAGAGCGAGGGAGGGAGAAGGGAGATAGAGAGAGAGGGAATGAGGTGGAGCGAGAGAGGGAGAAGGGAGATAGAGAGAGAGGGAATGAGGTGGAGCGAGAGCGAGGGAGGGAGAAGGGAGATAGAGAGAGAGGGAATGAGGTGGAGCGAGAGCGAGGGAGGGAGAAGGGAGATAGAGAGAGAGGGAATGAGGTGGAGCGAGAGCGAGGGAGGGAGAAGGGAGATAGAGAGAGAGGGAATGAGGTGGAGCGAGAGCGAGGGAGGGAGAAGGGAGATAGAGAGAGAGGGAATGAGGTGGAGCGAGAGCGAGGGAGGGAGAAGGGAGATAGAGAGAGAGGGAATGAGGTGGAGCGAGAGCGAGGGAGGGAGAAGGGAGATAGAGAGAGAGGGAATGAGGTGGAGCGAGAGCGAGGGAGGGAGAAGGGAGATAGAGAGAGAGGGAATGAGGTGGAGCGAGAGCGAGGGAGGGAGATAGAGAGAGAGGGAATGAGGTGGAGCGAGAGCGAGGGAGGGAGAAGGGAGATAGAGAGAGAGGGAATGAGGTGGAGGGAGAGCGAGGGAGGGAGAAGGGAGATAGAGAGAGAAGGAATGAGGTGGAGCGAGAGCGAGGGAGGGAGAAGGGAGATAGAGAGAGAGGGAATGAGGTGGAGCGAGAGCGAGGGAGGGAGAAGGGAGATAGAGAGAGAAGGAATGAGGTGGAGCGAGAGCGAGGGAGGGAGAAGGGAGATAGAGAGAGAGGGAATGAGGTGGAGCGAGAGTGAGGGAGGGAGAAGGGAGATAGAGAGAGAGGGAATGAGGTGGAGCGAGAGTGAGGGAGGGAGAAGGGAGATAGAGAGAGAGGGTGGACAAAAAAGAAAAGACAAAATGCAAGCAGAAGGGGGAGGCGGGAAAAAGAGAGGGGGTTGGGGAAATAAGACAAGCAAATGCCTTTTCCGCCAGTAGATTCCCAATATTTCACAGCGAAAAGTGTTCACTCACATGCAGGAGATTCAATACCAGAGTACCATTATTTTCTTTCTCACATCATGAACCCAAGAGACCTATCTCTTATTCACATCTCTGTGTTAGAGAAGAGGAGTCCACAAACACACAGCGCAAAACTGCCCCGATGTTGGTATATTGTGTTATATTGTAAGCAGTGAATAGGACAATTGAATTATATGATGGATAAAATGATCACTGTAACTTATTTCAGATGAGCGATCACATTAATTTCTGAGATAAAATCTTTTCCCTCCCATGCCTCCCCTGTCTTCCCCCCCTCCCCTCCCCAGACTTGAACAGAATGGATTATTGAAGGAGAACCCTAGATGTAATGTGGAATGTTCAGTCAACAGCAGTCAGGATGAGAGGGAAAGGCTGGTCTGTAGGAATGCTTGAGTCCAGTGCCTTGGCCAAAAGTGGTAGAACAGTAAATATACTCCTTCAATAAGGCTACAGTATTTCTGCTACAAAGTATGTCACATTCTCCATGGCTGCACTGAAAGATCATACATTATCACATGCACACAAGCATTCACACACACACAAAAACATACACACACATACATGCAGACACACACACACACACACACACACCTGCAGAGTCCACCAGGCCAATTACAGCATGATTCAGCAGCATGGCTCTATTTAAAGAGCCCACATTCTTGCCCCCTCCTCACAATAAGGTGTGTGTGTGTGTGTATGTACAGTTGAAGTTGGAAGTGTACAGACACCTTAGCCAAATACATTTAAACTCAGTTTTCACAATTCCTGACATTTAGGTCATAGGTCAGTTAGGATCACCACTTTATTTTAAAATTGTGAAATGTCAGAATAATAGTAGAGAGAATTATTTATTTCAGCTTTTATTTCTTTCGTCACATTCCCAGTGGGTCAGAAGTTTACATACACTCAATTAGTATTTGGTAGCATTGCCTTTAAATTGTTAACTTAGGTCAAATGTTTAGGGTACCCTTCCACAAGCTTCCCACAATAAGCTGGGGGAATTTTGGCCCATTCCTCCTGACAGAGCTGGTGTAACTGAGTCAGGTTTGTAAGACCTCCTTGCTCGCACACACTTTTTCAGTTCTGCCCACACATGTTCTATGGGATTGAGGTCAGGGCTTTGTGATGGCCACTCCAATACCTTGCCTTTGTTGTCTTTAAGCCATTTTGGAAGTATGCTTGGGGTCATTGTCCATTTGGAAGACCCACTTGAGACCAAGCTTTATCTTCCTGAATGATGTCTTGAGATGTTGCTTCAATATATCCACATCATTTTCCATCTTCATGATGCCATCTATTTTGTGAAGTGCCAAGTCCCTCCTGCAGCAAAGCACTCCCACAACATGATGCTGCCACCCCCGTGCTTTACGGTTGGGATGGTGTTCTTCGGCTTGCAAGCCTCCCCCTTTTCCTCCAAACATAACGATGGTCATTGGAGGTGTGTTGGGTCATTGTCCTGTTAAAAAACAAATGATAGTCCCGCTAAGTGCAAACCAGATGGGATGACGTACCGCTGCAGAATGCTAAATAAATCACAGACAGTGTCACCAGCAAAGCACCATCACATCTCCTCCTCGCTTCATGGTGGGAACCACACATGCGGCGATCATCCATTCACCTACTCTGTGTCTCACAAAGACATGGAGGTTGGAACCAAAAATCTCAAATTTGGACTCATCAAACCAAAGGACAGATTTCCACCAGTCATAATGTCATTTGCTAGTGTTTCTTGGACCAAGCAAGTCTCTTATTATTGGTGCCCTTTAGTAGTGGTTTCTTTGCAGCAATTCGACCATGAAGGCCTGATTCACGCACTCCTCTAAACAGTTGATGTTGAGATGTGTCTGTTACTTGAACTCTGTGAAGCATTTATTTATTTATTTTATTTTTTATTTATCCGTTATTTTACCAGGTAAATTGACTGAGAACACGTTCTCATTTGCAGCAACGACCTGGGGAATATTTACAGGGAAAAGGAGGGGGATGAATGAGCCAATTGGAAACTGGGGATTATTAGGTGACCGTGATGGTTTGAGGGCCATCATTGGGAATTTAGCCAGGACACCGGGGTTATCACCCCTACTCTTACGATAAGTGCCATGGGATCTTTAATGACCTCAGAGAGTCAGGACACCCGTTTAACGTCCCATTCGAAACACAGTGCAGTGTCCCCAATCACTGCCCTGGGGCATTGGGATATATTTTATTTTTTTAAACACAAAAGTATGTGGACACCTGCTCGTCGAACATCTCATTCCAAAATCATGGGCATTAATATGGAGTTGGTCCCCCCTTTTCTGCTATAACAGCCTCCAGTCTTCTGGGAAGGCTTTCCACTAGATGTCGGAACATTGCTGCGTTGACTTGCTTCCATTCAGCCGATGCTTGGCATTGCACATGGTGATCTTAGGATTGTATGAGGCTGCTCGGCCATGGAAACCCATTTCATGACATTGCCTAGTTAAATAAAGGTTAAATGAAGCTCTCGACGAGAAGTTATTGTGCTGACTTTGTTTCAGAGGTAGTTTGGAACTCGGTAGTGAGTGTTGCAACCGAGGACAGACGGTTTTTACATGCTACACGCTTCAGCACTCGGTGGTCCGGTTCTTTGCACATTTGTGGTCTACCACTTTGTGACTGAGCCATTGTTGCATCAGAAAGACGGCACCCTACACAGTGCAGTGTCCCCAATCATATTTTTAATTTTTTTAGACCAGAGGAAAGAGTGCCTCCTACTGGCCCTCCAACACCACTTCCAGCAGCATCTGGTCTCCCATCCAGGACCAACCCTGCTTAGCTTCAGAAGCAAGCCAGCAGTGGTATGCTGGGTGGTGTGCTGCTGGGCTTCAATATGAGGTGCAGTTAACTCTAATGAACTTATCCTCTGCAGCAGAGTTAACTCTGGTTCTCCCTTTCCTGTGGCGGTCCTCATGAGAGCCAGATTCATCATAGCACTTAAATGGTTTTTGCAACTGCACTTGAAGAAAGATTGTTCCTCATTAGGATCTATTGAGGAGAATGCTGGGGCAGTTCAACATCTACATGGATACTGTAGATTGTTGTTTATCCTGCTGTGTATTTTTACACAGTCTATGAACCAAAAAGGTGTGTTCTCACTCTCACTGACACATAATGCAGAAAACACTGAGCGTTATTCCCCAGACACGTACACACTGCTTTAATTTATGTGCATAAAGTAAATATTTCCCCGCTCCGCTGCTTTCAAGGAACACACTGCTGAGTTCGACATGTCATCGCTTTTCTCTCCCACTGACACATATTGATACAGATTGGACGCAGAAAAACGATAGAAGATAGAGGTAAACTACATTACCAAGAGTATGTGGACACCTGCTCGTCGAACATCTCATTCCAAAATCATGGGCATTAATATGGAGTTGGTCCCCCCTTTTCTGCTATAACAGCCTCCAGTCTTATGGGAAGGCTTTCCACTAGATGTCGGAACATTGCTGCGTTGACTTGCTTCCATTCAGCCACAAGAGCATCCATCCGATGCTTGGCATTGCACATGGTGATCTTAGGATTGTATGAGGCTGCTCGGCCATGGAAACCCATTTCATGACATTATTTAACTAGGCATCCTTGACCACTTCCTGAAGTGGTCAGCCAGATCTGAACACAATCAGACCACAAAGCAACCCATCTTTTCAATGTGATCTTTGTATTCTGATAGCAGAAGTCACATGCAAGTGTCAAGTGTAGACTAGACCAGAGACCCCCATTCCATTCCTATACCACACTGCTTTTGGCTACGGTAAATTAAATTTGTTGCAGATTTTTGTTCCACATGAAAAAATCAGCAGGCAGGTGATCTCAATCTAGGTCACTGACATTTAGCGTGGCCACTCTCCTCTAAGGAATGTCATTAGGATTTTCATCATGTTTAATATGCAGCCTCTCGCACTCATTGCGCTTGGTAGGCCAGTGCACACTGTGCCTGCAGTGTGATTTAGCACTAATTCATTTTATTAAGCCCCTCTCTCTATTGCTGCGCTCACTCTCTGTGTTTGGGGGGGGGGGGGGGGGGGGGGGGGGGAACTGCTTAGACACACCCCTTCTGGACCTCTCTCTCTCTTTCTCTCTCTCTCTCAGAGTGCTGCTGCTCACTGTATCTCTGATTCTCCATCTCTCCCTGACTGACTGACTGACTGACTTCAGGGGAAAGTAGTCTGCTAGTATCCTCATTAACTTCAGAATCAGACACCACACTCTCTCACAGTCCTCAGTGAGAAGTGCCAGCTATTTCCAAAGAATATATGATTCAAGTCATTACAGCTTTCTATCATTAGGTTTGGTGAGACCGGTGAGACTAATGTATCAAATCAAATGTATTTATATAGCCCTTCTTACATCAGCTGATATCTCAAAGTGCTGTACAGAAACCCAGCCTAAAACCCCAAACAGCAAGCAATGCAGGTGTAGAAGCACGTTGGCTACGAAAAACTCCCTAGAAAGGCCGGAACCTAGGATGAAACCTAGAGAGGAACCAGGCTATGAGGGGTGGCCAATCCTCTTCTGGCTGTGCCGAGTGGAGATTATAACAGAACATGAACAAGATGTTCAAATGTTCATAAATGACCAGCATGGTCAAATAATAATAATCACAGTAGTTGTCGAGGGTGCAGCAAGTCAGCACCTCAGGAGTAAATGTCAGTTGGCTTTTCATGTATGTATGTATGTATGTATGTATGTATGTATGTATGTATG
Source organism: Oncorhynchus mykiss (assembly GCF_057628025.1). Lineage (NCBI taxonomy): Eukaryota > Metazoa > Chordata > Actinopteri > Salmoniformes > Salmonidae > Oncorhynchus > Oncorhynchus mykiss. Next base: position 56,529,046 of record NC_143037.1, read on the forward strand.
TATGTGCAATGTATGTGCACAGAACAATGTTTATCTTTGCACAAAACATACAAACAAATAAAAGGTCACAACGACTGTAGGCTAGCTAGTCAGACAATCAGTAGGCACTACGGTTTTTCACTGGGTTCACCAGGCATACTCCCAAAGTGGAACACACGCAACACGTCCAGAAACATCAACTCAAATGACTTAGGGGGCTAAGTCCTGAATTCAGCTCCAATTTAAAAAAGGCCCCCGGGGGCCAAACTCCACCAAAAGTCATATTCTCTCAGTCCACTGAGGTTTCCATAATTCAATTATCTTGCTACAGAATGCAGCAGCACAGTACATTAATCACATTCACACCAAGACGTCTGCCTCATTTCATCCACATCTACAGTCACTGTACGTGCCAAATGGCACCCTATTCCATACATAGTGCACTACTTTTGACCATGGCCCATAAGTAATAAGAGTGCCATTTGGGACACATCCACTCGCTCTGCTCATCCTCTATGATCCCCATCGACTGTGTTATAAAAGATAAGACATTAAAGATTGAAGATAAGACATTCTTCACCCTTCTGAGGTGTGCAAGTGCACACAACCTGTAAAAGATGTCACAATGGCGGAAACTCCCTCTTCAGCCAATACCTGGAGAAAGTGTCTCTGGGAACCCCTGGTCTAATCTTTGAAGGCCTGATTTTTTTTTTTATGTGAAAGAAATGACATAATCAGTGGCCAATGTTTCCTTTTTTAATGTGGGCTATGACAGTCTATTACAAATCAGTCTGACAGTACTTTTAACAGTATTTCAATCTGAAGGAAGTATGGCTTGAAATGACATAAATGTATTGGGATGTTCAGAAGATCATCAGTCAATCCTTTTGATCTTCTGTGTCCCCCAGCCTGACTTAGTACCTAGTCTTGTCCACTCTGTTCTAATGAGTAATATGCAGGTTGTGGGTACATATACACTGAGTACAACCCTTTAAGAACTCTTTCCATGACATAGGGCTGTTTTTCATGGTTCGGGCTAGTCCCCTTAGTTACCGTGAAGGGAAATCTTAACGCTACATCATACAATGACATTCTAGATGATCCTGTGCTTCCAACTTTGTGGCAACAGTTTGTTTCAGCATGACAATACCCTCTGCACAAAGTAAGGTCCATACAGAATTGGTTTGTGGAGATCAGTATGCAAAAACTTGACTGGCCTGCACAGAGCCCTGACCTAAACCCCATCGAACACCTTTGGGATGAATTGGAACCCCGGCTGCAAGCCAGGCCTAATCGCTCAACATCAGTGCCCGTCCTTACTAACGCTCTTGTGGCTGAATGGAAGCAAATCCCCACAGCAATGTTCAAACAACTAGTGGAAAGAAGTCCCAGAAGAGTGGAGGCTGTTGTAGCAGCAAAGGGGGGACCAACTCCATATTAATGAGATGTCCACATACTTTTGGTCATGTAGTGTATGTACACATTTAAAATACAAAAACACAGTCAGGGGAAGCACGAAGAAAGCTATGATCCCTTATTGATATCACTTGTTAAATCCACTTCAATCAGTGTAGATTAAGGGGAAGAAACAGGCTAAAGAAGGATTTTTAAGCCTTGAGACAATTGAGACATGGATTGTGTATGTGTGCCATTCAGAGGGTGAATGGGCAAGACAAAATATTTAAGTGCCTTTGAAAGGGGTATGGTAGTAGGTGCCGGGCGCACTAGTTTGTGTCAAGAACTGCAACGCTGCTGGGTTTTTCACGCTCAACAGTTTCCCGTGTGTATCAAGAATGGTCCACCACCCAAAGGACATCCAGCCAACTTGACACAACTGTGGGAAGCATTGGAACCAACATGGGCCAGCATCCCAGTGGAATGCTTTGGACACGTTGTAGAGTCCATGCCCCAACGAATTTAGTCTGTTTTGAGGGCAAAAGGGTGGGGAACTCAATATTATTAAGGAGTTCCTAATGTTTGGTATACTTAGTATATTGTGTTCCTGAGTGTCTTACCTTTCAGTGAACGGTTCAAGAGATAGAGGCACATAATATGTAGGAAGAAAACAAACTGACATAACCCCGGTTCTATGAATCAAGCACGGTTTTGGAGAAGCCCAGGAGCCAAGCTTTCTTTGGAGTGGTGGACTTGGGATTTTGGTCAACGGTAGTTGTGATTTGGTAGCTGCAGGCTGTCAGCAATCGTGTGTCTGTGTATGGTTCGTCAGATGTATCCGCACGTGTTGATGGACACCTCCAGCAGGATTTTATTCTGACATCTGCTATGGGCTACGGCATTGCGAAGACATTCCCTACAGCTACACTGGATTTATGGCAGATTTTAGGAGCGGAATATGGAAACCGGTGTTTGTCGGGCTGCGCGTTGCGGTAATTCAGCCATTCTGTGGCTCTGGGGGAGTTTTCTATAGGGCCTACCAAATACGGGCTAAACTGAAATGCTTCGGCCATGAATCCGATCGCGGATCATTTCGGTAAAGCCCCAAAGCCATGTTTTCTTGGGAGGGGTGGATTGTAGATTTGTATTTTTTAAATGTTAGTATCAACGTGGTCACAGTTGGTTCTTGTTAAAGAGGCAGCAGATAACATCAGCTTGCTATAGCTAGCTATCCTCTTAATCCATTCTGAATGAATTTGTGGCTATTTCTATCTAGCTGGCAAAATAAGTGAGCTAGATTTTGTTTGTGTACTGCCATATGTCGATAACATAGCTAAGTTTGTCACTGGTATGGGCTAGTAAATATCATAAATCTAGCCAGTTAAACAGTGATAGCCGCAAGCTAAAACTGGGAAGAGAGGGAGGAGAGAATTCACATTCTGTTTCATCTGCTGCTGGCATGCGGCTGTGAGGAAATTTCTACTATATTCACAACATATTGACACTATTACAATCTAATTTCATCAATTACATGGAAACCATTAGTTTCCTCAAATATGTTTTTCCACATGTAATTGATGAAATTTGATTGAAATTTTCACGCCCTGTGACATTAGAGAGCTGTTTTATTTCTCTATTTGGTTAGGTCAGGGTGTGATGTGGGGTGGGCATTCTATGTTTTGTTTTCTATGTTTCTTTATTTCTATGTTTTAGCCGGGTATGGTTCTCAATCAGGGACAGCTGTCTATCGTTGTCTCTGATTGGGAATCATATTTAGGTAGCCCTTTTTCCCCTCCTTTCAGTGTGGGTAGTTGACTTTGTTAGAGGTATTATAGCCGAAGTTAAGCTTCACGGTCATTTTCTATAAATAAAGGGAATATGTACGCTCACCACGTTGCAGTTTGATCTAGCAATCTTCCGGTAACCGGCCCAACGCTCTAACCAATAGGCTACCTGCAGTCATAGAAATTACCATCTTGGGTTTGGGACTTTCCAGCAGTGTTCGTGGTTTTTATATGCGGGGAGTATAAAATTATACAATTGTAAACTAACAAATTATTTTTCATGTTATAGAAGCCATTAATATACAGCACCAACTACATACTGATACGGTCCATTATCTGCTACCTGGACTTTAAACCTAGTCACCAGGGGCCGTTGTATCAGTCAGTTGTAGGCATATTGTAAAATGGCAATTCTAGGCCAATAATGGAGCAGGCTGACAGACAGATTCCCAGGAGAAGGGGAAAACAAGACTTCCCATGCTATCGAGGCAACATATTGGCATTGTTGACTTTCTATTTATTTCATTCAAGAGGCAATAGCCTGGTGTCTTGGCTAATGTTTTTGACTGGATAGCCAGTTGGGGATTTTTTTGATTTAGTAAGGGCCCTAAATTCTTCCTCAATAATAACCAAACGGTAAGACAGAACTATAATGGTTTATTTATGGAGTGACTGGCATACATACACTATCCTTTGTTTGGTTATGGCGTTCTCACAGTATCTTTTTAGTCTTGCCTCTGGCTCACTTTCTTACCATTTAGGCCTGTCTCACACTGTATCCTTTTAGTCGTTCCTTACTCTCTCCTCCTCCCTTGCTCAGTGAATCCCGTCAGTCCTCCCTCCCTTTCCCTCACTGTATTCCTCTGTCTCCTCCTTCCTCCCTCTGTCAGTGTATCCTTTCACAGTCCTCCCCCTTTCCATGTCTCTCCCACTGAGCTGTGCTGGGCTGTCTGAGGCCCAGCCTGCAGCATTGTGTTGTCTCTGGCCTTGAGAGGTGTAAGACAATGTTGAGGAAGAGAGGAGCGAGAGAGAGAGAGAGACCCTCGCTCCTGCTCTCCCTCCTACACAGCAGCCACACAAAGGGCCAGACTGTAGAGCCCCACCCGGCCCCGCTCCCACACACGGTCTCCAAGCCCAGCATACACAATTCCAGTCACATACACACATGCCCACGCACACACACACACACACACACACACACACAGCCTCTACCTCAGTTGTCCAACCTGACCTCACAGCCATAGGAAAACAAGGGGATAAACATTTCCCTCTGGTGGCTCGGGAAGCAGTGGAGAGATCCTACACAAAGGAGGGCAGAATGGACAGCCAGGAAACAGCATTGGGAGTGTGTGTGTGTGCTCTGATAGTTAAGTAGAGAGAGAGCATAGAAGGTCTGACTGGGTGTGTATGTTAATGTGTGCCGCTCAGTGATCACATGTATCCTGGTGATGATTGGAGATTCAGATACAAGACAGCTACAGTACCAGTCAAAAGTTTGGACACACCTACTCATTCACGGGTTTTTCTTTATTTTTACTATTTTCTACATTGTAGAATAATAGTGAAGACATCAAAACTATGAAATAACACAAATGGAATCATGTAATAACCAATAAAGTGTTTAATAAATCAAAATATATTTTATATTTGAGATTCTTCAAAGTATCCACCCTTTGCCTTGATGACAGCTTTGCACACTCTTGGCATTCTCTCAACCAGCCTCATGAGGTAGTCACCTGGAAAGCATTTCAATTAACAGGTGTGCCTTGTTAATATTTAATTTGTGGAATTTCTTTCCTTCTTGTGTTGTGACAGCTGACAGCTGAAATAAGCAAAGAGAAACAACAGTCCATCATTACTTTAAGACATGAAGGTCAGTCAATCCGGAAAATGTCAAGAACTTCGAAAGTTTCTTCAAGTGCAGTCGCAAAAACCATCAAGCGCTATGATAAAACTGGCTCTCATGAGGACTGCCACAGGAATGGAAGACCCAGAGTTACCTCTGCTGCAGAGGATAAGTTAATTAGAATCACTAGCCTCAGAAATTGCAGCCCAAAAAATAAATGCTTCAGAGTTCAAGTAACAAACACATCTCAACATCTCCTCCTGTTCAGAGGAGACTGCGTGAATCAGGGCTTCAGGGTCGAAATGCCGGCAAGAAACCACTACTAAAGGACACCAATAATAAGAAGCGACTTGCTTGGGCCAAGAAACATGAGCAATGGACATTAGACCGGTAGAAATCTGTCCTTTGGTCTGATGAGTCCAAATTTGTGATTTTTGGTTCCAACTGCCTTGTCTTTGTGAGACGCAGAGTAGGTGAACGGATGATCTCCGCATGCGTGGTTCCCACTGTGAAGTATGGAGGAGGAGGTGTGATGGTGCTTTGCTGGTGACACTGTCGTGATTTATTTAGAACTCAAGGCACATTTAACAAACATGGCTACCACAACGATATACCATCCCATCTAGTTTACATTTTGTGGGATTATCATTTGTTTTTAAACAGGACAATGACCAAACACACCTCCAGGGTGTGTGAGGGCTATCGGACCAAGAAGGAGAGTGATGGAGTGCTGCATCAGATGACCTGGCCTCCACGATCACCTGACCTCAACCAAATTGAGATGGTTTGGGATGAGTTGTAACGCAGAGTGAAGGAAAAGCAGCCAACAAGTGCTCAGCATATGTGGGAAATCCTTCAAGACTGTTGGAAAAGCATTCCAGGTTAAGCTAGTTGAGAGAATGCCAAGTGAGCAAAGCTGTCACCAAGCCAAAGGGTGGCTACTTTGAAGAATCTCAAATATAAATATATTTACATTTGTTTAACACTTTTTTGATTACTACATGATTCCATATGTTTTATTTCATAGTTTTGAAGTCTTCACTATTACTCTACAATGTAGAAAATAGTAAAAATAAAGAAAAACCCTGAACTGAGTAGGTGTGTCCAAACTTTTGACTGGTACTGTATGTAAAGGAGTGAAACATTCACAAAATGAGGTGTCCAATGACATGTTCATACAGTAAGACAGGCCAGCAGGTACTGAGGAGCAGGCTTTATTGTCCACCCAACCAGCAATAGATAGTGGGGGTGATGAGAGGAGGAGGTGAGCAGAGGAGGCTACCATGACAGGCAGCCCTCATGCAGCACTAAATACGTGAGAGAAAGAGAGAGTGAGAGAGAGAGACCCAACCCCGTGATTAACATTAGAGGAAGGCACAGAAGAGAAGAGAACACATCTCTGGTGTTAACAGCGTTCCTACAGACAGCACCTCGTTAACAGGAGCCATGTTCTGAGACGACACTCATGGATCCGTAAAACTATACAAGCGCCCGCATCTTTTCAGAGTTTTTCTCTTACTAATAATATTGACAATGGCACTAGGCTATAATCCACACAGTAGCCAACGCATAGAGCTCACTGTAGGCCTACTAGATCATGCAATTGGTCCATTGAAGGCCTGCCTCATAGAAAAGGGGACTGAAAGGGAATGGAGAGAGACAAACGAGGGGAGGCTGCCCCTGTTGTGTTGAGCCTGTGATGGGGATGTGTCTGAGCTTTGTCACTTGTAATCTGGGAGGCTGGGGCAGGCAGAGGCAGGGTAGGTGGCTGGGCTGACTGGCTACTGGATGGGGGAGGGGAGGTGGTGCTGATGGGGTGGGGGGGCTGCTGGTTATCGATACTGGCGCAGGAGGAGGAGGAGTCAGGGGTGGCCCATTATTTGGCAGTGAAGCACTGCACAAAGACTCTTCACTTCTCAGCTTCTCTGGGCTAATAGCCGATGGGGGTTTTCTATCCTTATGAATAACAATAGGAAGGGGACTGAGGTAGGTATCACTAACACAGCCACACACTGCTGGAAACAAAGGAAAGTATGATTAGGCTATGCTCTGGGTCTAAACCTATATAAACACAACAACAAACAACCTATTTTGTTCCAACCAAGCCTTTCCTACCTTCCTTAAAATCACTGATGTAGGCTATTAAGTAAAAGCATATCGGTGAGTGTAATTATCCCATGTCCGAGGGTTCACCCTTGAAAGAGGTGTTTAGTATTCACTGTGTGAGCCAGCATGTTATTCAGTGGTGGCCACAGGGCGCTGTGTCGAGCCCATTATTTTGGTCCTCAACGGTCCATTAACAGCAGCCCACTCGAATAGCACCTTTACAGCCTTACAGCCAGCACCTTCCTCCCTGAACTACAGATTATTAACACTTTATGGCCTGCTGTAAAACTGCATGACCGCAATCAAGACGTAGATCTGGTCTGTGCTTTAGCCAGCTAAAGTTTTAATGTTACACAGACCAACACAACAATAAAGTAGATGCAAGCAAACTCAATTTAAAAGAACAGTTGGCTGTGTCATTCTTGTTTTTGTGGTTGTGTGTGTTGTTTCATGAGGGGGGATAGGAACATACAGCACCAGAGGAGAGGAGAACTGTCTGTCTGTCTGTGTGTGTGACCTTCTGACCTTTGTTCTCATTGTGTTTAATGCTCTCTTGTACAAGATGGAGGCAGTACCAGCCACTGAGCTTCGTTCTGGGAGTTAAGTGCTGGCACTCTGTGGCTGCGTGCTCACCCCCTCCCAATCACACAGCCAAGATTACAGCATGCTGCTGGCGTCTCCTATCTTCCTTTTACACCAGGCGAAGGACTTTTCATAAAACACACACACATAAAACCCCCACAGCCACCCAGTCCCAACCTGTTCTCTACCCCCACAAACCCCCACCAACCCTCCTCCTCTGTGTTACACTGTCGAGTTCAAGGCCAACCACCAGCATTGTCTTGTTTTTCTGAAGCTTGTTTTCAGTACAAATACTACTCCAAAAGATGTTTAACAATAAGCAGAGGAGCATCTCTGTAGACACTCAGTCTAACAATAGATACACAACCATTAGGCCTTCAAAATGCTTGATGTTGAAAGCAGAGACATAAGGGATTAACACTTGGTCCTGTACTTGTGTCATGCCAGCCAGACACTCATTGAGTCAAAACCATTATTCACATGTTTCCAATGTATACAGTGGGGCAAAAAAGTAATTAGTCAGCCACCAATTGTACAAGTTCTCCCACTTAAAAATATGAGGGAGGCCTGTAATTTTCATCATATGACAGACAAAATGAGAAAAAATCCAGAAAATCACATTGTAGGATTTTTTATGAATTTATTTGCAAATTATGGTGGAGAATAAGTATTTGGTCAATAACAAAAGTTTATCTCAATACTTTTTTAGATACCCTTTGTTGGCAATGACAGAGGTCAAACGTTTTGTGTAAGTCTTCACAAGGTTTTCACACACTGTTGCTGGTATTTTGGCCCATTCCTCCATGCAGATCTCCTCTATAGCAGTGATGTTTGGGGCTGTTGCTGGGCAACACGGACTTTCAACTCCCTCCAAAGATTTTCTATGGGGTTGAGATCTGGAGACTGGCTAGGCCATTCCAGGACCTTGAAATGCTTCTTACGAAGCCATTACTTCGTTGCCCGGGTGGTGTGTTTGGGATCATTGTCATGCTGAAAGACCCAGCCACGTTTCAACTTCAATGCCCTTGCTGATGGTAGGCTTAGTTACTTTGGTCCCAGCTCTCTGCAGGTCATTCACTAGGTCCCCCCGTTTGGTTCTGGGATTTTTGCTCACCGTTCTTGTGATCATTTTGACCCCACGGGGTGAGATCTTGCGTGGAGCCCCAGATCGAGGGAGATTATCAGTGGTCTTGTATGTCTTCCATTTCCTAATAATTGCTCCCACAGTTGATTTCTTCAAACCAAGCTGCTTACCTATTGCAGATTCAGTCTTCCCAGCCTGGTGCAGGTCTACAATTTTGTTTCTGGTGTCCTTTGACAGCTCTTTGGTCTTGGCCATAGTGGAGTTTGGAGTGTGACTGTTTGAGGTTGTGGACAGGTGTCTTTTATACTGATAACAAGTTCAAACAGGTGCCATTAATACAGGTAATGAGTGGAGGACAGATGAGCCTCTTAAAGAAGGAGTTACAGGTCTGTGAGAGCCAGAAATATTGCTTGTTTGTAGGTGACCAAATACTTATTTTCCACCATAATTTGCAAATAAATTCATTAAAAATCCTACAATGTGATTTTCTGGATTTTTTTTCTCATTTTGTCTGTCATAGTTGAAGTGTACCTATGATGAAAATTACAGGCCTCTCTCATCTTTTTAAGTGGGAGAACTTGCACAATTGGTGGCTGACTAAATACTTTTTTGCCCCACTGTCCGTGCAATTTCTCCACATTGTCCATAAACATTGCTCTCTAAGTTTGCCATCATCTTGGGCAAGATATCTTTAAGTAGTTTAATTGACAATAGATAAGGAAACACATAGCATCACAGACATATAATACTGATATTACACTGCACACTAACTTTATTTAGACCTATGTCTATGACTGAGCTCTAAGCAAGAGAAAAACTATTAACACATAGCCTATAGAGTGTCTGACAGGATCAGGAAAGGACTGAGTTTGTTGTTTCTCAATATGCATATTACTATGCTCTGAGCACGCAAATTGGAGCAGGAAACGGTCAGAGTATGAGTCCAAATCAAAGTATGACTTACTGACCTACACACAATACCCCATAATGCCAAAGTGGAATTATGTTTATCAACATTATTATATATTTTTTTACATTTTACCCCCTTTTTTTCTCCCCAATTTCGTGGTATCCAATTGTTAGTAGTTACTATCTTGTCTCATCGCTACAACTCCCGTACGGGCTCGGGAGAGACGAAGGTCGAAAGTCATGCGTCCTCCGAAACACAACCCAACCAAGCCGCACTGCTTCTTAACACAGCGCGCATCCAACCCGGAAGCTGGCCGCACCAATGTGTCGGGGGAAATACCGTGCACCTGGCCACCAGCCACAGGTGTCGCTGGTGCACGATGAGGCCTAGGATATCCCTACCGGCCAAACCCTCCCTAACCCGGACGACGCTAGGCCAATTGTGCGTCGCCCCACGGAACTCCGGGTCGCGGCAGGCTGCGACCAGAGCCTGGGTGCGAACCCAGAGTCTCTGGTGGCACAGCTAGCGCTGCAGTGCAGTGCTCTAGACCACTGCGCCACCCGGGAGGCCCATGTTTATCAACAAATTAATAAAAAATTAAAAGCTGAAATGTTTTGAGTCAAAATGGATTCAACCTCTTTGTTATGGCAAGCCTAAATAGGTTCAGGAGTAAACATGTTCTTAACAAGTTACATAATAAGTTGCATGGACTCACTCTGTGTGCAATAAGTGTTTAAAATACTGACCTCATCTCTTTACCCCACATATAAAATTAGCTGCAAGGTCCCTCAGTCGAGCAGTGAATTTCAAACACAGATTCAACCGAAAACCAGGGAGGTTTTCCAATGCCTCGCAAAGAAGGGTTCCTATTGATAGATGGGTATACATTTTTAAAAAGCAGACATTTAATAAATATCCCTTTGAGCATGGTGAAGTTATTAATTACACTTTGGATGCTGTATCAATACACCCAGTCACTACAAAAACACAAACGTCTTTCCTAACTCAGTTGCTGGAGAGGAAGGAAACCGCTCAGGGATTTCACCATTAGTCCAATGGTGACTTTAAAACAGTTAAAGTGTAAGTGCTGTGATAGGAGAAAACTGAGGATGGATCAACAACATTGTAGTTACTCCACAATAACCCAAATGACAGAGTGAAAAGAAGGAAGCATCCTGTTTGCAACAAGGCACTAAAGTAATACTGCAAAACATGTGGCAAAGCAATTAACTTTTGTCCTGAATACAAAGTGTTATGTTTGGGGCAAATCCAATCCAATACATTACGGAGTAATACTCTCCATATTTTCAAGCATAGTAGTGGTTGCATCATGTTATGGGTATACTTGTAATCGTTGAGGATAGGAGTTTTTCAAGATGAAAAAGAAATGGAACTAAGCACAGACAAAAATCCTAGAGGACAGCCTGGTTCACTCTGCTTTTCACCAGACACTGGGAGATGAATTCACGTTTCAGCAGGACATTAACCTAAAACATAGGGCCAAATATACACTGGAGCTGCTTACCAAGAAGACAGTGAATGTTCGTGAGTGTCCGAGTTACAGTTTTGACTTAAAATCTACTTGAAAATCTATGGCAAGGCCTGAAAATGGTTGTCTAGCAATGATTACCAACCAACTGAACAAAGCTTGAAGAATTTTGAAAAGAATAATGGACAAATGTTACACAATCCATTTGTGTAAACAGAAATACTCAAAGCAGTAATGGCTGCCAAAAGTGGTTCTACAAAGTATTGACTTATGTAAATTAAATATTTCTGTATTCCATTTTAAACACATTGTCATTTTAGGATATTGTGTGTAGTTGCTGTAACACAACAAAATGTTGAATAAGTCAAGGGGTATGAATACTTTCTCAAGGCACTGTAGCTAGCTGCTAACTATGAAGTTACAAGCTTGTGTTTGCTTTATGTAGTTCTCATGATGTCTGTATTGGTGAAAGGAAATGCAGTAGCACTGGAGGGGGTAGTGCTTCTCAAACACATTCTGTACAACCTCATCCTCACAATAACATACTCAAGAGAACGTCCTCGGAGAACGGTAGTATTGGGAAACACCCTCAGTGTCTCGGGTTAGCCTAGCGCAGTACATTGTGCACAGAGTCACATCCATCCATCATCTGGGAGTGCCTGTCCCTGGAGCAGGCAGACTAAAGCTCACACACTCCCCAGCCCCATGCAGCCCCAGCACAGACTCCCCCTCCATCCTCCCGCCATCAGCCAGCCCAACACAGCAAGGCAATATCCTCAAGGCTGGAAAGGACATAAAAGAGTGGGGTTGAGGGTTAGGAGAATGAGGAAATGGAGTTGACCCATGAATGTAAAAATAAAATCATAAATCACTGTCAGGGTCAGAAAACTGTGTACAGTGTAAATTATAACCTCAGGGTTGGTCAAAATGGGAGCTGGTAGCTAACACTTTCACTCCCTCTTCTGACAGTAATCAATTTTAGGCACAAATAGCCAAGTGGAAGTGGCCATGTTGGGAGTATCTTGGGAAAACCAAAGGATTTGGAAATTTTACCTATTCAGCCTATAATTGTGCCTGATATTAATGATACTGTATTTCTGATGACGAAAGACATTAGCCTGGTTAGTAAGCACTATGTTGACTAAGTCATCATGTGGCAGTCCCAGTGCCACCTCAGGCCCAGCCCTGTCTTCCTTGCCTCCCTCCATGGCCAGCCCATTGAGTTCAGCACAGCACTGCGCCACACTGCACAACTCTCTCTCCCGGAGTCCCTCCCCTCCTCCAGTATCAGGCTGTGGCTGTGAGTGACTGGAGTGTAGGATACTGTGGGCCAGGGCTAGAGCCGGAGTTGAAGAGAGCTTTATCTGATCTCATTACCCTCCAACAAAAGCCCAAAGCCCACGGAGAAGGCAGCAGGCAGGGGATCAGGCAGCAGCACTGCAGGGGAGGGGGTGGTGGCGGGGGTCCCAGAAGGTTGGGTAAGGGAAACATGCAGACTAAAGCTCCTTTACAGGAGACAAACAGGAAAAGCATGGCGAGAGAGAAAGGAAGAGAGGAGAAAGCACTAGGGTCTACATCCAGAGAGCATTGTCCTGCTCTGTGTGTTATCAGGGAAAGCTAAAAGAAATGACATAGATGAAAGGATTTCTAACACTAATATTTGAATTGATGAGATGTATTTGATTATTCAGGGATCAAGGGAAAGTGCAGTATGCAAAGTGTAAATATATGTACGAGACCAAGCTAACCTTCAGGCCTATGGAGGGCTTATCAGTGTTGTGGCCCAGAGTTCCTCCCAACTTCACCTTGCACACAGCCTTTGACCTAGCTGTGTGTACGTACGAGAGGGTGTTACGCTAGATGATGATCTGAAGCCGGGGCTGTGAGGCAGGTGGTGGGATGGTTTTAACCCTTCTGTCCACGTCCATAGGAGGTGTAGTAGGCCTAACCTGGCAGCTGGGTTCCTGAGTGATCTCATTTTATCCCTCTCTTGGAAACATCTGTCTCATCTTGTCAGCTCTGGATCTACTCTGCCGTCGTTCCCATTCCCCACTGTGGAAGGATAGGATGTACACCATCATTGGTGTTAAGACCGACAAACACAATAGAATATCTCCATTAGTGCAGGTAGGTAGACCCGGTCACTCACTGCACTTTATTGTACAATACTGTTGTAATACACTGTACTGTACTACACTGTACAGCACTGCACTGATTGTTACTTGCGGAATAAGAACATACAGGTGGTGCACTGTAAATAATATTTAATATTCAATAATTATAATTTAATTAGATGTTATTACACAATAGGCCACTTCTTTACAACTGCACTGCACTGTATTGTGTGTACTGCAGGTAGCAGCTTAACGTCTAGCCATGACATCTTTGACTCTAGTCACACATAGCAAGCTTAGTTGTGTGAAACGGACAGCTATTTCACACAAACCCAATGACGGCTATGAAAGGGTGCTGAACTGCTCTGAACCCTTCTTTTGTTGTTGCCGACGTTGGCCTGCTGAGGCTGAAGGAGCTGTCGCAATACCTCTGGTCACTGGATGCTGCTGAGGAACCACCTTGTAGAAAAACAAACACACTTCGTCGCTCCATACTTATCTGATTTCAGAATTTGGGGATTTATGGGGCAACCTTTACGCCAGTTCTCTGAAATGCACCCTTCTACCCTCCCATAAAACAATAAGAGACATGGGTGGGGAGTGATCCCAAGGTCTTAAAAAACGCACACACTCTCAGGCAGCACACACACCTTGTACTCAGCCAGGGAATGAGACTGGTTTTCTGGGAAGAGCTTAGTAGTTAGCAAGCAGGGGGAGGAAAGCAGATGGAGGACTCCAACCTCTCTATCCCCATGGCCTCCTGTGCAGCCAGCCGGAGGGAGTCACAACATTCTGAGGCAGCGTTCAGCTAGTCACTACTACCTCATTAAGACCAGGTTGAGACGCTGGTCCTGCTTAAAGTCAGCTACCTAATTGCAGTTTCCCAGAGAAAAACACTGATTATAAATATGCCAACAGGCAGGCTCTCAATCACAGCTGGTATTCATTCCTATAAACAAAACAAATTGTTACCTGTCTCTCTCCCTGCGAGTGAGCTTTAGCTTGTAATAATTAATTTACTTGCCTTATTACTTTTGTGTGTGTGTGTTGGGAGGGGGGGGGGTGGCCCTAGCTCAGCAGAAAGCCTTCTTCCTCTGCACAAACACAACTAGTGGTAGTCATGCTCCCACAACACTCGCATGATCACACACATTTATGGTTGTTGGCATCTCTCAGGAGCCTGTGAATTTGGGGGAAGGTGGAGGTGTAATCAAACTGGACAAAATAACAGCATACTCCTCCTATCCTGGTCATCTCCTATAATTCATCTGAAGAGGATTTTTTATCTTCTCTCTGCAGCCTCCCTCTCGTGGCTGCGTGGAATCCGAGCCACAAATCCACGAGATGAACTTGGCAAACACACACACACAATCAAATAGAACACACTGGGAAATGTCATATGTTAATGACGCTGAATATTTAATAGTATTTCCTTTAGGTTATCACATTATTACCGGCACCATTTTTAGCCCCTCCCCTTACTTGCAGCAGTAGAAATACCGGTTTCATCCCATTTGGCACCCTACTCCCTGGACTCTTGTCCAAGGTAGTGCACTATATAGGGAATATGGGGCCATTTGGGATGTATCCACTGTTCTTCTCAACCTAATAGAGGCAGGTTTATTCTGAAGGCCTCCTAGCCTGCGTCTGTCTTTAGCCCAGTACTACGGTCAGGGACAGACAGTTATTGAAGTATCATCTATTTTCCCCAATAATACATACAGTGTTCTTCTGTTAGCTTCTTTCAATACTGATGTGAAGAAGTCTGTGGGGCTTATAACAAGTATTAGCTAGGTCTGATTAGGTCTGGTCCCATTAGAGTGTTTTGAAGCAGCAGTGGTACCACTACCTAAACTGTTTAAAAACAGTATATTCCAGCCGTCCATACAATATTTTGCCACGTTCCTTCCCAGCTCATTACGCTGACTATTAGATAATGCAGCATTGTCATTGTCATCTATTTATTTTCTTTAACAGTTGACCTGGATCGTGTAGCTCGAGGTGAGGCAGGTCAAAGTCATCCTGTCATTTTCAACTGGCCTACTTTCAGTGACTTCAAACACCTTAGGCCATGTGTGCCACTGGGCTAGAGGCTGCAGCAGTGAGGTGGTTGTATTCTGGTCTGCTCTCTCTGCCTCCAGGGAGGGAAGCAGGGACCTAGACACTGTGCGGTCATCTCTACACATTTCTGGCTGCACTGTGAGCTCTGACCATGAGGGTTTTTATAAAAAATGGAGGATGAGTTTTTATAAATAACATAACAGTGCGCGTCACATGCACTGAACGTGCACTAGCAGGACGTGTACACTGTTTAGGGAAATGTAGGGAAATTACTCAGCCTGTCAGATGGTTTCTAAATCCTACAGACAGTTTTCCCTTGCTGTGTGTGTGTGTGTGTGTGTGTGTGTGTGTGTGTGTGTGTGTGTGTGTGTGTGTGTGTGTGTGTGTGTGTTCAAAGCTAGTCATAGTTCTACACGCATGGACCATGTGGTCCGAGTCCCCAGTCATCATATAGCATAGTGTTTCCCACCACCTTCCCTATATGGTACAGTCCTCCACTTTACTGTGGGAAATCACAGTAGTTAGCTGAACGAGTAGAGCAGTGCTCCATCATTCATGTAAGAATCCAAAGCAGGAAACACACACAGAAACAAACCGACAACTTCCTAAATCACTTGTAATGGGTGTACTTCGTTACTAAGAATGTCAACCCAAGTACAGAGTAATCCGCCTGGATGACATGTCTGATTGGCTCAGTCTTGTGGGCCCTTTCTCTCTGGTGAGGGGGAAGTGCCTAGCGCCTACTACAGAGTCGTACATCTTGTTGTCACAGACACTTGCCCAATGACCATTCCAGTCACAGCTCCAGTGAGAGCTCCTCGAGGGGCCACTCCACAGCTCAGCCAGCTACCTGAGGAGCCTCTCAGGCTGGGGAGGTCAGTGCATCAGGAGCCCCTCGTGGTTCCCTCTGGAGCCCCAGTGCAATCATAGCCACTCTTAAGCCCTGGGCCTGAGAATCTCTTGTGGGGCGCTCCTGGGATATGTCACAACCCTGAGTCAAAGTGTGACCCCCCCCACCTCAGAGAACAGATAAATGGGATGGATGGGAGAGGAGCCAGTCTGTTCAAAATAGACAGCGAGGAGGAAGGTTTACTCCCTCTGGCAAATCATTCCCAGTGACAAGTCAAGGTTGCCTATCAAAGTTCTCTATTGGAGGGCCATATTAGAGGTTCCCATAAACATCTAATTTTCTCAGACAGGAAACGTTAGGCTATAAGCTACAACACAAATGGCTAGCTAACAACAACTCGACTTTTAACTTATTGAAGAATAGCAGATTATTGTCTCCTTAAGTTAGAGAAGGAGATAGCACGGCTGGCGGTGTTCTCCGCTGTTAGCTATTTGATTTATTAGCTTATTTTCGGCGGTGCGTCCATCCGCCATGTGCAATGCTGCTCCCAGGTCCCATCTGCTACTGCTTGCTGCTGCCGGGCTAAAGAGGCAGCGAGCGGACATGTAATGATGGCTCTCTCTGGGAACATTACCTCTGCACATTTACCTGACAGCAGCAGCAGGCAAAGCCATGTCAATCACCACAGCCAAGCTGTTTCTCCTCAGCCCGCTGAAAGATTGGGTCAGGGAAAAACATCACGGTGCTCAGTAAAACACGCTGGTACTTCTATTAAGGGGCAAATGTTTCCCTGCTCAGTACCACTCACACTGGCTGTTACAGAGTGTGGATTAGAATACATTAACCTTTTGTCATGTCTCCACACAGAGTTCAAGGTGAGCACCATTTAGGTGGTGGTGGTGGTGGCTTAACCTGTCCCAGGAGGCCTTCTCTAGCTGGTCTAGAGGACCTTACAAGGCTCCCTGCCCATCTTTTCCCAGCTCTAGCCATATCTCTATCCAACCCCCTCCGTTCACCCCCTTCCTCACTGGTATGGGAACAGTAGCCCTTCCCCCACACCGGAAGCAGGGAGAGAGCAGAATGGTGATCGAAATTGATTCCAACATCTTCTCTCGCTTCACCCTGGCCTTTCCACTCCACTCTCATCAAAATCCAAAGAGCTTTATCTCTACCAGCCTAACTAACACACTGACTGACTTAGTGTGAGGAGTGAATGTTGTTGTGGGTACAGTGTTGAACAGCTAATTGTACTGTCTCTTTATAGCAGCTGTACACAAATCCCTTTCTTCAAAGTTCTCAGTTTTCCCCACCAACCATACCTATGAGGGATTTCATTTCAATAAAAGAGAGAGAGCTGAGAGAGGAGAGATCAGAGGAGAGAGAGAGAGAGAGAGAGAGAGAGAGAGCTGAGAGAGGGGAGATCAGAGGAGAGAGAGAGAGAGAGAGAGAGAGAGACAGAGAGAGACAGAGAGAGAGACAAAGACAGACAGAGAGAGAGAGAGAGAGAGAGAGAGATGGGTAAGTCTGAAGAAAGGGGATACGGATGAGTGTGTTGTGCTCACACAGAGAGAGAGAGAGACAGAGAGAGGAGCGAGAGAGAGGAGCGAGAGAGAGAGAGAGACAGAGAGAGAGAGAGGAGCGAGAAAACAGCAATAGTAGCTCTTTCTTACCGTCCTCCTCCTTAATGTGTGCGTTCTGTGGGCTGTGCATTCTCTCTCTGCGGTTCGGGGGACTCAGGTTGGAAGCAGGGCCGTGATCAGCTGATATCCATGTGGGGTCGTTCATATCAAAGTCCTCACTGCTCACTGAAGTCTCATCCTGACAGAAAAAGACAGGGAGAAGAAGAAACAGAGAAAGAGGGGGGGGGGGGGGGGAGATTGTCATGTCATTCCATGGACAGTTAAGACAGGTGAAAGAGGGAGAAAATAAAGAGATATCAGACGTTACATGTGACGGATCGGACTTCAGACATCAGAGAGGTTGCCAAAAGAGGTGGACTGAGGCTCCCTGTCTGTGTCAGGAGACAACCTAAATGGGCTACTGACGGAGTGGATGACACCTTGCAGTAAGAAAATGAATGCATGTCTGGACTGCTGAGCGTTATGTTGTAAATAAATCAAACAACATAACCGCCAACAATTTATTATTATATGAGTATGAGACTATGGACAAAATTCAAAGGCAGCTTGTCGTTGCACATTCGCAATACAGCAAAGTGATACACATCTGTCATTACAGTAGCTCTCCCTTTTTAGTCACTGCATTAAGGCAAAGAGCACAGCAGACAGAGGACTACAGACAAAATACAACAACAACTCCATCTACCAGCTCCAGAAGCGGGCCTATACACCATGCATACAGAGCATTAAGAAAGATGAATTAAGCATTAGAAGTCCAGCTGAGGCTCCATGACCGGAGCCAAACCCTGGCCAAAAATCAACTAATAACACCATAAGGGTTAAGGCCCCTATCTTCATTTCCATATCAGAGATGATTCTACATTCATTCCAATCCTGTTAGTTTGACTTGTGTCAGTGAGGCTCCTCTGGTTGCAGCACAGAGCAAAGAGGATCTGAGAGCCCGGCACTCCCACTAATGAGGTCCAGAGTGCTGCAGATAGCTGCCTTTCAGGGAATACAATAGACAGACAGTCAAGATACAGCCTTTCCCTCCAACAGACCCATCCACTGCACTTTAGAACTTGTTATTAAGTCTTTCCATACACTTGCAGTATGAGCGTGACCAAGCACTTATAGTCTCACACATCCGCAACACACATGTGCACACATCATACACAGTGGGGCAAAAAAGTATTTAGTCAGCCACCAATTGTGCAAGTTCTCCCACTTAAAAAGATGAGAGAGGCCTGTAATTTTCATCATAGGTACACTTCAACTATGACAAAACAAAATGAGGGGAAAAAAATCCAGAAAATCACATTGTAGGATTTTTAATGAATTTATTTGCAAATTTATCTCCCACTTAAAAAGATGAGAGAGACCTCTAATTTTCATCGTAGGTACACTACAACTATGACAGACAAAATGAGAAAAAAAAATCCAGAAAATTACATTGTAGGATTTTTTATGAATTTATTTGCAAATTATGGTGGAAAATAAGTATTTGGTCACCTACAAACAAGCAAGATTTCTGGCTCTCACAGACCTGTAACTTCTTCTTTAAGAGGCTTCTCTGTCCTCCACTCGTTACCTGTATTAATGGCACCTGTTTGAACTTGTTATCAGTATAAAAGACACCTGTCCACAACCTCAAACAGTCACTGGCCAAGTCCAGAGAGCTGTCAAAGGACACCAGAAACAAAATTGTAGACCTGCACCAGGCTGGGAAGACTGAATCTGCAATAGGTAAGCAGCTTGGTATGAAGAAATCAACTGTGGGAGCAATTATTAGGAAATGGAAGACATACAAGACCACTGATAATCTCCCTCGATCTGGGGCTCCACGCAAGATCTCACCCCGTGGGGTCAAAATGATCACAAGAACGGTGAGCAAAAATCCCAGAACCACACGGTTAATACAGTATATTAATATGGCAAAGAAACAGCAAACATCAGAGGTGATTGGTAGAATTGAATTCCCAAAATTACATAACATACAGCATTTGTATCATTCACCTAGTGAATGACCTGCAGAGAGCTGGGACCAAAGTAGCAAACGCCTGCACACACAACAGTACACATGCGTCATATATCATGCACACACAACCATACACATGCATCATATAGCCTGGTATCACTACTACCTGTATCAGTCTTTTTCTGATTGAGAAACATGAAGGGAATACACACAAAAACAGACTCAAACTACACTGATTCACTAACAAGGGCAGTGATGAAACAGTCTGGAGAGGACTAACTGTAAGTTGGTTTTTCAGGTGATGCCCCCTTAAATTTTGCATGATATGTGGACAGCGCATAGTCACGATCAATAATGATGAAACCTAGATGTCACGATCAATAATGATGAAACCTACACTGAGTGTATAAAACATTAATATTGGAGTTGCACCCCCCCACCCCCCTTTGTCCTCAGAACAGCCTCAATTCGTTGGGGCATGGACTCTCAAAGGTGTCGAAAGGTTCCACAGGGAGGCTGGCCCATGTTGACTCCAATGCTTCCCATAGTTGTGTCAAGATGACTCAATGTCCTTTGGGTGGTGGACCATTCTTGATACACACGGGAAACTGTTGAGTGAAAAACCCAGCAGCATTGCAGTTCTTCGCACACTCAAACTGGTGCGCCTGGTACCTACTACCATATCCTGATCAAAGGCACTTCAATCTTTTGTCTTGTCCATTCACCTTCTGAATGGCACATATACACAATCCATGTCTCAATTGTCTCAAGGCTTAAAAATCATTCTTTAACCAGTCTCCTCCCCTTCATCTGACTGAAATGGATTTAACAGGTGACATCAATAAGGGATCATAGCTTTTACCTGGATTCACCTGGTCAGTCTGTCATGGAAAGAACAGTGTTGATAATGTTTTGTACACAGAGTATATGCACGGCCTCTTCAGAGAGGACCAAATTAAACAAAATGCCATAGGCAGTTGGGTGTGCATACTTTGTGTACACTTCTGCAGTCATTATCAGCAAAAAGGGATAGTCATAGTCATACTGTAGTGCAGACATCACAAAGAACCTGGCTGCTCCTCCATCTTTCCACAAGGAACAACAGACATCAGCCAAACCCCCCCACATGCCTACCCAACAGGAACTGTCAGTCACCTTCTGCCCACATGCTGGCTGCCCAGCACGCACTCCAATTGGTTATCTTCTTTCACTTGCAAATTGACCTGTGCAT
Organism: Oncorhynchus mykiss; assembly: GCF_057628025.1. Taxonomy (NCBI): domain Eukaryota; kingdom Metazoa; phylum Chordata; class Actinopteri; order Salmoniformes; family Salmonidae; genus Oncorhynchus; species Oncorhynchus mykiss. Next base: position 56,550,074 of record NC_143037.1, read on the forward strand.
TATTGATGAGTTTATGTGGATGGAGAGATATAGGCACTCCCTAACTAACGGGTCCGCTGTTGATTTGACCCAGGTGCAGCCCTACCCTACAGCATGGCACAGTGGAAGGCATCAAGACAAGGACAGGATCGAAGTACAGCACCGGTGGCCATATGTAGAAATTGTAGCAGATTGTCATTAAATTGTGACTGCTGTCACACTGGACCTAAAGATAACAAATGTCCTTGGGCAGTGGAGAGGAAATGGAGAGGGGCTGGAGGGGTCACTGAGTCATCAGTCATGGGGAGTGGGAGGGGTCATGGCAGCATGTCCTATCGAGGTCAAGCGGAGCAGAGTGTGTAATCAGCATTCTGACAAGATGCTGCTAGGTGAATGTCAACAGATTCTCAGCTACTGTACCTATGGCACTCAATCACACTGGAGGATGCAAGTATCTGATAGCTGACATCACTGTCTCACTATAGGCCTATATGTATGTCTTCTTCTGCCACAGTTACAACAATGAGTTGGGTTTACACACACTTAACAATCCTGACATCCTGAGTGAATACACTGATGCCTGACAAGGACATAAAGTTAGGCTTGTCTTCTTTGTAGATGAACTGGTTGTCAGTCAGTACAGGCCTATGTCCGTACTAGAAATCTATGACGAAAGAAATTCATATCTATAACACACTGGCCTATATCGTTAGCACATGAATCAACTTAAAGTGAGTGATCTAAAAGGCCCTTCATTTAATCTGACGTTTAACTCCTTTTCAATTACAATCATATAAACCCACATTAACTGGTTATGTTGTTATGTGTCGGTTAGGGAGAGAATCCAATTTGGAACAATGCAGACAAGGGTTTATTGTCTGCCTACCTACAGTATCCCTCCCCCCGTCTGTCTGCATCCATTTCACCCCCACGGCTCAATCCTAGATGCTGCCCTTCCTTTTACTCGTTTTTATTGTTTATTAATGATCCCAGTCTAATGTTTTCAGCTCATCTAAATGCAGATGAATCACAGCCTGGGTGGAAGGAGAAAGCAGAACCAACCAAATTACATCTCTTTGGGCTTTAATGAAATAAAGCAGCACCACTCCCTTTCTTAGGCAACATCAAATAGCCTGTGTTCAAAGATCTAAGCCCAGGCTAATTAAGATCCAAGCTAATACTTTACTTTGTGTGAATATGTGACTCGGTTTATCAGTTTGATAAACAACTGGGAAGTGGAGATCCCATCCTACTTGTCTCTATTCTGTATCAATCAATCAGATGTATTACATAAAGCCCTTTTTACATCAGCAGTTGTCACAAAGCTGTATGGAACCACAAAACCATGGAAGCTACCATTGGGGACATAGCCGAGGTGTTCTTTGCAATTCCATTTCTTCAAATATCTTCCAGTATATTTGCCACTGCATCCAACCAAGGACCTGAGTCTGTTTATAAGGACAGCACTCCAGCGCAGGAGCCATTCTCCTCAAATTGAGGATGCGAGGAAAAAATAATTAACTGGCAGCACTTATATTTTCAACACGGTGGAAGAAGAGTAAAAAGCTTATATTTTCAACACGGTGGAAGAAGAGTAAAAAGCTTATATTTTTAACACGGTGGAAGAAGAGTAAAAAGCTTATATTTTCAACACGGTGGAAGAAGAGTAAAAAGCTTATATTTTCAACACGGTGGAAGAAGAGTAAAAAGCGTATATTTTCAACACGGTGGAAGAAGAGTAAAAAGCTTATATTTTCAACACGGTGGAAGAAGAGTAAAAAGCTTATATTTTTAACACGGTGGAAGAAGAGTAAAAAGCTTATATTTTCAACACGGTGGAAGAAGAGTAAAAAGCTTATATTTTCAACACGGTGGAAGAAGAGTAAAAAGCGTATATTTTCAACACGGTGGAAGAAGAGTAAAAAGCTTATATTTTCAACACGGTGGAAGAAGAGTAAAAAGCTTATATTTTTAACACGGTGGAAGAAGAGTAAAAAGCTTATATTTTCAACACGGTGGAAGAAGAGTAAAAAGCTTATATTTTTAACACGGTGGAAGAAGAGTAAAAAGCTTATATTTTCAACACGGTGGAAGAAGAGTAAAAAGCTTATATTTTCAACACGGTGGAAGAAGAGTAAAAAGCGTATATTTTCAACACGGTGGAAGAAGAGTAAAAAGCTTATATTTTCAACACGGTGGAAGAAGAGTAAAAAGCTTATATTTTCAACACGGTGGAAGAAGAGTAAAAAGCTTATATTTTCAACACGGTGGAAGAGTAAAAAGCTTATATTTTCAACACGGTGGAAGAAGAGTAAAAAGCTTATATTTTCAACACGGTGGAAGAAGAGTAAAAAGCTTATATTTTCAACACGGTGGAAGAGTAAAAAGCTTATATTTTCAACACGGTGGAAGAGTAAAAAGCTTATATTTTCAACACGGTGGAAGAGTAAAAAGCTTATATTTTCAACACGGTGGAAGAGTAAAAAGCTTATATTTTCAACACGGTGGAAGAAGAGTAAAAAGCTTATATTTTCAACACGGTAGAAGAAGAGTAAAAAGCTTATATTTTCAACAAGGTGGAAGAGTAAAATGCTTCCATGATCATTCTTCCATATCACAAATACTCAAGTGGACTGTGAAGCTAAAGTTTTGTCAAGCACAGCAGAATGGATGAGGAGGAGGCCCAGCTCTAGGACAACAGTGCTTTGATATGGCATCTTGATAAGCTAATCATTAAATATTTTCGATTGGGACCATAAATGCAATAATTCCAATGATTGACGTGCCTTCAAAAGAGTCAATCATACATAAAAACATATTCTGAGGCACAGTCTTGTTCATGGTTTTAAATTCAGTCCCATTTTCCCCATGTATCTCCTTAAACACCCCAGTATTTATTCACCAAGACAATTAGGCTTAGCCAACACACTCCAATGTAAAAACAAAAAAAACAGAGGACACAAAATGACCCCTTGTGCCATCTGAAGTGCTTTTTCCACAGAGGCCGGAACTGAGAAAGTACATTTCAAGCTAATGCAGTTAGCAACCGGACCTTTCCTCTCTGCTCAGCTCTGCACTGCTCAGCTCTGCGCTCATATCCAGGCAGCTTTCTAGACTCTGCCAATTGTTCTCTTCGCTTTAAAGTGTTCAGCAGGCGGGCGGGCGAACAACAGACCCTCCAGTGTAAGACGAAATCGGCGTTCTTCCACCTGCCCCCTCCCCTCCTCCATAATTTCTCCCTCCTCACTGATTCTCCTCCATTCACATGGATGCTGGTATTTCAGCAGCAGCAGCACTGCATTCTCTCCTCTATAAATAGGGAGGAAGGGACAGCATGTTTATTGGCTGCCATGGAAACTGATCAGGAACATTAGGCTTGGAAATTAAAATGATTCTGAACAATTCTGGTTCTGAGAAATTTGAAGAGGAGAGAAATTAAGCACTGTACGACTGCTAAAGATGAAGGCTAAAATACAAGGAGGATCCAGACTAGTCAATTCAAACATGTTCAGTAGAATTAATCCCAGTTTAACCAATTGACATGATTTTATTTCCTTTTACAGTAAATGCAGGCATAAGCAAATAAGAGAGGCCAGGGGCATGTGGTAAGACTGAATAAGACATTTACAGCCTTCCGTGCCAATTGTGGCGTTTTCTTTTTAATCTCTCCTAATGAACATGGAGCAACCTATTGATGTCAACAGCCATAAATGCAATAGAAGTTCCAAAATAGACAATATTATCTCAAACTTGACGAGATAATGACAGGTGTTAGGCAAGGTAGTATCTAGGTGGATCTAGACCAGGCCTGGGCAATTATTTTCCATGGAGGGCCACATGAGAATATATTTTTGCCATCGCAGGCCAGAATCATATTACAGGATTACACATCATGTGTATGACTGTATTGGCAGATATATATATATATATACATACACTGTAAATCACATCCAGATATGCTACATAATTTACTTTTTTAACATGCACAGAAATAAACCACACTTGTGTTTTCCTTTTAGTAGGTACTTTGATTATTAAACATGCAATGAACTACACAGAGGGAAAAGTACACTGTGCATTCAGCACCATGGACAGAACTCTTGTTAACGGGTATGCCCAAAAACACAAGAAAGAGAGAGAGCTCAACATTACATTTAAACTACTCAATCAGTGTGAGGAGTGAAGTCTCTGATGGGCATTGACTAGAGCAGTGAAGTCAGATACAGTTTCTGATGTCGCTATGCGCAGGATTGCTGAGAGGTGAGAGTCAGTAAAAGATGATCTGTGCCTTGACTTGTTATATTTCATCACTGAAAATGTCTGTTCACATACATAAGTTGACCCAAACAGTACAAACATCTTCTGAGCATGACTCCTAATCTTTGGAAAGTTTTGTGAATCGAGAGATGCATAGAACCTCATCAGTGACATTGTTTTGAATAGTTCTGCAATCACTGCATCAGATTGAAGATCGATAAGCTTAAGTTGTAGGTCAGTGGGAGAGTAGGGAACAGACTAGTAGTGTCGAAAGGTGGGTGAGATTGTTGGCTTCTACTTGGCGGGTCAGGAGGAGTAATTTTTAGTTGAAGGCATTGACAAGGCTGTATACATGTGATGTGCAAAAACGCCCTTCCCTTGTAGTTCGGAATTCAGTTAATTCATAAGGGCCATAATGTCCACGAAGAATCAGCCAACCATTCTTTATCTTGCAGTTAAGGGAAATCCACATATTTTCCTTTCATTTGCAAAAACTCAGCAATCTCCGACTTCAGGTCTCACACCCTTTTAAGCACCTTCCCCAAACTCAGTCATCTCATGTTTGTGTGGTAGGGGAGATCTGCGTGACCCGACGCTGTCTCTTCCAACAGTGAGACAAACTGCCTGTGGTTTAAAGATTTTGCTCTTATTAAGTTTACCACTTTAGTGACTGTATCCACATGGCTCATTTTCAGAACACATTTACAGAGCACCTCCTGATGAATAATGCAATGCAGGAAATGAATGTTCTGATCTGCGTTCAGCTCAGCTACTTGATCTTGTATCATTTTCAAAAGGCCAATGTTGTTTCCTGTCAAGTTTGGGCACCCATCAGTGGTCACACTGGATAACTTTTCAAAACTCAGTCCCAGCTTTGCCACACATTTATTAACCTCCAATAAATATGTCCCTGTGGTTGTGCTCTTCATTGACTGCACTGAAGCAAGTTCCTCTAATTTCAAAGCCTGGGGTTACGCCTAGGAAGAATATCAACAACTGTGCCGTGTCACATGCATCACTGCTCTCATCCAGGGCCAAGGAGAAATAGGTGAAATCCTTTCTTGTCTTTCAACTGTTGTCCCATATTCTCTGCGATGTCCTCAACACGACGTGTCACTGTTCGTCTTGACAGGGGAAAAAACTTCAAACAGCTCTTTCTTGTCGGGTCAAAGTATTGCTGCAGAGTCAATGAAACATTCTTTAATGAATTCGCCCTCAGCGAATGGCTTACTATGTTTAGCAATTTTATGGGGCAATACAGAGCTAGCTCTCGCAATTCTGTTGTTTGCTGAATGCAGTTTTGTTAAAAGTCCTTGCTGCTTTTGCAACTGAGAAAGCAACTCTTGCGATGCACTTGCCCTCGGCTCAGAAGACATATTCCTATATTTCTCTGAATGCTTCGCCTGGAAGAGTCGGGACAAGCTGTGGTCTTTCAAGACAGCGATGCTCTCTTTGCACACTAAGCACACAGCTTTCCCTGATACCTCAATAAAGAAACATTTGGATGTCAACTCTTGCTGGAACACTCTACATTCATTGTCTACGTTCCTTTTCTTTGAAAAACTATTTTTTGCGCAATTTCTAGCTAGCTACTATTTGTAACTGTGACGTGTGTGTCAGCCTGTCAGTCACTGTCTGTCCTCGTGCAGTTGTTATTTGTACGTGAATTCAAAATGAATGTCCCACAAGCGGTGGGAGTTCAATCATTACATAAAAGGTGAGTATTCAAAACTTTACGATCGCAAATTCTTTAAGTGATCTGAGCATGATTCCGCGGGCCATATTGAATCAGGTCGCGGGCGGGCCCGGCCTTTGCCCAGGCCTGATCTAGATGGATGTTATGAATGTCCTAGTATGTCCAAATGTCTTTCAATACAATTTTTCTTAGAAATCAATGAAGAAGTTGGGGGAGCAGCAGGAAGAGTGTATCATTTCAGAACAGAGGTGATGATATTGATAAGTGTGTGGCGTTTGTTGGCTGAGGCACAATGCGAATCCACACACACACACACACACACACACACACACTGGAAGGATTAACAAGGTGCAGACGACAATCCTCCGTATTGATTGCAGGAAAAAGCAACCGTGAAGATAGGAATATACACTATACAGTGCATTCGGAAAGTATTCACACCCCTTGACTTTTTCAAAATTGTATTACATTACAGCCTTATTCTAAAATGTAAAATGTTTTTTCCCCCTCATCAATCTACACACAATTCCTCATAATGACAAAGCCAAAACTGTTTTTTAAAATTAATTTTAGTAAATGTATGTATATCTTTTTTTTTACTGTAATATCACATTTACATAAGTAAATTCTTCTCCGCAGATCCTCTCAAGCTGTCAGGTTGGATTGGGAGTGTCGCTACACAGCTATTTTCAGGTCTCTCCAGAGATGTTCGATCGGGTTCAAGTGGGCTCTGGCCGGGCCACTCAAGAACATGCAGAGACTCCTAAGCCACTCCTGTGTTGTCTTGACTGTGTGCTTAGGGTCATTGTGCTGTTGGAAGGTGAACCTTCGCCCAAGTCTGAGGTCCTGAGCAGGTTTTCATCAAGCATTTCTCTGTACTTTGCTACGTTCATCTTTCCCTCGATCCTGACTCCTCTCCCAGTCCCTGCTGCTGAAAAACATCCCCACAGCATGATGCTGCCCCTACCATGCTTCACCGTATGAATGGTGCCAGGTTTCCTCCAGACGTGACACTTGGCATTCAGGCTACAGAATTCAACCTTGGTTTCATCAGACCAGAGAATCTTTTAGGAGCCTTTTAGCAAACTCCAAGTGGGCTGTCATCTGCCTTTTACTGAGGAATGGTTCCGTCTGGCCAATCTACCATAAAAGTCAACAGAGCTGGTTGTTCTTCTGGAAGATTCTCCTATCTCCACAGAAGAACTCTAGAGCTCTATCAGAGTGATCATCGGGTTCTTGGTCACCTCCCTGACCAAGGCCCCCCCCCCGATTGCTCAGTTTGGTCAGGCAGCCAGCTCTGTGTTCTTGTAGACCTTCAATGCTGCAGAAATTTTTTGGTACCCTTCCCCAATTCTGTGCCTTGACACAACCCTGTCTCAAAGCTCTACGGACAATTTCTTCGACCTCATGGCTTGGTTTTTGCTCTGACATGCACTGACAACTGTGGGACCTTATATAGACAGGTGTGTGCCTTTCCAAATCATGTTCAATCAATTGAATTTACCATAGGTGGACTCCAATCAAGTTGTAGAAACATCTCAAGGATGATTAATGGAAACAGGATGCACCTGAGCTCAATTTCGAGTCCCATAGCAAATGGTCTGAATACTTAAGTAAATAAGGTATTTCTGTTATTTATTTATTTTGCTTTGTCATTATGGGGTATTGTGTGTATATTGATGAGAAAAATGTTTTATTTAATCCATTTTAGAATAAGGCTGTAACATAACATGTGGAAAACGTCTGAATACTTTCCAAATGCTCTGTATATACAAAAGTATGTGGACACCCCTTCAAATTAGTGGATTTGGCCATTTCAGTGTGTATATAACCGAGCACACAGCCATGCAATCTCCATAGACAAACATTGTCAGTAGAATGGCCTTACTGAAGAGCTCAGTGAATTTCAACGTGGCACCGTCATAGGATGCCACCTTTCCAACAAGTCAGTTAATCAAATTTCTGCCATACTAAAGCTGCCCCGGTAAATTGTAAGTGCTGTTACTGTGAAGAGGAAACATCTAGAGCAAAAGCGGCATTCCATGGCCGAGCAGCCACACAAGAGTAAGATTACCATGCGCAATGCCAAGCGTCGGCAGGAGTGGTGTAAAGCTCGCAGCCATTGGATTCTGAAGTAGTGGAATTGTGTTCTCAGCAGTGATGAATCACGCTTCACCATTTGGCAGTCCGACGGACAAATCTGTGTTTGGCGGATGCCAGGAGAGCGCTACCTTCTCAAATGTATAGTGCCAACTGTTAAGTTTGGTGGAGGAGGAACAATGGTCTGGAGCTGTTTTTCATGGTTCGGGCTAGGCCCCTTAGATCCAGTGAAGGGAAATCTTAACTCTACAGAATACAATGACATTCTAGACAATTCTGTGCCTCCAACTTTGTGGCAAAAGTTTTGGGAAGCCCCTTTCCTGTTTCAGTATGACAATGCCCCCAAGCACAAAGCAAAGTCCATGCAGAAATGGTTTGTTGAGATCGGTGTGGAAGAACTTGACTGGCCTGCACAGAGCCCTGACCTCAACCCCATCGAACACCTTTGGGATAAATTGGAACGCCGACTGCGAGCCAGGCCTAATCGTCCAACATCAGTGCCCGATCTCACTAATGCCCTTGGGGCTGAGAAGCAAGTCCCTGCAGCAATGTTACAACATCTAGTGGAAAGCCTTCCCATAAGGCTGTTATAGCAGCAAAGGGGGGACCAACTCCATTGAAATGCCCATGATTTTAGAATGAGACGAGCAGGTGTCCATTTAATTTGGTAATGTAGTGTACCACCACTGACACAGACATTACTTGCACACACTCAAAAACACACACACATATAACCCATTCATTACACTCAGATTGCAGACATTAGTGTGCACCTACAGCTCAAGCAAGTGTGACAGGGGGCAGAAATACTTAGTAAATAAATAAATAAATAGTCTAATCAAAGTTGATAATAGTTGAAAAGTGGATGAGGATTGGAACAGGCGAGGTGATGGACAGGCTGCTGGAAGAACACAGACAGATGAATATCAATATCTGCTGTATAATATTAAACCACTAGACATGTGTGCCAAAGGACTAATATAAAGCATTCTATTACTATGAAGATGGGGCTGACAATAATCAATGATTCCCACCTGACCTTCATGGGTCAGTCAACAAGCCTGGTGGGAAGCTAAATTCTGTGGCTGCTGGGACAAATACATCTGAAACTATATCTCCGCAGTCAATTACACTGCGACTGCATGTTACTCTATCCAGTCTAACAACAGAGTGTGAGTGGTAAAAAAGGCAACAGACTACAGGGCGTCGGAACGATCTGCGACTTATGTTTCAGAATCTCAGCCGAATCAGCCGTTGGTACTGGAGAGTTGAAAACGTGTGTCATTGATCATGACCACAAGGACATAGACAGACAGCATACTCTTCTATTGGCACAATAAGTACAGCCAGTAACCGAAAGACAGACAAACATGAAGCAGAATGAGGAGCAAGAAACAAGATTACCAAGAGAAAAGCAAGTCCATAAATGTCATGCCCCCCTGAGTCTATTAATTACATTGGTGAAAAGGTGCTGAGCCCCTGATGATAAATAGAGAAGGAGCAGGATGCTTTGGGAACAAGGAAAGCGTGTTTCTGGGGATAGGCCCAGGTCTGCATCAAGTGCTATTTGTAATTGTATTTATTAAGGATTAATGATCCCCATTAGCTGCTGCCAGATGCTCTTCCTGGGGTCCAGCAACATTAAGGCAGTTAAATACAATTAAAAATAGTACATGACATTACATTTCATAACACCTTTCACAACACATTAAGTGTGTTCCCTCAGGCCACTACTCTACTACAATACAAAATCCATGTGTATATGTGTGTGGAGTATGTGTATGTGTGTGTCTGTGCCTGTGTGTCTCTCTTCACAGACCCTGCTGTTCCATAAGGTGTATTTTTAGCTATTTTAAAAAAAGAATTGGATTCTACTGCTTGTATCAGTTACTTGATGTGGAATGTAGTCATGGCTCTATGTAGTACTGTGTGCCTCCCATAGCCTGTTCTGGACTTGGGGACTGTGAAGAGACCTGTGGTGGCATGTCTTGTAGAGTATGGATGGGTGTCTGAGGTGTGCTAATAGTTAAAACAGACAGCTCGGTGCAGTCAACATGTCAATACTTCTTACAAAAACAAGTAGTGATGAAGTCAATCTCTAATCTCTTGACATGAATGTTATTGATGTTAGCTCTCTGTGTACATTTTAGGGCCAGCCGTGCTGCCTTGTAGCCTTCCTAAATCCCTCTTTGTGGCACCTGACCAGACAACTGGACACTAGTCCAGGTGTGACAACACTGGGGCCTGTAGGACCTGGCTTGTTGAGAGTGAGCTGCACTTTATTATAGACAGACTTCTCCCCATTTTAGCTACTGTTGCGTCAACATGTTTTGACCATGACAGTTTACAATCCAGGGTTAGGCCAAGCAGTTTAGTCACCTCAGCTTGCTCAATTTACACATTATTCATTACAATACTTAGTTGAGGTTTAGGGTTTAGTGAATAATTTGCCCCAAATACAATGATTTTAGTTTAAATATTTAGGACTTATTTCTTGCTACCCACTCTGAAACTGACAGCAGCTCTTTGTTAAGTGTGGCAGTAATTCCACTCACTGTAGTAGCTGACGTGTATAGTGTTGAGTCCTTCGTATACATAGTACATACACACACTGGCTTTACTCAGAGAAAGTGGCAGGTCATCAGCAAAGATTGAAAAAAGTAACAGGCCTAGACAGCTGCCCTGGGGAATTCCTGATTCTACCTGGATTATGTTGGAGATGCTTCCATTAAAGAACACCCTATGTGTTCTGTCAGACAGGTAACTCTTTATCCACAATATAGCAGGGGGTGTAAAGCCATAACACATATGTTTTTCCAGCAGCAGACTATGACTGATGATGTCAAAAGCCACACTGAAGTCTAACAAAACAGCTCCTACAATATTTTTATCATCAATTTCTCTCAGCCAATCATCAGTAATTTGTGTAAGTGCAGTGCATGTTGAATGTCCTTCCCTATAAGCGGCTAAAAGTCTGTTAATTTGTTTACTGTAAAATAGCATCGGGTCAAACACAATGTTTTCCAAAAGTTTACTAAGGGTTGGTAACAGGCTGATTGGTCAGCTATTTGAGCAACACCATGGGGGTTTTACTATTCTTGGGTAGCGGAATTACTTTAGCTTCCCTCCAGGCCTGAGGGCACACACTTTCTTGTAGGCTTCAATTGAAGATATGGCAAATAGGAGGAGCAATATCATCCGCGATTATACTCAGTCATTTTCCATTGAAAATGTCAGACCCAGGTGGCTTGTCACTGTTGATAGACAGCAATACTTTTTTCACCTCTTCCACACACTTTACAAAATTCAAAATTACAATGCTTGTCTTTCATAATTTGGTCAGTTATACTTGGATGTGTAGTGTTGGCGTTTGTTGCTGGCATGCCTAACTTTGCTAATCTTGTCAATTAAAAAAACAATAGGCAAGATCTTTACTATGCATTAACAAAAGACACACAAAAAAAATACTTCCTGAATCCTAGCAAACACAACCTGTAACCTTGAGCTGGGTCGGAATGCCTCTAACAAGGTCAAAGCATTGGTGTACCCACTGTGACTGACTTCAGATTGGCAGATCCTTCAGTTAGCCATGTCAAAACGAAATGAACTGGGGAAAGTCTTTGCTGTTAATATGGTGCTAAACATAACTGACACACAAGACAGCGACAGGAGTCTTCTCAATAACCCACACTAAGAAATAAACAGGCCAAGAGATTTCCCACACAGAGCTACTTTGTCATTCTGTAAGTGTTCAGGTTAAATCGATGATGCTGATAGGAACAGAGCCGATGTAGTGAATTCAGATATGTTTCTCCGAGAGACAATAACGGTTATAGAAATGTAAACTTGGTCTTCGCAAATACATGGATGCACAACATCATTAAAGTGACATGGGCACTCTGATCTGCTTTCACAATACAATGTTTACTGGATGTGATGGGTTGGGGTGGGTGCTTTCAGGAACCTGATATCCTCTCAAACACACTGGCATATTCACACACTCTTCCACAATGGAAAGGGTGACTACTCCTTTCTCTCAGTGAGTACTCTCTGCACTAGTTTAAGTGCCTTAGTTATCAGTCAACATTGTCAAGATAAGGCTACATCAAGGTTAAAGTGGAAATCGATACAGTTACATATCGCAACTTGTTTTTTCATGGCTCTCGTCTCTCTGCAGCATGGAGAGCAATATGGAACATCAAATTGCAATAAAATCACAGTATCGAATTGCAATACATATAGAATTGTGATAACCGCAATAAATATCATATCGGCACCTACGTATCGTGATAATTAGTATTGTGAGGTCCCTGGAAATTCCCCGTCCTAGTTACCGTGCCATGGTATGATTAGCCTAGTTGTAACGGCAGATTTCCTCCTCTTCGTCTGAAGAGGAGTAAGGATCGGACCAAGATGCGGCGTGGTAAGTGTTCATGACGAATTTTAATAAGAAAAGCTTGAACACTATGAAATACAAAACAATAAACAATAACATGAAATAAACCAAACCGAAACAGTCCCGTGTGGCACTGACACAGGAAACAAACACCCACAAACCAACAGTGAAACCCAGGCTACCTAAGTATGATTCTCAATCAGAGACAACTAACGACACCTGCCTCTGATTGAGAACCATACTAGGCCGAAACAGAAACCCAAACATAGAAACACAAAACATAGACTGCCCACCCCAACTCACGCCCTGACCATACTAAATAAAGACAAAACAAAGGAAAATAAAGGTCAGAACGTGACACTAGTAACCTATTCTATAGAATGAACAGTGCAGTGCAGACCAAGGCAATGCACATTCAAATTGAATTAAGAGTGTAAACTGTGGGCTATGTATGAAGCAGTTTCCTTGGAAATCTTAGTCCAAACCACACCTCCAGAGGAGGGGTCAGAGAGGGAGAAGCAGCTTTAGTAATTTCACAAGAGGAATGGGGAAAGGTCACGCTTTCAATGACCTCTACAACCCCATCTGCTTTATATTTATCCACCTGTCAATGCCAGTCCAGTTTCCAATCATTTCAATGTGAGGACTGTGTTTTTTTTCTTGTCATTTGATCTGAAAATGTTGGCTTCGACCGACAGGAGAGAGAAGAACGGTGGTAAACAATGACAAACAAAACCAACATGGGTGATTTCCAACCACTAGGCTATTTGAACAATTGTCCCTGTATAAATTCCTACTGGAAAAACAACAATCATTAAAAAGGCTTATGAAGACTTATGAAAGACTTATGAAATCCAGAGCCATCTACAGCTGTGATAAAAAGCCATTATGAGGACCCCAATTTCTGAGTTATACCCAGAGAGATTACTGTAGTATCCAACACTCCTATTCCTGTTTAATCCAGTCAGGAACAACTCTACCACAAATATGATGATTAGCCTTTCCCCTCTGGAACCAATCCTACGAAAAGAGGCAGGCTTATATCACTCAGGGTCAAACTGGACTGTGCTTCATTCTGGTTAGGCTATACAACCAAGGGTGTAGCCTATATCTAAACCAAACTGAGTGAGGTGCATGTTAGTGATTGGTAATGGGAAGTAAAGGGGAAGCAGAGCCTTGCACCAGCAGGACTGTGGGAAGGGTGTGTGGAGAGAGAGTGGTTCCGCTAGCTGAGCCTTACACGCATCCTACTGCAGGCATGGCAGGCAGCACAAGTCGAGCGCAGAGAGAGCAGCTGTGGGGAGCCAGGGGTTAGATCCTCTGTCACCTCCCATCTCCCTCTCAAGAACTGCACACACTGCACTGCCTGCCCAGAAAGGAAACCAACTAGGATAAATCAGGATACTACAGTGGGGCCTATGGTGTGGTACCAAAACATAGCGCTTCCACCATCTTTCACAGTCAGCCATGCGTACATAAACATTACAGAAGTCTACATTTATCATCATTATCTTTCCAAAAACAGGGTAGAACATCATGTCAAATTAGCACGTCCTATTTTCATAGAGGTTCTCTCGGGAAGCACGAAACAATAGGCTATGCTGTGACAACAATACTGAGACAGATGAAACTTTGAGGAGAGGCAACAGAGGAGTGGGGAGAGAGGGAAACACCCACTGTCACAGTTCTGGAGCTTTGCTCAAGGGAAGGATTACTACACAGGCAGCCTCCTCTCCAACTGACTAACTGACTCACAGGGGTCAAAAAAACAGATTTTTCTTTGGCAAGGCTTTATCCTTGTGAGGCTCTGGCAGAAGGCAGGGGATGATAAAGACGGTTTTAAAGCTATTAAGCCTTTGTCCACTGGAAACCAGCTGTAGTCCCTTTAGGATTCAGCCAGCTAGGTTGTCTTTCCTCAAAAAAAATGATGCCAACTTCATCCAGAAAAAAAACGTGATAGAAGAAAATACCCTGTTGCCATGGTTCTGATTGGGAAAGCAGTGCTAAGTTACAACTGCAGTCACATTCAGTTGTGCAGGTAGTGACCTCGCTAGCAAAGCTAGTCATATTATTGACAGCACAGTAGCAACCATGGCCTTAATTTGTGACTTATTGGCTTATAAACATTTTGGTGTTCAAATTGGGAAGCAAAAACTTTAGACTCATGTCTCCCTTGGGCTACAATGGTGTCATAATTCATATTAATATTCATTGGCATAATGTTCCTTTACACAAGTTGAAGAACAGCAACAACTTCGCAAGCTCAAGTTGAAGTTGTGGGTTTCTTAGCTAACATTAAGTACATCACACAACTTCTGCCGGCCATGCTGTTTCATCAGTGTCACAGAGATCCTCTTTAGACGGCCAGTTCTGGAACTAGCTATTTACTGTAGCTATCGACCCAGCTAATTTGCCAGAGATGTTACAGACAACATGGCCAGAGATGCAAACGTTCAAGGGGCAATCCTTAGCCAAAACAATAAAGCATTTCCCCGCCATTGTTTCAGCAAAAAGCTGAGAGATGGGGCTGGAGAAATGCAACCACTCAAATTCATATAACTATTGATGCATCGACTGACCATCCATGATATCAAAATGATAGTTTTAACCATGTTGAGGCTATACATCGTTTGTTTACATTTACTTTGCTTACAAACAGTATAACCTTAGTAAAAATTAAACAAGCTTATATTTTGACTTCTGATAGGACACGACAGCTTAACTAAGCTCATTTATAAGTTATATTCTTCAAGAATCAATGCCAATGGGTAGCTTCATATCATTCATTTCAAAGTAAAAAATATTGATGTAGAAACTATTAGACCACCCATTTAACGTTAGCTAGCTAGCTACGTTAGCTGCACAAATATACACTACATGACCAAAAGTATGTGCTCGTGTAACATCTCATTCCAAAATCCTGGGCATTAATATGGATTTGGTCCCCTATTTGCTATAACAGCCTCCACTCTTCTGGGAAGGATTTCCACTAGATGTTGGAACATTGCTGCAGGGACATTCAGCCACAAGAGCATTAGTGACGTTCGGGGGCACTGATGTTGGGCAATTAGGCCTGGCTCGCAGTCGGCGTTCCAATTAATTCCAAAGGTGTTCAATGGGGTTGAGGTCAGGGCTCTGTGCAGCCCAGTCAAGTTCTTCCAGACTGATCTGGACAAACCATTTCTGTAGGGACCTCACTTTGTGCATGCTGAAACAGGAAAGGAAATTCCCCGAACTTTTGCCACAAAGTTGGAAGCACAGAATCGTCTATTATGTCATTGCATGCTGTAGCATTAAGATTTCCCTTCAATGGAACTAAGGGGACTAGCCCAAACCATGAAAAACAGCTCCAGACCATTATTCCTCCTACACCAAATTGTACAGTTGGCACTATATATTTGGGCAGGTAGCGTTCTCCTGGAATTCACCAAACCCAGATTCGTCCGTTGGACTGCCAGATGGTGAAGCGTGATTCATCACTCCAGAAAATGCGTGTTTAGACCACTCTAGCCAACACTTGGCATTGCGCATGGTGATCTTAGGCTTGTTTGCGGCTGATTGACCACGGAAACCCATTTCATGAAGCCCCTGACTAACAGTTCTTGATGCTGACGTTGTTTCCAGAGGCAGTTTGGAACTTGGGACTGAATGCCGCAGCCAAGGACAGACAATTTTTACTTGCTACGCATTTCAGTACTCGGCAGTCCAGTTCGCGGCTCAGCTGTTGTTGCACCTAGACTTTCCACTTCACAATAACAGCACTTACAGTTGACCGGTGCAGCTCTAGCAGGGCAGATATTTTTGTAACTGAGCTGTTGGAAAGGTGGCATCCTATGAAGGTGCCATGTTAAATGTCACTGCGCTCTTCAGTAAGGCCATTCTACTGACAATGTTTGTCTATGGAGATTGCATGGCGGTGTGATTGATTTTATATACCTGTCAGCAACGGGTGTGGCTGAAATAGCCGAATCCACTAATTTGAAGGGGTGTCCACATACTTTTGTATATATAGTGTAAGTAACTAATGTGTATATAGTGTAAGTAACTAATGTATCTTGCTAGATGGTAACTAGCTAGTTAGCAAATGTTTCCTGTCAAATGTTGGCAAGCTAACGCTCCCTAGCTAACTTCCTTCACTTACCTTAAATACCGTGGCTCGGCCGCAGTACTTTGAAGCAATAATATCGACAGAGCTTGCAAAGTTAGCTACTCCAGATATAAATAGAAATTGCTAAATGGTACTAGCTAGCTAGAATGTTTAGCCTTTGTTAAAGTTGGTATTTTTCTAACGGCTGGCTGGACAATTGGAGGAATCGTCCAAAGGGTTACCATAGTAACATTAAATATCTAAATGGCAGCCAAAATGGAACTTCTGCTGCTACAATCACAATGTAACATCGGACCACTGCATTGTTTAAAAGCACTGCACGAAATTCTAATTGCTAAAATGTATCCTGCCCCGGCTTGTACGTTTATCGGAAGGTAACTAGGAGCAAAATGCTACAGTACGCAACCTACAGTAATGATCACGTTACACAGGAATGGGGTTATAGTACCAACGTAGAGGGGCTGTGAGCACGCCGCACGCGCCTCGCTGGTGGGGGGATTGTTCCCACTGTGCTTGGTAATTCTGCATCCCACCAGAGAACAATGTGACATATGGAATGACATGCGATGATACACAGTATACACTGAACTATGCACTTCAACGGTATGCAGTTGCTGCATACCCTACATCAAAAGAAAAGGATGACTAACCACTGTAGGACAATTTATACAATTAACTCAAGCAATCATCGGATAGTTTAATTGATCGCCTACTAGGGATGGATAATAACACATTTATATGCGACGTTGGATGTCAACTGGAGTACCTTCTTGAAATATATGTTTGATATTGATACTATATTTTGGAATGGTATTATAATAGCCTACTATAACATTTTAAGTTGTGAGAGGATCGAATAGATTGTTAACTTCTACAGCACACGTTTTGCTATAATAATTGAATTGATACAAATTATATCCTATGCATTATATCAAAAATCTATAAGGCATAGGGTATTATCGAAAATCAATCATATAAACCATTTTATCAGTCATTCATATATTTGGGTATAAATAAGCTGAAAAATGGGGATGTGTAATTGCCACAACATTATTTATCAAAGCTGCTGAAAATAGCTCAGCGCACAGTTGAGAACAGCAAAATATCAACACAACCGTATCATGTCAAATAAATGCTTACCTTCACTTCTGATGGTGAATTTTCAAGTGTGAATGTCAAACCACTCTCCAATTTCTCCCCCTTTCCGGTCTCTTTATTCACGTTTAATTCTAAAGACAATGTCCTGGTATGGGAGCGAGTACAGGACCCTCCAAGACTTGCACTGTCAACCAGCCCCAAAGATGGAGGCGGGGCAGCGGTAACCGACGTCACACGCCTCGTGCAAAATAGGGACTGTAGGCAACAGTGCGTTAGAGTGGGTTCACTCAATCCATTTCAAATGGTCTTTGGCGGCTTCATAAATACATATTTTACCACCGCCTCTCCCCTCTTCTCTTTGTTAATTCCCACACTGGAGTACAGTACAGTCATTGCTTTGTTTCTTGCTCTACAAATGCCCACACCTGACTTCACATTCAGTATTTTCACTTAAAAACCGTTACTTCAGAAATATGTAATTGATTCATCAAAATAAAAACATGTGTAGGCAAATAAGAGAGTGATACACAAACTATCAATAGCCTACAGTAATTTACACACAAAGGAGGCATTTAAAGAAAAGTATATGCCTTAAGCTTTGACCCATTTAAATGGTTTCATCACACAATAGTCTTCTTTCATTCTGAAGGTCTTTTTAGCAATTGAGTAAAAATGATATTTTTAAAAGATTCATACCATAACCACGTGAGTCCCTTTAAAGGCAGTCAACAGATGATTTGTGTGCGGATAAGGCGTATGTACTGTACGCACTTTAAGACAGATTGATGGGGAACTTCTGCCACCTACAGGCGAAACCTGGAAAGTGTATGTATCAATAACACAATTTCAAAACATACGAACCCGTAACACACATCTCATAGCGTGTTCAATATTGATGTGAGTGTAGACCCTTGAAATTGTTCATGCCACTATATATTAGAGCAGGTCAGCACCATGCACTCTATCCCAGTCCTTATAGTTACATTGACCAACACAATACATTTACTTTAAGCTACATTCTACCCAGTATGAAACACATAGTCTTTGTCAGTATGCAAATACAACCTGTTATAAATAGACTGCTTTTTATTCATCATCATTATCGTGAGGTGGGGGGTGGGGGGGTTATTCCTCATTTTATAAACTAGTCTCCACTTTAACTGGTATCTTATCTGGTGTCTTCCTATAGCCCCATAGTAATTATAGCCTACCTACCCCCACCTCTCCACCTCTCCATCCTCCCGCCACCCCCCACCCCCACCCCAAAAACGAAATTAGTTTTCTCAGGAGAAGACAGAATAAATGGGAAAACAGCCCATAAATGATAATGAACCATCCCTCTTTAATTCTCTTCCCATCACCCCCCTCCCCTTCCCCTCCCCTGGCGGTGCGGGCAGAGACAGAGCCACCGCCCAGCGTCTGCAGCCTGCAGGAAGGATGCTTGGTAATTTCCTCCATTATTGAATTGGTCTGGACACGCATGTCTTGATGGTCTCGTCCCCCCTCCCTCACTGCCACATCCTTCTCTCCCTCTTTTCTCTCTCTTTCGCGCTAACCCTGCACCACCCCGTGCTCTGTAAAGACCCTATAAAAAACACACACAAAAGCCCATGACCTCTTTCACAGAGTGGTCATTCAATGATTGCCCTCCTTAGTGCCCTTTTACACCCTGGTGCCTGCCCCTCACCCTCACCCTCACCCACCCCCTCCCCCACCAATCCAAGCCCTCACTGACTGTGCGTCCTTTTTTGATAGCTGAGTCATTGTTCCTCATTTCCTGCCTCTGGTGTGTACTGCTGCTCTGCTGAAAATCTAAAAGCCAGAATTAGACATGAAACTGAATCTCAAGCACTTAGATGCCCAACACCCTGCATTTCAATCTATCAGGGGATGGTTAGTTTTGTTGAGTCAGGAGATGGGGACCCTGCAGAGCACCTTGCTCAAGCGTAAGCATGCCCATTCTTAAGTGAAAAACTTGTCCGTTTTAAATCACGTCTTAAGACATGTCACAATTTAATGATACATTTAGTCTTACATCCGTTATAACATGAAAATCATGGTAAAATTGTGAACTGTTAGTAATTAGGGTGATTATTAACAATGTTGTTGGACCAAAGATGTGAGTACTCTTACTTGCAAGGGAGACCTGACCAAGAAGGCAGCAGCAAACAACACAACATTTTTAAACATATCTGCACCACATTATGATCCGGCCTACAGGAAAAATGTATACTACATTTACTTCTGTTCGTGTGCATGGCGAATGGCAGTGTCTAGCCGACAGGACATATTGGCATTCCTCTGCAAATTGGTACTCCAATACTTTTCTCACACCTCAGTTAATTAGACTGCCGAGTCTTTGTTAATTGGAATGAGCTGAACCCCATTCCCTCCTTGATTATACTACCAGGCATGCAAGCACACACTCGCACATCCACACACATACGCACTTTCATTCGCCCACACAGATGCAGGCACACACAATCTTGCGAGCACCCTTACACACTCTCACAAGCACACACTTTCCTGTGCCTGATTGGCAGTCCTGAATGATTCCATGCTCTTTTACAGATAGCTAATGGGGGATGGAAGGTGGGCTGTCGAGGGAGGGGTGTGTGTGTGGTACACAAAGAGACTGATAGAAATGACAGTGAAGACGGCCACTTCCATCTAATCTTCACCTATTCTGGACAACAGAATGTACAGCAGGGACCATCAACTAGATTCAGCCGCGGGCCGATTTTTTCTTGAGCGGATGGTCAGAGGGCTGGAACATAATTAGAAATAATTTGTAGACTGCAAATTGACCAGAAGAAGCCCAAACATAAATAATATTTGACTAAAATATAAAAAAAATGTCAAACATTTGTATACTTACATTTGTATACGATCACATATATCTCTCTATTATACATGGGAATACTTTGAAACAGATTTCCATCATTAAAATCCCTTGGAGCTGATTTGCTGTCTTTTATGTCCAACAATTTTTTTATTTTATTATATTATATACAGTACCAGTCAAACGTTTGGACAAACCTACTCATTCAAGGCCTTTTCTTATTTTTTTTACTATTTTCTACATTGTAGAATAATAGTGAAGACATCAAAACTATGAAAGAACACATATTGAATCATGTAGTAACCAAAAAAGTGTAATATATAAATATATATCATATTTGAGATTCTTCAAAGTAGCCATCCTTTGCCTTGATGAAAGCTTTGCACAATCTTGGCATTCATGAGCCAGTTTCAACACTTGAGTAGTTGTGTCCAAACTTTTAATTTGTACTGTATGTATGTATGTATGTATGTATGTATGTATGTATGTATGTATGTATGTATGTATATATTACACACACACACACACACACACACACAACCGGTCAAAAGTTTAAGAACACCTACTCATTCAAGGGTTTTTATTTATTTTTTACTATTTTCTACAATGTAGAATAATAGAGAAGACATCAAAACTATGAAATAACACATGTGGAATCATGTAGTAACCAAAAAAGTGTTAAACAAATCAAAATATATTTTATATTTGAGATTCTTCAAATAGCCACCAAGAATGCCAAGAGTGTGCAAAGCTGTCATCAAGGCAAAGGGTGGCTATTTGAAGAATCTCAAATATAAAATATATTTTGATTTGTTTAACACTTTTTTGGTTACTACATGATTCCATGTGTTATTTCATAGTTTTGATGTTTTCACTATTATTCTACAATGTAGAAAATAGTAAAAAATAAAGAAAAACCCTTGAATGATTAGGTGTTCTAAAACATTTGACCGGTAGTGTGTGTGTGTGTGTGTGTGTGTGTGTGTGTGTGTGTGTGTGTGTGTGTGTGTGCAATATATATATATATATATATATATATATATATATATATATATATATATATATATATATATATATATATATATATATATATAACATTTTTCTCAGAAAACTTGGGGGGCCAATTAAAATCTCCTGGGGGCCGCCAGTTAGGGAACACTGATGTACAAGCTACACCTTGGCCTTACCTGCTCATTGGTACTCATGCACTGGAGTTTCATCTGCTTCAGATATGTGGTGGTCAGCGGCATGTTGTAGTCGATGAGATCCGGCACCAGTGATGTCGGTCTGTCATTTTCTGTGAAGATTATACACACAAAGTATTAGTAGACTCTCATTCTCCCATAACCTCCTTCTTGAATCCAAACACATACAGGGTCATGTTCATTTGGCACCAAAATGTAAGAAAACAAACTGAAAGAGCGAGGCACTACCTGAACTTTAGAAATGCACATTTTTTTCTTCTGTTGAGTGCCCTGATGAATCTGTACATGCACTAGTCAATGGACTCCGCCTGGGTGGCAGTGCTCTAAGTGGACACTAGAGGGCCATTTAATGTGGGAGTAGAGAAAATGGTGCTGTCTAGTTTGCTAAATTTATGGAATTTGAAATGATTTATACTTGCACTTTTTAAAGCATATGATAGCAATTACATTTACTTTTGAAACCAAATACTTGTAGGCTTTTACTCAAGTAGAAATGTATTTGGTAACTAACGTTTTTTTGTCATTTTCTATTAAGGTATCTTTACTTAAGTATGACAATTGGTACTTTTTCCACCACTGGCAGGAAGCAGCATTTGCTTCCATCATTAAGAGTGGTGATGGAAGGAATGGGTGGTCTCATCATTGAACAATAATTTGCCTGACGGTTTTGCTATCCGTTCATTATGATCCAGTACACCATTTTGAACAACGGGCTGCTTAATTCTAATATATAAATATACTTTCTTTCTTCAAACATGCATACAACAAAAACATTTTAATTACCCACAATCCTCTAAAAACAGAGGGAAGAGGCAAAATTGTTGCAATAAGTTAAAATGATTAAGTAGAGAGAAATATTATTACAATTTAGTATATTAAATCACATACATCATTTAAATTAACAAATCATTGAAACAACTTACATTTATTTTTATTAAGTATATGTTGTTGTTTTTTTGGTCAATTTCAATTCACCCTAGAATAATTTTACAGTGTGCATGTGTACATGTGCGAGAGAGATAGAAGAGGGTGGATCGCTCATAAAGAAAGCAGCAAAGCCACTAAATTGCTGTTCCTGGCAGCTGCCACAAGCACACAGAAACAAACAAGCAGCTTCTTTGACCAGAATCAGCTCTTACTCTAATGTATAGATTACCTTCATTAAATCTTGTAATAAATAATGTGGAAATTGAGCAAGTTGAGGAGAGTAAACTGCTTGGTGTAACCCTGAATTGTAAACTGTCATGGTCAAACATATTGATGCAACAGTAGCTAACATGGGGAGAAGTCTGTCTATAATAAACCACTGCTCTACTCTTTTGACATTGCTATTCACAAAACAAGTCCTACAGGCCCTAGTTTTGTCACACCTGGACTACTGCTCAGTCATATGGTCAAGTGCCACAAAGAGGGACATATGCAAATGAGTTGGCCCAGAACAGAGCAGCAGGGCTGGAAGCACGGAGAGCTAACATCAATGACACGCATGTCAATCTCTCCTGGCTTAAAGTAGAGGAGATTGACTGCATCACTACTTGTCTTTGTGAGTGGTATTGACATGTTCAAACAACTAGTACACACACCCATGCATACCCCATAAGACATGCCACAATGGGTCTCTTCACAGTCCCCAAGTCCAGAACAGACGCCGGGAAATTCACAGAACCACACAGAGCCATGACTATATGGAACTCAATTCCACATCAAATAACTCATAGAAGCAGTTAAATCAGATTTAAAAAACAGATCAAACTACACCTTATGGAACAACGTGGACTGTGAAGAGACACACACACGCACACACACACACACACACACACACACACACACACACACACACACACACACACACACACGCACGCACACACGCACACACATGCTACATTGTAATGTTGTATGATAATATTATACCTTTGGTATTGTTGATATGTAGGGGTGTAACAGCGTAATATGATGTACTGTTTCATCTTTTGTTTTATATGTAATGTCATTTGGACCCCAGGAAGAGTAGCTGCTGCCTTGGCAACAGCTAATGGGGATCCATAATAAATACAAATCCACTACTATCCTGCCCTGTGTTAAACCATAATGAAAAAGAGACCAGATTTTTTAATGAATAGTAATAGCCCTGCAGTATGATTTCTCTGCCATTGGCCATGATGGACATTTACAGTATATGCAATGGTTGCATTAAACCACTAAGTGGACATCCTACATTAAGATGCTGGTGCATTTGAACTTACTTATACCAGCAGTTAATTTTTAAAGACTTCTCTACTATAATTTACTGTATAATATAGCATTTAACAAAATAACTGCAAATTCTCTATAACGGAACTGGTATACATCCTCTCTTGTATTGCATTGACATTATACTTCAAGTGCACGCAATAGTCTGTCATCCTCATCAAATAAAACAAAATTTGAAATAACATTTTATTAGCAGATGTTATTGCGGGTGTAGTGAAATGCTTGCGCTCCATCAGTGCAGTAGTATGTAACAATTCACACAAATCTAAAAGTAAAAGAATGGATTTAAGAAATGTATAAATATTAGAGTGAGTAATGTCGGAGTGGCATTGATTAAAACACAGTAGAATAGAATACAGTATATACAGTTGAAGTTGGAAGTTTACATACACCTTAGCCAAATACATCTTAACTCAGACTTTCACAATTCCTGACATTTAATCCCAGTAAAAATTCCCTGTCTTAGGTCAGTTAGGATCACCACTTTATGGTAAGAATGTGAAATGTCATAATAAGAGTAGAGAATGATTTATTTCAGCTCTTATTTCTTTCATCACATTCCCAGTGGGTCAGACATTTACATACACTCAATTAGTATTTGGTAGCATTGCCTTTAAATTGTTTAACTTGGGTCAAACATTTTGGTTAGCCTTCCACAAGCTTCCCACAATAAGTTGGGTGAATTATGGCCCATCCCTCCTGACAGAGCTGGTGTAACTGAGTCAGGTTTGTAGGACTCCTTGCTCACACACACTTTTTCAGTTCTGCCCACACATTCTCTATAGGTTGAAGTCAGGGCTTTGTGATGGCCACTCCAATACCTTGACATTGTTGTCCTTATGCCATTTTCCACAAGTTTGGAAGTATGCTTGGGGTCATTGTCCATTTGGAAGACCCATTTGCGACAAAGCTTTAACTTCCTGACTGATGTCTTGAGATGTTGCTTCAATATATCCACATAATTTCCTACCTCATGATTCTATCTATTTTGTGAAGTGCACCAGTCCCTCCTGCAGCAAAGCACCCCCACAACATGATGCTGCCACCCCCGTGTTTCACGGTTGGGAGGGTGTTCTTTGGCTTGCAAGCCTCCCCCTTTTTGCTCCAAACATAATGATGGTCATTATGGCCAAACAGTTCTATTTTTGTTTTATCAGACCAGAGGACATTTCTCCAAAAAGTACAATCTTTGTCCCAGTGTTTTCGGCTTTGGTGCAGTGGCTTCTTCCTTGCTGAGTGGCCTTTCAGGTTGTGTCGATATAGGACCCGGTTTACTGTGGATATAGATACTTTTGTACCTGTTTCCTCCAACATCTTCACAGGGTCCTTTGCTGTTGTTCTGGGATTGATTTGCACTTTTCGCACCAAAGCACATTCATCTCTAGGAGACAGAACACATCTCCTTCCTGAGCGGTATGACAGCTGTGTGGTCCCATGGTGTTTATACTTGCGTACTATTGTTTGTACAGATGAACGTGGTACCTTCAGGCTTTTGGAAATTGCTCCCAACAATGAACCAGACTTGTGGAAATCTAAAAAAAAAAATTCTGAGGTCTTCGCTGACTTCTTCTGTTTTTCTCATGATGTCAAGCAAAGAGGCACTGAGTTTGAAGGTAGGCCTTGACATTTATCCACAGGTACACCTCCAATTGACTCAAATTATGTCAATTACCCTATCAGAAGCTTCTAAAGCCAAGTTGTTTAAAGGCACAGTCAAATTAGTGTATGTAAACTTCTGACCCACTGGAATTGTGATACAGTGAATTATAACTGAAATAATCTCTGTAAACAATTGTTTGAAAAATTACTTGCACAAAGTAGATGTCCTAACCGACATGCCAAAACTATAGTTTGTTTACAAGAAATGTATGGTGTTGTTGAAAAACGAGTTTTAATGACTCAAACCTAAGTGTATGTAAACTTCCAACTTCAACTGTACATACAGTATGAGATGAGTAAAGCAGTATGTAAACATTATTTAAACATTATTAAAGTGACTAGTGTTCCATTATTAAAGTGGCCAGTGATTCCATGTCTATGTATATAGGACAGCAGCCTCTAAGGTGCAGGGTTACGTAACCGGGTGGAAGCCGGCTAGTGATGGCCGTTTAAACAGTCTGATGGCCTTGCGATAGAAGCTGTTTTTCAGTCTCTCTGTCCCAGCCTTGATGCACCTGTACTAACCTTGCCTTCTAGATGATAGCGGGGTGAACAGGCCGTGGCTCGGGTGGTTGATGTCCTTGATTATCTTTTTGGCCTTCCTGTGACTTAGGGTGCTGTAGGTGAGGGCACATAGTTTGACCCCAGTGATACGTTGAGCAGACCACACCACCCTTTGCAGAGCCCTTCCATTTGCGGGCGGTGCAGTTGCCATACCAGGTGGTGATACAGCCCAACAGGATGCTGTCAATTGTGCATTGTGCATCTGTAAGAGTTTGTGAGGGTTTTAGGGGCCAAGCCACATTTCTTCAGCCTCCTGTCTGTGTGGGTGGACCATTTCAGATCGTCAGTGATGTGTACGCCGAGGAACTTGAAGCTTTCCACCTTCTCCACTGTGGTCCCGTCGATGTGGATAGGGGTGTGCTCCCTCGGTTGTTTCCTGAAGTCCACGAGCAGCTCCTTTGTTTTGTTGATGTTAAGTGAGAGGTTATTTTCCTGGCATCACTCTTCCAGGGCCCTCACCTACTCCCTGTAGGCTGTCTCGTCATTGTTGGTAATCAGGCCTACTAATGTTGTGTCATCTGCAAACTTGATGATTGAGTCGGAGGCATGCGTGGCCATGCAGTCATGGGTGAACATGGAGTACAGGAGGGGTCTGAGTTCGCACCCTTGTGGGACCCCTGTGTAGAGGATCAGCAAAGTGGAGGTGTTGTTTTCTACCTTCACCACCTGGGGGCGGCCCGTCAGGAAGTTCAGGACCCAGTGGCACAGGTCGGGGTTCAGACCCAGGGACCTGACCTTGGAGGGTACTATCACATGACGTACAGGGGGTACAGGGTCCTCCTCTCCAAGGATCATATCAAACAACCTATCACCTACTGGGACATTACACTTATGTGTACACACACTCTATCCATCAGTAATCGATTGCGCTCCTGTCTATTTACTGCAGAGGTATAGATTATCTGCCTTGTATTTCCCCCCCTTCAGGACTCCAGAACATTGTCCCTTAGTAGGTCAGCAGATAAATGAAATGACAGAGACTAGACTTGACAGCTGAGAAATGGAGTTTAAAATGAGAAGGGAGGAAAAATCAGCACAGGACCAGTGACCAAGGCTCTTATTAATAAAGCATCTCAGATCTAGTGCTGATCTAGGATCAAGCCCCTCCTGTCCATGTAATCTTATTCATCATAATCTAAAAGGCAAAAAACTGATCATAGAGCAGCAGTCCTTCTCTGAGGGCATTATGAATATGGGCCCTATCCTACACCTCCCCGATACCTGTTCCTAGTGCATAACCAATACGTTATGATGAAGGTTGAAGAGACTAAAGATGAAAGATGTGACTCAAAAGACTGCCTGATGTCAATTTAAAAGAGCCCCAGCATACAGTAATGAATTGCATTCAATAATTCAACACTGAACTTTTGCGGGAGTGGCTTAGGCGGAGAGGAGGGGGGTGGTGGGTTGGAGGGGTTGAAAGGGGTGGACCCCCATAGGGAAGGAAGCCAATTAGCTGCTCTCTTTATGAGTGACGCCCAGTGTTAAGCTGGTCAGCGTTGACACAACACTCTGACAGACAGATTGGGCCTGGGAGCACTTCTCTTGCTGTGTTGTGTGTTTATGGGATGGAGGAGAGTTTGGTGAGGAGGGTTTGGTGAGCATTACTATTCATTTGGCATAGTTTACTTTACATACTACCCATGTTCTGTTCTTGTGGGAATATGGAAGTGCCTTCCATATGTGAAGGTACATGACAGCCCCTCTGTCAATATGGGACCCTGTATATAGAGAGAATAAAATATGTATAAATAGCAGGACAGCCATTGAAGATTGCACTCCATTTTGGTCTCTCCGATTTATTTCTCTCCTCACCATTTCCACCCCATTTTTGTCTGTCTCCGTGTGTCTTTCGCCCTTGGCCTTGGGAACAATGCATGGGGTTGTGGGATATCAGGAATCTTCCTCTGGAATGCCAGTCTGAGTCACGTTTCCCTTTCCACCATAGCGGTCCTCCAGTGGCACAGTCACTTGCCAAAGCTAACACAGCCAACCAGCAGGCACAGGGGAAGACACAAGCCAACCCAGGCCAGGCTAGCACAGAACACAGCAGCACAGTAGAGCTGAGCACAGTTCAATGCCATACCACACACTGTGCACTCTCTCAGTCTGGGAAACCAGCACAACAATACAAATGCTATACAAAGAAAGAAGCCGTTTTTCTCTCTGGCTGCTGTGCCTCTCTCTCTCTCTCTCATTTTTTTCTTTATTTCTTTGTTAAAAGCCCCAAATTAGGCTAATTGCAGTGTGTTAGGAAGGAGGCAGGACACTCCAATGACTATCAGTTTAATAGGACTGGGGAGGACTGGGAAAACTGGGGGGGGGGGTGTGCCTTTAGGGTGGCAGCAAGACGAGGATAAGAGGGGGAGTGGAGGAGGGGGCAAAGCAAGCAGCGCTCAAAAGCGTTCTTTTTACAACTCATATTAAAATACCTGTCCATCTACATCCATGCTCTGCGAGTCTGCAATTTGTATGGGCTGTCTTACAGACAGTACAGACGTGAGTAGTAATGTAGGCCTACTGCGGAAGCTTTCCAAATAGCTCTGAACAGTCAGTGGTCCAGAGAGAAACAGAGAGGTTGTTTACCTTTGAACTCTGCGCCGCCAGGGCTGATGTGCATCCGCTTCTGACACTCACCACAGCTCATCAGGTAACGGGTCACTGCCTCCCTGGGCAGGAAGGCATACGTCTCCGCTATCTGCCCATCAGCGAGTGAGAGGCGGGGAAAATAGAGAAAAAATTATATCACTATCAAAGCCATGGCTGATAAAGATGTTGCTATGCATGCTTCTAGTATTGAACACTGAAGAGGTGATACTACTGTCTCTACAGGCTCCATTTGGACTTTCTGTTAAAACTCCAACGAACAAAATGTCACCACTTCACCAAGAGTAGAGGCAGGGAGTGTCAGTAGGGTTTTAAGGGTGTATGTATGTATGTAAGTATGTATGTACGTGTGTGTGCGTGTGTACCTCCGGGAGTGTAACAAGGAGAGCGGGGTGTGGTCTGGTCTAGCATTGCACAGTTTGGGGAATATTCAGAGGTGGAAACTTTCCGTGGAAATTATGGGAATATATGAGAATTAACGGAAATATATGCAAATTAATATTAATACAATTTAAATGTAGATGTTTTCTGCACTGGATATATTTACCATATCATATGGAGACAGAAACATACACCTTTTACCTTGTAAGTAGACATAATTGCAAATTATTAAATCCTTCCAATAGAAATTTTAAAAACTATTTAGTTACGGATTGAACTAATTCAATGAGTTGACTCTTCACATGGGATGATTTCATTGAACAACAAAAGAAAGTGAATATTGAATGATCCCCAATGATCCATCGCATCTCCCAAAAACATTTTCAACATACATCTATAAAATGATAGTCTAGAAACTAAAGCTTTGGTTGTCTTCCTCTCAGGCTTCCATGTCTTCTTCCTGGACCTCCTCAATGTCCACCTATTGATCATCAGACTCTGAGGCCTCATCTTCACTGTCACATTCCAACCTTGTTGAGGATGGCTCGTTGTCAGGCTCAAAAAGCCTAACATTTCCCTGTATGGCCACACATTTTTCAACCCTTGTATTGGTTAGCTTGTTGTGTGTTTGGTGTGTGTGTTCCCAAACCAAACCAAACCAAACCAGTTGCGCTCTGAGGAGGCTGATGTTGGTGGAATTTGGAGGATGATGGAGGCAACAGGGGAAAGTGGCTCAGATCCAAGAAGTCCCTTCCACCAGGTAACTGATGAGCTATGTTGGCACGACTGCCATATTGCATCTCCATCCCAAAGCCTTTGCTTTGGAAGTGTACTTCGCCAGACTGCCAAGAACCTTGCCCTCATCCAGGCCAAGGTGGCGAGACACGGCGGTACGGATTTCTTCTCTTACATCTGCAAGCAGTCTAAACATCAGACAGGATGGCTTGTCTCCCTCAATCCGTGCAATGGCTACTGCTATAGGTTTCAGGAGTTTCAGGCTGCTTACCACTCTCTCCCAAAATACATCATCCAGGAGGATCCTCCTCTTGATGGGGCTGTCCATATCGGCAGACTGTGATATGGCCATTTCTTGGAGAGACTCCTTCCCTTCCAGGAGACTGTCAAATCTGATGACAATGGGTGTTGCTGGGCAGCTTCAATGTGATGCTCGTATTCTTCTCACTTTGCTTGGTGAGGTAGATTGCTGCTATAACTTGATGACCCTTCACATACCTAACCATTTCCTTGGCTTTTAGCAGCACATTCACCACTCTATCAAACGGCTAGCAAAAACTAACTAGCAGAAATTGTTAATAAGTTAGACATTATCTAAACACACTTTGCTGCAGGCTACTATTTACTAGTTAACAAAAAATAATGTATGTCATATAAAATATATAAACCTCACCCAGTATTGTAATAAAAATTGACCAGAAAGCATGTAGTCCTTGGCTCAGACAGTGTAATAGTGTGGGCTCAATAGCATCTCAATAGTGTGCAAGATCTTGGGAATCAGCTGTACATGTGAAGGAAGAATGCACTGTGCATGCAGAGGGTTACAATTCCATTTAATTGGGGATAGTTTAACCAAAATATGCCACAAGACCTAGAATTGCCTTGTGTATCCCACAAAAAAGGTTCCCTGTTATAAGCTAACTTTTTTGATGAATTTAAGCAAAATTCCAGAAATTTCAGAAATTTACCGGAAAGTTTCCGACCCTTTGCAACCCTAGTCTCTATGAATAAAATGGAGACAAATGTCAGTCACAGCCTTTGGTGACAGTTTGCACAGTCTCTTTATCATTTTTGCAAGGTGGCCTGGTGACACCAGATTATCTCTAGGATAACTTTCAATGTATTCTCATATGTCTCCTGCCCTTGCTGTCACCTTCCGATCTTTCCTTTTTTCACGCTGTCCCTGCAGTCATCCTTTCCTCCCCCACTCCCCTTCTCTCTCAAACTGGCCTCCCTCTATCACTCCGCCCTCTGTGGCAGGCTGGGGTTGGGAGCAGGAGAAAATACACACGCTCGCCTCTCCCTCAAAGCCCCTTCCCTCTAACAAACATCCTGGCCAGAGAGGTGATGGATGTAAAATGAGGGAGGGGGGAGGGGAGTGAGGGGGGGATCTAGAAGGAAGGAGGTTGAGTTTTAGAAAGGTCCGAAAAGGGACCTCACTGAAAGTTGAAGCTCATTTATCTATAAGTGACTATTTACCAGTTGTGTACTCCACAGGAGGTTGGTGGCACCTTAATTGGGGAGGACGGGCTCGTGGTAATGACTGGAGCGGAATTAGTGGAATGATGCCATTCTATTTGCTCGGTTCTGGCCATTATTATGAGCCGTCCACCCCTCAGCAGCCTCCTGTGGTGCACTCATTCTCAAAGAGTCACTATTTGTTTGTTTGGGGGATGTCTGTAGACACGGCAGGAGTCGCAGGAAGGATTAAAAATGGCAATCTTGCAAACACAGTCGTCAGCATCTCCGACTCTCTAGTTGCCTAGGCTACTTGATCCGAGTGTGAGATGGTGTACTTTGTTTCACATCTCAGGCCCTCGGCCTGTGCCGCGAGAGGGGGGAGTTAGCCATTTGATAGAGTGGTGATGCAGGTGAAAATAACGAACCAACCACTGTTCATGATTCCACTCGTTCGCAAAGAGGCAGGCAGTCAGATCAAGAATATAAGCGTTCTGAGCTTGGATAAATGCTGGGATAAATATTTCGATGTTGACCCTTAATTGATTATATTTATTGTGTTCAACATATAGATTTATATTATATATATATTTGTTTTTAATTAGAAAAATTACAGATTACAGGGGTCCGGACCTCTGTGCCCTCATATGTAGGGTCATAGGAGGGAATTGGGGGGCGAGGTAGCGACTCCCCCCCAGAAGGGTTGACTCTCTTTGTGTGACGACAGGCTAGCTACCACCGCCATTGTTCTCCCAGTCCCAGTAGAATCTCAGAAAGCGAGCCATGTAGCCTACAGAGTAGGACCGTGGGTCTGGAAAGGGCCTGTGGTGGTGGGTCTGCCCTAGGCCACCAATGCAGCTCTTTCTATCTGTTCTGGGGATGCATAAAGAGACACAGAGGGGGACAGAGAGGAGAAGTAAGCAGCATGTTGGCTGAGCAGCACTGCCAATGAAATCACATTTTATTTGTCACATACACATGGATAGCAGATGTTAATGCGAGTGTAGCGAAATGCTTGTGCTTCTAGTTCCGACAATGTAGTAATAACCAACAACTAATCTAACCTAACAATTTCACAACAACTACCTTATACACACAAGTGTAAAGGGATGAAGAATATGTACATAAAGATATAGGAATGAGTGATGGTACAGAACGGCATAGGCAAGATGCAGTAGATGGTATCGAGTACAGTAGGGTATGTATGTAAACATTATATTAAGTGGCATTGTTTAAAGTGGCTAGTGATACATTTTTTACATACATTTTTCCAATATTAAAGGGGCTGGAGTATGTTGGCATCAGCCACTCAATGTTTAACAGTCTGATGGCCTTGAGATAGAAGCTGTTTTTCAGTCTCTCGGTCGCTGCTTTGATGCACCTGTACTGACCTCGCCTTCTGGATGAAAGCGGGGTGATCAAAAGCGGGGTGGCTCGGGTGGTTGTTGTCCTTGATGATCTTTATGGCCTTCCTGTAACATCGGGTGATGTAGGTGTCCTGGAGGGCAGGTAGTTTGCCCCCGGTGATGCGTTGTGCAGAGCTCACTACCCTCTGGAGAGCCTTACAGTTGTGGGCAGAGCAGTTGCCGTACCAGGAGGTGATACAGCCTGACAGGATGCTCTCGATTGTGCATCTGTAAAAGTTTGTGAGTGCTTTTGGTGACAAAGGCCGTCTCGTCGTTGTTGGTAATCAAGTCTACCACTGTAGTGTCGTCTACAAACTTGATGATTGAGTTGGAGGCGTGCATGGCCACGCAGTCGTGGGTGAACAGGGAGTACAGGAGAGGGCTCAGAACGCACCCTTGTGGGGCCCCAGTGTTGAGGATCAGCGGGGTGGAGATGTTGTTACCTACCTTCATCACCTGGGGGCGGCACATCAGGAAGTCCAGTACCGCACAGGGCGGGGTCGAGACCCAGGGTCGAGACCTGAGCTTGATGACGGGTTTGGAGGGTACTATGGTGTTAAATGCTGAGCTGTAGTCGATGAACAGCATTCTCACATAGGTGTTCCTCTTGTCCAGATGGGTTAGGGCAGTGTGGTAAGCAAATTGGAGTGGGTCTAGGGTGTCAGGTAGGGTGGAGGTGATATGGTCCTTGACTAGTCTCTCAAAGTATTTCATGATGATGGAAGTGAGTGCTACGGGGCGGTAGTTGTTTAGCTCAGATACCTTAGCTTTCTTGGGAACAGGAACAATGGTGTCCCTCTTGAAGCATCTGGGAACACCAGACTGGGATAAGGATTGATTGAATATGTCCGTAAACACACCAGCCAGCTGGTCTGCGCATACTCTGAGGACGCGGCTGGGGATGCCGTCTGGGCCTGCAGCCTTGCGAGGGTTAACACGTTTAAATATTTTACTCACGTCGGCTGCAGTAATAACGGCTGCAGTGAAGGAGAGTCCGCAGGTTTTGGTAGCGGGCCGCGTCAGGGGCACTGTATTGTCCTCAAAGCGAGCAAAGAAGTTGTTTAGTCTGTCTGGGAGCAAGACATCCTGGTCCGCGACGGGGCTGGTTTTCTTTTTGTAATCCGTGATTGACTGTAGACCCTGCCATATACTTCTTGTGTCTGAGCTGTTGAATTGAGATTCTACTTTGTCTCTATACTGACACTTAGCTTGTTTGATTGTCTTGCGGAGGGAATAGCTACACTGTTTGTATTCGGTCATGTTTCCGGTCACCTTGCCCTAGTTAAAAGCAGTGGTTCGTGCTTTCAGTTTTGCGCGAATGCTGCCATCAATCCACGGTTTCTGGTTTGGGAATGTTTTAATAGTTGCTGTGGGCACGACATCGCCGATGCACTTGCTAATAAATTCGCTCACCGAATCAGCGTATTCATCAATGTTGTTGTTTGACGCAATGCGGAGCATATCCCAATCAATGTGATCGAAGCAATCTTGAAGCGTGGAATCGTGGAATCCAAGCGTGGAATCGTGGAATGGTCGGACCAGCGTTGAACAGACATGAGAGCGGGAGCTTCCTGTTTTAGTCTCTGTCTATAGGCAGGAAGCAACAAAATGGAGTCGTGGTCAGCTTTTCCGAAAGGAGGGCGGGGGAGGGCCTTATATGCGTCGCGGAAGTTAGAATAACAATGATCCAGGGTTTTACCAGCCCTGGTAGCACAATCGATATGCTGATAGAATTTAGGAAGTCTTGTTTTCAGATTAGCCTTGTTAAAATCTTCAGCTACAATGAATGCAGCCTCAGAAACCATATGTGGTTTCCAGTTTATGTAGAGTCAAATAAAGTTCGTTCAGGGCCATCGATGTGTCTGCTTGGGGGGGAATATATGCGGCTGGGATTACCAAGAGAATTCTCTTGGTAGATAATGCGGTCAACATTTGATTGTGAGGAATTCTAAGTCAGGTGAACAGAAGGACTTGAGTTCCAGTATGTTGTTATGATCACACCACGTCTCGTTAACCATAAGGCATACCCCCCCGCCCCTCTTCTTACCAGAAAGATGCTTGTTTCTGTGGGCGTGATGCGTGAAGAAACCAGCTGGCTGTACCGACTCCGATAGCGTGTCTCGAGTGAGCCATGTTTCCATGAAGCAAAGAACGTTACAGTCTCTGATGTCTCCCTGGAATGCTACCCTTGCTCGGATTTCATCAACCTTGTTGTCAAGAGACTGGACATTGGCGAGTAGTATGCTCGGGAGCGGTGTGCGATGTGCCCGTCTCCGGAGCCGGACCAGAAGACCGTTTCGTCTGCCCCTTTTACAGCGTCGTTGTTTTGGTTCGCCGGCAGGGATCCGATCCATTGTCCTGGGTGTTGGGCAAAACACAGGATCCGCTTCGGGAAAGTCATATTCCTGGTTGTAATGATGGTGAGTTGACGTTGCTCTTATATCCAGTAGTTCCTCTATGTAATAAAACCTAAGATTACCTGGGGTACCAATGTAAGAAATAACACGTAAAAAAAACAAAATAATGCATAGTTTACTCGTAACGCGAAGCGAGGCGGCCATCTCTGTTGGCTCCGGAAGGATAGGGACATCCAGTCATGTGACCTGCAGAGTGTGTCTGTGTGTGTGTGTGTGTGTGTGTGTGTGTGTGTGTGTGTGTAATGAACATTTCATGGCCCACTGTGTGACAAAGTACCCTGGAAGCCATGGCAGTGGGCAGAGATAAAAATACTGTAAATAAGTAGTGAATAAAAGAGGAATTATTCTGTTCATTACACAGTTACAGCTCTGTATACTCACTACTAATGTTATACTGATATTCTAATCATTTCATTCTTATCCAATAAAGTGAAAATAAATCCTAAAAAGGAAAGTACATGTTCTGTACAGTACTGGGGTGAAGATTTAGTTACCATGTTCAACCAGAAGAGGGCAGTATCACCAATTGAGATGGCAAAGTATCCCAATACAACACACTGGGAAAATGAAAGGTTTTGTCCCATTTACTTTAGTACAGGGCGGAACCGCATTTTCCAATGGCAGGCATGTGAAATCTCCCCATTTGAAATCAAGCTAGGAAGGAACGATGGACAATGTTGCCCAGGTGTGTGCTTTGCACTGCGGTCATCGCCCTCAATCGAAATAAACTAGACATCTGGCCTTCAGCGACTGTGGAGACGCTCACAGAGAGAATTGCTGAATAGTTGTCAGGGAGAGAGAAATACCTTCTTCCAATGACCACAAGGTCAGCTTTGCACTAGAATCTAATATCCTTGCCAGACCCTTCAATCTAAAGTGAGAAACGTTTTCTTTCACACACACAAAATGGAAAAATCTTGCGAAGTTGCAGCATTTTCTTGTAATGAAGTGAGGTAACAATAAAAAACGGGG
Organism: Oncorhynchus mykiss; assembly: GCF_057628025.1. Classification (NCBI taxonomy): domain Eukaryota; kingdom Metazoa; phylum Chordata; class Actinopteri; order Salmoniformes; family Salmonidae; genus Oncorhynchus; species Oncorhynchus mykiss. Next base: position 56,586,204 of record NC_143037.1, read on the forward strand.
GGGGCGAAGATATGGTGGCGGTAAGTGTCACAGAGATTGCGGTAATGTTATTGACTGGAAATGAATATGTTAGTTTATCTGAAATAGAGAATTGAGGGTTCAGTGAATGAACTGAAGAGAAAAATACATATTTGCCAACATGAATGTTCTGGGTCAATGGTGATGCCTGCTGTCTTGCGAGAAAATATTCAGAGGGTGGTCCAGAAGTATTATACAAATCTATTTCAACTATCCCATTCATTTTAATGGGATACGGAGAAAGCGAGTGTTAGTGCTATTGATTGTGTCTAAACACCAAAAACCAGATGGACGGCGAGAGAGAGAGAGAAACAAGTCACGAAACAGGAATGAATACTAAAGATCGAAAGAGGAACAGAGAACAGAACATATATTGCCAAATAATCATAAAGACAGGCGATTAAAAGAGAGTGTCAAATAGAAACAGAGCCAGGGGAGAGAGAGAGGCAGCAGGCTAAGATAGATATAAAGGTGTTGACACACAGGGTGACCGTGTGATCGAAGAGAAAGATTGAGTAAAAGGGAAGAATGAGACAGATGGAGAGAAATATAAAGTAAAAGGTATTGAGATACAGGTAGAGAGAAAGATCAAGTGAAAGGAGAGTGAGAGACAGTTTTTTTTTAAAATGGCACCGATAGAGATGGCAGCTTTGCTTCAAGTCCTTAGGAAACTGTGCAGTGTTTGTTTTTTTATGTATTATTTCTTACATTGTTAGCTCAGAAAACCTTAACTGTTATTACATACAGTGGGCTTGACTAGATTGTGTTTATTAGGTTGTGTTGTGAAATTTGTTAGATGTTACCTGTTAGATACTGCTGCACTGTCAGATCTAAACTCAGCAAAAAAAGAAACTTCATTGTAAAGGGTTTAAACACTGTTTCTCATGCTTTTTCAATGAACCATAAACAATTAATGAACATGCACCTGTGGAACGGTCGTTAACACACTAACAGCTTACAGAAGGTAGGCGATTAAGGTCACAGTTATGAAAATCTAGGACACTAAAGAGGCCTTTCTACTGACTCTGAAAAACACCAGAATAAAGATGCCCAGGGTCCCTGCTCATCTATGTGAACATGTCTTAGACATGCTGCAAGGAGGCATGAGGACTGCAGATGTGGCCAGGGCAATAAATTGCAATGTCCGTACTGTGAGACTCCTAAGACAGTGCTACAGGGAGACAGGTCGGACAGCTGATCGTCGTATAACAACACCTGCACAGGATCGGTACATCCGAACATCACACCTGCGGGACAGGTACAGGATGGCAACAACAACTGCCCGAGTTACACCAGGAACGCACAATCCCTCCATCGGTGCTCAGACTGTCTGCAATAGGCTGAGAGAGGTTGGACTGAGGGCTTGTAGGCCTGTTGTAAGCCAGGTCCTCACCAGACATCACCGGTAACAACGTTGCCTATGGCCACAAACCCACCGTCGCTGGACCAGACAGGACTGGCAAAAATTGCTCTTCACTGACAAGTCGTGGTTTTGTCTCACCAGGGGTGATGGTCGGATTTGCGTTTATCGTCAAAGGAATGAGCGTTACACCGAGGCCTGTACTCTGCAGCGGGATCGATTTGGAGGTGGAGGGTCCGTCATGGTCTGGGGCGGTGTGTCACGGCATCATTGGACTGAGCTTGTTGTCATTGCAGGCAATCTCAAAGCTGTGCATTACAGGGAAGACATCCTCCTCCCTAACGTGGTACCCTTCCTGCAGGCTCATCCTGACATGACCGTCCAGCATGACAATGCCACCAGCCATACTGCTCGTTCTGTGCGTGATTTCCTGCTAGACAGGAATGTCAGTGTTCTGCCATGGCCAGCGAAGAGCCCGGATCTCAATCCCATTGAGCAGGTCTGGGACCTGTTGGATCGGAGGGTGAGGGCTTGTGCCATTCCCCCCAGAAATGTCCAGGAACTTGCAGGTGCCTTGGTGGAAGAGCAAGAACTGGCAAATCTGGTGCAGTGCATGAGGAGGAGATGCACTACAGTACTTAATGCAGTTGGTGGCCACACCAGGGACACATTGTTCAGGGACACATTATTCAATTTCTCTTAGTCACATGTCTGTGGAACTTCAGTTTATGTCTCAATTGTTGAATCTTGTTATGTTCATACGCATATTTACACATGTTAAGTTTGCTGAAAATAAACACAGCTGACAGTGAGAGGACGTTTATTTTTTTGCTGAGTTTAGAAGCATTAGCATTTTGCTACACTCGCAATAACATCTGCTAACCATGTGTACGTGACCAATAAAATTTGATTTGATAAAGAGGGGGAATGTGTGAGAGAGGTAGAGAGATAAAGAGTGTATTTTCACCGCTTTGTAGGTCTTCTTCTGTCCGGCGTGTTTGGGTGCTTTGCCGGGGTCGGTGCTGATCTCTACGTGCATGGCATAGATGATGTCAAAGAAGTCCTCCACCACCGCCACCCTCTTCAGAGAGGATTCCGACCCAGAGCTCCCGTCCACACACTGCAGGAGAGGAGAGGACGAGTGGTACTTTAGCAGACTGGATCATTGGGATGAGTCCTAGAGCACAAGGCACCAAGGCTACACACATACACACACAATACCATATTATGTAAAGCGGCTGACACATTATGCCAACACATAACCTAAGAGCCCCCAATAGGTAATCAAATTAAAATTCTCTCTTAAAATCAGTCTTTAGTTTCGATAACCCTAATTTTCTTTCACAAAACAATCAAATCTCCTACTAAAAAAAGCCTGAAAATGATTGATCATTTTTATGAAGACCATTAATAGTGAGCAGGGCTGTAACCAGGGTTTGAGTTTTAATGAGGTCCATAAGGCATTTCAATACAATAAAACAATTTGAAATGGTATTTGGAGAACAGCAAAAAAAAGCAAAAATGACCTGAGTCATTATCACCTTGGCTGCTGTAGGTTCATTCACCTCAGTTGATCTACAAACACATAACCTATTAGCTATACAATTGTAACGTTATACCCCTGAAAGGGGGGTAAATATGAGTCATGATTCACACTGACATAGCATCAGTGATAAAAACAAACATTTTAGAACTGTATCGATTGCATTTCAATGTAGGCCTACAGGGTATGTGGAGATATTCATATTGAAACATTATATATATATATATATATATATATATATATATATATATATATATATATATATATATATATATATATATATATATATATATATATATTTATTTATTCCTAACTCGTTTGATAAGATTAGTACAGATTCTCAGTGGACACCACATGGGTCAACCCCAAGTTTGGGAACTTCTGTACTAACCTTTTTCTGCTTGCTTCCTCTCGCTCTGTCTCTGCTGCCTCAGCTTCACCACTGAGCGCCACATCACTGTCTGTCTGTCTCAGTAGCCTACTCTCTCCAAAGCAACGTTAATATGAGAACTTAATGGCATGTATTTTGCTCCTGCTGAGGTAGGCTCCGTTTAACATTAGCCAGCTATAAGGATTAAGTAATAAGCTAAGTAATACTAGCCAGAGCCCTTCAACATTACTGCAATAGAAGTCTGCTGGCAGTTAGCCACCAGACTGACATCTATGAGCGACTATTTACCAGTTGTGCACTCATTCTCAGAAAGTCGGGGTTTGTTTGTTTGGGGGATGTCTGTAGACATGGCAGGAGTCAAGGGACGGTTTTAAAATTGGCTTTTGTCCGGCATCTCGCAAACACACGGTCATCAGCATCTCTGACTCTCTAGTCCAGGCTACTTGGGCCAAGTCCAAGCTGGGGTACAGTAGTTAGTTTCACGTCAGACCCTCCACCTGTGCCGCGAGAGGGCGGAGAGAGTTTGAGTGGTGAGGCAAATCACTTAGGCAAATCTGGGGGACGCAGGCGAACATAATGAACAAACCACTGTCCATGATTCCACTCAGACTTCGCAAAGATGTCGGCGCGATTATAACTCACTCAGATCAATAATCTAATTTTTCTGAGCTTCGATCAACGCATGGGACCAATATTTAGATGTTGACCTGTAATATATTTTATTTATTGTGTGTAACATATATATTTGTATTATTTATTTTTCAAATTACTAAAAATGACCAAGGTCATGATAGTGTGGATGATGATGGTGGTATTGTAGAAGTTCTGTGCAGACACCCAAGCCCACACGCGTGTACACATACACAGGCTAGGAGAGAGAGTGGTGCTGGGATTTCTGAGTCTTCTTGGGAATGTCCATATTCTCCCCCAAGGCCAGTGGAGAGCTGTGTGTGTGTACTAGGGGGAGGGGGGTTGAGGGGGTATACCTGCCAGGAGCACACACACACACACACACACACACACACACACACACACACACACACACACACACACACACACACACACACACACACACACACACACACACACACACAGAGAGAGAGAATGTGTAAAACAGCAGGTGGTGCACAAAATGCACTTTAAATCGCTACAAAGAAATGGCTCTTTGAAGTCTGTTTTTTTCATTGCTTTGTTTGGTTGGTTGCTTCTTTCACTAGCTGTTCAATCATTGTATTCTCCCTCCTACCAAAGTGTGTGGTCAACAAACTGACACAATTTCGAAAACAGTTAAGGTAAGAGAGGTGAGATCTTTTGTCTTTGTTCAGGATCTTCAAAATGACCACAGGTGGCCGAACCAAACTTTGTTATTTGTAGGCTACTGTAGACAATATTAAGTGTATGTAGTCATCAGGGATTCACGTGATAACAAAACATTGATAAGGCTATCAACACCATATTCTAATTCAAGTTTACCACAGCTCAAAACATTACATTTAATGAAGTAATTTCATTCTCATATTGTGATTTAAGAATTCTTCATATTTACATCTTCACAATTCACAATGAATCTATCATGACCCTTTGCTTATCTTTACACTAATAATTTTCAGAGCTCCAGCTCCAACAGCATAAAGCACCACCCAACACAAACAGCTCCACGCTAAAAAGGGTGGGGGGGGAAACACTTCTAGTTCCAACCAGCGTTCTGCTCACAATAAGGCAAAACGTGCTGCCATGACAACCGGATAGCTAACCTCTCGGGCAGGTGTGTGGGGCAGCGGGTCATGTGACACAGGCTGCACCTAGTAAAACTTGAATTTCCACAACAAGCAGAATGAACAGCGTGTGGGGGGCTGACAGATTTTCACGTTATCCAAAATACACACACACACCACATTCTCTCTGGCTTCTTCCTCATTATTTTGTCTCTATTTCTCCCGCTCTATAACATGTTGGTATCATCTCTCCACAGTCTCTGTCATCATGCGAGTATATTCCCTGTCTATGAGCTGGGCTGAGGAGATGTTTCTGTCTGTCCTATGTTGTGGTGCTGGGCACGCCTCTAGTCTGTTGCCCTCGTTTTGGCTTTGTGTGGGACTCGCTGGAGCCGACAGGTGAACATGGGGGATGTGTGTGTGTGTCCGTACCTGTGTGTGTTGTGTTCTGGGGTAGTTCTCTCCTCATTACTGTATAAAACATTGATCCCTGGGCACCTTTACAGAAGCAACAGTCAGGGAGTCAATGAACTAACTCACTCCCCTTCCTCCCCCTACCTCTCTCTCAAGCCGCAGGTAATGAAGGTTGCCATGGCAGCGCGGAGCAGCGTGCAGAGCCGAGAGGGCTGCAAGCTTCTAAAGCACCCAAGCTTCTAAAGCACCCGCTCCCTTCATGGTCACCGTAATGCCATTCAAACAATGGTGATGATGAGGATGAAGATGTTATTTCTCATCGAAAGGTAGAGGCATCGGTGGGACAAGGGGGCTGTTGTTGATTACTCTATAAATAATCCACAAGGCCCATTAAAGATAACATTGGTCATTAACATAGGCTAGCCCTGGGTCTTATTCACAACAAACTCCTACAGTCTCACGTCAGAATAAGTCGTTCATCCATATTTTCAAACGTCAAATTTCAAAGTTGTTCCAAATGTCAAATTCAGAGGCAAATGCTAACGCCCATCACCATCAACAACACCCTAGCAAAGCCTACTTGAAGGTAACAGCACTGTTGCTCCCAGTGGCCGATTTCCATGTCATCTCCCGAGGTCCTCAGACATGCATGGACATATATTAACAATGTTAATAATATATTACTATAGCGCTTTTCATAAGAATCTCAAAGAGCTTCAAAAGCAAAAAGCAATACATCATCACGAGTATCTAGCTGTAGTTAGCTAGGTCAACCAATACATCATCATGAGTAGCCTAGCTATAGTTAGCTAGGTCAACCAATACATCATGAGTATCTAGCTATAGTTAGCTAGGTCAACCAATACATCATCATGAGTAGCCTAGCTATAGTTAGCTAGGTCAACCAATACATCATGAGTAGCTAGCTATAGTTAGCTAGGTCAACCAATACATCATCATGAGTAGCCTAGCTATAGTTAGCTAGGCCAACCAATACATCATCATTAATAGCCTAGCTATAGTTAGTTAGGTCAACCAATACATCATCATTAATAGCCTAGCTATAGTTAGTTAGGTCAACCAATACATCATCATGAGTCTGGACCCTTTGCTGCCGACACGGAGCCCCACCGATCCATCACGACTGGTCTACCGACGTAACCGTCTGAGGGGGTTTCTGTCCCGAAGCAAACACCAGTTAGCCTGGAGTTAGCTTCGAGCTAGGCCCATCTCCCGGCTAGCCGAAGAAATCCATCAGATAATCCCTGGGCTTCAATACCTCTTTTACCAATTGGCCTGGACCCTTTGCTGCCAACACGGAGCCCCGCCGATCCATCACGACTGGTCTGCCGACGTAACCGTCCAAGGGGGTTTCTACAGGCTCCCCCGTTGCGAAGTCCCCCTGAGGCACATCTGCTAGCCTGCTGCTATCCCCGGCCTGCTAGCTGTCTGAATCTCCGTGACTCCAGCTCGCCTAGCTACTCACTGGACCCTATGATTTCTCGGCTACACATGCCTCTCCCTAATGTCAATATGCCTTGTCTATTGCTGTTTTAATTAGTCATTTTTTGTCTTATTTCTATGTAGAGCCTCCAGCCCTGCTCAATATGCCTTAGCTAGCCCTGTTGTTTCACCCCCCACACATGCAGTGACCGCACCTGGCTTAAATGGCGCTCCTAGAGACAAAACCTCTCTCATCGTCACTCAATGCCTAGGTTTACCTCCACTGTACTCACATCCTACCATACCCTTGTCTGTACATTATGCCTTGAATCCATTCTTCTGCGCCCAGAAACCTGCTCCTTTAACTCTCTGTTCCGAACACACTAGACCACCAGTTCTTTTAGATTTTAGCCGTACTCTTATCCTACTCCTCCTTTGTTCCTCTGGTGATGTAGAGGTTAACCCAGGCCCTGCAGCCCCCAGCATCACTCCCATTCCCCAGGCGCTCTCATTTGTTGACTTCTGTAACCGTAAAAGCATTGGTTTCATGCATGTTAACATTAGAATCCTCCTCCCTAAGTTGTTTTATTCACTGCTTTAGCAGACTCTGCCATCCCGGATGTCCTAGCCGTGTCTGAATCCTGGCTTAGGAAGGCCACCAAAAATCCTGAAATGTCCATCCTTAACTATAACATTTTCCGACACGATAGAACTGCCAAAGGGGGCAGAGTTGCAATCTACTGCAGAGATCGCCTGCAGAGTTCTGTCATACTATCCAGGTCTATGCCCAAAAAATTCAAGCTTCTTCTTTTAAAAATCCACCTATCCAGAAACAAGTCTCTCACAGTTGCCATTTGTTATAGACCCCCTTCAGCCCCCAGCTGTGCCTTGGACACCATATGTGAGTTGATCGTCCCCAATCTATCTTCAGAGTTCGTACTGTTAGGTGACCTAAACTTGGACTTGCTTAACACCCCGGCCATCCTACAATCTAAAATAGATGCCCCCAATATCACACAAATTATCAAGGAACCTACCAGGTACAACCCAAAATCCGTAACCATGGGCACCCTCTTAGATATCATCCTGTCAAACTTGCCCTCTAAATACACCTCTGCTGTCTTCAACCAGGATCTCAGTGATCACTGCCTTATTGCCTGCGTGCATAATGGGTCCGCGGTCAAACGACCACCCCTCATCACTGTCAAACACTCCCTAAAACACTTCAGCGAACAGGCCTTTCTAACCGACCTGGCCCAGGTATCCTGGAAGGATATCGACCTCATCCCGTCATTAGAGGATGCCTGGTTGCTCGTCAAAAGTGCTTTCCTCTCCAGCTTAAAAAAGCATGCCCCATTCAAAAAAATGTAGAACTAAGAACAGATATGGTTCACCCCAGACTTGACTGCCCTTGACCAGCACAAAAACATTCTGTGGCGTTCTGCATTAGCATCGAATAGCCCCCGCGAAATGCAATTCTTCAGGGAAGTCAGGAAACAATATACTCAGTCAGATAGGAAAGCTAAGGCTAGCGTTTTCAAACAGAAATTTGCTTCCTGTAGCACGAATTCCAAAAAGTTGAGACACTATAAAGTCCATGGAGAAAAAGAGCACCTCCTCCCACCTGCCCACTGCACCGAGGATAGAAAACACTGTCACTGCCGATAAATCTATGATAACCGATAATTTATATAAGAATTTATTCACGGGTGGGCTTGCTTTCTAACCTGGCTACCCATACCCAGGCCAACACCTCAGCACCCCCTGCAGCAACTTGCCCAAACTCCCGCCGCTTCTCCTTCACCCAAATCCAAACATCTGATGTTCTGAAAGAGCTGCAAAATCTGGATCCCTACAAATCAGCTGGGCTAGACAATCTGGACCCTCTCTTTCTAAAATTATCTGCCGAAATTGTTGCAACCCCTATTACTAGCTTATTCAACCTCTCTTTTGTATCGTCTAAGATCCCCAAAGATCGGAAAGCTGCTGCGGTCATCCCCCTCTTCAAAGGGGGAGACACCATAGGCCCAAACGGTTATAGACCTATATCCATCCTGCCCTGCCTTTCTAAAATCTTTGAAAGCCAAGTCAACAAACAGATCACCGACCATTTCGAATCCCGCCGTACCTTCTCCACTATGCAATCTGGTTTCCGAGCTGGTCATGGTCAGGTGCACCTCAGCCACGCTCAAGGTCCTAAACGAGGTCCTAAACGATATCATAACCGCCATCGATAAAAGACAGTACTGTGCAGCCGTCTTCATCGACCTGGCCAAGGCTTTCGAGTCTGTCAATCACAGCATTCTTATCGGCAGACTCAATAGCCATGGCTTCTCAAATCACTGCCTCGCCTGGTTCACCAACTACTTCTCTGATAGAGTTCAGTGTGTCAAATTGGAGGGCCTGTTGTCCAGACTCTATGTCCAGTCTCTATGGGGGTTCCACAGGGCTCAATTCTCGGGCCGACTCTTTTCTCTGTATATGTCAATGATGTCACTCTTGCTTCTGGTGATTCTCTGATCCACCTCTATGCAGATGACACCATTCTGTATACATCTGGCCTTCTTTGGACACTGTGCTAACAACCTCCAAATGAGCTTCAACGCCATACAACACTCCTTCCGTGGCCTCCAACTGCTTGAAAATGCTAGTAAAACTAAGTGCATGCTCTTCAACCGATTGCTGTCCGCACTCTCCGGCCCGACTAGCATCACTACTCTGGACGATTCTGACCTAGAATACGTGGACAACTACAAATACCTAGGTGTCTGGTTAGACTGTAAACTCTCCTTCCAGACTCACATTAAGCATCTCCAATCCAAAATTAAATCTAGAATCGGCTTCGCAACAAAGCCTCCTTCAGTCATGCTGAAGAACATAACCTCGTAAAACTGACTATACTACCGATCCTTGACTTCGGCAATGTCATTTACAAAATAGCCCCCAACACTCTACTCTACAAACTGAATGTAGTCTATCACAGTGCCATCCGTTTTATCACCATAGCCCCATATACTACCCACCACTGCGACCTCTATGCTCTCGTTGGCTGGCCCTCACTACATATCCATCGCCAAACCCACTTGCTCCAGGTCATCTGTAAGTCTCTGCTAGGTAAAGCCCCGCCTTATCTCAGCTCACTGGTCACCACAGCAACACCCACCCATAACACGCGCTCCAGCAGGTATATTGCACTGGTCATCCCCAAAGCCAAATCAAATCGTTATTCGTCACATACACATGGTTAGCAGATGTGAATGCGAGTGTAGCGAAATACTTGTGCTTCTAGTTCCGACCATGCAGTAATATGCAACAAGCAATCTAACAATTTCACAACAACTACCTTTTAAACACAAGTGTAAAGGAATTAATAAGAATATGTACATATAAATATATGGATGAGCGATGGCTGAACGGCATTGGCAAGATGCAGCAGATGGTATAGAGTATAGTATATACAGTGGGGCAAAAAAGTATTTAGTCAGCCACCAATTGTGCAAGTTCTCCCACTTAAAAAGATGAGAGAGGCCTGTAATTTTCATCATAGGTACACTTAAACTATGACAGATAAAATGAGAAAAAAATCCAGAAAATCACATTGTAGGATTTTTAATTAATTTATTAGCAAATTATGGTGGAAAATAAGTATTTGGTCAATAACAAAAGTTTATCTCAATTCTTTGTTATATACCCTTTGTTGGCAATGACAGAGGTCAAACGTTAAAATAAAAAAAATGAGTAGCTAGCTATAGTTAGTCAGGTCAACCAATACATCATCATGAGTAGCCTAGCTATAATTAGCTATGTCAACCAAAACATCATCATGAATTGTTAGCTATAATTAGTTTGGTCAACCAATAGAGTGCATGCATCCTCCAAAGATGGAGAGGGACAGTTCATGGCTTGATCAGACGAAGGTGGTCAGGGAGACAGTTGATGAAGAGTCTGGTGGCGATCATGTAGAGGGCTACTCTGGGAACCAGCTTGAGTCAACATTGAGAGCATCCTGACCGGTTGCATCACTGCCTGGTACGGCAATTGCTCGGCCTCCGACCGCAAGGCACTTCAGAGGCTAGTGCGTATGGCCCAGTACATCACTGGGGCAAAGCTGCCTGCCATCCAGGACCTCTATACCAGGCGGTGTCAGAGGAAGGCCCTAAAAATTGTCAAAGACCCCAGCCACCCCAGTCATAGACTGTTCTCTCTACTACCACATGGCAAGCGGTACCGGAGTGCCAAGTCTAGGACAAAAAGGCTTTCTCAACAGTTTTTAACCCCAAGACTCCTGAACAGGTAACCAAATGGATACCCGGATTATCTGCATTGTGTGTCCCCCCCCATAGTGCATAGTCACTTTAACAATACCTACATGTACATACTACCTCAATAAGCCTTACTAACAGGTGTCTGTATACAGCCTTGCTACTCTTTTTTCAAATGTCTTTTTACTGTTGTTTTATTTCTTTACACACACACAAAACCTTTTTTTCCGCACCATTGGTTAGAGCCTGTAAGTAAGCATTTCACTGTAAGGTGAACCTGTTGTATTCGGTGCACGTGACAAATAAACTTTGATTTGAGTCATGTAGCTACTGGACTCCTTCACAATGTATGGCTTGGGCGACGCCTCAGCAGCTCTAGACGCCAGAAAGCTCACCACACACAGTTCAGAGTAGTAGCCAGTCGTCCTCACTATGAGCACTCTGCCTCAGCACTGCATTCCTTTACTGCATCTCCCATTCATCTCAAGCTTCAGGTGACTCTTCAATTGATGAACACCAAACAGGAGAAAACAGACTGAAACAAAGAGGGACAACCTAAACTTGTCCAATAAGAATCACACATTTTTGTTTGCCATTGCAAAACGTTTTGCTACAGTGTGTCATAATTAATTTAACCCTGCTTTATAGCTTCTAAAGCTCCATGGCATGCCCCTGTGCCAGCTCCAGCAGTAATGCCCCCTACAGGGAGGTCAGAGGAGAAGACTGCACTGGCCCACACCAGACTACCTTCAGGAGATGACTACTAGGGAATGACACGTGGGCTGCCAGCCTGCCTGCCCACTACCCCTGTGACTGCCTGGGACACATTATGACGCAAAACATACACCCCCCCCCCCCCCTCCCATCCCCTTACGGTTGTAGGGCACATCAGCGGCCTGGGACGATAGCATGTGCGACAGCAGAAACCACTGCGCATGGATATATGTGGGGCACGGAGGGGGGCGATGGGGGGCAGGGGTGAGTTGCACCTTATGGCACAGCAGACAGGACAGCAGGCACCGCCTCCCTACTACCACCACCCCCCACTTCCTGCCTCCCTGGCGATGAGGTCAAAGTCACAGCAAAGAGAGAGGGGAGAGAGGGCTATGGCAAAGCTGCCTGCCCTGCTGCATGCATGCCACACATAACAAAACAAACATACACTGTACACACGCATACATAAATATGTAGCCTATGTACATATAGGGTACAAGCAGCCTACACGCACCCATTTATGTACACATACCAGCAGGGTCACAACTTTTACTGGGGTCGAGGGGTCATGTCCCCCCCACATTCTGAAATTGCATTTTTGTCCCCCACAGTTTTATCTTTGCAATGTGATACGAAAGCGACAACAACAGCGGCCCGGGACGATAGCAGCTTTAAGACCATGCGGACGCCTCCGAGCGGTCAGGTAGGCTGTTTGGAGTGTTCAACCAGCTGGATTTAGGATCTTGAACACCGCAGACTGGGCTGATAGGCTGTGTGAAGGCAAAGCTTCTGGACAGCTGGCTGGACCAGCACGGGAGAGTTGAGTATAGTTCAGTGTGTATGTGTTGCACTCTTTCACCAAGTTGTAAAAGCAAGCAGAGCAGAAACTGGCTACTCTTTAGTTGACTGATGTAGCTGGCAAGGTAACTGCTGTTTCATGTAACAGGAAAAATAACTTGTGTTTATTTGCAGTGCTGAGCTAGTAACTGACATGTAACGTTAGCTAATGTTTCATCCCCTCTCGACTGAGGAGATGAATGATTAAGCTATGCTAGCTAGTAGCTACCACAGCCAGGTCAGCTCTAGCCTCTAGTTATCTGCCAGATAGCAATATGAGGAGGTTATTATTACTATCTAACTGCTGTTGGTTGTACGGAAATGTTTTGAAGCCTTTGTCCCATTTCAGAAGTAAATGAAGTTGGCTAGGTTTCGCCAGTTGATATACTGTTAGAGAGAGAACTGGACAAAATGTGGCTAACGTTAGCTATTATTTCTGCCTCAATCACACTAGACCTGAATCAAATGAAGACACCATTGGCCTAACGATTGAAGATTGATATTCTGACGTTTTTTCAGTGCAATTTGATATTTATTAGTCTGTTTTGCAATGTAACATTATTGATCTGTCAGTTTCCCTAGCTAATTCTCTACCTTCACACTAACACAGTAATAAACAGCTCTAACAAAAGGCAGGACAGATTTCTTCAACCTGCTCCCGCCCCTACCCGCTGGCTTTCTGTCCGACTCCCACCCGTTCAGACTCCCACCTTTTAGGAGTGGGAAGATGAAGAAATATGGGTGATCAATATTTAGGCCTATTTCAAGGCAATGTAGTAGACTATAGCCTAACCATAGGCCTATTTAGGAAGTACATTTTCTTGGAAAGATAATTGCCCGTGCTTCTCCGCCCATGCATAGGCTATAGTCTACTGTATTTAATTGAGACCACACGCGCACCTGTTCTTGCAGGTATGAACTGAACTGGAAGCAGCAAGAATGATGACAGCAACACTTGCTACCTTTTGCAGGCAGACACAAATAAATGGGTAATCATTATTTATTGAAAATGAAAAGGCGCAACACTCGCTCACCATAGTAGCCTAACCTATGTGCGCGTTGTGCCTTTTCCTTTTCAATGATGATGATTACATTTTCTGATTACACTGATTACACTCACGTTGGTTGAGCCCCTTCCACTTCTTTCCATTATCAACATTTATTTACAGACACTGCAGTAAACTACAGTCTAATCATATTTAAGTTAATGTCATATTTCAAGTTAACTGCCACTTTATTCTCCACCCATGTAGGCAGCCTACAACGCAACAACGCAACAGGAGCTGTGTTGATTTTTGCTTTATTCCAGGACAATGTGGACTGCCCAGACTTTCAATGTAGCAACCGTTTGCTTGAAGAGGACTACAGAGGCGAAGTGGCTACTCTCAGCAAACAAGTAGCAAACCTATACAAGCCACTGGGAAACCCACGCCCGTTTACTTTATCTCTCTCTTCTACCAGTAGCCGGACGCTGATCTGGTCTGGTGGAAATGTCGCCCTGTGTCGGCTCTCCACAGCAGACTGACCGGTACTCTGCAGGGATCCCTCCTCAAAGGGGTCTCCCCTTCCCTGGAAAACTGAGCTAGTAGTATGCTCCTGGATGACTTGGGGGATGTTGCTGTTCTTGACCCTACCAACCAGCCATGGAGATATGTCACTTGTCGTGGAAGTCGAAGACAGCGTTCTCTGGCAACAGCGGCCTCCTTGGAGATGTTAAGCCCGGACAGGACACAGACCAGAAATGGCTTCGCCGCCCTGGATCCAGAGGTTCCGGCACCTTCTTCCCTAGGGGCTTCCGATTCGAGATCAGATCCGGAGGTACTTGCGCATTCGTCCTCTGTTCTGTCTCCCTCACCGGTGGCTTCTACCTCAGGCTCAGATCCTCAGAGCTCACACCCTCATCAGACCGTGAGGCTGCGAGACTCTGGCCCATTCATCATCCATGATGGATACTACAGCTGGCTCGGGTCCATCGTGCCCCGCCACCCTTCGGTCCTTTTTTGGTGTTTTGAATTCTGCATTTTTCAGTCATGTTGATTGTTGATATGGAAATTTTGTTAGAACCTTATTTATTATATATGTCTGTGTGTAATAATATTTAACATAATAATATTACTGTGTGTGTGTTTGCATGTGCCGCTCCCTGTGCATTGGAATAATTGTAAATCCATTGGGAAAGGCTATGGAGTTTGCGTTGCAAACTATTTGGATAAAATGTGTCCATATATTGGTATTTTAGGGCCACCTATCGGTTGTAAATGTGGATGTTATCGGTCTGAGTTAAGCGGTGCGTCATTTTGTCCGATTAAATTAAATATCGGAAGCGATCGCTTGTGTATCTTGGCTACATTGGTATTTACATTTGTTGAAAATAGTTTTTCAATTTCAGTTAATAGCCTATGTCACATGTTTGCGCTATCTGTTGTATGGTGATCTTGGGCTTCATCAAGATTTATTTGTGAGTAAATCTGGCTTTGGTAATAACCAGTGCTTACCCAGCCACCGACCTCACATCACTGACACATGTAAATACTGTGCATACACGGGACAGCATTATGCTGCTATTGGAAAGTTCTGCTGGATAGCATCCATGTAAACCAAGGGATAGTCTGAGGCAGCAAGCAACACACACAGACACACATAAAAGGTTTTTGATAGTGTTGATACTGGACCCTGACAAGAAATGAACAGAGCCAAATAAAGGATAGAAAGAAATGTCATGCTACATTTCAGACAGGCTTTCAGTGTAAGGCACTGTGCTTACTGTGCTACCATCAATTGGGTGTTTATCTATGCATCACATCTCTCTTTTCCCCAACCCTTCACTCCCTTCATCCCTTCTCTCACAATTCCTTTCTCCCACGCTCCATCCCCTTATCCACCTATACCTCCATCTCTCTTCTTCCCTTTCACTCTCTGTCTCTGTCCCTTCTCTGCCCCCCTGACCCCCCGCACTTCCAGGCCTGTGCTCCCTCCAGCGGCACAGAATAATTGTAGCCTTTCTCCTCTCTTTCCCATCTCTCTCTGTATTTTTCTCGCTCTCTTTAACTCCCCCGTCCCATTCCAAACAGCCCTGTTGCTAGGAGACGTGAGGGGTCGATTCAGTAAACGGCTGCCTGCCCCTACCCCTCACCCTGCCAGCCCACCCCTTCTCTGATGGGCGGCTGTGAATGGAGGGATCGAGGGAGGAGGAGGAGAGCTGCAGTGTGCACAGCCTCAGCAGACGGTAGGGAGTGTGTCCAGCCGCGGGGACAAACAGACGTAGCCAATGTGCATCACATCCAAGATACACACACATGCCCTCACAAACATACTCATCAAGGGCACATATGTAGACAAGCACATAATCACGCATGCACACACACACAGAGAGAGAGAAAGCCATCTCATACACAGACACACTCCAAGCATCAGAGGCACTGCTTAAAATAACAAGACGCAGCAGATAAAGGATAAAGCATCTCCAAACAATACTAATATATTGTAAGTAGCCTGGATTATATCCACAGGTGTGTGTTTGAGGAGCCCCATGCCTTTATTTGTTTGCCAACAGTCATCAAGTCCATATATAGTACTAGTATATACGACTGCCAATTTCCAATTCATTCTCTTTATGCACCTCATTGTGGTGGGTAGTAGAGCACGTCTTGGAGCAGGCTGCGGTGGAATGTGGCTCCACAAAGCCGACGCACGGTGACCTGCTTCTGTTCTGTTCTCTCCAGTCAGTCACAGATAGAGGCGAGACGCAGCACAGAGAAACACCCTCAAGACGAGCCATCCAAGAAACACACTTCAGATGGGCAATGGGTAGAGAGATGGAGGGGTGAGATAGTACTGTAGGTGGATGGAGAGAGAGTGGAGACAGAGAGATGGGGCAGAGGCTGCAGAAAAGGGGTACGGATGAGTGTGTTGTGCTCACAGCTCTGTTAGCTCACAGTGGCCCATTTTATGGGCCAATCTTCCATAATGGTTTCCTTAGTAAGCAAACTGTTGTCTGAATTACAGATCAGGGTGCCCACACAGTGCCCAGTGTGTACCAACCAGGGAAGGCTCTGTCTGTCTGACTGTCTGTCGTCACAGCTAGGTGGCACGGCTGGTGGCACAGCATAGCAGAATGGCTACATCTGCCCTCCTTCCTTCCTATCCTTGCTATCTCCATCCTGTTTTTCTCCCTCTCAAATCCTCTCTCCTTTGCTCTCATTCTGTAGATGTCCCTGTTCTATCTCCCTCCTCCCCCACCTCTCTCCGCTTCCCCTGATGTTCCCTTTCTTTACCCTATCCTTCCCCCTCTTTCTCTTCCTCCTCTCCTTCTTTCCGGACCTGGAGAATGCTTCATTATGTTGGTTAGGGGGCTGGCGGGCTCCTCCTCTCCTCTCTCCCAGTGGAGGATTAAAACACTTGACAAACCCAATATCCCATTCCAGACGCTCCAGATCGCTCCTCTGTCTCCCCTCATCCTCCACTCGTCCCTCCCCTCATCCCTCCCCAACGCCCCAGTGCACTTACATGCTGCCTGCCATGTTATATCGCATGCGTTCCTATTTGTACTCATTTCTGCTCATACTGTACCACCTAGCAGCAGGAGAAACACAACTACAAACATGGAATGAATGCTCCAGTAGACCACCTGCTATAGAGGCTACCAATACACTGAGTATACAAAACATTAGGAATACCCACCTAATATTGAGTTCCCCCCCCTTTTGCCCTCTGAACAGTCTCAATTTGTCAGGGCATGGACTCTACAAGGTGTCGAAAGCGTTCCACAGGGATGCTGGCCCATGTTGACTCCAATGCTTCCCCCAGTTGTCAAGTTGGCTGGATGTCCTTTGGGTGGTGGACCATTCTTGATACACACGGGAAACTGTTGAGAGTGAAAAACCCAGCAGCATTGCAGTTCTTGACACAAACCGTTGTGCCTGGCACCTACTACCATACCCGGTTCAAGGCACTTACATTTATTTGTCTTGCCCATTCAAGAGAGAGAGAGCGCTATATTTCATAAAATATGTTTTTTCACTTTCACATACATAGCTAGTATCATATGCAGCCCGGATTAAACAGAGAGGGATGCTATGTTAGCTAGATGGCTATGGCTGTCTAACACTGGAACTCTTCCAATTAATCAAATGACCACCAGACTAGTACATTACCCCCTGTACATAGCCCTGTTATTGTGGTACTTTTTATTATTCCATTTTAATTTTACTTTAGTTAATTTAGTAAATATTTTCTTAACTCTTCTTGAACTGCACTGTTGGTTAAGGGCTTGTAAGTAAGCATTTCACGGTAAAGTCTACACTTACATTCGGTGCATGTGACAAATAAAGTTTGATTTGATTTTGATTTGAAGTCAAGGTAAGCTTTTGGTTTTATTAATGTATTGCCGGGGCCTGCCGGTGTATCTGCTAAACTGCTTGCTGCTGACTGTAGACTGTACTGCGTGATTCTGGGATTGATTTGCACTTTTCGCACCAAAACATGGCTTTAGAAGCTTCTGATAGACTAATTGACATCATTTGGAGGTGTACCTGTGGATGTATTTCAAGGCCTACCTTCAAACTCAGTGCCTCTTTGCTTGACATCATGGGAAAATCAGAAGACATCAGCCACGACCTCAGAAAAAACATTGTTGACCTCTACAAGTCTGGTTCATCCTTGGGAGCAATTTCCAAATGCCTGAAGGTACCACGTTCAACTGTACAAACAGTAGTACGCAAGTATAAACACCATAGGACTATGCAGCTGTCACACCACTCAGGAAGGAGACACGTTCTGTCTCCTAGAGATGAACGTGCTTTGGTGTGAAAAGTGCAAATCAATCCCAGAACAGCAGCAAATTACCCTGTGAAGATGCTGGAGGAAACGGGTACAAAACTATTTACAGTGGGGCAAAAAAGTATTTAGTCAGCCACCAATTGTGATAGTTCTCCCACTTAAAATGATGAGGCCTGTAATTTTCATCATAGGTACACTTCAACTATGACAGAAAAATTAGAAAAACATTTTTAGTGAATTTTTAATGAATTTATTTGCAAATGATGGTGAAAAATAAGTATTTAGTCACCTACAAACAAGCAAGATTTCTGGCTCTCACAGACCTGTAACTTCTTCTTTAAGAGGCTCCTCTGTCCTCCACTCGTTACCTGTATTAATGGCACCTGTTTGAACTTGTTATCAGTATAAAAGACACCTGTCCACAACCTCAAACAGTCACACTCCAAACTCCACTATGGCCAAGACCAAAGAGCTGTCAAAGAACACCAGAAACAAAATTGTAGACCTGCACCAGGCTGGGAAGACTGAATCTGCAATAGGTAAGCAGCTTGGTTTGAAGAAATCAACTGTGGGAGCAATTATTAGGAAATGGAAGACATGCAAGACCACTGATAATCTCCCTCGATCTGGGGATCCACGCATGATCTCACCCCGTGGGGTCAAAATGATCACAAGAATGGTGAGCAAAAATCCCAGAACCACACGGGGGGGACCTAGTGAATGACCTGCAGAGAGCTGGGACCAAAGTAACAAAGCCTACCATCAGTAACACACTACGCCGCCTGGGACTCAAATCCTGCAGTGCCAGACGTGTCCCCCTGCTTAAGCCAGTACATGTCCAGGCCCGTTTGAAGTTTGCTAGAGAGCATTTGGATGATCCAGAAGAAGATTGGGAGAATGTCATATGGTCAGATGAAACCAAAATAGAACGTTTTGGTAAAAACTCAACTCGTCGTGTTTGGAGAACAAGGAATGCTGAGTTGCATCCAAAGAACACCATACCTACTGTGAAGCATGGGGGTGGAAACATCATGCTTTGGGGCTGTTTTTCTGCAAAGGGACCAGGACGACTGATCCGTGTAAAGGAAAGAATGAATGGGGCCATGTATCGTGAGATTTTGTGTGAAAACCTCCTTCCATCAGCAAGGGCATTGAAGATGAAACGTGGCTGGGTCTTTCAGCATGACAATGATCCCAAACACACCGCCCGGGCAACGAAGGAGTGGCTTCGTAAGAAGCATTTCAAGGTCCTGGAGTGGCCTAGCCAGTCTCCAGATCTCAACCCCATAGAAAATCTTTGGAGGGAGTTGAAAGTCTGTGTTGCCCAGCAACAGTCCCAAAACATCACTGCTCTAGAAGAGATATGCAAGGAAGAATGGGCCAAAATACCAGCAACAGTGTGTGAAAATCTTGTGAAGACTTACAGAAAACGTTTGACCTCTGTCTGTCACGAATCCCGCTTCCTGAGTCTGTGTTTGCCTGTGCTTCTGTCCTGGAGTGTGTTTCCGGTGTCCCGGAACGCACCCTGTCTGGTTGCCGGGCGAATTAGCTTGTTGGGAGATCGATGTTCACCCGCACCTGTATCCCATCAGTAATCTGCACACCTGTCCTGATCATCACCTCTCCCCTTCAAAAGCTCTGACCTGACATCCATTCCCTGCCGGATCGTTAGCCATGAACAGTATGTTGTGCCAGAGTATCAGCCTCAAGTTGGATAGAATTTGTTTTGTTGTTTGTTACGTATTACTTGCCTTGAACTTACCTCTGTTTGTTCTGTCTTCAGTTACTCACCCGGATCATTTACCCCATTCCCGCCTGGTCGTCAGAGGATTCCGCTTCCCCATTGGATCCACCTATTTACTCCCATCAACTCACCACCGCTACCCGCTACACCACCTGGATATATCTACCCATTCACATTCACTTGTAAATAAATACTCACCTTCTTCCTACTCTCCTTGTCCTGGTCTGCTTCTGGGTTCGATTTTGAAGAATCGTGACACTGTCATTGCCAACAAAGGGTATATAACAAAGTATTGAGAAATACTTATTTTCCACTATAATTTTCAAATGAATTCATTCAAAATCCTACAATGTGATTTTCTGGATTTTTTTTTTCTAATTTTGTCTGTCATAGTTGAAGTGTACCTAAAATTACAGGCTTCTCTCATCTTTTAAAGTGGGAGAACTTGCACAATTGGTGCCTGACTAAAAACTTTTTTGCCCCGCTGTATATCCACAGTAAAACGAGTCCTATATCGACATAACCTGAAAGGCTGCTCAGCAAGAAAGAAGCCACTGCTCCAAAACCGCCATAAAAAAAGCCAGACTAAGGTTTGTAACTGCACATGGTGACAAAGATCGTACTTTTTGGAGAAATGTCCTCCTGTCTGATGAAACAAAAACAGATCTGTTTGGCCATAATGACCATCTTTATGTTTGGAGGAAAAAGGGGGAGGCTTGCAAGCCGAAGAACACCGTCCCAACCGTGAAGCACAGGGGTGGCAGCATCATGTTGTGGAGGTGCTTTGCTGCAGAAGGCACTGGTGCAACTTCACAAAATAGAGGCATCATGAGGACGGAAAATTATGAGATGTTGCTTCAATATACCCACAAGACATCAGTCAGGAAGTTAAAGCTTGGTCGCAAATGGGTCTTCCAAATGGTGGCCATCACAAAGCCCTGACTTCATCCTATAGAAAATGTGTGGGCAGAACTGAAAAAGTGTGTGAGCAAGGAGGCATAGAAACCTGACTCAGTTACACCAGCTCTGTCAGGAGGAATGGGCCATAATTCACCCAACCTATTGTGGGAAGCTTGTGGAAGGCTACACGAAACATTTGACCCAAGTTAAACAATTTAAAGGCAATGCTACCAAATACTAATTGAGTGTATGTAAACCTCTGACCCCCTGGGAATGTGATGAAAGAAATAAAAGCTGAAATAAATCACTCTACTATTATTCTGACATTTCACATTCTTAAAATAAAGTACTGATCCTAACTGACCTAAGACAGGGAATTTTTATGAGGTTTAAAGGAATTGTGAAAAACTGAGTTTAAATGTATTGAGGTGTATGTAATCTTCTGACTTCAACTGTTTATGCATGTCACAACTATTTTGGGCGGCGTTCGGCGGTTGATGTCACCGGTCTTCTAGCCATCGCAGCTCCATTTTTCATTGTTCCATTTGTTTTGTCTTGTTCCCCACACACCTGATTTACATTCCCTAATCACACTGCATATATATATTCCTCTCTTCCCCCCCATGTGTCTGTGTGGAATTGTTTTTGTTTTGTGCTTATTGTATCACGCCAGTCTGTTTTTTTCACCCTGGGCATTGCCTGTACCCTATAGGGGAAATTTTGGTGAAACTTATGGTTGTATTCTTGACGGTATTTCGCGCTTGTCACTTTTGCAGGTTGGCTTGAGTTGTAGCTGTTTGCGCCTGTCTGTTATTGCTCTTGGCAAATAAAGTCGCCTGATCAACCTATCTCTGCTCTCCTGCACTTGACTCGAATGACCAGCAGCGAAAACCCTGACAATGCAGGCAAGAGTGTGCAAGGCTGTATTGAATGTGTCACTTTATGTCACCTTGGGTGTGTTCGTATATTCAGTATGGAGTGCCAGAGTATGCTCATTGAGTGCTCTGGGTGTGCGTAAATTGAGAGAGTTGTCAGATTGTCCATTCGTAAATTCACAGAGTGTTGCTTTCGGAGAGTTCAGGTGGGTTGATCCGAGAGTTCTAACCTCACAACGACAGTCAAGCATCCAAGCTAATTGGCTAAAGTTGGTTAGCTACTTCCAGACACAAATGAGAGAACAACTCACTCTGACCATTTTACTCACCCTAGCAGAGCTGGTTAGGATGTTTTCATGTTATCTACAGCGTAGTGACTGTAACTGTGCTGCTGGCAACAATTTAATTGCGTTTTTTTGCCAACATTTACTAACACCTCTCGTGTTGTGCATTCAAGAATTAATCAGTTATTCTGCGCTCTGGCACACAGACAAGAGTGCTCTAAATTCAGAGTAGATAGTCAGAGTGAATTTACACACACCCCTTGATTACTCAAGTTTTTCTCTCGGCCTGCGTTGTAAACTTTCTTTCATAGGCTAGGTTGTAGCAACCTCGTGATTTGTATAGGGAAAATTCTAGTACCATGTAGTAACCTAAACCTATTGATGTTACATTGAGCTGGGTGAATGGAATATGAATGACAGTCATCCAATATGCTGTAATAGAAATAAGGCCATGCTCATAAAAAATAGAATCATCCTCCCTCATCTTAAACGTCACCGACCGCCACTGATGAACATCCATTTTTACTGATTCTACACACACCCACTCACATACAAACTGCTGCTACTTTGTTTATCTTATATCCTATATACATATCTACCTCCATCACTCCAGTATCCCTTCACATTGTAAATATGGTATTGGAACGGATCCTGTATATAGTATGCTTACTTATTTACTTACCATTATTCATGTTTCTCATGTTTTGTCCCCCTATTAATACACTGTTGGGTTTTGAGTTTGACAAAAACACTTTTTTTTTTAATGCTACTGTCCCTTCCACTGGCATACTGTTATGTTCAGCTCATAACTGTTTCTTTCTTTTTCTGTCGTCTGGTGGTCAAAGCAAGAGTGTGAAAACAGTCTGAACAACCCCTCCCTCCCTCTCTCGCTCTGTCACTCTCTCCTCTTTCTCCAGTTAATGTCACCTCTCCCGGCTCTTACTGACACCTAACATGACGCCTACCACCTACCCTTTTCCATTTACTATAACAAGCATCTTCATCCACTGAGCACCGCTGACACTGGGCATCTATGGACGTTGAAAAGCAGCTGGAATTTGGTCAGTCAGCCCTGGCTGGACCAAATAAGAACCAATCATGGACGTCTATGTTTCACAAGTTTGCACAGCACAGTAGAGCACAGTACAGTAAAAAAAAGTATCGTACAGTATAGTACAGTAGAGCACACTAGAGTAGAGTACAATATAATGTTATGTATTGTACTGAACATATCTACTTTACTGTACTCTACTCTACTGTGCTATCCAAACTTGTGAAACATAGACGTCTATGATTGGTTCAGATTTGGCCTGGTCCGGACCAACCAAATCTGGTCTGGTTTGGTGGTGGAGCTCATTAGAATAATAGCAAGTGTGTAGAATAATACCCAAATATGCAAAAGAAGGATATTGCATATTTCTACCTTTGTGTACCTATTCAGGATACATCACCATGAAGAGAGTGATATTCATATCCATAATTATTTCTGTATTGTACAGATCAGGGACCCATGATGTAATATTATTACCATAATTCTGTTACCGGATGCAAATTCACTTCACGTACTGTAGTTCAATAACCAAAATCATTGTTTTCAAACTGAAGGTGTCATGCCTTAGCAGACACTCCATTCTTTCTGCAGACATCTTTCAATCTTAATTGGGAGCAGATATTTAACAGTTTTTGGAAAATGTGGTCGCATAAAAAACTGAGGGAGATTTTACTGTAATTCTGTTACCAAACTTTGCATCTGCACAGTTCTTCCAGTAAATGTGTTTTTGTCACGGACCGACCCGTGTATTATTTAGAGGTTTACACCTCGCTCTTTTGTTTGGGCGTATTCCTGCGCCTGCCTCCAATCATTAGACAACGTGACAGAATAACCGACCCACTAAACGGAGACAGCAGAAAAGACTGAGCTGTCGAACATCATAGAGACAGTCCAGCATCAAAAGGACTGTCTCTCCAGACTCGGCAGCACCATGGACAGTGTGCTGGCAACGATCCTGCATTTGGAGGGGAATGTGCAGTCCCTTCAGTCTCCAGGTTCCGGCACCAGCCCCCACACCACTACCTGCCTCAGTCCCATCTGAGCCGGTCCGCGGAATTCCCCTGTCTCCAGGTTCCGGCACCAGCCCCCACACCACTACCTGCCTCAGTCCCATCTGAGCCGGTCCGCGGAATTCCCCTGTCCCTCCCGGAGAGCTTTGACGGTGCACCACCGAGATGCAAGAGGATTCCATCTGGAATGAGACCTGTACCTCGCTCGCTACGCCGAGGCTGTCTCCGTGAGAGACAGTGTTGCCACCGTCATCTCGGCACTGACCAGACGGGCCCTGTACTGGGGTGTGGGTGAACCCGAGGTTAAGTCCTACTAGCGCTTCACCCTACTCTTCCGCTCTGTGTTTGATCATCCTGTGGAGGGCCGAGAGGGGGGTGAGCGCCTACTCCGACTATACCAGGGAAGTAGGACCGCCTCGGAGTTCGCTCTGGATTTCCGGACCATCGTGGCCCTCCACCGGATGGAACGAGTCGGCTCTGGTCACCGTGTTCCGCAGCAGACAACAATGTACAGGAGGTACAGGTGGAGTTAGCCTGCCATGATGACAACCTGTCACTTGACCAGCTCACCAGCATGGCGATTCGTTTGGACAACCTCCTGCGGTCCCAACAAAGACCTGCGCGGAATCCGGAGCCCAAGGAGGAATCTGGGCCTCTGTTCCTATTGTGGAGAAAGAGGTCATTTCTCCCCGACCTGCCCTCTATCCACTAATAGGGGAGGAGATGACAAGCCAGGGAATTCTCCTGCTCCAACCCAGGTAGGATGCAAGATCTCCCTTCCTTTTCTGTCAACTCAACCAGTGTGTTTTCCCATTAAATTCCCTGAATACACTAGCCCCTCGCTCCCGTTACCTCTGATTGATTCCGGAGCTGCCGGGAATCTTTTAGATAGCGCACTGGCCACTGCATTACGCATTCCTTTGGTTCCCCTACAGTCACCCATTCCGGGTTTGAGCCTTGGATAATCGTCCAATTGGGGCAGGGCTCATACATCACATGTCTGTTCCCGTTTCTCTGCTGACCCATGATACTCATTTAGAACAGATCACCTTTTTGATTATAGACACCCCCACACACCGCATTGTTTTAGGTCTCCCCTGGTTGAGTTGTCACAACCCTGTTATTTCCTAGTCCGAGGGGAGACTGCTGGGTTGGTCGCAGGAGTGTCAGGGGAGGTGTCGCACGGTGTCTGTCAACACCACTACGGTGGAAAGTCCGGACCACGCCCCTCAAGTGGAGTTACCAGAGGAATAGCAGGATCTGCACAGGGTCTTCTCTAAGACGCAGGTTACATGCCTGCCTCCTCATCGCCCCTGGGACTGTGCCATTGACCTGCTGTCTGACGCAGCCCCCCCCCCCCCCGAGAGAACACGTCTATCCTGGACTTGAGGAGCCCCTACAATCTTGTGCGCATTCGTGCAGGCGACAAATGGAAAATGTCCTTTTCCACAACCACAGGCGATTACGAGTATCTTGCGATGCCTTTTGGCCTGTCTAATGCTCCTTCAGTCTTCCAGGCATTTATTAACAAAGTGTTTTTGGACATGCTGGGACGAGGCATAGTGGTTTATATAGACGGCATTTTGGTCTATTCTGCTGACCGCGCCCAGCATGTCTCGTTAGTCAGGTCTGTGCTGGGAAGACAGTTGGAGCATGATCTATATGTCAAACAAGAGAAGTGTTTTCCCAGCGGTCCGTGTCCTTTTTGGGCTACCTCATATCCACGGAGGGAGTGGAGATGGAGGAGCAACGCATCAGCGCAGTAGGGTCAAGGCCCATCCCCAACTCTGTGAAAGCAGTCCAGCGATTCCTGGGGTGTGCAAAGTATTTCGGGAGGTTCATCCGGGGCTTCAGCACGGTGATCGCGCCTCTTACCTCCCTACTGAGAGGAGGTCCACAGTGGCTTTGTTGGAGGCGGAGAGGGCGTTCTTGACACTTGACACACCACTGCTCCCGCGCTGGCACATCCTGACCCCTCACTTCCCTTCATCGTTGAGGTGGAACCCTATGAAGTAGGAGTCGGGGCAGGGAACTACAACATAGGGGACTGGGAACTCTTGGCGGCCAAGAAGGCTCTGAAGGCGTGGAGGCACTGGATAGAGGCGTCCATGTCCTGTGAAATACTCTGTATAAATTGTTCATAGTAGTACTTGTGCATAGAGCTGTATGTTTGCTAAACTTTGAAATCAATGGTTTTTGTTTGGCATACATTTTAATGTGAACAAAGTATAATTCCATTACTGTGGAATAGCCTATTTGTAGCAAAGATGCAGTGTTGATACTGTTATTATAATCACTGTTGTCATTATAGTATGCTGTGGGAAGAGAGCGTTGCTTGTTGTGCTGTAATTACCCTGTAAAGCAAACAGGCAGACAGGCAGACAGGCAGACAGGCAGACAGGCCCCATTCCCAGTGAGGAGCCGTAGCTGGGGTAATTATCCAGCGGCGTTGGCAGCAGGAGCAGAGGGGCACAGTGAGAGGAGGGGCATGGGAGGATGGCGTTGGAGATTCAGTCCTTTGTCCAACAGCAGCATCCTCTCCTGAGAGTGATGGGAGAAAGAGGAGGCATCATGGGGATTCACAAAACCTTCCTCTAAATCTTTCTCTCCATCCTTACCATTACCATTCTATCCCTCCCACACCCGACTCAACCAATCATGGTCCAGAGTGAAGACCTTAACTAGTTAAATAGACTGCACTCCCAGTCAGCTGGAAAAGGCTATACGGACACTTCTGTCCTCAGAATTGGTTGAAATTAGGTTTAAGGTTAGGGTAAGGGTTAAGGGTTGGTTAAAGGTCCAATGCAGACATTTTTATCTCAATATCAATTCATTTCTGGGTAACAATAAGTAACCTTACTGTGATTGTTTTCAATTAAAATTGTAAAAAAATTAACAAATATAACTTCTCAGCAAAGAGCAATTTCTCAAGCAAGAATTTATCTTGGGCTGTCTGGGAGTTGTCTGAGTGGGGAGGGAAAGCTGAAAAGTAGCTGTTATTAGCAGAGAGGTTTGAACCGCTTTCTTATTGGTCTAGTAACTAATTTACCGCCTGGTGTTGTCACCAGGCAGGCTCAAATGCCATTCCACCAAAACAAGCAAACATTTCAGGCGGTCTTTTCAAACAACTCACACTAAAAGGGCATTATCATAATTTTCACAATATTATTCCAACCTTAGTGTAGAAATATATATAAAACACAGATAAATCACATTTTTGACTGCACTGGGCCTTTAACGTTAATGTCCGTTTTAGATTTAGGTTAGTCCTTTTGCAGATCAGCAGTGTCCTTATAGTCTCGCCCAGCCAGGTTAGTTAGGGACGGACGAAGGAGGAGGTTAAAAATGGAGGCCCCAGAGCCAATTAAAAATGGTATTAATTTTTCCTCCATTGAGACCCAAAGAAGCCGTTCACCATGGCAACTGTGAGAATGCCAGGGGGGAGGTGAGCAGAGCTGTGTTGCACAAGCAGCAACTTTGTGTCTAAGATGTAGAGAGCTAGAAGGCAGTAGATAGCTGGGGGACAGACTGCCCCCACAGCTAACCCACCACACACACAGCAGATCGCAACACACACTAACCCATAAACTCAGAATAACACACTGCCACACACACACACCTAAACAAGCAGCATAACACACAGCCACCTTGCAACCAAACCAAACCCAACACACACATTTACATAGAGGAGACAGGGCCACATCCATAGGAACACACACAGAAAGCCACACAGGGACAAACACACAAAATCCTCTTAGGCCCCCCTTAAACTCATACCACATCAACATCAGAATAGTATTTTGTGTGTGTATGTGTCTGTTGGTGGGTGTGTCTGTGCCTGCCTGCCAGCGTGAGCGTTTTTGTACAGTTTTGTGCAGCCACACCACATCCTTCAACCAGAGGGGTAGTGGCACACTCACTGCACCCAGAGGCCTCTTTGCTTGAGCTTGAAGTGGGTCAGTGCGTGTGTGTGTGTGTATATGAGAGAGAGAGAGAGAGAGAGAGTTTGTCACTGAGCAGAGCTAGCAACACAGCCAAACATTGCAGAGTTTCGGGCCCTACCTGCTCAACACTAGAAACACAGACACTGTCACGACTTCTTCTGAAGTCGGTTCCTCTCCTTGTTCGGGCGGTGTTCAGCGGTTGACGTCACCGGTCTTATACCCATCGCCAATCCATTTTTCATTTGTTTTGTTTTGTTTTGCCACACACCTGGTTTTCATTCCCTCTTTACGTGTTGTGTATTTAACCCTCTGTTCCGCCCATGTCTTTGTGCAGAATTGTTTGTTGTAAGTGCTTGTGCACATTGTTGTCTGGTGCGCGACAGGTTTTGTACCCATACGTTGTTATTCTGGATGCCGGTGGTTTGTCAGTATCTGATGTGACCACCATTTTCCTTATGCAACATGTCACATCTCCTTCGCATAGAGGAGGTGATCAGGCTGTTGATTGTGGCCCGTGGAATGTTGTCCCACTCCTCTTCAACAGCTGTGCAAAGTTGCTGGATATTGACGGGAACTAGAACACGCTGTCGTACGCGTCGATCCAGGTCACCTCAAACATGCTCAATGGGTGACGTGTCTGGTGAGTATGCAGGCTGTGGAAGAATTGGGGCATTTTCATCTTCCATAAATTGTGAACAGATCCATGCAACATGGGGCCGTGCATTATCATGCTGAAACATGAGGTGATGGAGGCGGATGAATGGTGTGACAACGGGCCTCAGGATCTCTTCACGTTATCTCTGTGCATTCAAATGGCCATCAATAAAATGCAATTGTGTTTGTTGTCCGTAGCTTATGCCTGCCCATACCATACCACCCCAATGCCACAATGAGGCACTCTGTTCACAAAGTTGACATCAGCAAACTGCTCGCCTGGTGGACATTCCTGCATGCCAATTGCATGCTCGCTCAAAACTTGAGACGTCCATGGCATTGTGTTATGTAACAAAACTGCACATTTTAGAGTGGCCTTTTATGGTCCCCAGGTGCACCTCTGCAATGATCACGCTGTTTAATCAGCTTATTGATATGCCACACCTGTCCGGTGGATGGATTGTCTTGGCAAAGGAGAAATGCTCACTAACATGGACGTAAACAAATTTGTGCCCAAAATGTTAGAGAACTACAGTCCAACCTGCTTCTTCCAGTGCCAAGTCCGCTGCCACCAGTACCTGTCCTGCTTCACCCTCAGCCCAGTCCGCTGCCACCAGTACCTGTCCTGCTTCACCCTCAGCCCAGTCCGCTGCCACCAGTACCTGTCCTGCATCACCCTCAGCCCAGTCCGCTGCCACCAGTACCTGTCCTGCATCACCCTCAGCCCAGTCCGCTGCCACCAGTACCTGTCCTGCTTCACCCTCAGCCCAGTCCGCTGCCACCAGTACCTGTCCTGCTTCACCCTCAGCCCAGTCCGCTGCCACCAGTACCTGTCCTGCTTCACCCTCAGCCCAGTCCGCTGCCCCCAGTACCTGTCCTGCTTCACCCTCAGCCCAGTCTGCTGCCAGCCACCTCCACCAATGCAAAAAACTTGATTGGTTTGATAAGTGGCAATGTGTCACTAGTTTCTATATATACACTCTGCTGTACTCTAGCCCTTTTTATCTTCTTTCTAAAATGAGGGTCTCGCCTCAAATCAGATCGAGCATTACCACACGGTTGCTGGTGTCTCACAAACCACTCCCTTCCTTATTATCCCTACTGTGTTAGAAGTTCAAAAGGGCGATCGAACTTGTGCAATAGCCTACACTTTCTATGTTAATTTGGATGGGGGGATTTAAAGCCTATCAGTCTATTTGGGAGTAGAGCCTATAGCCTTTAGCCTACAATAGAACATCATGCATTCAAATGTTTGAACTTGTAACGTGGCTGCAGGAACTTCTAAACACGGCTGCATTAGATCTGTCGGATATAAAGATGGCCAATGGCAGTGTAGGCGGTAAGGTAATACAAGGAGCTGCTTGTGAATTCCACATCTGACACCACCAAAACCACCGCTATGCGGGTGTCAACCAACTCCAATCTAATTGAATCGAGCACAAGAACTGTTAGTTATTTTCTAGTGTATCCTCTGTTTGCATGGATGTGGTCATATGTTTGGCTCCTGTTGTGTCATTCACTCAGAATCCGTCAGTCAGCCCCTAGGGGCTGTGTGTGTGTGTGTGTGTGTGTGTGTGTGTGTGTAAGGTTTCACATGTGTCATTAATAGACATGTTTCTATATATCAACCAATTGTTTGAATGAGTTTTGGTTTTAGGTCAATCTTTCTTTACTTTTAATAAGTAAAACTTGTCATACATGTGATGTATTTATAATTCTATCAGGAAATATGCAGTCCACAAGAAACCACAACAGATAACTGATCATTTAAGATACTCATTACATAAACAAGGTAAGTATAGTACAGTAATAAACCTCATTAGAACAACACTTCTATATGTTATGATTGCTACCATAATGCTACCATAATCCTTCCATTAACTCAGGTGATCTGAAGTTCACCAATGTGGAAAATAATAACACTTTTGGAGACTATAACAGTTGTTGAGAAATGTTATTCGAGGCTGGATAGTGTAATCTAGCCCTGATTATCTATGAGGAGAGTCATTGTTATTTTCAATGTTTTTCAGCATATCATAATAAATAATGACTAATAAAACACTCATATTATGAAGAAGAACCCTACCTTTTTCTCTTTTCCTTATATTTCATCTCCCCCTTCTTCCCTTCCTGCTTGCAACGCCAGGATATTGGTTTTGACTCCCAGGACCACCAATGTATTCACCCCTGACTGTATGTCCCTTTGGATAAAAGCATCTGCTAAATGGCATATATTATATTATTATCATATACTGTATATTATGTTTCAGTATGCTGCCATTTCAGTATATCGTTTCATAATGGTGTTTCAGCATGCTGTCATTTCAGTATGCTGCGGTTTCAGTATCCAGTATGCTGCTGTTTCAGTATTCCAGTATGCTGCTGTTTCAGTATTTCAGTATGCTGCCATTCCAGTATATCGTTTCATAATGGTGTTTCAGCATGCTGTCATTTCAGTATTCCAGTATGCTGCGGTTTCAGTATTCCAGTATGCTGCTGTTTCAGTATTCCAGTATGCTGCTGTTTCAGTATGCTGCTGTTTCAGTATTTCAGTATGCTGCTGTTTCAGTATGCTGCTGTTTCAGTATTCCAGTATGCTGCTGTTTCAGTATTTCAGCATGCTGTCATTTCAGTATTCCAGTATCAAATCAAATCAAATCAAATTTATTTATATAGCCCTTCGTACATCAGCTGATATCTCAAAGTGCTGTACATAAACCCAGCCTAAAACCCCAAACAGCAAGCAATGCAGGTGTAGAAGCACAGTATGCTGCGGTTTCAGTATTCCAGTATGCTGCTGTTTCAGTATGCTGCTGTTTCAGTATTCCAGTATGCTGCTGTTTCAGTATTTCAGTATGCTGCTGTTTCAGTATTCCAGTATGCTGCTGTTTCAGTATGCTGCTGTTTCAGTATTCCAGTATGCTGCTGTTTCAGTATTCCAGTATGCTGCTGTTTCAGTATTCCAGTATGCTGCTGTTTCAGTATGCTGCTGTTTCAGTATTTCAGTATGCTGCTGTTTCAGTATACTGTTGACAGTTCACAGACGTGACAGTGGACCTACACACTACTTCCACTTGTAGAGGGAGTACACAGGTTTACTGGTATCACTGGCAAAGCAACCATTTTGCACAGCTTCTCCAATTAGATCTTTCAGCAGAACTGTGTGTTGGAGTGTATTTACAAAACCAATCTTTAAGTACAAAAGTACTTGAAGTTGTCACAGGGTAGAAAAACGTTCACGAACATGTTCTCTGTCATTTATTTCATTGGAGAGGTTAGAGCGGGTGAGAATGAGATGGAGAAGAAACTGTAGTGTAGAGAAGTGAACTTTCCTTAAGAACTAGATTTCTGACATTTCACAGTGTACTGAATGGTCACTGAGCATTCATTTCATTCAAGGTCTATAGGCTAAATACTGTAACAAGACGTGTGTAAATGACACCAAATGACATCCATTATACTATGGGAACATACTCCCAAGCTAAATGACATATTATTCAGTAGATTCTGAGACAAGATGATCGTGTAATGGCAAAGTAACTTTCTTCCTCTCTGCGTGAAGCCAGAACTGAAGTTTGACTCAGGAGTGTGGGCACTGAGCACGCTCAGTAGGGAGGGTACTCACTGACACTAATCCAATTAAAATACTGGTTCAAACCAATCAATAATCCTGTCGTGCACGCGCACGCTCTCACACACAGTGTGCAAAGACATAAACCTTAACTCACTATCATGATTCCTTTCCTGGCCCTTGAGGTCAGAACCATGGTGCTGATGCTGATTTTCATTGTGAGCCTCTAATCAGGGGTTGATTCACACTTGGGACACCACAGGAGTAGAATCTGGGCAATCTGTGACAATCAATCAATCAGTCAATCAACTACCAGGAATAAAAGACAACCAGCAGGCTCAGAGTCAGATTTGAGTATCCTTCCCTGCTCTATGTGACAGATAGCTAACACCTGACAACATCTTTACTCCTGAACACTGGCAAGTACTGTGCTTACCTGGCACTAACCCCATAGTTCTCTGGTCAAAATTAGTGCCCTATATAGGGAATAGGGTGCCTGTTTGGACGCACCGAGTGCGGATTTATACCTTCCAGACCCAGGTACAAATCACACAACAGCGCTCCAGGTCTTCTTCCAGACAGTCATTTCACAGAGAGTGTAATCTATCCCTGATTATCTAAGAGGAGAGTCAAACCTGCATGCCTGCTCCTGATAGCCACAGTGTGAGGATACCATCTCTCATTAAAATCAATCTGTTCCACCACCGTGCGGGTTTCAGCACACAGAGAAGCTCCATATAGATACACTTTCTTTTCCTTAAAAAGCAGATTGTCAGCTTGAAGCTTCACACAGGCTTCATAGCACATAGTTGGGGCTGCCGTTCTTGTCTCCTGCCTGCTATGCTGTTTGATGAATATGCTGCTTAAAGGGATAGTTCACCCTAATTATGCACAAAATACTATATGACAGCAAATCACATCTTATTTGTCACATGCGCCGAATACAACAGGTACAATGCAATACAACCTTACTGTGAAATGCTTACTTATAAGCCCTTAACCAAAAATGCAGTTAAGGGGAAAAAAATGGTAAGATGGTAATTGATGGTAAAAAAAAATGGTAATTTACTCAAATAAACTGAAGTAAAAAAATTACAAAATTTAAATAACAAAAATAATTAATTAAGGAGCAACAAAATAACAGTAGCGAGGCTATATACAGGAGGTACCGGTACAGTCACTGTGCGGGGGGCACCGGTTAGTCGAGGTAATATGTACAGTTGAAACTCATTTTTCAACCATTCCACAAATTTCTTGTTAACGAGCTACAGTTTTGGCAAGTCGGTTAGGACATCTACTTTGTGCATGACACAATTAATTTTTCCAACAATGTTTTACAGACAGATTATTTCACTTATAACTCACTGTATCACAATTCCATTGGGTCAGAAGTTCACATACACTAAGTTGACTGTGCTTTTAAACAGCTTGGAAAATTCCAGAATATTATGTCATGGCTTTACCTTGATTAGATAAGTATTCAATACATGTTAGAAACACCTTTGACAGCGATTACAGCTGGGGCTTCTTGAGTTTATTTATTTTTATTTTATTTTATTTCACCTTTATTTAACCAGGTAGGTAGGCCAGTTAAGAACTAGTTCTCATTTACAACTGCAACCTGGCCAAGATCAAGCAAAGCAGTGCGACACAAACAACACAGTTACACATGGGATAAACAAACGTACAGTCAATAACACAATAGAAAAATCTATATAAGTACATTTAAGGCTGTGTTTACACAGGCAGCCCAATTCTGATATTTTTTTCCACTAATTCGTCTTTTGACCAATCAGATCAGCTTTGAAAAAGATATGTGAAAAGATGTGATGTGATTGGTCAAAATACCAATTAGTGGAAAAAAATATAGAAATAGGGCTGTCTGTGTAAAATGCAGCCTAAGAGTCATGCACACCTGGATTGAAGCACTTTTGGCAGCGATTACAGACCCAAGTTTCCTGGGTATGATGCTACAAGCTTTGCACACCGGCATTTAGGGAGTTTCTCCCATTCTTCTCTGCAGATCCTCTTAACCTCTGTCAGGTTGGATGGTCAGCATCGCTGCAAGTCCGGGCTCTGGCTGGGCCACTCAAGGACATTCAGAGACTTTCAAGTTATCTTTACTGTCCCAATTGGGAAATTTGTTGTGCAGTCAGGGTTCAACAATACATTTTAAAAAACATTTAATTTCATGAGCAGATTCAGAAAGTTTATGACCTGTGGGATGCAGGAGTTCTTGTTTCTGTTGCTATTGCGTTTGGGAAGTCTGAAAGGACAACCTGAGGGGAGAAGCACAACATGGTAGAGGAGGACAGTCTAGTCTTACCTCTCCTCACCACATGCTTTCTGAATGTCACAGAGTTGTGCCTGTTGCACCCCGATGACCTTGCCAAGCCAGGCCACCATCAAGAACATCAATATGGATTCAATAAAACTCAATATAACAGTGTCATCATTGTCTTACTGACATTAAAAGAGTTCATCTTTCTCAACAACAAAAAAGGTCTGCTGTCCATTTTTACAGACGGCATCTGTGTTCTCCTCAAACGGCAACTTCTTTTCCAACACCGTTCCCAGGTACTTGTAGGTACTGACAAGCTCAATGTCATTTTCCATGACCATGTTGGGTGTGGGGTTCAGTGGCTGCCTTCTGAAGTCAATGGCCATATCTTTAGTTTTGGAGACATTCAGTTGGAGGAAGGCCCATGCTCAGACTTTCCATCCTGTAGGAGACTGACGATGACCGAGTCACCAGCAAACTTGATGATGTGCCTTTTTTCCTATTCGCTACAACAGCCATTAGTGTAGAGTATGTACAGGAGAGGAGAGAGCACACAACCTTGTGGAGATCCAGTGGAGGAGCAGAGCTGCTTCGACATGACGCCACTTGTTGGGACCGGTCGGTAAGGAAGTCCACTATCCAGCCCACAATGCTCACGTCCAGCTTGAAGTGGGAGAGGAGCTTCTCTGCTAGTATGTGAGGCTGGATAGTATTTAAGGCAGACGAGAAGTCGATGAACAGAAGCCTTGCATGGATTTTTGGGCCCTCCAGGTGCTTGCAGAGGAAGTTGAGTAGGGTTAGAGTAGCGTCCTCCACCCCCCCGCTTGGCCGTGTAAGCAAACTGCAGGGGTTCCCGGGAATTCTCAACCTGACGCAGTATATCCTTCTTGATTAGCTTCTCAAATGATGTCACGAATCCCGCTTCCTGAGTCTGTGTTTGCCTGTGTTTCTGTCCTGGAATGTGTTTCCGGTGTCCTGGAACGCACCCTGTCTGGTTGCCGGGCGAATTAGCTTGTTGGGAGATCGATGTTCACCCGCACCTGTATCCCATCAGTAATCTGCACACCTGTCCTGATCATCACCTCTCCCCTTCAAAAGCGCTGACCTGACATCCATTCCCTGCCGAATCGTTAGCCATGAACAGTATGTTGTGCCAGAGTATCAGCCTCAAGTTGGATAGAATTTGTTTTGTTGTTTGTTACGTATTGCTTGCCTTGAACTTACCTCTGTTTGTTCTGTCTTCAGTTACTCACCCGGATCATTTACCCCATTCCCGCCTGGTCGTCAGAGGATTCCGCTTCCCCATTGGAACCACCTATTTACTCCCATCGACTCACCACCGCTACCCGCTACACCACCTGGATATATCTACCCATTCACATTCACTTGTAAATAAATACTCACCTTCTTCCTACTCTCCTTGTCCTGGTCTGCTTCTGGGTTCGATTTTGAAGAAACGTGACAAATGATTTCATCACCAAGGATGTCAGTGCCACTGGCCTGAAGTTGGGGATTTGCTTTTTGCCACGGGAACAACAGTATCATGCAGTTGTTCTGCACATGACTTAAGGTCTTTTTAACTTTGGTCTGTCTGAATAGGCTGGTGACAATCTGGCAGCTCTAGCAGGGGAGAAATTTGAAAGGTGGCATCCTATGACGGTGCCACGTTGAAAGTCACTGAGCTCTTCAGTAAGGCCATTCTACTGACAATGTTTTTCTATGGAGACTGCATGGCTGTGTGCTTGATTTTATACACCTGTCAGCAAATTGCCGAACCACTAATTTGAAGGGGTGTCCACATACTTTTGTATATATAGTGTATGGGGGACAGAGGATGGGGTAGTCATTCACAAATGACTGATGTCAATCCCTATTAATTCACACACTGTGAGTCCATGTAACTTATGTGATTTGGTAAGCCAAATTTGACAATGATAAAAATAAAAAAAATCACAATGAAATCTATTTCAATGACACGTTGTAATGCAACAAAATGTGACAAAATCCTGGGGTGGGGGGGGGGGGGGGGGTGAATACTTATGATACCTACTGTAGGTACTATTGACTGTGGGTGAACTTTGTCTTTAATTCTACAGAGGAACTACTATTACTGTATTACTGTCTGCTAAGGTGTAGTATGCATTTCCTTTACCAGAGGTCTTTATTTTATGTTAAACTGATTGAACGAAATCATACAAAAGCAGTATCCTACACAGAAATACACACATAGTCTCACACACCAGAATACACAAAACCCCAAGCTAACAAAAAACACATTCATAGTAAAATATAGAAAGAACACAGATGAGACCAGAGAAGTAGAACGCTCCAGACCGGACCTCAGAGGGAGAACTGAACAGCCCCTGAACACTTTGGATGGCCCCTCCATTGAACCCACTCTAAAGTAAGTGGATTTCATTATACTGCATGTGCGTGTCCACGTGTGTGTCCATGTGTGTGTGCGTGCGTGTCCACGTGTGTGTCCGTGTGTGTGTGTGTGTGTCCGTGTGTGTGTGTGCGTGTCCGTGTGTGTGTGTGCGTGTCCGTGTGTGCGTGTCCGTGCGTGTCCACGTGTGTGTCCGTGTGTGTGTGTCCATGTGTGTGTGTGTGCGTGTGTGTGTGTGCGTGT
Source organism: Oncorhynchus mykiss (assembly GCF_057628025.1). NCBI lineage: Eukaryota > Metazoa > Chordata > Actinopteri > Salmoniformes > Salmonidae > Oncorhynchus > Oncorhynchus mykiss. Next base: position 56,623,622 of record NC_143037.1, read on the forward strand.
CCACGTGTGTGTGTGTGTGTGTGTGTGTGTGCGTGTCCGTGTGTGCGTGAAGACAGGCGGATCCACAGAGCGGACAACAAAAAACGAACTTATCCCCTGCCTCATCCCATCCCATCTCTCTCTCGTTATTTAGTTCTCCCACTCCTTTCTCTCCTACATCACTCTCTCTGTAACACAATTACTGCCAGTCAACGATTTACAGCTGCACAGCCAGCAGATAGCTGTTCACACACTCACACCAAGGTTGTTATAGTTTTGTGTTTTTAATTCTATTCGTTTTCTATTTTTATTTGAAATTCAGTTTCGTTTCAGTTACTTTTACGACTTGATTTACTAGTTTTTATTCAGTTTTAGTTTGATAAAACATTTATATTTTGTTTTTACATGGTTTTGTTTTAGTATTAGGGACAGGATGTACAGGTTGTATTTCTTCCCTGTTAGTTAGTGGTAGGCAGTAGTAGTCTCGGACATCCCACAACGGGATTCTCTTGGATATAAAAAATGAAATAATAATTCAATCATACAGACAACTCTCCCAAAAAAAAAGTTTGGGTAGGCGGGCCAAGCCTGAAAAATCTAAAGGCGCGTTCGAGAGGATCACTTTTGTCAAGTCAGTGGCCATTATTGGTCGCCGCCTTCCAAAGTCTGTTGCATTATGGGGATAAACATTTTCTGACTTGCGCCTACATGACGACTGCATGATCTTTACAAAAACCATGTGATCAAAGTTCATGAAGTTTCGACTGCAGTCGACTGCAAGTTTCTGCAGTTTCTCTTCACCAACTTCCTCCTGCAGACAACACCTGCATTGTGGGAGGCTCTATTGTCAACCAATCATTAGGGTGTTTTTGTTTGACACACCCAGACGTGACCAAAGACTTGACTGAAACAGGAACCAACATTGCACGATTCATGTATACAGTAGACAAATTAATGTGATATTTGAGGCCCTCTAACAAATTACTGGTAAAGTGCTAAATAGTACACTTTTTTTCTCTACAAACCAACAGCTGACACATTGAGGGAATCTTTCATTTCACCTCAACCCCTCCAGCTCCACAACCCAACCCTAACCCTACCCCCCCCCCCCCCCCCGCCATGCTCGTCCCCGCTGGGAGTGACTTTCACTGGGTGACTGCTGTGACTGCAGCCCCTCGGTTTGGAGAGGGGAGCATGCCCCCTGCTTCACCCCGGCCCTGCAATTAACGCCCTCCTACTGTCCCCCAACAGACCCACTGGGCCTCAGAGGGCAGAGGCGGGGGGAGGAGCCACACAACCAGAGGCCTTCCCATTCACGTCAATTTAGTCTTATTTATTTCTGCGGGATAAGGGGCCCTTTGAGATTGGAGATCCCAGGTCTGATAAGGGGGCCGTCCCAATTAAGTTACCCCCGCGGGCCACCATTAAACCCCAGGCCATCGACACGTCGCCGCCACGGAGGACAGCAGGAGGAGGAGGAGGAAATAGGAGGAGAGAGAGGAAGGGGTGGAAAGTAGATACACACACAGAGAACACACAGCGCATCCTCCCATCACACACCCCCAACATGAGCATACATCACACATGAACACACAAATAGCTCCTCAAACACACAGACAAACAAAACAGACAGATAGTTTTACACAGACAGGGCAAAATAGACAGGAAACACAAACTAACCCTTGAAACATTTGATACTGTAAGAGCCATCTCAGTTTCCAGTGCTGTATACTCCAGTATGTCTATTTCTATTATCCTGTTTTTCCTCCTCAGCCCAGAAGGGGAACAGAGGATGGGTTGTGACTGAGCCATGGGTTTTGTTCATTAGGGCATCCAGCAGAAAACGTTAAGAAGTGTTTTTGCAACAGAAAACAAAAAATGAATGTTTCTTAATGGACAACTCCAGGTTGTCCTTCCTGGTTTCAGTCCATTTTCTTATGTTTGGTGCTTAATGAACATGGCCCTGTAGTGTGGGGCTGCTGCTGGACACGGCTCTGACCGGGACAGACGCTCATGTGACCCTATGGGGAAAAATTAGTTCTATTGCTGGTAATTGCACATGATGCCAAACACAGAAACCTCATTGATGGCCATCTGTCTCCTATTTCCACGGACATACGGATATCCTGTTTGACTGTCTTAAATAACGTTCTGACTGACTCCTACTGCAGTAGGAGTCAGTCACTTCTACTCTTAATACCTGACCTGAGAACAGCTAAACTGGGGCCAAATCAAGCATCGCAGAGTAAGTAGATGATTTAGGATCAGTTTTGCCTTTTAAATCACAGTGGATACAATTAAAATGGACATGGGGGACCTGATCCTAGATCAGCACTCTGAGACACTTGATACATATGGCCCCAGGAGAATGAAAAGGCTTGCTAATTTCTATGACCAAATACAATAACTCAAGTCTTTGTATAAACAGAACATTGCACTGTTTTCTGTCCCCTCTTTCTCTCTATCCTCTCATCCCTCTCTGGTTTAGATTAAAGAATGCAGCTGAGAGACAGCGTGTTGAGAAGAGCATGAGGACAGAGCAGCAACAGACAGCATGTTGAGAAGAGCATGAGGACAGAGCAGCAACAGACAGCATGTTGAGAAGAGCATGAGGACAGAGCAGTTGACAGACAGCATGTTGAGAAGAGCATGAGGACAGAGCAGCAACAGACAGCATGTTGAGAAGAGCATGAGGACAGAGCAGCTGACAGACAGCATGTTGAGAAGAGCATGAGGACAGAGCAGCAACAGACAGCATGTTGAGAAGAGCATGAGGACAGAGCAGCAACAGACAGCATGTTGAGAAGAGCATGAGGACAGAGCAGCAACAGACAGCGTGTTGAGAAGAGCATGAGGACAGAGCAGCAACAGACAGCATGTTGAGAAGAGCATGAGGACAGAGCAGCTGACAGACAGCATGTTGAGAAGAGCATGAGGACAGAGCAGCAACAGACAGCATGTTGAGAAGAGCATGAGGACAGAGCAGCAACAGTTGATCAAACTGCACTTAGCCAAGGCAGGCCTCTCTAAGAGCAGGAGTAGTAGGTGAGAGAGAGAGGGAGGAAGAGAGAGAGAGAGTGGCAGGAAGAGAGAGGGGGGGGCGAGCGAGCGAGCGAGAGAAAGATCGAGAGAGAGAGAGCGAGAGGGAGGAAGAGAGAACGAGAGAGAGGGAGGAAGAGAGAACGAGAGAGAGGGAGGAAGAGAGAACGAGAGAGAGGGCCCTCTGCCAGTGGAGGAAAGAGAAAAGCGTTAAGACCTATTAATAGGAGCCGCCGAGACGCTGGTGTCAACTCCATGTGATGGCTAAGCTGTGGTGCTGCTTCCTCTCAGCAACACACACTAATTTCTCTTCCCCTCTTTCTCGCTCCGTCCCTCTCTATTTTTCTCTCTCTTTTTCACTGCCTCGTCTTCGCTCTTCCTAATGCCGTGCCTGTCCCATTGTTCCTCTCTCCCTTTGTCCGACAGTTTTTCAATGTGCTGCTACTGTGCTACACCTCTGTCCTGCTGTCTCACCCCACTCTCTCTTAATAAGATCACACCTTGACCCTTTTCATACTATCGTGCCGACCTGAATCCTACTGTGCTGGCTCGTAATGTTTTGGTTCGGGTCAGGAATGTGAAAAGGCCACCTGTTTTTCCTTCACTAAGTGTTGATTCAGATGATCTTATCCTCCGTTGTCATCATGCATGCTAAAGGTCACATTTCTTACAGAGTTCCTGCTAGAGGAGCCTTTTCTGTCTTTGATTTGCCATCTGACGGCTGGATGCTTCTCCTAAAAACATTAGTCTGAAGTCTATTTTCTACACTAGAGTGATGCCATCCTTCAGAGCAGTTTAATAAAAACCTACCGAAGATGATCCACACTGTCCAGACATATAATTATGTGCCAACACAGGAAGTGAAGGAGCAGTACTACATGGCTGCCTGTTGCACAAACATTGAATACCTGTATGTGAGGGAATTACACACACTTACACACATTTTCACCCATCATAAAACACACTCTAGTCTGTTGTGCGAACATGCACGCACACATGTACACACACGCACTTGCACACAGGTTGAGAGCGGGTTCAGTGTGTGTGGCGTCCTCCATCCAGGTTTCTCCAGGCCTCAGGCAGCTTTCCAGTGCTCTGGCCTCATTCATCCACACACTGCCTACCATGCCATGGCTCTACTGGCACTTAGAACACATTTACAATCTGCTCACTCAGGAATCTCACATATAAACCACACACACACACACACACACACACACACACACACACAAAAACAACTTACCCATCTAAAAACACACATTCACCCTCCCTTCCACAAACAAACAGACACACACACCCACACTAACAGTCCAATTTACAAGTGGTCAAAACCGCCAATAGAAAACAAGCAGTGAGGGTGAAAGCTCACGCATCTTAACAGAACCCCGAAGGGAGCAAGACTGTGTTTCCATCATCACTATTGATCTATCTCTCCTGCGTTAAACCTACAGTACTCTCCACTTGTCGTGACCCACTGAAATAAATAAAATAGCAGCAGGTCTGGGTGAGAGCAAACTGCCTCACACAGTCAGTCAAAATATGACCCTGCTGCCTCAAGACAAAAAGCAGACTTACCGCTTCTGCCTTAGCTTCTGCCAAGACGCTGCAGTGAGTGGGGTTGGCTCTGTGTTTAGCTGAGAGCGGAATAACAGCTCCTTCAAAAATGTTCTGTATCCAGCCTGCACAAATTAGCCTACTATCGGAGTTCAGCAAGTCAACAAGTCATATGACTGTCTGTCTGCCTGTAGCCAAAAGCTGGGTAACTAATGTATTTTTGCGATTGCATTTTGAGTATATTTAAGGCATGTATTGTATAATATCTTTCTACAGAGAAACTTTCAACAGTGGCCATTTACAAATGTTCCAAAAGCAATCAGAGAGAGCCTTGACCCCGTTTGGAATAGAAATAACAGACTCTGCACTTGTCTAGCAGCATGTCCCCTATAGATGACCAGACTCTCCATTGAATCCTTTCAGACAACCTCAATGAAGTCAGCTCAGAGGAGAAGGAGATGTGGATGGAGAGAGAAAGAAAGAAAGGTAGAAAGAAAGGTAGAAAGAAAGAAAGAAAGAAAGAAAGAGAGAGAGAGAGAGAGAGAGAGAGAGAGTTTCAGAATAGCCTGTTCAAATCTAGGACAGACACATTATCAAGAGGGGAGCAGACAGGAGCGCAACCCTTTCATGTGACTCAGATGCTGAGGCATGTAAATAAGCAGCAGCAAACAGGTGCATTAGACAAGCTCAGCAGGTGAATGGGTGACTGTGAAATGTGTAATCATCTCTGGAAATCCTTGATGTTGATGCATGATCTTTAGTTGTCCCTGTCTGAACCTGGATCTATATAAACTGGCATTGAGGTTACATTGTCATTTATAGTCCCAGATGTCTATCTTTTCAGGCCAGTTTACCCCCCTCAACCTTCAATACAAAACCTTATTAGAAGAAAATGTAAAGAATAGGCTGCACAAATTCAATTGTAGAATGACTGTCACAAAGGTGAAATAGAATGAGTTCTTAAATTTGTCAGCTGTACCCATGTCTGCATCACATATTTTAATATTCATCATAGAAGGGCTATTTGAAATTAAGCATTGAATTGATTTGATTCATAAATGGACAATATAATGTAAATATTGGGAACTGGCAAATGTACTCTATGCCAGGAATGAAATATCTCATACGAATGTAGTTTTTTTTTAACCGGTATTTTATCATTTATTTGCCCCCCCTCAGCTGCCAATGTGAGCTACAAACGCATGGACAAGGGCTAGCGGTGGGATGGGCATCTATATATACCTTCTCTCTCTACCCCGTCTCTTCAGCAACACGACAACCATCAAAACGCAATCGGTCCAACCAATGTGGCTTGGACGCCTGCAAGCAAACACACACACACACACACTTGACTATCATGCCATCAGTTGTCTCTTGATATGGGCTTGTAGCCTAATTTGTCTTTGCTGCAAAAATCCTTGTCTATCATTATTATCAGGGCGATGCTATTTGCGCAAACCGGGTGGTAGCTTAATATAGAAGCGCTGTACGCATAGTGGCACTGCCTGGCCCATGACAGCAGGGACAGGAATGAATGACTGACAACTTAAGATAAGAACGGCCTATTGGGGTGGATCAGAGGTCCAGGGAAAGTTATGGTAGAGCAACCGTAGCGTGCGAGGACTCAATAGATACATTTATATGGGCAAATATGGGCATCATAGACCACACACACATTTACGCGCAGAGCAATGAAAGAGGAACATTTACTAACCGTCACCTTGATGGGGACGTACAGGACAGGTATGTCAGTGGCTCCATTCTTGTTCAGGTCCCCTTGAATGGTCCCGACCTGGAACCCTTTGGATTTCACCCAGAATTTGAATTTGGCGTTGATGTGGTTGCTCTCGATGTAGACCGCGTCGGAGTCGTCGGTGTGTAAAAGGGTCTGGAGAATCTTATTGTATTTTCGCCGGGTGACTGTCTTTGTTTTACCCGAGTCCCCGTAAGTACGGAGACACCAGTCCTGAAATTCGCCGAACATCTCTCCTTCCAACACCACCGGGTTTCTGCTCATTTTGGGTAAATTCAAGCTGGGTTTTTTCATTGACATGGTTTCTCTCTGATGTCCCGTGTCTTTTTAAATAGGAGGACAGGGTCTTTCCAAATACTAATAATCCACTATTTTATTCGATGTATGTTTCAAATAACCGTTAAATGTATCTCTCTTGGCTAGAAAGTGATCAACATATGACTTAGATTGATATTCCTGCGAACAATGAGGAAGGATTCCGTATCAGGCTATGAAGATTGGTGTGATCTCTCTCACACCTGTTAGCAGAAAACGTTCGCCTCCTGTCCCAAAGGGTAATAACAAATGTCAGTAGCTCATATCCTGCTCTGAGGAACTGAAAGAGGGGCCGTCCTAAGAAACGGGTATCTCCCACCTGTGTGTCAATGGTCTCCCAGCTAATAAAGATTCGCCGTTTGAATATCACAATTTTACTGTCCCGGAGTAGACAATCAAACGTGGTAGAATATTTTACATAAATAAGGCTACAGAATGAGACAGAGGCCATATATTGCACAGGTCCGCTACTAATTAGAAGGATAGATAGCAGCCCGTGCTGTCGTGATACCTTCCTCCTCCCAACTCCACCCGACACCTACTGTATTCCACCTGTTTGAATCGAACTTGAATGCCGCCGTCCCGAACCATCTCCTGTAAGGCAAATCAAAGCGCATCGATGTCTCTCCTAGATAAAGCTTTAAATTGATAAAGTATACATGTGTGCGAATATTAGGTATTATGTACAGGCTCTTGTTCTTCTCCACTAGATACCACACACCCACAAACCATGTAGCGTTGATGGGACATGTGTGCGCGGAATGGCTCGCTAAAATCCAGGAAGTGCAGTTCCAGAAGCCGAAACGCACAAAGCGGGGCTGCCCGACCGTCCCATGCGGGACTAAAGGGAGCTATTGGCACTGTTTCTTTCGTTTGATGGATATGGACATGAAGAATTAATGTGTGCTTTCCCCCCCACGTTTTCTTTGACCCATTGTAACGAAAACCTATTTCGTATGAAATGCAGGGGTTTGAGCCAGCACACTACAGTGTAAAATATGAGCTATAATTTCAATCAAATTTGAATTTATATTTTATATTTTCACTACCCAGATTGTCATAACTGGATAACCTATTGTATTGGTAGAAAAATAATAATAAATACAATGTATAACGGAATTAAGTAAACCTATGAATTAATTTATTAATAATAATTATAATTATTATTGTTATTATTGTAGGCATAGTCCTCACATATGTTATGTTCATTTGATATGAAAGAGATGGAGAGGGGAGAGTGTTGAAATAGCAGTGCCGGATTCAAACCCATGCTGCAGCTATAAGTGTTCTGGAGGCAGAGTCTTTTATACAGCCAAATCATCCTAGCCCACTATTGTTTTCATTATAAGACAATATTCTGCTTAGAGTGTCTTGACTCCACCTGATCTTTGTTTGTTTTAGAAAGATTGTCAGTTAAACTGTTTTAGTTTTCTCTCAACAGTCAGTGGCCTTTTGTGGCTCCATCCAATCTTGTAGTCAATGAAGCAAAACACAAAAACAATTCTGCTAAAAACACTTTCACACATCAAAATAAGAGAGCCCACACACATCCAATATGCCTGACTTTACTCAAGAGTCCACAAATGCAAGATTGTACCTATTCCTATTCTTCATTCACCAGGCCATGCATATCATTTTGAAGGCTACATTACTGAACATGTCACCTGTATAGTATATCATATAGTAATGGAAAACACAACTGTCTAGATGCTCAGTTTACCTAAATAAGATACCTTACCCAAAAATACTTCCAGACTGTTACAATTTTGATAATAGCTCATAACATCCAATAGATTAGATGAACGGCCTACTTTGGCAGCACAATATGTAAAACATAAGATCCCATTACAGCCCAATCACAAACCACCCAACATAATGTTGGATCAATGGCATTTTATGACCTAGTATATTGACCCACTATTTCTGCTCCCCCAGGTGAAATACATCACAGAACATACAAGGTACATTTAAAAAAAAAAATGAGAACACCACACTCTTAAAAACAAAGGTGCTATCTAGAACCTAAAAGGGTTATTCAGCTGTCCCCATAGGAGAACCCTTTGACTAATCATTTTTGGTTTCAGGAAGAACTCCTTTGGGTTCCATGTAAAACTCTCTGTAAAGGGTTTTAACCCAAAATGATTCTACCTGGAACCATAAAGAGTTATTCATGCAACCAAAAAGGGGTTTCCAATGGAGATAGCCAAAGAACCCATCTGGAACCCTTTTTTCTAAGAGTGTATTGATCTCGCTGTATGCCCATACCATACTACATGTGTATGTACAGTGAATGTCATTCCCCAGATATTAAAGGAAACATTGTAATTCATATATCAGTGTATGTATCCTAGCTGTATGAGGAGAAAGAAAACAATCTGGGGAAATCCCTACACTACTTATACCAGAACTGCAGGGTTAATTCACAACTTGATCCAAAAGCCTCTGATGTTGTGTCAAAGGCTGTATGCTTTAGGACCACACCGGTGGATGCAGTGTTTTTGGGTTGGGCATATCGTTGACTTGGTACAGACAGGAGAATGGGCACTGTGTGACCAAATGGCTGTTTGTATCAAATGAAGGGGCCCTGTCTGGGTGTATAAGCCCTGGGACAGGACATCTCAACCCCCCCCCCCCCCCCCCCCTATATCTAGTTTTTTGTGTATTGTTAGTGATGGGCTGCATATTGAGATTGTTCAGAAAATGAGATTGCCCTTAAATTTGACAATAAAGACTGCTGTCACCATTAGAGCTCACCATCAATGAAAGATGCCAGATATGTGTCACATGTCCTCATTTCTTGTATACACCAAAATACATTGCAACTTTATTACAGTTCATCTCAAAAGAATGCCTGCCAGTTACCTTGTCCTTTGGCCAGTCAACTAAGTTGAAGTTCCGTTATTAAGGGCTTATCTACAGAGCATCACAGCTTGTGTTGAAGTAAAAGTCATGCTTATTGCTCAATAACTGACCCTAGCAGCCAGTAGGTCAGAGAGGACTAGAGTCCGGCCCATGTAGCCTGTAGAACGGATGTGTGGGATGCTACAAAGGGTTGCTTTGAAACACCATTTAAATGACTGCCTGTCCTCCCTAGTCTCTCACCTCTACCAGTTTTAACAAATTAAGAATACGTAAAGGGAATGGGATTAATAAAAAATAGCATCTAAAATTAACTATAAGTTTCTATATTCCTTATGATGCTATGTAGTTCTATGGTTTGTGCATGAGAGGGGGGCATAGGACACACAACAACGTAGCCTACATCTGTCAGTTCTCTGTCAAAGCATTGCAGCACTGTGCTTGGATACCTGTGTCGATGTGTGCCTGTACAGTCAGTGCATACACATGTGCCTGATGTTGCCACAGTGGTCTCATTGTCTCTGCGTAGTTCCAACCCTCTCTCACCGCTGGTTGTGGGCAGTTGGGGTGACACCTGTTCCTGTGAAAAACAAGGCCCAACCAGGCCTCCAGAGCCCCACCACAGAACCATGGAGGAAACGGAATACAGCAGGGCTCCCAACAACAACTATCAAGACAGGCTACACTCAAAGCTAACGTTGCGTTGGCGTTACATTGACATTCAACCATGTTCTCGGTGTGTTTGTGGGCTCATCTCTGCATGAGTGAGAGCCCCTGCCCCAGAGGAATAAAGCAAAAAAAGCAACAGAGGGGATGAAAATAGAATAGACCTTCACCATGGGAAGTGAAAGTGTATTACAAAACATACCCGTCTTCCTCCTCCCTCATCTGCCTCCTTTCCCCTTTTTCGTCTTGGGGCTCCTGGAACTAAGCGACCGGACGGTTTTTGAGAAAAATTGTTAGTCATGTGCGGTTAACCCTTCATTCCTGTTTCTGTGAAAAGTCTGTTGAAATCATAACCGCTGCCTGGCGCCGGGGCAGCTCTCAACTTTATGGGTCTGTCCTGACTGAGTTGGCTTGTTTTGGTTCTGTTACAGTGAGCCAGTGATTAGTGATTATCTGACACTGTCATTCAAACTTACAATATCTGTCTGTTCTCTGTCAAATAATCTCTTCATCTGTAAAATAAAAAGAACCGACACACTTAAAGGCCCAAGTTAGTCAAAATTCATTTTATATTGTATATCATATGGACAACAGCAGATGAACCTAACACTGTAAAAGTGTAAAAAAAAATATTCTGTGTTATTTCCTGATAGTTGCTGGTAGAAAATGCAATCTACACAGGACCTTCTAATCAGCAGGTTTGCATGGGTGGGAGTTTCATGTCCGGCTTTCCATGGTCATATCACCGTGCTGTAAATTGGTTAATAGACCATAAACAAAGAGAGTTCCAAACCTCTCTACCAATAACAGGCAGTTTTCAGTTTTCCCCTCCCTACTTAGACCACTCCCAGACAGAACTAGCTAAACTCTCGCTTGAGAAATATTTTTTTTGCTAAAAAGCTACTTTTGTCCATTGGGCCTTTAATTGAAAAAGCCTTTAAAGCCTTTAAAACCTTTGATTAGAGTCAGGTGTGTCAGTGCTAGGGCAAAAATAAAAATGTGTACCTCTTTGGCTGCATTTACACAGGCAGCCCAATTCTGATATTTTTTCCACTAAGTGGTCTTTTGACCTACCACATCAGATCTTTTCACATCAGCTTTCTCAGAGGTTATCCGATTGGTCAAAAGACCAATTTGTGAGAAAAAAAAACATTTCTGAATTGGATTGCCTGTATAAATGCAGCCTTTGTGTCCCCAGGACCAGGATTGGGAAACACTGGAGTGTTGTAGTGTGCAAATGCATTTACATTGATATGTACAGAAACATCCCACTGGGTACAAACTGGTTGAATCAACATTGTTTCAACTTAATTTGTCAACATATTGTGACGTGGAATCTACTGTTGTTTTGAGGGTGAAATTTTGACCACAGGATTAAGTCATCATTGTAACCCATTTTCAACATAGACAAACCTTGTATAAAATATGTTGAATTTGTACCTTTGAAACAATGTCAGATCTTCAATGTTATATCCACTATCCGAAAAAAAAAACTATAGGCTGGATAGCACCTCCTACTACAGCTTCATTTGGTCCAGGGTTTTAACCAAGCTCTTCTTAGCATTGATATTTGTCACTGATTACTACCAATGTGCTATTGTGAGAATGATGATTGAGAGATTTCTTAATAACTGAATATATTCACTGCTGCTATTGAAGTCATTCCAAAGAGTAGGTTTAACAGAGCAAATGAAATGTAACCACACTTCATCACTCATATATCATCAATGATGCTATTTAGATCTTTACAGCATTTACAAAGTCATCAACAGCTACTGTTTCAATTCAACCCAAGGTTCCACTAAAAATAGACAATACATATAGGGTTTTAAGCTTTGGTTGATTTCAAATTGGTCAGAAAATGTATAATTGATATATTGGATTGACATCTCTACTAAATCAAATCTAACTTTATTTAAAGCGCATTTCAAGTTTGATTAGATTCCTATTCTTTTGATTTGATTATTAAGTCCTATTCTTTAACCTAGATTTTTGGTTGAGATGGAGACGTGAATCCAACACTATTAATTATTTATTTGTAGACAAACTGGATATTCAATTGTGTTTGGTTGTTAACACAACCAAATATCAACATTTGAAGGAGATGTATCTTCTCTTGGATAGTTACATCTGTGCCACTGACTTACTCTGGCTTTAATGCCACTTTCTCTACAAAGGTAACACTTTGCATAACACGTTACACTGTCATAACGTGTTATGACACTCAGCTGACGTACCTTGTCATTCATTACCTGTTATAATATGGCCAGAACACTGTCATGACACATATTTAAACCTCTTATTGTATTATTTTATAGCTGGTTATGACACTACATAAGAGTGTAAAAACCTATCACACAAGGCAAAGCATTCAATTACACCATAGCCTACGTGTCAACAGAATGTTTATGTTATGTATATATATATTTTTTAATTGACCATATTAAATTCTCATTGTAATTGCGCACACATTGATGTCAGACATGCACCTACCCCAATGGTCTGTTGCTGATGACTGGGATGAATTCAGGAGCAAATGTCAGGAGAAGGACAAGGCACCCTCTTTTTGACTGATGACTGATATAAGGGGATGTACAGTTAAAGTTGGAAGTTTACATACACCTTAGCAAACTACATTTAAACTCAGTTTTTCACAATTCCTGACATTTAATCCTAGTAAAAATTCCCTGTTTTAGGTCAGTTAGGATCACCACTTTATTTTAAGAATGTGAAATGTCAGAATAATAGTACAGAGAATGGTTTATTTCAGCTCTTATTTCTTTCATCACATTCCCAGTGGGTCAGAAGTTTACATACACTCAATTAGTATTTGGTGGCATTGCCTTTAAATTGTTTAACTTGGGTCAAATGTTTTAGATAGCCTTCCACAAACTTCCCACAATACGTTGGGTGAATTTTGGCCCATTCCTCCTGACAGAGCTGGTGTAACTGAGTCAGGTTTGTAGGCCTCCTTGCTCGCACACGCTTTTTCAGTTCTGCCCACAAATTTTCTATAGGATTGAGGTCAGGGCTTTATGATGGCCACTCCAATACCTTGACTTTGTTGTCCTTAAGCAATTTTGCCAAGACTTCGTAAGTATGCTTGGGGTCATTCTCCATTTGGAAGACCCATTTGCAGCCAAGCTTCAACTTCCTGACAGATGTCTTGAGAAGTTGCTTCAATATATCCACATAATTTTCCATCTTCATCATGCCATCTATTTTGTGAAGTGTACCAGTCCCTCCTGCAGCAAAGCACTTCCACAACATGATGTTGCCACCCCCATGCTTCACGGTTGGGATAGTGTTCGGCTTGCAAGCCTCCCCCTTTTTCCTCCCAACATAACAATGGTCATTATGGCCAAACAGTTCTATTTTTGTTTCATCAGACCAGAGGACATTTCTCCAAAAAGTACGATCTCTGTCCCCATGTGCAGTTGCAAACCGTAGTCTGGCTTTTTTTTTCTTTTTTCGGCTTTGGTGCAGTGGCTTCTTCCTTGCTGAGCGGCCTTTCAGGTTATGTCAATATAGGACTCGTTTTACTGTGGATATAGATACTTTTGTACCTGTTTCCTCCAGCATCTTCACAAGGTACTTTGCTGTTGTTCTGGGATTGATTTGCACTTTTCTCACCAAAGTACGTTAATCTCTAGGAGACAGAACGCGTCTCCTTCCTGAGCAGTATGACGGCTGCGTGGTCCCATGGTGTATATACTTTTGTACTATTGTTTGTACAGATGAACGTGGTACCTTTAGGCATTTGGAAATTGCTCCCAGGATGAACCAGACTTGTGGAGGTCTACAATTATTTTTCTGAGGTCTTGACTGATTTCTTTTAATTTTCCCATGATGTCAAGCAAAGATGCACTGAGTTTGAAGGTAGGCCTTGAAATACATCCACAGGTACACCTCAAATTGACTCAAATTATGTCAATTAGCCTATCAGAAGCTTCTAAAGCCATGACATCATTTTCTGGAACAAGCTGTTTAAAGGCACAGTCAACTTAGTGTGTGTAAACTTCTGACCCACTGGAATTGTGATACAGTGAATTATAAGTGAAATCATCTGTATGTAAAAAAATGTTGGGAAAATGACTTGTGTCATGCACAAAGTAGATGTCCTAACCGACTTGCCAAAACTATAGTTTGCTAACAAGAAATTTGTGGAGTTGTTGAAAAAGTTGTTTTAATGACTCCAACCAAAGTGTATGTAAACTTCCGACTTCAACTGTACGTGATAGGTCTATCTGGCTTATATGATTATGGTAGTCATAATGCTTCCTGACAGTTTCATACAGTGAATATTCTTAGTCCAAGTAAAGTGACACTGGATGGTCATAATGCTTCCTGACAGTTTCATACAGTGAATATTCTTAGTCCAAGTAAAGTGACACTGGATGGTCATAATGCTTCCTGACAGTTTCATACAGTGAATATTCTTAGTCCAAGTAAAGTGACACTGGATGGTCATAATGCTTCCTGACAGTTTCATACAGTGAATATTCTTAGTCCAAGTAAAGTGACACTGGATGGTCATAATGCTTCCTGACAGTTTCATACAGTGAATATTCTTAGTTCAAGTAAAGTGACACTGGATGGTCATAATGCTTCCTGACAGTTTCATACAGTGAATATTCTTAGTTCAAGTAAAGTGACACTGGATGGTCATAATGCTTCCTGACAGTTTCATACAGTGAATATTCTTAGTTCAAGTAAAGTGACACTGGATGGTCATAATGCTTCCTGACAGTTTCATACAGTGAATATTCTTAGTTCAAGTAAAGTGACACTGGATGGTCATAATGCTTCCTGACAGTTTCATACAGTGAATATTCTTAGTTCAAGTAAAGTGACACTGGATGGTCATAATGCTTCATGTCAGTGTCATAAAGTGTATTTTCTACAAGTAATTTTTTTTAAAATAAAAAAATCATTTTTTAATTTCACCTTTATTTAACCAGGTAGGCTAGTTGAGAACAAGTTCTCATTTACAACTGCGACATGGCCAAGATAAAGCAAAGCAGTGCGACACAAACAACACAGAGTTACACATGGAATAAACAAACATACAGTCAATAACACAATAGAAAAAAGTCTATGTGCAGTGTGTGCATATGAGGTAAGATAAGGGAGGTAAGGCAATGAATAGGCCATAGTGGCGAAATAATTACAATTTAGCAATTACACACTGGAGTGATAGATGTGCAGAAGATGAATGTGCAATTAAGGATTCTGGGGTGCAATAAGAGTATGGGGATGAGGTAGTTGGATGGGCTATTTACAGATGGGCTATGTACAGGTGCAGTGATCTGTGAGGCGCTCTGACAGCTGGTGCTTAAAGTTAGTGATTTGAGTCTCCAGCTTCTGTGATTTTTGCAATTCGTTCCAGTCATTGGCAGCAGAGAACTGGAATGAAAGGCGGCCAAATGAGGAATTGGCTTTGGGGGTGAATATGATGAAAGAAACACTGTAAAGAATTCATCACATCAACAACGAAGGATTTAAGAAATAAAACTTTCAAACAAAAGTAAACCTCTTTTGTAGGGAAAAAGCTAATTTGAAAAAATTTGGGTTTTAACACTTATTAAGTAGGTGTCATAACCAGCCATACAATAACACAATATATGTCACAACAAGTGTAAATATGTGTCATGACAGTGTTATGACCATATTATGACAGGTTATGACAAGTTATGTCAGCTGTTATGACATATTATGACATGGCGGCACGTAGCCTAGTGGTTAGAGCGTTGGGCCAGTAACCTAAAGGTTGCTGGATCAAATCCCCAAGCTGACAAGGTCTGTCGTTCTGCCTCTAAATAACCCACTGTTCCCCGGTAGGCGGTCATTGTAAATAATAAATTGTTGGTGTTATTCAACCTTAAAATGAGTAACACATCCATGGCCACATTTTGAGGTGACTATACATTTCTTCTTATGTTCTCATAGAGAGCGTGTTCATAGGTTGCAGGTCTATGGAGATGTTCATAATTGCTATAATAATCTGTGCAGAATTTACAACAGCATTGATCACTTGCACTATGTAAGTTCAACTGCAATCCAAGCAGTGGTGGAGAAAGTACCCAATTGTCATACTTGAGTAAAAGTAAAGATACCTTAATGGGAAATGACTCAAGTAAAAGTGAAAGTGACCCAGTAAAATACCATTGGAGTAAAAGTCTAAAAGTATTTGATTTTAAATGTACAGATGTACAAATGTACAGTATCAAAAGTAAATGTAATTGCTCAAATACATTTAAGTATCAATTGTAAAAGGATAAATCATTTCAAATTCGTTATATTAAGCAAACTAGACAGCACCATTTTCATGTTTTATTCATTTACGGATAGCCAGGGGCACACTCCAACACTCAGACATCATTTACAAAATGAGTAATTTGTGTTTAGTGTGTCCGCCAGGTCAGAGGCAGTAGGGATGACCAGGGATGTTCTCTGTTTAATGAGTCCGCCAGGTCAGAGGCAGTAGGGATGACCAGGGATGTTCTCTGTTTAGTGAGTCGGCCAGGTCAGAGGCAGTAGGGATGACCAGGGATGTTCTCTGTTTAGTGTGTCTGCCAGGTCAGAGGCAGTAGGGATGACCAGGGATGTTCTCTGTTTAGTGAGTCCGCCAGGTCAGAGGCAGTAGGGATGACCAGGGATGTTCTCTGTTTAGTGAGTCGGCCAGGTCAGAGGCAGTAGGGATGACCAGGGATGTTCTCTGTTTAGTGAGTCCGCCAGGTCAGAGGCAGTAGGGATGACCAGGGATGTTCTCTGTTTAGTGAGTCGGCCAGGTCAGAGGCAGTAAAGATGACCAGGGATGTTCTCTGTTTAGTGTGTCTGCCAGGTCAGAGGCAGTAGGGATGACCAGGGATGTTCTCTGTTTAGTGAGTCCGCCAGGTCAGAGGCAGTAGGGATGACCAGGGATGTTCTCTGTTTAGTGAGTCGGCCAGGTCAGAGGCAGTAGGGATGACCAGGGATGTTCTCTGTTTAGTGAGTCCGCCAGGTCAGAGGCAGTAGGGATGACCAGGGATGTTCTCTGTTTAGTGAGTCGGCCAGGTCAGAGACAGTAGGGATGACCAGGGATGTTCTGTGTTTAGTGAGTCCTCCAGATCAGAGGCAGTAGGGATGACCAGGGATGTTCCCTGTTTAGTGAGTCCGCCAGGTCAGAGGCAGTAGGGATGACCAGGGATGTTCTCTGTTTAGTGAGTCCTCCAGATCAGAGGCAGTAGGGATGACCAGGGATGTTCTCTGTTTAGTGAGTTCGCCAGGTCAGAGGCAGTAGGGATGACCAGGGATGTTCTCTGTTTAGTGAGTCCTCCAGATCAGAGGCAGTAGGGATGACCAGGGATGTTCTCTGTTTAGTGAGTCCGCCAGGTCAGAGGCAGTAGGGATGACCAGGGATGTTCTCTGTTTAGTGAGTCCGCCAGGTCAGAGGCAGTAGGGATGACCAGGGATGTTCTCCGTTTAGTGAGTCCGCCAGGTCAGAGGCAGTAGGGATGACCAGGGATGTTCTCTGTTTAGTGAGTCCGCCAGGTCAGAGGCAGTAGGGATGACCAGGGATGTTCTCTTGATAAGTGTGTGAATTGGACCATTTTCCTGTCCTGCTAATCATTCAAAATGTAACGAGTACTTTTGGGTGTCAGGGAAAATGTAAGGAGTAAAAAGTACATTATTTTCTTTAGGAATGTAGTGAAGTAAAAGTAAAAGTTGTCCAAAATATAAATAGTAAGGGTAAATATACCCCCAAAAACTACTTAAGTGGTACTTTTAAGTATTTTTATTTAAGTACTTTACACCACTGAATCCAGGTCATTTGGATGTGCTATTAGATTAAGCTGAGATAACACATTTAGATGGTTAAACAAACAAACAGACATTGTTTTTCCATTGGAATTTGGTTGTGCTTTAAGATGGTTGAAATCATAGTGATAACACATTGGCAATTCCACAAACTTCTGGCAGTCTTTTCGAGTGGGTTACTAAAGGTTGAAATCTCATTGATCAACGTCTCAACCAAATATCCACTTTGAAATGACGTGGTGTGCCCAGTGGGATAGGCCTTCACACTACACAGAGCAATATACTTCTACCACATATAAACCCCAACTCTAGTCGATATCTACAATTCATCTCCATAAAGTCTTTATTTATCCTCACATGTCCAATGAAAATGTTAAAACGGCAAATGACTGAAACTATCCCGAAAATAAATCAATGATAGGCGACCTCAGTAGGCCACACATGTGCTATGAAAATGAGGAATGTATATAGAAACTGACAATATGATTCCATAAGTGGAAATGCTATTGAGGTTTGTTTGTTTATGGTTATTAATAGGATGATTTGCACAGTGGGGAGTTATTGAGTCTAAATTGAACAGAGGATGATCCTATCTCTTAATTAGTAGTATGCAGAACAAACATTGTCTTGCGCACACACACACAAACACAAAGCCCTTCCTCAGAAATAATGGAGATATTATCTTCTCCTAACCGGATTTCGTTGAGATTAAAAATCAACCCCATACTGACCTGTTCAGTATCCCCAATCTGCCCGCACACGCACCCCCCCCCCCTCCCGGAGAGAGCATGTCTTCCTCCCCCTGACCTAAAGCAAGTCAAATCAAGCTAACCCCCTTACCCCTACAGACACACACAGACTTTCAAAGCTGAAATCCTACACTCAGAATGTCAAAAGACTACAAGAATCAAAGACGGAATCAAAAATGGAAATGTAGAATAGAGAAATATAGACACACACACACACATCCGCACACACATATTAAAAGACAGGCACACAGAGACTGTGGCTGGTGTCTGCCCCTGGGCCGGTGGCTGATGCATCCCCCTGCCTGCCTGCTGAGGCTGTCCTGCTCCTGGCTACACACACACACACACGCACACACACTAACACACACACACGACCTCGCTGCTCTGCTCCCTTTCCTTGCCTCACTTACTCGGCTAGATGGAGCTCTGCGTTGCCATGACGGCAGTCAGCTGGAGGGACTGCAAGTGGGCGGTCAGGACGCCTGATCCCTGCCATCCTGTCTCTGCCTGTCTGTGTGTGCAGGCAGGGTCCTAGGAACGACTGTCACACACCAACAACATACCAGCACACACACTTGCATACATGGATGCAGACATACACACACACACACACACACATTGATTTACACAGCTCTGTAAATAAATCTGGGGATGTTATTTATTATGATGGTATACTGTCATGCACACGCACATGCACAGACATATACAGACACACACAGACACAACCTCAGAGAGACAGCCACAAACGATGGAAACAGTTAGAGCGTCGAAACATATAGAAATAACCCACAGGTTGAACTGTGTCACTGAGGAGGTCTCTGTGCTGTGTACCAGATCTATGTCTCTCAATAGCAGACCTACTGTATACTGTACCAAAAAAACAAACAAAAAAAAACATGTTTTATTATCACATACACCGGATAGCTGCAGTGAAATGTGTTTTTTACAGGGTCAGCCATAGTAGTACAGCACCCCTGGATCCAATTATGGTTAAGTGCCTTGCTCAAGGGCACATCGACCGATTTTTCACCTTGTCATCTTGGGTATTCGAACCAGCGCCATTTCAGTTGCTGGCCCAACCCCAGTCAAGCAGTCAGTCAGTCTGACTGATTCAATATTCTGACGCTTTCAGCCATACATCACCATCTAGGACACATATAGAAATCAGGAAACCAAACAGATCAATATCTGTTTTGGCATGTTGCTCCAAGGTGTAGGTTTATAGTAGGACCTACATTACAAGGAAGCTGTATATGATTGCTGGTAAGATATATCGGTAGGTTCTACGATAGATCTGTTGGTTCTATGATAAATATCTATAGGCCTATGTTCTATGCAGTGCAGATGGAACGCTGTGTATGCAGTAGAAAATAATCCATAGATATTTGACTAAATAAATGTAGCCCCGTTACTGTTGTGTAATGAAAAATAGGCTGCTTTTCTTGCCCAGGGTTCACTTATCAAAAATATATCTGTGCCGTCCCTGGTGAAATATTAAATGCAGGCAGACTTATTCTTTCTTCCTCAAATAGTTGTTGTGACAATGCAGCCTAGCACCAGCCTCGCACAGTGAGAAGAGAACACAATTTTCATTCATTAATGGATTAGTTTGATTGACTACCTCTTGCCGAATTCATTCCTAAACATTTGTTATTACGCTGTATGAGGATAACCTCAGTATTTATTGTCATTATTTGCTTATCAAACCCATTTCCTAACATATATAGGCCTACACTATTAGAAAGAAGGGTTCCAAAAGGGTTCTTCGCCTGTCACAAAAGTAGAACCATTTTTTTCTTCCAGGTAGAATCCTTTTTGGTTCCATGTAGAACCCTCTGGAAGGGGTTTTACATGGAACCCAAAGGAACCTGGAACCACAAATAGTTATCCAAGGGTTCTCCTATAGGGATAGCTGAATACCCTTTTTAGGTTCTAGTCCTTATTGTGGTTGGAGATTTGAGCAGCTCGGTTCTGTGTTTGTTTCGTTTCACCATCACCGTCAATTGCGTTCACACAAGAATGTGGGGTTTCAGAAAGTTTATTCAAACTCAGTTTATGTGGCCTGCTAATTATTATGCCTTTTGCAGTAGTTAAAAGCAATTAATGACACACTTTAGAAATGTTAATTGGCAGCTAATTATGTTTCCCACGTGTCCAATGCTCCCAGAGGGCTATACTACGATTGAAGCTAGATCTACTCAGGGTTTTCTATCTAGCCAGCTTCAGTTAGCTTCACATTCCAGCTCAGGCTTCATCTGTACTATGACAGTGGTTGTAACTATGCCTACATATCACATGGCTAGTTGAACGCTTAACTCTTCATTGAGACAATACTGAAACAGTGCCACATCGGGGATTCAGTGCCACATTTTCAAATGTGCCGAAATCAAAAAGAAAATATAGAAAAATATAGAACAGCTACCTTCCTGCAAGTCTATACATTTTGCAATGAGGCTGAGAGAAAATGTTGTATTTTTAAAGTTAATTAAAGCTAAAATACAGTCAACACGACTGTGATAAAGGCACTAGATTATGAACTTGTTTGGTAAATGAACAAATGATGTAGGCATGGTGCATATAGCCATAGAAGCACAGAGACATACAGTATGCCTCAATGCGATCATATTCGTGGCTCAATGGGGGTGTGGCCTTCAGTTAGTTATTTTTGGCCACCCATCCCATGAATGTGAATGTCATTCCAGTGCTATCTGATGATGTTTGCAAGTTTAAGTAAAAAGAGAAAAATAATGTCCCATTTGGAACACTGACAAGTGAAGTGGAGTCAGAATTCAACGGCTCAGACATGAGACATATGTGGCAGGGTCTACAGACAATCATGGATTACAAAGGGAAAACCAACCATGTCGGGGACACCGACGTCTTGCTCTTCGCCCACTTTGAGGATAACACAGTGCCACCGATGCGGCCCACTTACAAGGACTGTGAGCTCTCGTTCTCCATGGCTGACATGAGTAAGACATTTAAGAGTGTTAAGCCTTGCAAGGTTGCCGACCCAGACGGCCTCACTAACCGTGTCCTCAGAGCATGCACAGACCAGCTAGCTTGAGTGTTTACGGACATATTGAAGTCTGCTGTCCCCACTTGCTTCAAGATGTCCATAATTGTTCCTGTACCCAAGTGAGCAAAGGTAACTGAACTAAATGACTATCGCCCCGTAGCACTCACTTCTGTCATTAGGAAGTGTTCTGAGAGGCTAGTTAAGGATCATATCACCTCTACATTACCTGACACCCTAGACCCACTTCAATTTGCATACTGCCCCAATAGGTCCACAGACAATGCAATTGCCAACGCACTGCACACTGCCCTGTCCCATCTGGACAAAAGGAATACCTATGTAAGAATGCTGTTCATTGACTATAGCTCATCCTCATCCTTGACTATAGCTCATCCACATTCTCAATTAAGAATGTGAAATGTCAGAATAATAGTAGAGAGAGTGATTTATTTCAGCTTTTATTTATTTCATCACATTCCCAGTGGGTCAGAAGTTTACATAATAGTACGCAGAGGACATTTCTCCAAAAAGTAGGATCTTTGTCCCCATGTGCAGTTGCAACCCGTAGTCTGGCTTTTTTATGGCTGTTTTGGAGCAGTGGCTTCTTCCTTGCTGAGTGGCCTTTCAGGTTGTGTCGATATATGACTCGTTTTACTGTGGATATAGATACTTTTGTACCTGTTTCCTCCAGCACCTTCACAAGTTCCTTTGCTGTTGTTCTGGGATTGATTTGCACTTTTCGCACCAAAGTACGTTCATCTCTAGGAGACAGAACGCGTCTCCTTCCTGAGCGGTATGACGGCTGCGAGGTCCCATGGTGTTTATAATTTCGTACTATTGTTTGTACCAATGAACGTGGTACCTTCAGGCATTTGGAAATTGCTTCCAAGGATGAACCAGACTTGTAGAGGTCTACAATTTTTTCTGAGGTCTTGGCTGATTTCTTTTCATTTTCATTACACCTCCAATTGACTCAAATTATGTCAATTAGCCTAACAGAAGCTTCTAAAGCCATGACATCATTTTCTGGAATTTTCCAAGCTGTTTAAAAGGCACAGTCAACTTAGTGTATGTAAACCTCTGACCCACTGGAATTGTGATACAGTGAGCTGTGAGTGAAATAATCTGTCTGTAAACAATTGTTGGAAAAATTACTTGTGTCATGCACAAAGTAGATGTCCTAACCCATTTGCCAAAACTATTTATTAATAAGACATTTGTGGAGTGGTTGAAAAACGAGTTTTAATGACTTAATGACTCTTCAACCTAGTTCTATAGGGGGAGGCAATGCGCCATGTTGGGTGCATATTCATTTTGGTTCGGAAGCGCCAATTTTGGGGCAAGGGTTTAGTTTCTCCATGTTTGTTATTTTGATAATATACATGTACGGGCTCTGTATTCTTTTTTGTTGATTGATTATGTGGGTATTTTGTTCTATGCTAACTAATTAAGAATGTCATTCAATTTATTATGTGAGTAATACTGTGATTTTAGAGAGACAATGTCCCCCACACTGTGAAGTGAGCTGGTACGACCCAATCCAGGTAGTAGTTTACCAACTGGTAGGCTATTTATGCCAGTCTGTTGCAAACCTTCAGGGCAAAATGTGCTTGCGAGATACTTGATGTAAGCTGTAGGCCCTACACTGGGAAGAGTGTTTTTAAGACAGCTATATACTCTAACTTTTTCTTGTGTTTTTGTGGATCCATTTGTATGTATCCAAGTCAACTGCTGAACATTATCACCGTGCTGTGAATAAATCATGTGACTTTACTGTAAAGACTTCTGTCTAGCACCTTCCTGCCATCTCTAGCCTGTTCAACCTATCTTTCGTGTCATCTGAGATTCCCAAAGATTGGAAAGCAGCTCTTCAAAGGGGGGGACACTCTTGACCCAAACT
Source organism: Oncorhynchus mykiss (assembly GCF_057628025.1). Lineage (NCBI taxonomy): Eukaryota > Metazoa > Chordata > Actinopteri > Salmoniformes > Salmonidae > Oncorhynchus > Oncorhynchus mykiss. The sequence goes on from NC_143037.1 coordinate 56,647,255, forward strand.
GCTACAGACAAAAATCTATCCTACCCTGCCTTTCTAAGGTCTTCGAAAGCCAATTCAACAAACAGATTACTGACCATTTAGAATCCCGCCGCACCTTCTCCGCTATGCAATCTGGTTTCAGAGCTGGTCATGGGTGCACCTCAGCCACGCTTAAGGTCCTAAGCGATATCTTAACCGCCATCGATAAGAAACAATACTGTGCAGCCGTATTAATTGACCTTGCAAAAGGCTTTCGACTCTGTCAATCACCACATCCTCATCGGCAGACTCGATAGCCTTGGTTTCTCAAATGATTGCCTCGCCTGGTTCACCAACTACTTCTCTGATAGAGTTCAGTGTGTGAAATCGGAGGGCCTGTTGTCCGGGCCTCTGGCAGTCTCTATGGGGGTGCCACAGGGTTAAATTCTTGGGCCGACTCTCTTCTCTGTATACATCAATGATGTCATTCTTGCTGCTGGTGAGTCTCTGATCCACCTCTACGCAGACGACACCATTCTGTATACTTCTGGCCCTTCTTTGGACACTGTGTTAACAGCCCTCCAGACGAGCTTCAATGCCATACAATTCTCTTTCCGTGGCCTCCAACTGCTCTTAAATTCAAGTAACACCAATTGCATGCTCTTCAACCGATCGCTGCCTGCACCTGCCTGCCTGTCCAACATCACTACTCTGGACGGTTCTGACTTAGAATATGTGGACAACTACAAATACCTATGTGTCTGGTTAGACTGTAAACTATCCTTCCAGACTCACATCAAACATCTCCAATCCAAAGTTAAATCTATAATTGGGCTTCCTATTTCGCAACAAAGCATCCTTCACTCATGCTGCCAAACATACCCTCGTAAAACTGACCATCCTACCGATCCTCGACTTCGGCGATGTCATTTACAAAATAGCCTCCAATACCCTACTCAATAAATTGGATGCAGTCTATCACAGTGCCATCCGTTTGGTCACCAAAGCCCCATATACTACCCACCACTGTGACCTGTACGCTCTCGTTGGCTGGCCTTCACTTCATACTCGTCGCCAAACCCACTGGCTCCAGGTCATCTACAAGACCCTGCTAGGTAAAGTCCCCCCTTATCTCAGTTCTCTGGTCACCATAGCAGCACCCACCTGTAGCACGCGCTCCAGCAGGTATATCTCTCTGGTCACCCCCAAGACCAATTCTTCCTTTGGCCGCCTCTCCTTCCAGTTCTCTGCTGCCAATGACTGGAACGAACTACAAAAATCTCTGAAACTGGAAACACTTATCTCCCTCACTAGCTTTAAGCACCAGCTGTCAGAGCAGCTCACAGATTACTGCACCTGTACATAGCCCATCTATAATTTAGCCCAAACAACTACCGCTTCCCCTACTGTATTTATTTATATTGCTCCTTTGCACCCCATTATTTTTATTTCTACTTTGCACATTCTTCCACTGCAAATCTACCATTCCAGTGTTTTACTTGCTATATTGTATTTACTTCGCCACCATAGCCTTTTTTTTGCCTTTACCTCCCTTATCTCACCTCATTTGCTCACATCGTATATAGACTTATTTTTCTACTGTATTATTAACTGTATGTTTGTTTTACTCCATGTGTAACTCTGTGTTGTTGTATGTGTCTAACTGCTTTGCTTTATCTTGGCCAGGTCGCAGTTGTAAATGAGAACTTGTTCTCAACTTGCCTACCTGGTTAAATAAAGGTGAAATAAATAAATCTAATGTCTCTGCCATCCATTCAAGACTGCATCCCACAGGTAGGCTCGGCACCAAAGGCCCAGTTGGTTACGAGATGTTAGGCTAGTGTACAGTCCACCCACTGATCCATAACCATGGCTGTGATAAGTGTGGTGTCTGAGGCCTGTACAGCAGGCCATAATGGCTATTTAACAACCTTCCATCCATCTTACGTAGAAAACTAAACAAGACGGCACCTCATGCTCCAGGGCCCCATACAGCTCTTCATTAATCCATTATTTTTTCATACAGTATCAATCTAAAACAACTGTAGCTCCAAGGAGACATTATGGAACGTCTACTCCATAAGTAAACCTCTGTAATATTCATTACTAACAATGCTGTTGTGCACAGGGTAATTACAGACAAGACATGGTCAGGGTTGGGGAGTAACTGATTTCTGTAATTACATAACTGTAATCAGTAACTGATTACGTACAGTGCCTTGCGAAAGTATTCGGCCCCCTTGAACTTTGCGATCTTTTGCCACATTTCAGGCTTCAAACATAAAGATATAAAACTGTATTTTTTTGTGAAGAATCAACAACAAGTGGGACACAATCATGAAGTGGAACGACATTTATTGGATATTTCAAACTTTTTTAACAAATCAAAAACTGAAAAATTGGGCGTGCCACTTGTTGTTGATTCTTCACAAAAAAATACAGTTTTATATCTTTATGTTTGAAGCCTGAAATGTGGCAAAAGGTCGCAAAGTTCAAGGGGGCCGAATACTTTCGCAAGGCACTGTAGTTGTAATCAGTTACATTACCAGCAACAACAAAAATATACTTTTTCAAATTCAGAAAGGATGTTTGCGGGAATAAAATGCAGTATGACACCTTTGTTTTCTCAATGACATTTAATTCAGCATTAAAAACATTTATCATTTTTGTATATAGATCTTCTCAGGGTTCGTCTTCAGTAATCCGATTACATTAGTGAGTTTGGGTAATCCAAAAGCTATGTTTCTCAAATGCATCTGTGTGTGATGCAGTCTTGTGTGTAGAGTGTAGAACAGAGATATCCAGTGGGATTCTCGTCTCCATTGGATTTGGCAGAGCAGGCCAGAGTATGGTCCTCACACAGAGCTACAGGGGACAGCCTTCTGAGCTGTGAGTTCACCTCTACACTCACCCTCTCCCTCCCTGCTTCTCGCCCTTTCCCTCTCACATCACTTTTTCCTGTTTCCTTGCTGCAGGCGGGAAGGGAGGGAGCGTACAGGCTCAGCTCAGCATTGTCCCATCCCCCCACTCGGAGCAGGGCACTGCCTCCCCTAAACCCCCCCTACCCTGATGAAAATATGCAAATCTACGAGCGCTGGGTAGGCTTGTCCCTACCAGTCAAACAGACATACTCTAGAGCTTGACAACGGAGTATCAGTGTGCAGTGTGTGTAGGTGGGGTGGGCATGTGCTTTTGTGAATATGTGAGTGTCAGACCTGGGTTCAAATTATATTTCCTATCTCAATTACTTTCACATATATCTGAATGCCTACTTCGAATCTATTTTATTTGAAAAGACAATTAGTTTAATATTTGAATGTATTTGGAAAATCACTTGGAAAGTATTTGAAAATGCTCAAATACACATACTCAAATATACTCCCATGCATTTAACCCAGGTATTGGAAAATAGTATACTCAAACAATTTGGTACACTATTTGTAACCATTTAAATACTTAGATAAAAGTACTTGTTTTGGGCTGTGTATTTGAAAATATATAATACTCAAGTAGAGATGTATTTGAACCCAGGTCTGGTGTGTGTGATGTCATAATACTAAGGCTGACTCTGTAAAACAACACATTTCACTGCACCTATCTGGTGTATGTGATAATAAAACATCTGTGTGTATGTTGTGTGTGCTTGGTTGTTCTCATGCTATGTGTGTGTGTGGTGTGTGTGAGAGAGAGGGAGACAGAAAATACAATTGTGAGAATTAGGAGATTGTCTCTGTTCCACCATGTCCCCGGGTGTGCAGGCCAGGCACAGTAGTCCAGGGATTGCCTGAGATTCAAGGACAGGATAAATAATCATGAGAATGACCAACACAGATTCTTCCACACTATGAGAAACACACATAGGCCTATACACACACACACACACACACACAAGCCTTTATCAGCTTGCTAAGCTACACATTGAGTCCATCTGTCTAAGGAAGATGTCACATAACCTATTGACTCACATGACCTCTGACCTCAGCCAGCCTATCAAGCCATGCCCCTAGGTCAGGGCCGACGTATGCCTCCCGTGCAGCTGCCTTGATGGGGCTTGGGTGTAGGGATGGGGTGGGGTGAGAGCGGACCCAAGCAGGAGTGTGGAGGTGAGTCATTTTACACAAGCTTTCACACAGCAGGTAGCCTAGCAGTTAGAGCGTTGGGACAGTAACCAAAAGTTCTCTAGTTCGAATCCCCTAGAAGACAAGGTGAAAAATCTGTTGATGTGCCCTTGAGCAAGGCACGTAACCCTAATTGTTCCAGGGGCGCTGAACAATGGTGACCCTGACCGTGACCCGACTCTCAGAGAGTGTCTCAAAGGGCGTTAGGATATCAAAAAACACAGTATTAATACACACTTGTACATGTGTGAAATAGGACAAATATAAGCACGCACCAAATTATTATTAATGTCAGCAAGTTCATTTAGCTGTAATTAAAAAGGACAAGCCCCCTGTCCAGGTTCTGAACAAGCCCCCCCTCCTTCCTCTTTTCATCCTACTCTCCCTCTGGCGCTAAGCCCTATCCCTTTCTCTGTGTAACCTGTTGTGATTGCTGTTAACAGTGATTACATCATAGCCCAGACTTGGAGATTTGCCTCATTGATTTTAGTTTATCTTTGTAAACCATGGCTCGATATTTCCGTTTCTTCATAGTAAAATTCCAGTGGTTTGTCAATGTGTGTGTGTGTGTGTGCAGTCAGTGCTTACAGAGTTACACAAAAAGGAGATTTAAAAAAATAACAAACAGTTGTTTACATACACAATAATGACATAAAGTATGCAAAATAATGTAATTATCTGTAATTTACATGCTAATCCACAACTATACTGATGTTAAAATACAGCACACCATGTTTTAAAAACAGACTGGTCACACCCCTTAGACTGTACCTACTGATGGATATCTATCCTTTTGAACAACACCAAATGTTATTTGTCCCTATTTTTCTCTGACTCAGTCAGTGGTCTGGTCTGGTCTGGTCTGGTCTGGTGTGTGTGTGAGAGAGGGAGGAGAGAATGAGACAGAGAAGTGGGGGTGCTTCGGTAGTATTTTCCCTGTATACCTGTTCTCTGCCCCCAGCCTGTCTCTCTCAGCCCTCTCTGACCCCCATTCATCAACAGCTGTACCCTGGGGGCTCACCTTGTCAACCCTCCTTCATTCCCTCTTAGACGAAACTCATCTCTCTCTGCAATCCACTTTAATCAACTCAACCCTTCTTTATACTCTCTCTTCTACTTTTCATTGCATATCTCAGTCTCTTTATCTCTTGTCTCATCTCTCCTGATCTGCATGTGGACTTACTGTGCAAACATGGTTGTCCTGAGAAGATTGGATGAGCCATCTGTTGTGAAAATGTAAATATTTATATAATATCACTCTTGTGGAGTTGACCATCCCACACCTTTCTCATCTGTTCCAATAGAGTCAGGAACTCTTACAGTTCCTAAGTCGCAGGTGGCGCCTTGACCCTGAACCCTGCCCTCCCACGCCCACAGAAAAGACCGTCTGTGAAGGCCATGTTTGATTCTAGTGCTCGTCCTCTACGGACTGTTAATAGAGCACATACCCCGGCAGCCGCAGGTGATGTAAGGGTCTTCCAATCTCAACATACACACAAAAACAAACAAACGTATCATGGCACACATATCATGTATGTAAAGCATGTCTACACACTGCTGTGATCATTGAACCTGCATACAGCACATATACACTGAGTGTACAAAACATTAGGAATACCTTTCCAATATTGAGTTGCACCCCCTGTTGCCCTCAGAACAGCCTCAATTTGTCAGGGCATGGACTCTACAAGGTGTCGAAAGAATTCAACAGGGATGCTGGCCCATGTTGACTGCGCTGCTTCCCACAGTTGTGTCAAGTTAGCTGGATGTCCTTTGGATTTGGACCATTCTTGATACACAAGCGTGAAAAACCCAGCAGCATTGCAGATCTTGACACACTCAAACAGGTGCCCCTGGCATCTACTACTACATCCCATTCAAAGGAACTTCAATAATTTGTCTTGCCCATTCAACCTCTGAATGGCACACAATCCATGTCTCAATTGTCTCAAAGCTTAAAAATCATTCTTTAACCTGTCTCCTCCTCTTCATCTACACTGATTGAAGTGGATTTAATAAGTGACATCAATAAGGTGTCATAGCTTTCACCTGGATTCACATGGTCAGTCTATGTCATGGAAAGAGCAGGTGTTCCTAATATTTTGTATGCTCAGTGGATACTACATATATAGCCTATAGGCCTGCTATTGACCAGTGAATTATGGCCCAAGGCTCCTGTCCTGCTGCTCCCTTTAATTCGAAGTGATGCAGAAGCTACCTCTCTGTCCTACCCATGGCTGATACAGTAGATTGAGTAGACGATGGTGTGATTCTTGGGAACAGTAGCCTTATAACATATGTTATAAAAGATTGAAGGAATATTTTCCATACGGGCATTTTGTACAAGATAAATCATGTATTGGTTTATTCATCCCCCAACCCTACCCTGCCACAAAACTACATAAAAGCATCTCCTGATCCAAAACCATTGTCTCTGCAGCCAATATGTATGGAGAATGTTTGTGCAGCACTGCCCACTGGTGTTACATGAGTGCAAGTGCAGCTCAAAAAGTCAGCATGTCTCTGTCTGATTAGTAGAATATTGTTTTAGTATCCCATTGTTTGAATTTGACCTTAAACAAGTAATCTCAATGAGAGTGAATGGTAGTGGTAGATATTGAATGGTAGTGATATATAGTGAATGGTAGTGATAATTAGTGCATGGTAGTGATAGATAGTGAATGGTATTTAAAGATAATGAACAGTAGTAGTAGATAGTGAATGGTAATGATAGATAGTGAATGGTAGTAGTAGATAATGAATGGTAGCAGTAGACAGTGAATGGAAGTAATAGACAGTGAATGGAAGTAATAGACGGTGAATGGTAGTGGTAGATAGTGAATGGTAGTGGTAGAGAGTGAATGGTAGTGGTAGAGAGTGAATGGTAGTGGTAGACAGTGAATGGTAGTGGTAGATAGTGAATGGTAGTGGTAGAGAGTGAATGGTAGTGGTAGAGAGTGAATGGTAGTGGTAGAGTGGGAATGGTAGTGGTAGAGTGGGAATGGTAGTGGTAGAGTGGGAATGGTAGTGGTAGAGTGGGAATGGTAGTGGTAGAGTGGGAATGGTAGTGGTAGAGTGGGAATGGTAGTGGTAGAGAGTGAATGGTAGTGGTAGAGAGTGAATGGTAATGGTAGAGAGTGAATGGTAGTGGTAGAGAGTGAATGGTAGTGGTAGAGAGTGAATGGTAGTGGTAGATAGTGAATGGTAGTAGTAGATAGTGAATGGTAGTAGTAGATAGTGAGTGGTAGTAGTAGATAGTGAATGGTAGTGGTAGATAGTGAATGGTATTTAGAGATAATGAACGGTAGTAGTAGATAGTGAATGGTAGTAGTAGATAGTGAATGGTAGTAGTGTATAGTGAATGGTAGTAATAGATAGTGAATGGTAGTGATAGATAGTGAATGGTAGTGGTAGATAGTGAATGGTAGTGGTAGATAATGAATGGTAGTGGTAGATTGTGAATAGTATTTATAGATAATGAACAGTAGTAGTAGATAACAAATGGTAATAGTAGATAGTGAATGGTATTGATAGAGAGTGAATGGTAGTGGTAGATATTGAATGGTAGTGATAGATATTGAATGGTAGTGGTAGATATTGAATGGTAGTGGTAGATATTGAATGGTAGTGGTAGATATTGAATGGTAGTGGTAGATAATGAATGGTAGTGGTAGATATTGAATGGTAGTGGTAGATATTGAATGGTAGTGGTAGATATTGAATGGTAGTGGTAGATAATGAATGGTAGTGGTAGATTGTGAATGGTATTTATAGATAATGAACAGTAGTAGTAGATAACCAATGGTAATAGTAGATAGTGAATGGTATTGATAGAGAGTGAATGGTAGTGGTAGATATTGAATGGTATTTATAGATAATGAACGGTAGTTGTAGAAAGTGAATGGTAGTAGTAGATAATGAACGGTAGTTGTAGAAAGTGAATGGTAGTGATAGAGAGTGAATGGTAGTGATAGAGTGAATGGTAGTGATAGAGAGTATATGGTAGTAATAGTCGAAGCCCAGAAACTGCTTTTGTTGTGTTGGCGTCTCCTTGGAGAATTGCAACAAAGCACCAGATTTAACACAGTTACACACGGGAGTATTCATTTTTTCTTTGATACTGTAGCTGTGAGGCTCAATTAACAATAGCCTACAGAAAAGCACCTGGTGTATGTGTGTGTGTGTGTGTGTGTGTGCGTGTGTGTGCGAATTTACCAGGTCACAGGTGTAGTGCACTCGGAAGCCCTGTTTGTTTGTGTGTGTGTTGTCCGTGCAAGTGTGTGCGTGCGTGTGTATGCGTACATTTGTGTGTGTGGGCACCACCCTCTCAGTGCCCTGCCTTCCCCCTGAGGAGCTGAGCAGAGCAGAGTGGAGTGGAGTGGAGTGCGGCTGAGTGGGTGGCTGGGTGGGGGAGGGGCAACCTTGGGACAGGCCCAGAAAAACCACAGCAGGATCGCAGACATTGGGATGGGCATGGTTGCCAGGGAAACGTGATTAACGCAGGAAACCGCAGCAACGGGTAACTAAGGAACAGGAGCACACAACAGAGAAAGATTAGAATGGTACTTCCAGAGTTGGTTGATTATGGGACATGCTGTGTGGTCCACAACCGTGCTGGAACAGGACTTTGTTTGAACTAGGAGCTCCACAGTGCAGGGGAGAGTGTGTGTGCTCGTGTCATGGTTGTGCAAGAGGCTCATGACAACAGATACAGAGGACAACTCACAGCTTGCAGCTGAGAGTGCCTGGCTGTCACATATTCTATAGTGTGTCATCAAGATAACCCTGCCACTGTGTGTGTGAGAGAGAGAGAAATAGAGTATAATCTCTCCACAGCCAGAGTTTGAGTGTTGGAGTCCCTCTTTCCTATGGGACCTAGTCCTGTGCCTCTGTCCTGCCCAGATTGGAGGGCCTCAGTGTGGGGTGAAATATGACAGGAAGCCCCCTATCCACCACATAGGCCTGGGCTGTCAAACACACACAGAGGTCTGGGCCTGGCAGTACTGTTAGTCCTGTGGTCAGGGAGAGACAGGCTCACTGGCATGTTATTCACAGTGCTGGGCAGGAAGCCATCAATTACCCTCAACAGACCCTTGCTCCAGAGGGTCATTATATATACACTACTCAAAAAAATAAAGGGAACACTTAAACAACACAATGTAACTGCAAGTCAATCACACCTCTGTGAAATCAAACTGTCCACTTAGGAAGCAACACTGGTTGACAATAAATTTCACATGCTGTTGTGCAAATGGTAGGACAACAGGTGGGAAATTATAGGCAATTAGCAAGACACCCCCAATAAAGGAGTGGTTCTGCAGGTGGTGACCACAGACCACTTCTCAGTTCCTATGCTTCCTGGCTGATGTTTTAGTCACTTTTGAATGCTGGCGGTGCTTTCACTCTAGTGGTAGCATGAGACGGAGTCTACAACCCACACAAGTGGCTCAGGTAGTGCAGCTCATCCAGGATGGCACATCAATGCGAGCTGTGGCAAGAAGGTTTGCTGTGTCTGTCAGCGTAGTGTCCAGAGCATGGAGGCGCTACCAGGAGACAGGCCAGTACATCAGGAGACGTGGAAGAGGCCGTAGGAGGGCAACAACCCAGCAGCAGGACCGCTACCTCCGCCTTTGTGCAAGGAGGAGCAGGAGGAGCACTGCCAGAGCCCTGCAAAACAACCTCCAGCAGGCCACAAATGTGCATGTGTCTGCTCAAACGGTCAGAAACAGACTCCATGAGGGTGGTATGAGGGCCCGACATGTGCTCGCCAGAGGTAGCCTGACTGCCATTAGGTACCGAGATGAGATCCTAAGACCCCTTGTGAGACCATATGCTGGTGGCCCTGGGTTCCTCCTAATGCAAGACAATGCTAGACCTCATGTGGCTGGAGTGTGTCAGCAGTTCCTGCAAGAGGAAGGCATTGATGCTATGGACTGGCCCGCCCGTTCCCCAGACCTGAATCCAATTGAGCACATCTGGGACATCATGTCTCGCTCCATCCACCAACGCCACGTTGCACCACAGACTGTCCAGGATTTGGCGGGTGCTTTAGTCCAGGTCTGGGAGGAGATCCCTCAGGAGACCATCCGCTACCTCATCAGGAGCATGCCCAGGCGGTGTAGGGAGGTCATACAGGCACGTGGAGGCCACACACACTACTGAGCCTCATTTTGACTTGTTTTAAGGACATTACATCAAAGTTGGATCAGCCTGTAGTGTGGTTTTTCACTTTCATTTTGAGTGTGACTCCAAATCCAGACCTCCATGGGTTGATACCTTTGATTTCCATTGATAATTTGTGTGATTTTTTTGTCAGCAGATTCAACTACCTAAAGAAAAAAGTATTTAATAAGAATATTTCATTCATTCAGATCTAGGATGTGTTATTTTAGTGTTCCCTTTATTTTTTTGAGCAGTGTGTGTGTGTGTGTGTGTGTGAGAGTATCTGCACACACATGCGTCTGTACGTGTGTGAGGGTGATGGAGAGAGAGCGTAAAAGAAAGAAAGACAGGAGCACAAAGACAGAAAAGGAGAGAGACAAGGCGGAGAGAGAGGGTAATAGTAACAGGCATAGAGGAAGTGGGATTAGTTAGACATGTTGAGCCGACGTCTGTTTCCCCTTTGAAACCACATGATGGAGGGAGAAGGAACACTTCTTATCACCCGGGTCAGTCTCGCCCTGCGGTGAGCGGGCTACTACACTTACCCCCCCATTCACACACACTCATATACACACACATACCTACGACCTCCTCCCCTCCCCACATACACTCCCATTCAAAAACACACACATCCTGGGGGCCCGGGGCCACTATACACAGCCCCTGCTGACTCCGGTGTACTGTTGGCCACCATGCCAAGGATCAGGCTACAACAGCGCAGGTTAAGATCAAAAATATAATTTTTGTTTTTATAAATTTGGACTGCAGCTGGCCTATCTAAGGTTAAATCGCTTAGTTCTGCCTCCAGGGTGTCAACCTGCCTACAGTATCCTGGGGTCTGTTCAGGAATGTGCAATTTTACTTTTGGCTTCTTGTCTCCCTCTGTAGGATCAGAGGGCTGACAAACAGATGCAATGGTATGGGAATGATAAGGGAATCTTCCAACTCTATTGCAAAAGCCTGGCTTCTGTAGTACTTTTGTGTAGATGTCTCCCTGTCCCTTCTGATTTTCCTTTTCACTGAGCCAAATTCTTGACATCGCACAAGAGTTTTTGCACCAATAACAAGGACTTTCCACTGGGCACACACTGGTTGAATCAAGATTGTTTCCACGTCGTTTCAATGAAATGAAGATGAACCAACGTGGAATAGACGTTGAATTGACGTCAGTGTCCAGTGGGTTATGATGCAGTCCCTTGAGGATTTCCAGTTCGGAGAAGGTTCATTTCTTGTCTCACACAAGTATAAATTCCAAAGATAAGGATGGAGGTTTCTATTACACATGTTCTAAGATGTTTTCATTTCTCTGACTCTTGCCTCTGCAGCCAGACGATACGCCCCGACAAGCACCAACCTGCTGAGGCTCTCTGGGCTGAGTGGGCTGGGAGAAGCCTGTCCTAATGACCCCACCTCCCTCACAGCTGGGCTCCTCTGGGTTATATGGGGTGCAGAGGAGTAAGAAAACAAGGATGTTATCGGTTTCATACTTTATACAGGTATGCCACCAAAGGTTTCTGTATGAATGGGATGCTTATCTAACACCCTTCTAAAACTACTGAGACCAACCATAGTTACCACCATCGTTTCTGGAACCGTGCTGGAAAGAACAACATGGTAAATAAGATATTCAAGCCAGCCCAGTACAGTTCGGGTTGGCACTGTAGTGTAAATCAGGTATGAGTATAGTGATGCTGGTAAACTGGTAAAGACAATAGACACATTGCTCTCAAAGGACTCTTCGAAGACCAGTGTTTTCCTCTATTCTTCCAAAAGTACAGTGGTCTAGCAGTGACATTGTGCTCCCAGACTGCAGTTTGATGGATTCATGGCTGCTTCCACTGTCTTGTCATGTGAGACTCAAAAGACAAAAGACACACACAGAGCAAAACATGGATTTGCATACACGTGCACACCCTTATTTTAGGGTGCAATGAAAAGCGGAAAGGTTTTTAACTTTTGGGAAATGTTATACAATTACACACACACCCTCAGGTAATCACACACAAGTCAGGGGAAGTTGGTTTTAAACCTTCTGGAAATTCTTGACTAGATAACACACACACTCATACACAGAAATTGTGCCAACAGAGAGGGCTGCCTCGCTTCTAGCTCTTAGTAAACTTTGCAGTATTTCATTTTTGTATGTATTATTTCTTACATTCTTAGCCGGGAAGAACTGTTGGATATCAGAGTGGCGGTAACTCACCAGCACTACCAGCATTACGACCAGGAATACGACTTTCCTGAAGCGGATCCTTTGTTTGCACCCCCCAGGGCAATTGAACTGATTCCAGAGGCCGACCCAAAACAACGCCGACGGAGGAGAGGTACTCGGAGTGGTCTTCTAGTCTGACTTAGGAGGCACGCACCCCACCCACCGCTTCAGAGTATATTCATCGCTAATGTTCAGTCTCCGTATATTCAAGTTGACAAGCTCAGGGCGAGGGTTTCTTTCCAGAGATCAGGGATTGTAACATACTCTGTTTCATGGCTTTCTCGGGATATACTGTCTGAGTCGGTCCAGCCAGTTGGGTTCTCAGTTCATCGCGCAAACAGGAAAAAATATCTCTCCGGGAAGAAGGGCAGGGGTGAATGTTTCATGATTAATGACTCATGGTGTAATTGTGATAACATACAGGAACTCAAGTCCTTTTGTTCACCTGACCTAAAATACCTCGCAATCAAATTCCGACCGTATTATCTCCCAATTTTCTTTGGTTATAGCCACGGCCGTGTATATCCCCCCTCAAACCGATACCATGACGGCCCTCAAAGAACTTCACTGGACTATGCAAACTGGAAACCACATATCTTGAGGTTGCATTTATTGTGGCTGGGGATTTTAACAAAGCAAATTTTAGGGAAACACTACCGAAGTTCTATCAACATATCTAGTGTAGTACTCGCGCTGCTAAAACATTCGACCACTGTTACTCCAACTTCCGGGATGCCTACAAGGCCCTCCCCTGCCGTCCTTTCGGCAAATCTGACCACGACTCCATTTTGCTCCTCCCTTCCTATAAGCAGGAACTCAAACAGGAAGTACCCGTACTAAGGACTATTCAACGCTGGTCTGACCAATCGGAATCCACGTTTCAAGATTGTTTTGATGACGCAGACTGGGATATGTTCCGGGTAGCCTTAGAGAATAAAACCAACGTATATGCTGATTCGGTGAGTGAGTTTATAAGGAGGTATATAGGAGATGCTGTACCCACTGTGACTATTAAAACCTACCCCAACCAGAGGCATGTGGACAGATGGCAGCATTAACGGAAAAGTGAAAGCGCGAATCACTGCATTTAACCCTGACAAGTTGACTGGGAATATGGCAGAATACAAACAATGTAGTTATTCCCTCTGCAAGGCAATTAAACAGGCAAACCGTCAGTATAGAGAAAGTGGAGTCACAATTCAACAGCTCAGACACGAGACGTATGTGGCAGGGTCTACAGACAATCACGGACTACAAAAGAAAACCAGCCACGTCGCGGACACCGACATCTTGCTTCCGGATAAGCTAAACACCTTCTTGGCCCGCTTTGAGGATAACACAGTGCCACCGATGCGGCCCGCTCCCAAGGACTGTGGGCTCTCCTTCTCCGTGGCCGATGTGAGTAAGACATTTAAGAGTGTTAACCCTCGCAGGGTTGCCGGCCCAGAAGGCATCCCTAGCTGTATCCTCAGAGCATGCACAGACCAGCTGGCTGGAGTGTTTACTGACATATTCAAATCTCTCCCTATCCCAGTCTCCAGTCCCTACATGCTTCAAGATGGCCACCATTGTTCCTGTACCCAAGAAAGCAAAGGTACCTGAACTAAATTACTATCGCCCCATAGCACTCACTTCTGTCATCATGAAGTGCTTTGAGAGACTAGTCAAGGATTATATCACCTCTACCTTACCTGGCACCCTAGATCCACTTCAATTTGCTTACCACCCCAATAGATTCACAGACGATGCAATCACATCTGGACAAGAGGAATACCTATGTAAGAAACCTGTTCATGGACTATAGCTTAGCATTCAACACCATAGAACCCTCTAAGCTCATTATTAAGCTCAAGGCCCTCTCTGAACCCCACCCTGTGCAACTGGGTCCTGGACTTCCTGACGGGCCGCCCCCAAGTGGTGAAGGGAGGAAACAACACCTCCACCTCGCTAATCCTCAATCCTGGGGCCCCACAAGGGTCTGTGCTCAGCACCCTCCTGTACTCCCTGTTCACCCGACTGCGTGGCCAAGCACAACTCCAACTCATTCATCAAGTTTTCAGACGACACAACGGTAGTAGGTTTGATTACCAACAATGATGAGAAGAGGTGAGGGCTCTGGGAGTGTGGGGCCAGGAAAATAACCCCTCACTCAACGTTATCAAAACAAAGGAGATGATTGTGGACTTCAGGAAACACCAGAGAGAGCACCCCCTTATCCACATCGACGAGACCTGTAGTGGAGAAGGTGGAAAGTTAAGTTCCTCGGCATACACACCACTGCCAAACTGAAATGGTCCACCCACACAGACAGTGTGGTGAAGAAGACGCAACAGCACCTCTTCAACCTCAGGAGGCTGAAGAAATTTGGCTTGTCACCTAAAACCCCCACAAACTTTTACAGATGCATAATTGAGAGCATCCTGTCAGGCTGTATCACCACTTGGTACACCTACAGTACCTGATGTCACAAGAAGGCCAAAAAGATCATCAAGGACAACAACCACCTGAGCCACTACCTGTACAGCCCGCTATCATCCAGAAGGCGAGGTCATATCAGGTGCATCAAATCGAATTTCATTTGTCACATTTGCCGAATACAACAGGTGTAGTAGACCTTACAGTGAAATGCTTACTTACAAACACTTAACCAACAATGCAGTTAAGAAAAATAAGTATTAGTAAAAAATAGATAAGTAAAACATTTAAATAACAAATCGTTAAAGAGCAGCAGTAAAATAACAGTAACGAGGCTATATACAGGGGGTACCGGTACAGAGTCACTGTGTGGGGGCACCGGTTAGTCAAGGTAGGTAATATGTACATGTAGGTGGAGTTAAAGTGACTATGCATAGTGTTAGGTTCTTATTTTTCAGAGTAAATAACCCACAGACACTAGAGAAGCTTTAACCAAGTTTAATTCCTCCCAAAGGTTCTGTACAGCTGTAATCAGACAACCAAACATTTGTCCCATCCAGATATTTATATCCCACTTAAGACACTCCTCCTTCTCTCCAATTCTTCTTATGGTTTAACAGGAAAAGAGTAACAAGATCCCAAACCCTTATTACTCCCTTCAGGTGACCTGACCTCAACCCCTCCTTCATCTAATCCACAGATGTCCATCTGTCTTTCCTGTATCAACACGGTGCTCTGCTCCCGTCCCCCAACATATTCCACAGCTATCTGTCCTTCTACAGAGAACCCTTAACTTTCTCCTTTGATTCTATCATGTATTTAATATCTCAATTTTCAAAATGTCAAACCCAACAATAGATAATAACCAGAGAGTAGCAGCAGCGTAAAAGAGGGTGTGGGGTTGGGAACAATGCAAATAGTCTGGGTAGCCATTTGATTAGCTGTTCAGGAGTCTTATGGCTTGGGGTAGAAGCTGTTTTAGAAGCCTTTTGGACCTAGACTTGGCTCTCCGGTACCGCTTGCCGTGCGGTAACAGAGAGAACAGTCTATGACTAGTGTGGCTGGAGTCTTTGACAATTTCTAGGGCCTTCCTCTGACACTGCCTAGTATAGAGGTCCTGAGTGGCAAGAAGCTTGGCCCCAGTGATGGTAGTGCGTAAGGCCCAGTACCTTTGTAGTGCCTTGCGGTCAGAGGCCGAGTAGTTGCCATACATGGCGGTGATGCAACCAGTCACGCTCTCGATGGTGTAGCTGTAGAACGTTTTGAGGATCTGAGGACCCATGACAAATCCTTTCAGTCTCCTGAGGGGGAAATAGGTTGTCATGCCCTCTTCACAACTATCTGGTGTGTTTGGACCATGATAGTTTGTTGGTGATGTGGACACCAAGGAACTTGAAGCTCTCAACCTGCTCCACTACAGCTGCATCGAAGAGAATGGGGGCGTGCTCTGCCCTCCTCGTCCTGAAGTCCACAATCATCTCCTTTATCTTGATCACGTTGAGGGAGAGGTTGTTGTCCTGGCACCACACGGCCAGGTCTCTGACCTCCCTATAGGCTGTGTCATCGTTGTTGGTGATCAGGTCTACCACTGTTGTGTCGTCGGCAAACTTAATGTTGTCGGTGTGGTGCCTGGTTATAAAGTCATGGGTGAACAGGGAGTACAGGAGGGGGCTGAGCACGCACCCCTGAGGGGCCCCCCATGTTGAGGATCAGCGTGGCAGATGTGTTGTTACCTACCCTTACCACCTGGGGTGGCCCGTCAGGAAGTCCAGGATCCAGTTGCAGAGGGAGGTGTTTAGTCCCAGGATCCTTAGCTTAGTGATGAGCTTTGAGGGCACTATGGTGTTGAACACTGAGCTGTAGTCAATGAATAGCATTCTCACATAGGTGTTCCTTTTGTCCAGGTGGGAAAGGACTGTGTGGAGTTCAATAGAGATTGCATCATCTGTGGATCTGTTGGGGTGGTATGCAAATTGGAGTGGGTATAGGGTTTCTGGGATAATGGTGTTGATGTGGGCCATTACCACATCATGCTGGGACCAAGAGACTGAAAAATAGCTTCTATCTTAAGGCCATCAGACTGTTAAACAGCCATCACTAGCACATAGAGGCTGCTGCCTATATACAAAGACTTCAAATCACTGGCCACTTTAATACATGGAACACTAGTCACTTTAATTATGCTTACATATCTTGCATTGCTCATCTCATATCTTTATACTGTATTCTATACTATTCTACTGTGTCTTAGTCCATGCCGCTCTGACATTGCTCATCCATTTATTTATTTATTTATATATATTATTTATATATTACATTAAATTATATTAAATATATACTAAATTCCATTATTTTAGTTAGATTTGTGTGTATTGGACATATGTTGTGAAATTGTTAGATATTACTGCACTGTCAGAAGTAGAAACACAAGCATTTCCCTACACCCACAATAACATCTGCTATACACGTGTACGTGACCAATAGGATTTGATTTCATTTAGGGGCAGGATGAGAACTAGAGGAGTGGTGTTGAACCTGGTGGAAATGTTGAACATACATGAAGTTGAGAAATGTTTTGACAAAAATAATCAATGGAAAAAAGGAAAGCTGTACAGTAGCTGCAAGTTCTTGAACTCTTGTATTGATACCGTCTCTCTCAGGGGACTTACCAGAGGACACACCCAACTGTGAAACTGCTCAAAGTACCAAAGTCAACAAAGTGTAAAAGGCATAAGTAATGGCAGTAGGTTCTGAGAAATAACTAACCTGAATCAAGCTTCTACTTCCTCTTCTGTGCTGTACTCACCAACGGTATTCTCCCTCCCACACACCCACATGCAAAAAAGGGCTTGCTTTCATTTGAATTATTATGGATATTTCTCGCCAAGGGGTTTTCCTCACTAGAATACACTGGAAATAGGACAAAGCTGGATTTCTTAGAAAGGCAGATTTCTGACAACATGCAGGTATTAATAGAACTATCCTCCCTCTTTCCCCTTTCAAAACTGCATCATGTACATCAATATATCTTGTATACCTTTATCGTAAATAAGAATAGAATGTTTCTAAACACTTCTGCATTAACGTAGATGCTACCATGACTACGGATAATCCTGAATGAATCGTAAATAATGACCAGTGAGAAAGTTTGATGCAAAAATATCATAACCCCCCAAACATGCTAACCTCCCCTGTTGTTGTAATGGTGAGAGGTTAGCATGTCTTGGGGGGTATGATATTTGTGCGTCTAACTTTCTCACTCATCATTATTCATTCAAGACTATCTGTAATCATGGTAAAATCCACATTTGGTCCACAGACGCTCCAATATGTCCACAGACTGTGCAATCGCCGTCACACTCCACACTGCCCTGTCCCATCTGGACAAGAGGAATACCTATGTAAGAATGCTGTTCATGGACTATAGCTCAGCATTCAACACCATAGTCCCCTCTAAACTCATCATTAAGCTTGAGGCCTTTGGTCTCAACCCCGCCATGTGCAATTGGGTACTGGACTTCCTGACGGGCCGCCCCCAAGTGGTGAATGTAGGAAACAACATCTCCATTTCGCTGACCCTCAACACTAGGGCCCCACAAAGGTGCGTGCTCAGCTCCCTCCTGTACTCCCTGTTCACCCATGACGGCGTGGCCATGCACGCCTCCAACTCAATCATCAAGTTTGCAGACAACACAACAGTAATAGGCTTGATTACCAACAATGACGAGACAGCCTATAGGGAGGAGGTGAGAGCTCTCGGAGTGTGGTGCCAGGAAAACAACCCCTCACTCAACATCAACAAAACAAAAGCAGATGATCGTGGACTTCAGGAAACAGCAGCGGGATCACCCCCTAATCCACATCGACGAGACAGCAGTGGAGCAGGTGGAAAGTTAAATTCCTCGGCGTACAAAGTGAAATGGTCCACTCACAAAGACAGTGTGGTGAAGAAGGCGCAACAGCGCCTCTTCAAATTCAGGAGGCAGAAGAAATTTGTCTTGTCACCAAAAACCATCAAACTTTTACAGATGTACAATTGAGAGCATCCTGTCAGGCTGTATCGCCGCCTGGTACGGCAACTGGACCGCCCACTACCGCAGGGCTCTCCAGAGGGTGGTGCGGTCTGCACAACGCATCACCGGGGGCAAACTGCCTGCCCACCAGGACACCTACAACACCCGATGTCACAAGAAGGCCAAAAAGATCATCAAGGACAACAACCACCCGAGCCACTGCCTGTTCACCCCGCTACTATCCAGAAGGCGAGGTCAGTACAGGTACATCAAAGCAGGGACAGAGAGACCGAGAGACTGAAAAACAGCTTCTATCTCAAGGCCATCAGACTGTTAAACAGCCATCACTAACACAGTGAGGCTGCTGCTTACATACAGACTTGAAATCATTGGCCACTTTAATCAAATCGGTCACTAGTCACTTTAATAGTGTTTACATATCTTGCATTACTCATCTCATATGTATATACTGTATTTTATACCATCTATTGCATCTTGCCAATGCAGCTCTGTCATTCCTCATCCATATATTCGTATTCCATTCCTTTACTTAGATTTGTGTGTATTAGGTAGTCATTGTGGAATTGTTAGATTACTTGTTAGATATTGCTGCACTGTCGGAATTAGAAGCACAAGCATTTCGCAACACTTGCAATAACATCTGCTAACCATGTGTATGTGACCAATAAAATTGGATTCGATTTAATGTAGAAGCGACTCCAAAATGACAAAATACATTATTTACCATTCATTTCTATTGGGCACAAAATATTTACCATTCATTTCTATTGGGCACAAAATATTTACCATTAATTTCTATTGGGCACAAAATATTTACCATTAATTTCTATTGGGCACAAAATATTTACCATTCATTTCTATTGGGCACAAAATATTTACCATTCATTTCTATTGGGCACAAAATATTTACCATTCATTTCTATTGGGCACAAAATATTTACCATTCATTTCTATTGGGCACAAAATATTTACCATTCATTTCTATTGGGCACAAAATATTTACCATTTATTTCTATTGGGCACAAAATATTTACCATTCATTTCTATTGGGCACAAAATATTTACCATTCATTTCTATTGGGCACAAAATATTTACCATTCATTTCTATTGGGCACAAAATATTTACCATTCATTTCTATTGGGCACAAAATATTTACCATTTATTTCTATTGGGCACAAAATATTTACCATTTATTTCTATTGGGCACAAAATATTTACCATTTATTTCTATTGGGCACAAAATATTTACCATTTATTTCTATTGGGCACAAAATATTTACCATTCATTTCTATTGGGCACAAAATATTTACCATTCATTTCTATTGGGCACAAAATATTTACCATTCATTTCTATTGAGCACAAAATATTTTGGAACACAACCAAAAAACAGCAAATGCATCCAACAAATTTGTAGTCACAAGCATGATGTAGTCATTTTGAGCAAGGAATATGGAACTAAATACTAAACTTTTTACTACACAAGTAAATTTATCAAAATACTTTTGGTCCCCTAAAATGTGGGGACTATGTACAAAAAGTTCTGTAATTTCTAAACGGTTCACCCGATATGGATGAAAATACCCTCAAATTAAAGTTGACAGTCTGCACTATAAACCTCAGTCATTGTGTAATTTCAAATCCAAAGTGCTGGCATACAGAGCCAAAACAACAACACAATTGTCACTGTCCCAAAACTTTTGGAGCTCACTTAAGTAGAGACCAATATTTCCCTCCTTTCTTCTTCTGAATAGACTTAGTATTGGCTGGGACAAGCACCGACATGCAGGGATTGTCAGGGAGGGAAGAGTGGATAAAAAGTGAAAGAGGAGAAGAGGGGGGATTTTGGGAGGAGGCCAGCAACTTGAGAAACTGAAAGAGTGAGTAGGGTCAGACAGAAGATGTGTTCATAAAGAAGACATTAAACCCAAGATGACTGAATGAGTAATCGAATGAATTGATGACATTGTCATTAAACGTGGAAAGCCATGGCTGATAAGTTACTTAATACAAACAAGTGCAAGATCATATACTGTACATTCACTGAGACAAGTGGAGACAGACATTCCTCTTAAGTTTTACATCTCCAAAAACAAATCACATTCTGCTCAACATCCTATTTGTCATAATAACCATGTAAGCAGCAATGCAGGCAGTGTTAGGTTGTTTTTGTTTAAACCCAAACCTCTCTCCTAAAGCCTCCATTGTATCTAAATCCAAATGGATTTGCTAGGAAGCTACTAGGAGAGTGGGCTCTTTTCCTTTTTGACCCATTGGTGGTACTGAAAATGGATCCCTGTTTATCCTAATTTTAAAATTAAGTCATACATAGTTGGCTACAATTTCAAATTTCATCCTCCAGAAAAGGCAGTTCTAATAGTACAGTAAATAATATGGCTAAACTCCAATATACTGACAGAGAAAAAAATATTTAATATTATTTTTAAATGGGGGAAAAAATGTATAAGAGTATATTTATGAAGGACATTGTAAAACAAGAACGGTAAAATTGTCACACAAGCAACTAACAATAGTGTATGGAGGTGTATGATCAATACAAAATGATAACCAACTCATTGCGGCTCTGCCACAAAATTGGAAGAGACAATTACTTTATTTAATTTGTCTGTCTACCACCCATAAAAAAAATCATAAATTACTTCAAATTATAAATTGACAAAATGTATCAGTTTCACTTAAAGTCAAAAAGTTTGACAGTAATACCGTATATAATTCAAGACAGTTGGAAACAGTTTTTTGATGTACCAATACCGTGGCATAGGGTGTATGAACTGACATATAAAACAATAATTGACAAATCAATCCAGGCCAGCAGGTAGCCTAGTGGTTAAAGCATTGGACTAGTAACTGAAAGGTTGCAAGATCGAAACCCCGAGCTGACAAGGTAAAAATCTGTTTTTCTGCCCCTGAACAAGGCAGGGGCACTGTTCGTAGGCCGTCGTTGAAAATAAGAATTTGTTCTTAACTGACTTGCCTAGTTAAATAAAGGTAAAATAAAGATTTGGAGTTAAGATCAGAATGAATAGTGGAGTGGACGCTGTGGGTAAAGATCAAGCACTTGAGGAAATTAGGAATACATCTATAAATATTTAACTACAGGTACCATAGATGTGAGTGAAGTAGAAGTATTGCTGTCTGTTAGTTTACTCCAGTTAGGGTAAGGATGGTAGAGATTACAATATTAAAGTTGTTTTCTGCTTCAAGCTCTTATTCACAACATTTAATGAATACAGAATGTCCACAAATGACAGATCATTGTTGCAGGCCCAAATGCTAGTATGAACTATTTCCTTTTGGGGAAATGGATGGGTGTACATTTAATGTGACTTCTTGGCTAATTAAGGTATAAAAGTAGGATGGAATAACAACTAGTATTCACATGCTTCTCTCTACAGTGTATTTGGCTCCCCATCGTTGTCTCATGTTGGTGTCAGTGGAATATCTACTGAAACCTGTTATTAGAACCAATTTTACAGTATGTTCTATATCAGCGTAATAACTGACTATCTTGTTGTGTAATTGTCTGAGGATATTATTCAGAATTTCTATCATTCATTCATTATGTGAATACCTACAGCAGACCAATATGACAACATCTGAATACTTTATTTGGAGAGAAAAAAGTAAGTGCAAGTGTGAATCATGTTCCATTTGATTTAGTTAAAAATAAAGTTAAGCAAATCAGTAATATAAATGATGAGAGATTGCAAAAAATTGTTACACGTATGCCTCACATCACTTGTCGTGACAGCCAATGGAATTGAAGTCATTGGGTTACAATATAATACTTTCTCGCAAAACAAACTCACGGACAGTTACTAATACACACAAAATCACTACTGCAAAACAATTGTGCACATTTCAAAAGACAAATGTCAAAATTACACAAAAGAAATATTGAAATCTTGGTATGTGAGAAGCTGGAAGGTTCATTCAGATTCAGTATGTTCTATTTTGAACTGCATGCATGCCCCAAATTGCCCCTGTTCACTATAAAGGGAATAGAGTGCCAATTGGGATCCATCCAGTGTCAATCACTTCCATCTCCTCTTTTGTTTTCTGCTGCCCCTCTAGGACACATATTCAGTACATGCTCTTGCTACTGGCGATCAGGCTCAGCTGAAACAGTCCATACTGGCTTTGGCCCTCTCCATTTCATGGAGAAAGTTGTAAAACTGGGGGAGGGTCAACTCTAAAAAAAATTTTTTTTAAAGAACAACAAAAAAAAAGACAAAATCTGTGAATGATACCAAGAACAATAAGCAAAGTGAACCAATGACATACTGACTGGTGTACAGTACGAGTTAGAGACTCACCCATGTAGACATTTTCAGTTGAGTTCCCCTTTCTGATGACCAACTTAAGCTGGAAAAGACATATATATTTTAAAATAGTGCAGTAGAAAACAGCAATGTGCCAATGTCTTTGAAATATTAGACATTGGTGAGGACAGATTGTGTATATTGTGCTAGTACTAAACATATGCTCATGCTATGGTCATTCAGAGTGCTACTTTCACTGTGTGTGGACATACTTTTGTCAACACATTAAAGCGGCTGAAGGGGAGAAATACAGTATTAGCAGTCCGCAGGAATTTTGACAAGTAGGAAGGCAGACCACGAAAACTAACGGCTAAGTCTGTTGTCATAGCGATCTAGCACACCATCGGTCAGTCCATAAACCTGTAACATTCATAATTCACACTTCTTACAATAAAATGTTACTGTCCATCAATCCTTATTTTAACCTCTACGCTATGGGTTTATGGTCTAGACAGTAGATACACACTGAATCCATATTGTATTAGCCATATTTGAGAACCTGGTCAATCTATTCAGAAAGTACTCACACTCCTTGACTTTTTCCACATTTTGTTTCATTACAGCCTGCATTGAAAATGGATTGAATAGAGATTGTGTCACTGGCCTACACACAATACCGCATAATATCAAAGTGGAATTATGTTTATTAGAATAAGTTACAAATTAATCAAATATGAAAAGCTGAAATGTCTTGAGTCAATAAGTATTCAACCTCTTTGTTATGGCAAGCTTAAGTTCAGGAGTAAAAATGTGCTTAACAAGTCACATAATAAGTTGCATGGACTGCAATAATAGTCTTTCAAAAATCATTGTAAACACTATCTCATCTCGTTACCCCACACATACAGATAATTGTAAGGTCCCTCAGTCGAGCAGTGAATTTCAAACATTGATTCAACCATAAAGACCAGGGAGGTTTTCCCAATGCCTCGCAAAGAATGGCACTTATTGGTAGATTGGTTAAAAAAAAAATATATATATATATATATATATACATACACACACACACACACACACACACACACACACATACATTGAATATTGAGCATGGTGAAGTTATTATTTACACTTTTGATAGTGTGTCAATACACCCAGTCACTACAAAGATACAGGTGTCCTTCCTAACTCAGTTGTCGGAGAGGAAGGAAACCGCTCAGGGATTTTACCATGAGGCCAAGGGTGACTTTAAAACAGTTACAGAGTTGAATGGCTGTGATTGGAGATAACTGACTCCACAATACTAACCTAAATGACAGAGTGAAAAGAAGAAAGCATGCACAGAATAAAAATAATCCAAAACATGCATCCTGTTTACAATAGGGCACTAAAGTAAAACTTCCAAAAATGTGGCTAAGAAATTTACTTTTTGTCCTGAATACAAAGTGTTATGTTTGGGGCAAATTTAACAACACATCACTGAGTACCACACTTCATATGTTCAAGCATAGTGGTGGCTGCATCATGTTGTGGTATGCTTGTCATCGGCAAGGAATACAGAGTTTTTTAGGATAAAAAGAAATGGAATAAAGCGAAGGCAAAATCCTATAGGAAAACCTGGTTCAGTCTGCTTTCCAACAGACACTGGGAAACAAATTCACCTTTCAGCAGGACAATAACCTAAAACACAAGGCCAAATATACACAAGGAGTTGCTTACCAAGACGACATAAAATGTTCTTGAGTGGCCTAGTTACAGTTTTGACGTAAATCAGCTTGAAAATATATGGCAAGACTTGAACATGTATGTTTAGCAATGATCAACAACCAACTTGACAGACCTTGAAGATTAAATTTAAAAAAATAATAATAATGTGCAAATATTGTACAATCCAGGTGTGCAAAGCTCTTAGAGACTTTCCAGAACGACTCACAGCTGTAATCGCTGCCAAAGGTGACATGTATTGACACAGGGGTGTAAATACATATGTAAATTAGATATTTCTGTATTTAATTTTCAATAAATTAGCAAACATTTCTAAAAACATGTTTTCACTATCATTATGGGGTATTGTGTGTAGTTGGGTGAGATTTTTGAAAAATTTAAATACATTTTCAATTCAGGCTGTAACACAATAAAATGTGGATTAAGTCAAGGGGTATGGATATTTTCTGAAGGCACTGTACATGTATTCTATATGTAATCATGATGGCAACAAATAATACCTGTAGAAAGGTGTTTCCAACTTTCTGAAGTTCACTCGTCCCCACGGTCACTATGGAGACAGACAACATTCAATCACAATGCCTTATTGTCCATATTGTAATTGAACTGCACTTTTAACTATCAAGAGAGGGAGGCATTTAGCTTGGCTTCAGCCAAGTGCTCGAGACACGTGGATTATAGACATGCGCAGATGCCTGAGCAATAATAGGCATGCCTGAGCAGTAATTTGTTAAATTAAGATTGTACTTAGCATACTCACGTATAGTACTTAGCATAATTGTTACTTAGCATAGTGAATACTGATTGGTTGAGTCATTAGGCCACTGTTAAATCTTTCAGTTTAGACCACTCACTGATCACAAACATTTTATGTATCGTTGTACACCTAATCACAACAGATAACTTAATGAGTCTAAAGCCAACAAACCACAATAGCATGCTCTGCTAATGTTGTCGTGCCCAGAGACATATATTTAGAGAGTTAGGTCAACTTTTAGAATTTTGAATATTGTTCTAATTTTAGACTTTAAGTTCCATAACATGGGGAATATTTAAACAGTGCTATGTTAATGGAGAGCTAACATGACTTTGCCTGACGACTCAAACGGAATGGTTCCTCTGCTCTATGTTCGCTACATACTTCAGTGAGACTGCCATCGTTGAAGTAGTTTGTGATGATGGTTGTTGTACAAAACAAAGTAATCAGCGATTGGATCCTCTAAGCCAGGAATTCCCCAGAGGTATGCGCAATGCCGTCTGGGGTACGCCAAATAAAAATGTGATTTTTTTTTCTTCAACAAAAAAAATATTTTTCTTAACATTTTCATACAGTACATTTATATTTTCCAACAGGGCTATACATTTAGGTGAGGTTTTTCTCTCGCCTGAGTAGCCTCATTTCACTGCCAACAATAAAATGAAACCATCTAGTGTTCAGCGAAATAAAAACAATGTCAAATACAGGTAGCCTAGTTAAATAATTAACATCAAATCACATGAACCATTACTCTCGCGGGAAAACTTCACTCTCGCACAGACATTTAGAAATGAAACATGACAATTTGAAAAATAAGCCACGGGATTTTGAGGAAGAATAAAGACAACTTTCGAGTAGTAAGACGTATAAAAGCAACAGATACCATTAATAAGAAGGGGCTAGAAGCATCTTATACGGTGAGCTACTGAGTGGCTAGGACAGGCAAGCCCCATACTATTGTGGAGGATTTAATTCTTCCTGCTGCCACGGATATGACTGGGACAATACTGGGGGAAAAGGCAAAAACAAAACTATACAGACAATGACTTCATCAAACAACACTGTTTCACGACGCATCAGTGACATGGCAGGAGATGTTTTGAAACAATTACTGCTTATCATACAAGCCAGTGAATTATATGTGTTACAGCTGGACGAGTCAACAGATTTGGCACAGCTCCTGGTATACATCCGTTACGTTTATGGGGGGGGGGGGTCAAATAAGAAAGACATCCTCTTCCGCAAACCACTGGAAACCAGGACAACAGGAGAGGATATTTAGTACTGGACAGCTTTGTGACATCAAATGGACTTTGGTGGTCAAGATGCGTTAGTATCTGTACTGATGGCGCAAAAGCCATGAGAGGGAGACATAGTGGAGTGGTAGCGCGCGTGCAAGCAGTTGCTCCCGATGCCACTTGGGTACACTGCAGCATCCACCGAGAGGCTCTTTCTGCCAAGGGAATGTCTGACAGCTTGAAAGACGTTTTGGACACTACAGTGAAAATGGATAACTTTGTTAAAGGAAGGCCCCTGAACTCTCGTGAATTTTCTGCACTTTGCAATGATATGGGCTGCGGCCATGTAACGCTTTTACAACATACGGAAGTGCGCTGGTTATCAAGGGGCAAAGAATTTACATGTTTTTTAAATTGAGAGCCGAGCTTAAAGTTTTCACTGACCATCATTTTCACGTGTCTGACTGCTTGCATGATGACGAGTTTCTCACACGACTGGCCTAACTGGGTGATGTTTTTTCTCGCCTGAATGATCTCAATCTAGGATTACAGGGACTTTCTGCAACTATATTCAATGCGCAGGACAAAATTGAGGCTGTGATTAAGAAGTTGGAGCTCTTTTCTGTCTGCATTAACAAAGACAACGCACAGGTCCTTCCATCATTGTATGATTTTT
Source organism: Oncorhynchus mykiss (assembly GCF_057628025.1). Lineage (NCBI taxonomy): Eukaryota > Metazoa > Chordata > Actinopteri > Salmoniformes > Salmonidae > Oncorhynchus > Oncorhynchus mykiss. The sequence goes on from NC_143037.1 coordinate 56,674,834, forward strand.
TGTGTGCAAATGAACTCAAGCTTGTCAAATGTGCTATAGCGAAGCACCTGAGTGAGCTGGGTGCGTAATCACGCAGATACTTTCCCGAAAAGGACGACACAAACAACTGGAGTCGTTATCCCTTTCATGCCCTGCCTCCAGTCCATTTACTGATATCTGAACAAGAGAACCTCATCGAAATTGTAACAAGCGGTTCTGTGAAAATATAATTTAAATCAGAAGCCACTGCCAGATTTATGGATTGGGCTGTGCTCAGAGTATCCTGCCTTGGCAAAACTTGCTGTTAAGACACTGATGCTCTTTGCAACCACGTACCTACGTGAGAGTGGATTCTCGGCCCTCACTAGCAGGAAAACTAAATACAGGCACAGAATGTGTGTGGAAAATGATTTAAGACTGAGACTCTCTCCAAAACAACCCAACATTGCAGAGTTATGTGCATCCTTTCAAGCACACCCTTCTCATTAACCTGTGTTGAGTTATTCACAATTTTTGATGAACAAATACGATTTTACAATGTAAAATGGCTAAATAAAGAGCAACATTATTGATTATTATTTGTGCCCTGGTCCTTTAAGAACTCTGTCACTTCCCACGAGCTGGGTTGTGACAAAAACTCACTCATTCTTATGTTTAACAATGAAGGCAGTGGTTCCCAAACTTGTTATAGTCCCGTACCCTTTCAAACATTCAACCTCCAGCTGCATACAATGAAGGCAAAAAACAACATTTGAGAGTGCGCTGACCCTAGAGGAGGTGCACAGCTGGAGGTTGAATGTTTGAAGGGGTACTGGACTATAAAAAGTTTGGGAACCACTGCTCTAAGCAATTTCATTTTCAAAACGTTGCTTTACCCACGTGTGTTCTGCCTCTGTCTCAACCCATTGCGGAGAAGAAACTAAAGTCCGTGGGTGTGGCGTAGAGTTTGGCCCGGAGCAAGAAGCGTTCATGTAAATGCATCATAATGTAGAAACTGCATTGGCCCAACTCTCTAAATACACGGCTCTGTTCGTGCCTATTCAAGTGTATAGAGCAATTTAGTGGCCTTTGTACATCTCAACGAGAAAAGAGAAAGCTGTGCCTCCCCAAAGATAAGCTCCGTATTGCCCCCTCTCTCCCTCATCCTTCATGGAGAAGACCAGGAATAGGGTAATTCATCCATCCCAAATGCACACTATACACAACATCCATCTATCTATAATACGATGAGGGTTATTTACAACGGCAATTCTATCCTTGCCCCCTATTCGTAAAGTATCTCAGAGTAGGAGTACGGATCTAGGATCAGGTCCATCCTGGCCATATAATAAGTATTCATTATTATCTAAAAGGCTAAACTGATCCTAGATCAGCACTACTGTTCTTACAGGCCCTGGTCTTCTGTTCATAAGATGTCAGTCCCTGATTAAGTCTTACCACCAAACTTCCACTCCATGTCCACCAGCTGGTTGACCATCAGTGTCTGTCCTACAGCCAGCCTGGACAACACAGGGTAGTGGAGGCTCCACTGAAAAAAAAAATATATATAAAAAGTCAATCAATTACCTTTTTTCTCAATTCAGAACTGTACTTAAATAGAGTACTGACACAGCATGGAGGATATGATATCAAATATACCTGTTGTGAAAAATGGTCTGCCTTGTCTTCACTGACTCCTAAAAATGAAAACATTATACAGTGACACTGTAAAACTCAGGACTGTGGAGACAGGAGTATGGATTAGCTTTGATACATACAGCATATGGTATTTCATATTACAACAGACCTAAAGTGAGAAGGTCCTCTTTGACTTGGTCTTCTGTCAGATTTTTCTTCAGGGAACCTAGAATTTAAAAAAAATCTTGGTTTGAGTTAAATTATACAACACTTCATCCCTTTTGAGTAAATCCATTTGAATTCAATCACCTTTTGACACCACCACTTTTGATTTGGATGAAACCCTACATACAGTTGAAGTCGGAAGTTTACATACACCTTAGCCAAACACATTTAAACTCAGTTTCACAATTCCTGACATTTAATTCCAGTAATAATTCCTTGTCTTAGGTCAGTTAGGATCACCACTTTATTTTAAGAATGTGAAATGTCAGAATAATAGTAGAGAGAATGATTTATATCAGATTTCATTTCTTTCATCACATTCCCAGTGGGTCAGAAGTTTACATACACTCAATTAGTATTTGGTAGCATTGCCTTTAAATTGTTTAACTTGGGTCAATAGTTTCAGGTAGCCTTCCATAAGCTTCCCACAATAGGTTGGGTGAATTTTGGCCCATTCCTCCTGACAGAGCTGGTGTAACTGAGTCAGGTTTGTAGGCCTCCTTGCTTAGACATGCTTTTTCAGTTCTGCCCACAAATGTTCTATAGGATTGAGGTCAGGTCTTTGTGATGGCCACTCCAATACCTTGACTTTGTTGTCCTTAAGCCATTTTGCCACAACTTTGGAAGTATGCTTGGGGTCATTGTCCATTTGGAAGACCCATTTGCGACTAAGCTTTAACTTCCTGACTGATGTCTTGAGATGTTGCTTCAATATATCCACATAATTTTTTTTCCTCATGATGCCATCTATTTTGTGAAGTGCACCAGTCCCTCCTGCAGCAAAGCACCCCCACAACATGATGCTGCCACCCCCGTGCTTCACGGTTGGGATGGTGTTCTTCGGTTTGCAAGCCTCCCCCTTTTTCCTCCAAACATAACAATGGGCATTACGGCCAAACAGTTATATTTTTGTTTCATCAGACCAGAGGACAATTCTCCAAAAAGTAAGATATTTGTACCTGTGTAAAGAAGAAGTTACAGGTCTGTGAGAGCCAGAAATCTTGCTTGTTTGTAGGTGACCAAATACTTATTTTCCACCATAATTTGCAAATAAATTAATTAAAAATCCTAGAATGTGATTTTCTGGATTTCTTTTTCTCATTTTGTCTGTCATAGTTGAAGTGTACCTATGATGAAAATTACAGGCCTCTCATCTTTTTAAGTGGGAGAACTTGCACAATTGGTGGCTGACTAAATACTTTTTTGCCCCACTGTATGTCGCGCTGCATGGGGCAAATGGTAGTCACACCAGATACTGACTGACTTTCTGATCCACGCCCCTACCTTTTTTTTTTAAGGTATCTGTGACCAACAGATGCATATCTGTATTCCCAGTCATGTGAAATCCATTGATTGGGGCCTAATTTATTTATTTAAATTGACTGATTTCCTTATATGAACTGCAACTCAGTAAAATCTTTAAAATTGTTACATTTTGCATTTACATTTTTGCTCTCTATGGTGGTAACAGTATGGACCACAAAAAATGAATTTTTCCTTGATATACCATATATCTAAGATGTGTGATGGAATCTTTACAATATTTTGGTGTATGTGTATTTCATGTTGTACACATTTGAAGCTAAATACAAAAGTTGTTTTTTTTTAATCTGCTTATTTGTGAGTGCTCACCATGGGGAAGCAGCAGGAGGCTCTTCATGAGGTTCCTCAGTGGGCCTGCACTCATCCCATTCTCTCCTGCAAACTCACTCAGCTGATGCAGGAACCTGTCCGCCTGCATACACAACACAATGAATGAAACACCAGTCAAGTGGCTGTCTGTCCACACAGCACACCATGAATGAAAAAGCTATTCAAATAATATATTAAATAAGTCTTATTCCTCCCTCCCCCAAAAAATAAAAACTAGCACTTGACTTTTCCTACTTGCACTGACTTTGCTGATAACGGCTTTATTGAGGAAAACATGCATTACTACAACTGTGATATGTGGTTCTCTCACCTAGCTGTCTTAACATGAATGCACTGACTAAGTCGGTCTGGATAAGAGCGTCTGCAAAATGACTAAAATGTCAAAAATAAGTTCATGCATGGGTGTGTTTACCTCTTTTGGCTCCAACAGGAAATTGAAAAGAATCTCAGTCAGACTTGTGAATTGCTACAGGGAAACAGTTTAAAATGTGTTTATTGGCCTCTTCAATACAGTATTTGCTATTTTGCCACAGATCTACTTTGTTGACATGTAAGGCAGGTAAGACCTAATTGGAATTATGAATCATGTGACACTTGCTAGTCATGTGACCCGGGATGTTGACTTAGGCCAGAGAGGATGAGACAAAGTGAGAGGTTTTACTCTGCCTAAATAAAAATCTGTCTATGAAAATATGCCCACAAAGTGAGGAATTTTTGTATAGAGGTCAATGAGAGAGAGTTGAATTTGGTCAACAAAAAATGTAATTGCTCATTTGCTACGTGAGGCTTATTTGATCTAATAGAAATGTCATAATGGTTAGGTTGTTACGAATGCACTGATATAAGTGAGCATTTCTGCAACTTGTTGTGCCCGTTTTCATAGAGAAAAATAGAGGACTCATCATGGATATAACCCATTTTAGCATAGACATTGCCATTTAGGGATTCCACCATTTTAAAGTAGTCAACCAGGTGGGGATTCCTATGAGTTGGGAGCAATCAGTCAAGAAGAAAAAAATTGAATACTTTAAATAAAATGGAGATGGCCTCAATGGCGCTGCCCATGCTGTCACAGACACTATAATGACACCGATACAAAGATGAGTCCTCTATCTCTTAGATTCTGACTCTGTTCTTTGCACGTGTATCTGCCCAGTCTGATCTCGCCTCCTCTAGCCTGCCTTCCATCTTTGAGGACATGTATTTCCATTGTTAGAGCAGTCCCTTGACTATCTTGTCAATATAATAGACAATCTTTGCTAAGGAACAAATGTCTATATTTGTCGACACAAATGTGTTTCATCTTCATTTTGCAACATTGTATCATAATAAAAACAGCATGATTCTATAACAGTTTGACTACTACCGGTATGTCAATTAATTTGTTCCTGAGCAAAGCTTGTCTATTATATTGACTACAAGCATACAGCTAAGATTTGCATGCAATTCACTGTTCTTATCTAACGCTCAAAACGAACATTTCGAGTTATTGAATGCTCACCTGTTCGTTGAATTTGTTCAAGTTCTGAAAGTCATTGCTCACAGAATCTGGTAAAGTATCTTTGGTAAATTGCAGTTGCAACATTATAGCTGTCGGCCTGGAAATGTTTACTTTAGTGGCTACTTCCGTGATGGTATACTCAAATGAAGCTATCTTGCTATTCAACTCAGCACATTCCATATTTTTATCTTGCCTATACAGTGCATTCAAGGCGGGAAAACCATCAATTTTATTTAAAAAATAATAATAATCGAATTGAAAATATATTTATTACAAAAATACACAATCTGTTGTAAAGTATTTTATGCTTTATTTGTTCATGCATTGTTACACGTGTGGCAATAGTTAAATACAATGGAAGTGTGACAATCCTCACCTCTAATGCATTAAAGATAACTTGCCTTGGATAACATAGGCCTATTGGAGAAGATTTGGCCTTAAATGGTGCTGTAATTACAATGAAATGAAGTCTATGTGACCAATAACATTTGATTTGATTTGATGAATGGCCATGCCATGTGGTAAATTGTAGCAGTGAAGATTGAACAAGGTGCAATACAAAGGGAGTTGCACCTTGTTCAATCTTCACCGCTACAATTTAGCACATGGCATGGCTATTCATCAAATCAAATGTTATTTGTCACATAGACTTGTTTAGCAGATGTTATTGCGGATATAGCTAAATTATTTTGTGCTTCTAGTTCCGACAGTGCAACAATATCTAACAAGTAAAGAAATGGATTAAGAATATAAAAATATATGGACAAGCAATGTCAGAGCAGCATAAACTAAGATACAGTAGAATAGTGTAGAATACAGAATATGGAATATGAGATGAGTAATGCAAGATATGTAAACATTATTAAAATGACTAGTGTTCCATTTATTCAAGTGGCTAATGATTTCAAGTCTGTGTATATAGGCAGCAGCTTCTCTTTGCTAGTGATGGCTATTTAACAGTCTGATGGCCTTGAGAGAGAAGCTTTTCATTCTCTCAGTCCCAGTTTTGATGCACCTGTACGGACCTCACTTTTTTTGATCTAACCCTTATTTTACCAGGTAAGTTGACTGAGAACACATTCTCATTTACAGCAGCGACCTGGGGAATAGTTTCAGGGGAGAGGAGGGGGATGAATTAGCCAATTGTAAACTGGGGATGATTAGGTGATCGTGACGGTATGAGGGCCAGATTGGGAATTTAGCCACGACACCAGGGTTAACACCCCTACTCTTACGATAAGTGCTATGGGATCTTTAGTGACCACAGAGAGTCAGGACACCCATTTAACATCCCATCTGAAAGACGGCACCCTACACAGGGAAATGTCCCCAATCACTGCCCTAGGGCATTGGGATATTTTTTTTTAGACCAGAGGAAAGGAAGCCTCCTACTGGTCCTCCAACACCACTTCCAGCAGCATCTGGTCTTCCATCCAGGGACTGACCAGGATCAACCCTGTTTATCTTCAGAAGCAAGCCAGCAATGGTATGCTGCCTTCTGGGTGATAACGGGGTGAACAGGCAGTGGCTCAGTTGGTTGTTGTCCTTGATTATCTTTTTGGCAGGTAGTTTGCCCCCAGTGATGTGTTGTGCAGACTTCACCACCCCCTGGAGAGCCCTGCGGATGTGGGCGGTGCAGTTGCCGTGCCAGGAGGTGATACAGCCGACAGGATGCTCTCAATTGTGCATCTGTAAAAGTGTGTTAGGGTTTTAGGCGACAAGCAAATTTCTTCAGCCTCCTGAGGTTGAAGAGGCGTTGTTGCGCCTTCTTAACCACACTGTCTGTGTGAGTGGACCATTTCAGGTTGTCAGTGATGTGTATGCCGAGGAACTTAAAACGTTACACCTTCTCCACTGCTGTCCAGTCGATGTGGATAAGTGGGCTCTGCTGTTTCCTGAAGTCCACAGTCATCTGCTTTGTTTTGTTGACGTTGAGTGAGAGGTTATTTTCCTGGTACCACACTCCCAGAGCCCTCACCTCCCTGTAGGCTGTCTCATTGTTGTTGGTAATCAAGCCTATTACTGTTGTGTCGTCTGAAAACTTGATGAATGAGTTGGAGGTGTGCTTGGCCATGCAATCATGTGTGAACAGAGAGTACAGGAGGGGGCTGAGCACGCACCCTTGTGGGGTCCCAGTGTTGAGGATCAGCAAAGTGGAGGTGTTGTGTCCTACATTCACCACCTGGGGGTGGCCCATCAGGAAGTCCAGTACCCAATTGCACAGGGCGCTGTTCAGACCCAGGGCCTCATGCTTAATGATGAGCTTGGAGGGTACTATGGTGTTGAATGCTGAGCTATAGTCAATAAACAGCATTCTTACATAGGTATTCCTCTTGTCCAGATGGGATAGGGCAGTGTACAGTGTGGTGGTGATTGCATCGTCTGTGTACCTATTGGGGCGGTAAGTAAATTGAAGTGGGTCTAGGGTGACAGGTAGGGTGGAGGTGATATGATCATTGACTAGTCTCTCAAAGCACTTCATGTTGACAGAAGTGAGTGCTACGGGGCGACAGCATCAGTTAAATTAAGTGGTTATGATTTATATTATAGCATCCACATATTGTATTTTGCTTGTACCAATAGGTAAAAGGTATGGTTAGTTGCTACGCACATTATTGGATTCAATAAGGAAAGCCAATTCAAAAGTTTTATTTCAGTCATGAGTCATAGCAATACTCTAATACTGATCTATTGCATTCGTGACAATAGGGCCTACTTATGAATGACGACAATACTCAGACAATGTGGTGAGTTGTGACTGTTCAGTAGGCTAGGCTGTGGGCCTTGTGGTCTGCTTCTGATTTGAGTGGCAACCATATAATAAGTGGGTGTATGCACCCTCAGCAGAGGTTATACACAGTCTGTCATATCCCCCTATAATCTTCTGGTTTATATCTGATCTAATATCTCATGGACAGACACACATAACATAGCCTAACTGGTATCGAGCAGCTGACGCAATTATGCAATATTTTAGTTCTGGGTTTCAGAAATTGGATCTGGTCAGAAGAGAAGGGGTCAAAGGTCAGGTTTGGTTTGCAAGTAGGATGAACACAGAACATTACACAGGCTACAATGCAATAACAGAGACACGTAAGACAATAGTGTGATATAATTTAAATGGGCACAGTTATGATTATTATTATATGATTATGTATCTGTTATTATACCAATGGATTTAAAGATAGTCAGATATTGGGATGAGCAATAAGGTAGCCAGATATTGCAATGAGCAAGATACAAGACTTTGCTCTCACACAATCACACAGAGTATCTGCACATGTGCATGGGTTCGCTTCATGCTTTTGGAATGTGGTAGCTACGGGATTAAAACAGTGGAGAAGTTTAGCCTTGCTCTCCAATGCTCTTAGTTGTTGCGGAAATTGACCCACTATGCTGTTTACTTTGAGCATCTACATTTCATATAGCTAACTCTACCCTTTATACTATTTCAGTATATTCATTCAATGAACAATCCTTTTCCAGTGACAACATCAAATGTTTGGATGGGTTGGTTTATTGTGAACATTAGGCTTCACGCACTCTCCTAATAAGGACCAGTGGTGGAAAAAGTACCCAATTGTCATACTTGAGTAAAAGTAAAGATACCTTAGTAAAAATTACTCAAGTAAAAGTGAAAGTCACCCAGTAAAATACTACTTGAGTATCAAAAGTAAATGTAATTGCTAAAATGTACTTAAGCATCAAAAGTAAAAGTATAAATAATTGCAAATACCTTATATTAGGCAAACCAGAAGGCACAATTGTTTTATTTACATATAGACAGGGGCATACTCCAACACCCAGATGTAATTTACAAACTAAGCATGTGTGTAAGCATGTGTGACCAGGGATGTTCTCTTGATAAGTGTGTGAATTTAACTATTTTCCTGTCCTGCTAATCATTCAAAATGTACTGAGTACTTTTGTGTGTCAGGGAAAATGTATGGAGGAAAATGTACATAATTTTCTTAAGGAATGTAGTGAAGTAAAAGTAAAAGTTGAAAAATATCTAAATAGTAAAGTAACGATACCCACAAAAACGACTTAAGTAGCACTTTAAAGTATTTGTATTTGCCAGCAGGGTAGTAGACCATTGGCAGAACTGCATATAATGGTGTATAAATGCAATACCTTTGTATTAAGGGTTAACACTGGAAAAGGTAAATCTAGTTTCCATTCAGATACAGTGTGATTCGAGACCCGGGAAAAGTTACGCCTGAACATTGTGGCACATTGTGGAAAAAAAACGAAGAAAAAAAGATTACAACAGGCAAGTTTGAAAAGAAGAGAACTCCACTTAGATATTTGCCCCACAGGGTATAAAGGCATGCATATGTTGAGGTAAGTAGTGTGACACTTCGAGGCACCTTGGCAAGCAGTGAGAGAGGACCAATCAATCTCAACTCTTCCCCGCTCACCGAACGACTACCCCTGCAACAGGTACATTTTTGTGCAGTTGCCATTTATGATGTGTTTATGCATGCTAGTCTGCTGAACATTATTTAGGAGATCAGTTAACAGCATGCTGTCAGAAACTGGAAGAATTCATGCATGAGGTTTGATAACTTTCTTACTGTTACAGTAATTTGCTCAATAGAGTCAATTTAATTTAAACTTTTTTGCGGAAAGACGTAGGGTAACATTACATTTCGAATCAATTGATGAAACAATGTTGCGTCGATGATTATATAAATTGGAGACAAGAAAGGGAAAATACCCAACATATCCTCAAACATGGTAAATATAAGGATATTTATCCTATAATAAAATAATGATACTTTTTTTGTATGGGAATGTTATTGCATATGTTATTGCATAGTTTCAATTCAGAGTTGATCTGCGTCACGCGCACTCAGTATTGTAGCCTACAGTAGGCTACAGATGTTGCGAGTGGAACCTAATGGATTTTTATGCGTGGGTAGTTTGTGGTTTCCAATCAGGTGGTGATGTATTTATTTTTAGCGTGTCTTGGACGTTTATTTCAACGTTTGTTGAACTTCAACTTCACTAATGAAGGGTTAGATTTTTCTTGTGGTATTGGCACAATTTCCTCAAAATCACTATAAGTTCGATTGCGTTGTTTTTCATTCAAACAAGTGCATGTTTCCTACTCCATGCCGTTAGACAGGTCGTTTAGTATTTTTGTATGGTTTATTTGAAATAATTGTCTTCTGTATGCCTTGATAATCATTCCCTGTAGTGGAATTTCAATTCGAATGCTGAAACATAATATAATATGCCTATAACCACAGGCTAGTCGCTTAAGTATGACACAATTTCGTGGACTGTTGTGCACCTGCGTGGATTTTTTTCAATCAAATTTGCAGTTTTTGAAGTTGGGTCTTTATTCTCGGAGAGTGCCCGCGTTAGTCGTGCGCGTGTCAGCTGTTTGTTCATCCGCACCAAACCGCAATAGCTAATTCAGGGTTTCGGTCCTCGTGACCCCAAGGAGTGCACGTTTTGGTTTTTGATCTAGCACTACACAGCTTTCAAATACTCAACTAATCATCAAGCTTTGATCGTTTTAATAATTTGTGTAGTGTTACGGCATAAAACAAAACGTGCACCTGAGGAGCGAGTTTGGGAAGCGCTATAATATAGGCTGTGCCACGGTTCTCCAACTGGCAGCATGCAAGTTTTATTTGTCCCCACAAGTTTTCTGAGCAAAAACATTTTTTATTGTTGTACAGGTTGGGGACACGCGCCTCAGGGCGAGTGCGGGGAGGAGGTACAGGATACACTGGACCGTGGAGATGCATTGGAGATCCAGAACATAGAGCTGGCTCAATACGTCCTGGCTGGATGCCCATTCTAGCCCAGCAAATGCGAGGAGCTTGAATAGAGCCCACCGGGCTAGAATAGCACACTGGAGACACCATGCGCATCTCTGCATAACACAGTGCCTGACCAGTTACAAGCTCGAGGAGTTGGCTCAGGTCTCCGACCTGACTCATGCAATCTCTTCGTGTGCCCCCCCCCCAAACATTTTTTATTGGGGCTGCCTCTCGGGCTTCCGTGCTAGCCAGCTAATACCTTCCGGTATTTCTCCTCGTAGTATCGCCGTTCCGCTTTCGCTGCCTCCATCTCCTCCTTAGGACGGCGATACTCACCCGGCTGCGTCCAGGGTCCTGCTCCATCTAATATCTCCTCCCAGGTCCATCTCCCCATTAAGCGCTGTTCCTCCTTTTCACACTGCTTGGTCCTGGATTGGTGGGTTATTCTGTCACGTTCGTCATAACGAGGAGACCAAGGCGCAGCGTGATATGAATACATTCTTCTTTATTAAACAAAGAACACTAAACAAACTAACAAAAACGACCGTGACGCTATAACCAACTAGTGCTGACATGCAACTACACATAGACAATAACCCACAAAACCAACATGGAAAATGGCAACCTAAATAGGATCCCCAATCAGAGACAACGATAAACAGTTGTCTCTGATTAGGAACCAATTCAGGCCACCATAGACCTACATATACCTAGACATACCAAAACCCCATGACATGCAAAAAAGACAAAGACGAAGACAAAAACACACATACCACCCTCGTCACACCCTGACCTAACCAAAATAATAAAGAAAACAAAGATAACTAAGGTCAGGGCGTGACAAACCAGAATAGAACGAGGAGTGGGAGGTCCTGGTGCACAACTGAGCAAGAGGACAAGTACATTAGAGTGTCTAGTTTGAGAAACAGATGTTACTCAGAAAAATTGTTCAAGGAATCACAGCTAGTGATTCAGTGTGATTTTATGCATGAATATTGCACATTTAAATGTACTGTTTTGTGCACTCTCCTAACTACTGCATTGTCTTGTTTGTTTTGCCTCCAGGTTAGAAGATAATCAAAATAACAAGAATCGAGGAAGTTAACTGCAACAGTAATGCCATCCAACAAGTATTCTTCAGCCATCATGGTTGAGAGTGACAAGATGACGGCAACAGTAAGTAGTGTGGGTCTCCATTTTTATTTTACAGAGTGGCTGCAGAGCTGACTTTTCTGGACCTTTCTTCCCAACTGCTAAAGGTCCTGAAGCATGTGCTACTCGTAGAGAACAGGCTACTCTGGTGAATGGTGCTTGTTTAATAGTTACATCAAAGCTGAATCAATGTCTGCAAAATCACATAATGATAGCATTGTACATAACAGAACCGAATATAATAGCAAAGTATAATGTTACTGTAAGACAAAGAAACACCTAATTTCTAATGAGATTTTAGGATGATTGTTCTCTCCTGCGTCCACAACTCAACAGCATGCCACTAGGTCCAATTTTTACCAGATAGCACGCCTATTGGTTCACCCACTAACACTCTCACACAAAACTGGACCATGATACACTGTGACTGAAAGTTTTGGTTGGATCAGTTTTGCCCTCAGATCTTTTGCCCTCAGACCTTTTCCATTCAGTAGGACAATATTTCTGCCCCGTTAGTTACATTAGAAAAAAGTTACTTCCAGGCAGCCCCAGTAGCATCCTTTGCCAGTTGGGTTTTGGCCTTCACTCCTGGATTATACCATTAGTACCATGCGTATGTTTAAAAATGTTGTTATAAGGACTATCTAGATAAATCTGCATATCATTATAATAAATGTAATAAATGACCTTCTGTGGTAGTGTAGTGTTGGCTGTTGCTCTATCCCAGAGTGAGATAGTTATTAACTATGATTCAGTGTGATTTATGCCTCAGAGCCCACACTAGTCTTTACGGCATCAGGGAACTCTCTCTCTCTCCCCCCATTTCTCATCCTGTTGCTTCCGGTCCTGCTCTATTGCTACAGTACAATAAACCACACAGCCACTGGAACTCCCTAACCCCCTACCTCAATCACCTCACCCCCTACCTCAATCACCTCACCCCCTACCTCAATCACCTAACCCCCTACCTCAATCGCCTAACCCCTTACCTCAATCACCTCACCCTCTCCCTCAGGGACCAGGCTTTCAGAAGCTTCTGGAGACTTGTGGGAGGCCTGCTTGTCTCTGTCATAATGGTCTTGTAATGGGCCACTCTACTCATGATGGATGGATCACCATTTGGGGGGCATAGTTGTATTTCAACTTTGTCTACTGGTGTGGTATGTGTGTTGTGTTTCCACCTTCCATAGCATTAGACACTGTAGGACTCCTAGACGCTTCCTTTCTTAGGCCTGTTGGTTCTTGCCCGAGGGGCTTAGTAGCGTGGCAGACAAGAGTTGGCCCGGTGGTCACCATATTTTTTCAGAAAGTGTACAGTAGTGTTGTCACGATATAAGAATTTTGACATCGATACCAGGTTTAGTATCACAGTACTCGATCCCATCACGATACTACAACAACAAAAAATAAGGCGTATTAGCCAAGGTCACAGAATGGCACTTCATCCAGACAGATAAACTCAGCTACTGCCCTATTCAATTGTTGGCCATCTTTTGAGTTCAATATCATTACATTTTAACATGTTGAGGTTAACATTTTTATGACAGCCATATAGGGCTGAGCGATATATCAAGGTTTTTTTAGATATATTCGAATTTATGTTTTAGCGCGATATGGAAATGCCTGTATCGCAAGAATCGAGGTTCTGTTATAATGTTGGAACGTTTTACAAATGCAGCATCTCACTGTCTCTTCTCTTTCAGCCCAATGTCAAATAATGTCCCAATTGTGAGACAACATGTGCACAGAGGTTATCCACCAATCACCACCCTAGACAGCCTTTCACAAATTGTAACCACGCCAGAGAAGTGTAGCAGCAGTAAGAGTTCCACCAAAATGGAAAATGGGGAAGGCAGCTCAGCCTCTCGTGAGGATGAAATCATCCCCAAAAAGGGTGGCAATGTTTTTTCAGTAATATGGAAGTGGTTCGGGTTTAAGAAGTCTGATGTTCAGCAAACAAATGTCTTGTGCAAAATGTGTTGAAAGGCACGAAACGCAGCAGTACAACCAACCCTTTCCATCACCTGCAACTGAAACACGCGGTGGAATGGAAGGAATGCGTGAGACTACGCAGTGCCAATTCCAGTTGCCCGATTCCCAAAACGTCTGCTAAAAGACAAACTACCATAGCCACATCCTTTTCAAACGTAATCCCTTATGACAAGAAAAGTTTGAGGTGGAAGGAGATAACAGATGCAGTGACCTATTACATAGCGAAATGATATGGTTCCAATCTTTACAGTAGAAAAGCCAGGCTTTAAAAAGCTGCAGTTGGCCACAAATATCAGCTGCCAAGCCGCAAGTATTTCATGGAAGAAGCCCTGCTGCGATTATACACTGCTACCCGCGAAAGAGCCGCAGAGAAGCTGGCGAGGTTTCTTATTTCTCCACCACAGAACGTCAGAGCCATACCTAAGTTTGTCAGTCCACTACATAAATGAAGACTGGAAATGGCAAAATGTCTGCCTCCAGACATCTTACTTCCCAGATGAGCATATGGGTGAAATATGGCCCAGGATCTCAAAAGACTCTGGCATCGTGGAAGATGACCGACAGGTGTGCATGACAACTGACAGCAGGAGCAACATGATAAATGCATTGTACTTGAACAACTGGACCCGCCAGCAGTGCTTTGGGCACAGGCTTCACCTCGCCATCGGTAAATGTGACATTGGATAATTAAAGTGCATTCAAAAAAGTTATGTTCAGGCCAGCTGTAGGCTAATGTGTTAGTAGTTGAGTCATTCCTCCAATCCAATAGCAAATAACCACAGGCTGTTTTAATTATAACAAATTAACTAAATTAATACATTTTCAATCAAAATGATTATATAAATTACTTATTCAAACAGCTATTTGTCAAACATTTCTAAACAATAGAATAGACTTGGGGGGGGTTGTTCATTTGTTTTGCACAAATAGGCCTTAAGGCGTTGTACATTTTTAATTTTTTTAACTTCAGTTAAGAATTATGTCTCTGTCACGGATAGCTAGGAGCGGTGGGTGTGGAGTCAGGCGCAGAGAGCAATGCTTCCAATACATACGTTTATTAAGCTGGGTCTAGCCAACAAACTGGCAAAATGACCAATAAACAGGTATGTCCCCAAAACCAGGGAAAATAACAGACAACAAAATACGTAAGCAAAACAATTTCACCACTGACAGTGAGAATAAGCCCGCACAAAAGCAGGCGGGCCCTGGAATTTTAAATAGGCCATAATTAACAACAAATAAGTAACAAGGTGAAAACAATCAAGACAAAACTAACAGAAAATAAAAAAGAATCGGTGGCGGATAGTAGACCAGTGACGACGACCACCGAGCGCCGCCCGAACAGGGAGAGGAGCCACCTTCGGTGGAAGTCGTGACAGTCTTGGCCTTTTTTAATTTGTTTAGAGAGAAACAAGAAATGGAGATATATATAGTGAATCATCTGAACCATGTAAAGAGATATTACTTTTAGGCCATATTGCCCAGCCCTACAGCCATATATGCATTATTTAATCAATTAAACAATCAATTTGACTTCGTTTTTACAAAACAACATAGTGGTAATAATTTATTTGAATGGTAAATCTCTGTTGATAAACTGGGTAAATGAAGATTTAGCCTAGGTCTATTCACAATACAGGTGAATTCATATGATTCAATAGGAGAGTGTGCATGCATTCGGGTATTGAGGGGCAGTAGGTAGCCTAGTGGTTAGCGCATTGGGTCAGGAACCGAAAGGTTGCTAGATTGAATCCTCGAGCTGACAAGGTAAAAATGTGTCGTTTTGCCCCTGAACAAGGCAGTTAACCCACTGTTCCTAGGCTGTCATTGTAAATAAGAATGTGTTCTTAACTGACTATCCTAGTTAAATAAATGTTCAATTAAAAAAATATTTGAGCTTGTTTTAACTGATTTCATGAGGCTACAGATGACAAACAGTACCTCCAATTTAAGACTTATTTTATTGGCAACTGCTAGGAGAACATATTATTTTATTGTATAACATTTGCATAGAAGAAGCGATCTCTTCTTTTATAAAAGTGTATGCTGTCTCTTAGAAAGTTATGACATCATTCACACGGCTGTGGAATCTGACATTGTGGCCATGGAATCTAGTGGAAACCAGACGGGAGGCGAGGGAGATGAAGAAGTTAATTACTTTTTGTTGGCAAGGGAGACAAAGTCAATTAATAACATTTTTGGTGACAATCAGCTTTGAAATCAGCATATTTTGCGTTATGTTTGCATATTATCACAAACAAAGTAGTGAATTCATCTGTAAACTAGGAAGGAAATTTAGCCTTCAATTAAAGCTGAAAGATACCGGCATTGTCTTGCATTGTAAAAGTGTTCTAGCCTGTATGGACATTGTTTTGCGAACAGTAATGAACAGTGTCAACATTTCTACATATAGTGTTGCGTTATTGAGGGGCGGCAGGGTAGCCTAGTGGTTAGAGCGTTGGACTAGTAGCCGGAAGGTTGCAAGTTCAAACCCCCGAGCTGACAAGGTTCTGTCGTTCTACCCCTGAACAGGCAGTTAACCCACTGTTCCTAGGCCATCATTGAAAATAAGAATTTGTTCTTAACTGACTTTTCTAGTTAAATAAAGGTCAAAAATTCAATTGTGTTAATTTCTGTGCAGCACGAGTGGGGAGGTAACAATGCAGCCCAGACAGCTCTAACAATGAATGAGGAAGTAGAGCAGGTACTTTGCTCCACTCCGCTGATAGACTCTCAATGCCGAGAAACACATTTGTACATTTGTACTGAATGTATTTTTATTTTATTAGAAAAGTACAGTAGTTTCGGTATACCTTGGAACACAGTGTACAGTGATACCCTGGGAAATGCCTTATGGGTTTCTACATGCTTTTACAATAGTTTTTTGAATCATTCCTGGGTCTTCCTGGCAAACTGGTTCTCAACTATGTGAATCTGTGATCCCAGATAAGAATAATATTGTTCTATAGAAAGCAGTTAAAGCACAGACATGGTATTCACAGGTGTATAGTTTATGTAGTTCCCCTTTAGGGTTTTCTGTCACGCTGTTATCTTGGTGTCTTTGTGCCAAGCCAGGGATGAGAGTAACTGACATTAGCTAAGCACATTTACATGGCTAGCCAGTGCCTCATGTTGTAAATGTGTCTGGAAGGTGTGTGTGCTATACTGTAGGTCAGGTATGGGTCCATTGAAAGGGAGTATCTCTCTCCAACTGAGTCCATCCTTCCTAACCTCTCCTTTGTTTCCCGTATCTGTGTCCAACCCAGAAAGCAGATCAAGGGCTGAGGTGTCAGGGAGGCAGATATACTGAAAGGGCTCCTAGACACCTGGTCTGAGCCCCAGCTTCTAGTTTCCACTCATACTTTGTTCTCCTTTTACAAAAGCAGGGGCTGTGGCAGAGCCTTGTCTGGGCCCCTTCAGCTTGGGCTGGGGGGGGTGAAGATGTACTTTGTCAGGGAATATTTATTTTGAGGACGTTTGAGTGGGCAGAAACAGACGGGATGGACGGACAGACAGATCAACCAAAGGTCTTGCTCTTTTAATCTGTCAACACACTTTTAATCAATCCACACGTGCATTGTCTTATGTCAGACACGGTTTTCATAGCCGTCTGCCCTGAGATGTTCCTTTAGCCTCTCCTAGCCAGATGTGGGGCTGAGAGAGAAGGAGGGGTGAAAGGGTGCAGACAGGAGATTAGGGAGGGGCAATGGGGGTAGCAGACGAAGTGTTGACAGGTGTAGAGGGGTTTCCTGGTCTGGAAAAAGGCGTCTCTCTCAGGTCTAATCTCACTAATGAGAGAAACTCTGGCACTGACCTGCTGACCTAGCTGTCTCTCTCTCTCACCCTCACTCTGTCTCCTCTCTTTCTCTCTCTGTCTCTGTCTGTCTGTCTCTCTTTCTCTCTCGTGCTCTCTCTCTCTCTCTCTCTCTCATTCTCACCCTCACTCTGTCTCTCTCTCTCTTTCCCCCTCTCTAGTTCTCTCTCTCCACCTTTGCCCCTGTGGCCTTAATAATCCCTTTATCCACGGTGCATTGAGTGCTTTGGGGTCTATAACTGTACTGTGTCGTGCTCTACTATGTTATACTGTGCTGAGCGGCTCAGGTTGGCTTAGGTGAGGTGTGATTTGAGCTGACACGGTTGGAGGTGCGTGAGAAAGAATCTCACTGCTGCCTGTGAGAGAGGGGGGGGGGGGGGGGCAGGAGAGAGAGAGGGTTTGAGACAGAGAGAAACTGCTTATTTCTTTGTATAGCGTTTGTATTGCAGTGCTGGTTTCCTAGAGTGAGAGAGTGCACAGTGTGTGGTATGTAATTGAACTATGCTCAGCTCTACTGTGCAGCTGTGCTAGCCTGGGTTGGCTTGTGTCTTCCCCTGTGCCTGCTGGTTGGCTGTGTTAGCTTTGGCAAGTGACTGTGCCACTGGAGGACAGCGATGGTGGTAAGGGAAACGTGACTCAGACTGGCATTCCAGAGGAAGATTCCTGATATCCCACAACCGCATGCATTGTTCCCAAGGCCAAGGGCTTACGCTTCCTTAGGAGGAAGCCTGCCAATGGGGTGAAGGCCCTTAACTCTCTCACCCCCAACTCCCTGGCTGTCTCCCCCTCAGGGAGTTCCACCTCTCTCACCCTCTTCCAGTCTCAGCCCAGTGTTCAGTCTAAATATTTTGGATAGATGCTTTAACTCTGTATCTCTCTATGTTGTTATATTTTTTTTGTGGTCTTGTTTTATTTTGGTGTGTGTGTGTTCCTATAGCTACCTCTGCATCTATTTCACAGCTGGAATTAACATTCTTCTCCTTTACCTTTAATCAAGTCAGCAGATCCCATCACTCTCATTGTTTTAACCTATGAACTTTACTTAAGATAACAGTTTGTTTTTACTCTTAGATTCTACAGTCATCCAGGGCTTAAATTTCTGACTTAGACTATGTGGACAACTACAAATGCCTAGGTTTCTGGTTAGACTGTAAACTCTCCTTCCAGACATTAAGCATATCCAATCCAAAATTAAATCTAGAATTGGCTTCCTATTTCGCAACAAAGCATCCTTCACTCATGCTGCCAACCATACCCTCGTAAAACTGACTATCCTACCGATCCTTAACTTTGCCGATGTCATTTACGAAATAGCCTCCAACACTCTCCTCAGCAAATTGTATGTAGTCTATCACAGTGCCATCCGTTTTGTCACCATAGCCCCATATATCACCCACCACTGTGACCTGTATGCTCTCGTTGGCTGGCCCTCGCTACATATTCGTTGCCAAACTCACTGGCTCCAGGTCATCTATAAGTCTTTGCTAGGTAAAGCCCCACCTTATCTCAGCTCACTGGTCACCATAGCAGCACCCACCCATAGCATGCGCTCCAGCAGGTATATTTCACTGGTCATCCCCAAAGCCAACTTCCCCATTGGCCGCCTTTTCTTCCATGTCTCTGCTGCCAATGACTGGAACAAATTGCAAAAATCACTGAAGCTGGAGACTTATATCAAATTAGCTAGCAAGTACAAGCTAGCTAGCTAAATTGCCATAAATGTTTAATGCTTTTCGACCTGTCCCCAAATTAATGTAATTGGTTCAGAGTTTTTTTTAAATTTTAACCTGCGTGTCGGGATCTCGTTTGGTGTAGGGGGACAAAATATATTTATGCACGATGGTGCACACGCGCAGCCGGTTTGGGTTCCGTGTTAGGGTAAAAAAACAAGGCTGCAGTTGATGCTGCTGAAACTCCACATCTTTAGCTGGCATTTGGCAAAGCACTGGAGTCTTGCAGTCCCGTTTAAATCAAATCAATCTTTATTTGCCACATGCGCCGAATACAACAAGTGTAGACTTTACTGTGAAATGCTTACTTTACAAGCCCTTAACCAACAAACAGTGCAGTTCAAGAAGAAGAAAATATTTACCAAGTAGGCTAAAATAAAAAGTCATAATAAAAAGTAACACAATAAGAATAACAATAACGAGGCTATTTACAGGGGGCACCAGTACCGAGTCAGTGTGCAGGGGAACAGGCTAGTTGAGGTAATCTGTACATGTAGTTGGGGGCGAAGTGACTGCATAGGCAACAAACAAACAGCGAGTAGCAACAGTGTACAAGGGGATGGTCAATGTATTGTTTATGAATTGTTCAGCAGTCTAATGGCTTGGGGGTAGAAGCTGTTGGGGAGCCTTTTGGTCCTAGACTTGGTGCTCCGGTACCGCTTGCCGTGCAGTAGCAGAGAAAACAGTCTATAACTTGGGTGACTGGAGTCTCTGACAATTTTATGGGCTTTCCTCTGAGACTGCCTATTATATATGTCCTGGATGGTAGGAAGCTTGGCCCCAGTGATGTACTGGGCTGTTTGCACTACCTTCTGGGGCGCCTTACGATCAAATGCTGAGCAGTTGCCATACCAGGTTATAATGCCTTCGCTTGAATAGAGATCGAGAGAGACAGAAAAATACAGGGAAAGGAAAAAACAAACATGTATCCATCCATACACTCTTCCACCACTGGCCCCACTCACTCCTTCTGGCATATAGAGTCACTGAGTCTTGCAGCTAGCTAACCTTTTTATTCATATGCTAGCGTACCTGTAGACTTCCAGTCATTGCGCTAATGCTACAGTAGTTAGAATTAGCTCGGTAAACTACCTCTAAAAATGGTATCCACTAGTTCTGGGTAAGTAGAACAACTTAATTGACAGAATTTCACAATATCCCTTTAAATGGAGTGAGAGAGAGAAAAGATACAAATTGAGAGAGGTTGTTAAGAGCTGAACTGATTATCACAGTTTGCCAGTGGAAGGGAGCATGTGACCCAAATGTTGTTTGTGACTACTATGATTTCCCATTGTAGTCAATTTAATTGCAGGAATTCCATCAATTATTTAAAGTAATTATTTTACCAATTTTGTAACAGAAAGAGTTTTAATCACATAATAATTCATAAACTAAATTAAAATCAGGAAAATCACTACACATAATTGGTAGGACTACCTTGTTACTTACAGTGCCTTGCAAAAGTATTCATCCCCCTTGGTGTTTTTCCTATTTTATTGCTTTACAACCTGTAATTTAAATATATTTTTATATGGATTTCATGTAATGGACATACACAAAATAGTCCAAATTGATGAAGTGAAATTAAAAAATAACTTGTTTAAAAAAAACAGAAAAGTGGTATGTACATATGTATTCCCCCCTTTGCTATGAAGCCCCTAAATAAGATCCGGTGCAAACAATTACCTTCAGATGTCACATAATTAGTTAAATAAAGTCCACCTGTGTGCAATCTAAGTGTCACATGATCTGTCACATGATCTCAGTATATTTACACCTGTTCTGAAAGGCCCCAGAGTCTGCAACACCACCAAGCAAGCAGCACCATGAAGACCAAGGAGCTCTCCAAACAGGTCAGGGACAAAGTTGTGGAGAAGGACAGATCAGGGTTAGGTTATAAAAAAAATGTCTGAAACTTTGAACATCTCACGGAGCACCATTAAATCCATTATTAAAAATGGAAAGAATATGGCACCACAACAAAACTGCCAAGAGAGGGCCGCCCACCAAAACTCACGGACCAGGCAATGAGGGCATTAATCAGAGAGGCAACAAAGAGACCAAAGATAACCCTGAAGGAGCTGCAAAACTCCACAGCGGAGATTGGAGTATCTGTCCATAGGACCACTTTAAGCTGTGCTCTCCACAGAGCTGGGCTTTACGGAAGAGTGTCCAGAGAAAAAGCCATTGCTTAAAGAAGAAAATAAGCAAACACGTTTGGTGTTCGTCAAAAGGCATGTGGGAGACTCCCCAAACATATTGAAGAAGGTATTCTGGTCAGATGAGACAAAAATTTAGCTTTTTGGACATCAAGGAAAACGCTATGTCTGGCGCAAACCCAATACCTCTCATCACCCTGAGAAGGTCAGCCCCACAGTGAAGCATGGTGGTGACAGCATCATGCTGTGGGGATGTTTTTCATCAGCAGGGACTGGGAAACTGGTCAGAATTGAAGAAATTATGCATGGCGCTAATACAGGGAAATTCTTGAGGGAAAACAGATTCAGTCTTCCAGAGATTTGAGACTGGGACGGAAGTTCATCTTCCATCAGGAAATAACCCTAAGCATACTGCTAAAGCAACACTTGAGTGGTTTAAGGGGAAACATTTAAATGCCTTGCCTAGGCAAAACCAATCCAATTGAGAATCTGTGGTATGACTTAAAGATTGCGGTACACCAGCGGAACCCATCCAACTTGAAGAAGCTGGAGCAGTTTTGCCTTGAAGAATGGACAAAAATCCCAGTGGCTAGATGTGCCAAGCTTATAAAGACATACCCCAAGAGACTTGCACCTTTTACTGCAAAAGATAGCTCTACGAAATGTTAACTTTGGGGGGGTGAATAGTTATGTGCGCT
Source organism: Oncorhynchus mykiss (assembly GCF_057628025.1). Taxonomy (NCBI): domain Eukaryota; kingdom Metazoa; phylum Chordata; class Actinopteri; order Salmoniformes; family Salmonidae; genus Oncorhynchus; species Oncorhynchus mykiss. The sequence goes on from NC_143037.1 coordinate 56,697,131, forward strand.
CAAGTTTTCTGTTTTTTTGGTCTTATTTCTTGTTTGTTTCACAATGAAAAATATGTTGCATCTTCAAAGTGTTGTGTAAATCAAATGATACAACCCCCCCAAAAATGATCATAAATATATGTGGGTTTTTGCTAACAGAATGACAAGACATTAGGTCATTTTTCTTAAACTTACAGAAGTCAAATAACTTCTCCAAAATGAAATGTCAGTGTTGATATTAGTTGATAAGGGTCTTTAATGAAACATTACTGTGTTATGTATTTCAAATACCTTTTGAGACCTTTTCTGGTACATGTTTTCTAAGACCCCTTTTCCATATGAACCTTTACTCATTCCACATTTTTAAGATGGAACATTTTAGAAAAATGTATGCCTTAATTTCCCCAAAATATAGACTGAGCTTTATTTTTACATCCAATTTGATATGCTCCTATCAATTTCACATGTTAATCCTCATGGGTCTTTTTACGTAGAAATGCCATCCGCACAAGACTACAAAGCTACTAATCAGAATGACCTTTATTCGCCAAGTATATTTACCTACACCCGTAATTTGACTTAGTGAGAAGGCACTACCAGCAATAGAAAATATACTAACGGAATACAGACAAAAGCCAACATAGACATCATACAGAATATACAATATCGGAACAATAAACAAATTCTGGAGTATAGGCTCATTGCAGTGGGAACATACCATTTACAGAGGGGGATTTACAGTTCCTTCAGAAAGTATGCATACCCATTGATAGAGATGAAATGGCAGGAACATTTCATATCGCGATTATAGTGACCAAAATGATTACGGTTATCAGTATTATTGCGGTATTGTTAAAATGTGCTGGAAATGTTCAAAAAGTACTGATACACATACTGAAATAATTTCATCAAGTTTTATAATGAAAAACAACAACCAACAAAAGTTTCCCTAGTGTAGGTTTAAATGAACACAACCGTAAGTAAGCAAATTAAATAAACAAACAACAATTAGCAGCACTATGTACTTTTTGTGTGCATAAAAATGTAAATAATAACATTAACATTAAAGATGGCACCATGTGATTATTTTCTTGCCTTTTTACCTGACTTACAGTTGAAGTCGGAAGTTTACATACATTTAGGTTGGAGTCATTAAAACTCGTTTTTCAACCACTCCACAAATGTCTTGTTAACAAACTATAGTTTTGGCAAGTGGGTTAGGACATCTACTTTGTGCATGACACAAGTCATTTTTCCAACAATTGTTTACAGAGAGATTATTTCACTTATAATTCACTGTATCACAATTCCAGTGGGTCAGAAGTTTACATACACTAAGTTGACTGTGTCTTTAAACAGCTTGGAAAATTCCAGAAAATGATGTCATGGCTTTAGAAGCTTCTGATAGGCTAATTAACATCATTTGAGTCAATTGGAGGTGTAACTGTGGATGTATTTCAAGGACCACCTTCAAACTCAGTGCCTCTTTGCTTGACATCATGGGAAAATCAGAAGACATCAGCCAGGGCCTCAAAAAAAACTGTAGACCTCCACAAGTCTGGTTCATCCTTGGGAGCAATTTCCAAACGCCTGAAGGTACCACGTTCATCTGTATAAATAATAGTACACAAGTATAAACACCAAGGGACCACGCAGCTGTCATACCGCTCAGGAAGGAGACGCATTCTGTCTCCTAGAGATGAACGAACTTTGGTGTGAAAAGTGCAAATCAATCCCAGAACAACAGCAAAGGACATTGTGAAGATGCTGGAGGAAACGGTACAAAAGTATCTATATCCACAGTAAACCGGGTCCTATATCGACATAACCTGAAAGACCGCTCAGCAAGGAAAAAGCCACTGCTCCAAACCGCCATAAAAAAAAGCCAGACTACGGTTTGCAACTGCACATGGGGACAAAGATCTTACTTTTTGGAGAAATGTCCTCTGGTCTGATGAAACAAAAATAGAACTGTTTGGCCATAATGACCATCTTTATGTTTGGAGGAAAAGGGGGAGGCTTGCAAGCCGAAGAACACCCTCCCAACCGTGAAACACGGGGGTGGCAGCATCATGTTGTGTGGGTGCTTTGCTGCTGGAGGGACTGGTGCACTTCACAAAATAGATGGCGTCATGAGAAAGGAAAATTATGTAGCTACATTGAAGCAACATCACAAGACATGAGTCAGGAAATTAAGGCTTGGTCGGAAATGGCAATGACAATGACCCCAAGCATACTTCCAAAGTTGTGGCAAAATGGCATAAGGACAACCAAGTCAAGGTATTGGAGTGGCCATCACAAAGCCCAGACCTCAATCCCATAGAACATTTGAGGGCAGAACTGAAAAGGCGTGTGCGAGCAAGGAGGCCTACAAACCTGATTCAGTTACACCAGCTCTGTCCATTAAATGCAAATGTTATCAGTGAATACACATTCAGTGTTAAATGTTTTGTTCCCAGAATATTAACACATTGTTTTAATCAGAAGATAAAGGTGTGCAATTGTGTTCATTGTTTCAGGCAATCAGTAAATACTACTGCATGGAATTCTAAATCATTCCGTCAGTGTCATAACATGTCATACCATGTACATGGTTCCCCAACTGGCTGCCCGCATGCCGAATTTGCAAAACATTTTCGCTGATGGATTGTGATGATACAGATGAATGAATCCTGAACACGATGTGCTTGTTTTTTATTTTAGTTTTTACAGGAATAGTATTTGATTTGATGTGTATGAAATTGTTGTGTGAAATATGCATAAAGGGAGAGTAATTGCCCATAATTCTTCATCTTTGCATAGTTGTACTTTTAGTAGTATTTATTAGGATCCCCAGTAGCTGTTGGCAAGGCAGCACCTACTCTTCCTGGGGTCCAAACAGGGGTAGACATTTGTATCATCATTAGTGACTGCAAAGAAAATGTATTGATCTCCTGGGATTTTTTAAACACAGACTAACTTTCTGTTCTGTCTGCTTGGACTCGAGATAAATATGGTTGCGTTAATCTTTTTGCTGGCAGTCGTGTTGTTTTGATGAATGTATTTGCAATTTTGACAACTTCATTTGGAAAACACATGTACTGTCTTGCAAAAAAACACAGATTGGATTGTTTTGAAAATTGACAGCATTGTTCCAAAAATGCTTGTACGCGATTGAGAAAAACTGTAGTGTTGTCTTAGTGGCAGAATTAGCAAAGAGGACGCTGGGTCATGTGATTTATAGACCCACAATGCTATTGAAGCCACGGCGAGAGAGACCGCCTAATTTTTCATCACTCCTTTACTGGCTGTCTCTAGATTAAAGGGTGTAATTCAAGGGGAAGAGATGAGTGCTGAAGTGGGACACAGGCACCACAGCTGAGTCATTCAAATCTAGCAGTCCATACACGTTTGATTCTTGCCACGAGACTGACACCATTTCTGAATCTGCATCATTTCTTACATACTGTGCACAGTGAAAGCACACATAGACAGAAAATTACTGCCCGTAGCTTGACTTGCTAATATGCAAGTTTTCTGATGAATGCTTCAAGCTTTTTTGATGACAATTGTTGTTGTGTTATGTTAAGTGTTATGTTAGGTGGGGTGGTTTGTGATGGAAGCTGACTGGTCTATAGGTAGTTGGCTGCTGTTTGGGGTGGTTTGTTTGGACTGTTTTGCTGTTTTTTTTAACTGAGTTGATAGCACATCTTCTGTCGTCCCCAGGCTGAGGTGAACGGGGACATTCCTGCAGCCGAGGGACCATCAGAGAACGACAGTGGCGCAGAGATGACCAATGAGAACAGCCCGCTGACCGCTGCTGAGCCGCCCTCCCCCTTCAGCCCCAAGCAAAACGGAGACGCTGCTTCACCTGCAGGTCAGGAACACATACAACACTGATAGTAGCAAACATGCATGGCAGCAAGACTGGAAAGGGACATTTAAAATATTTTAAGCTCTCTAGTTGGTTTACAGTAGAGCTAAGTGATGAACAGAAATGTAGGTTATTTTACTGTTTTTAAACAACTACTGTAATTGACCTGACATCACATACAGTGGGGCAAAAAAGTATTTAGTCAGCCACCAATTGTGCAAGTTCTCCCACTTAAAAAGATGAGAGAGAGCTGTAATTTTCATCATAGGTACACTTCAACTATGACAGACAAAATGAGAAAAAAAAATCCAGAAAATCACATTGTAGGATTTTAATGAATTTATTTGCAAATTATGGTGGAAAATAAGTATTTGGTCACCTACAAACAAGCAAGATTTCTGGCTCTCACAGACCTGTAACTTCTTCTTTAAGAGGCTCCTCTGTCCTCCACTCGTTACCTGTATTAATGGCACCTGTTTGAACATGTTATCAGTATAAAAGACACCTATCCACAACCTCAAACAGTCATACTCCAAACTCCACTATGGCCAAGACCAAAGAGCTGTCAAAGGACACCAGAAACAAAATTGTAGACCTGCACCAGGCTGGGAAGACTGAATCTGCAATATGTAAGCAGCTTGGTTTGAAGAAATCAACTGTGGGAGCAATTATTAGGAAATGGAAGACGTACAAGACCACTGATAATCTCCCTCGATCTGGGGCTCCACGCAAGATTTCACCCCGTGGGGTCAAAATTATCACAAGAATGGTGAGTAAAAATCCCAGAACCACACGGGGGGGTTGACCTAGTGAATGACCTGCAGAGAGCTGGGACCAAAGTAACAAAGCCTACCATCAGTAACACACTACGCCGCCAGGGACTCAAATCCTGCAGTGCCAGACGTGTCCCCCTGCTTAAGCCAGTACATGTCCAGGCCCGTCTGAAGTTTGCTAGAGAGCATTTGGATGATCCAGAAGAAGATTGGGAGAATGTCATATGGTCAGATGAAACCAAAATATAACTTTTTGGTGAAAACTCAACTCGTCGTGTTTGGAGGACAGAGAATGCTGAGTTGCATCCAAAGAACACCATACCTACTATGAAGCATGGGGGTGGAAACATCATGCTTTGGGGCAGTTTTTCTGCAAAGGGACCAGGACGACTGATCCGTGTAAAGGAAAGAATGAATGGGACCATGTATCATGAGATTTTGATTGAAAACCTCCTTCCATCAGCAAGGGCATTGAAGATGAAATGTGGCTGGGTCTTTCAGCATGACAATGATCCCAAACACACCGCCCGGGCAACGAAGGAGTGGCTTCGTAAGAAGCATTTCAAGGTCCTGGAGTGGCCTAGCCAGTCTCCAGATCTCAACCCCATTGAAAATCTTTGTAGGAATTATCAGGATAGTCCTGCAATTTCTGAGGCTGGTAACTCTAATGAACTTATCCTCTGCAGCAGAGGTAACTCTGGGTCTTCCTATCCTGTGGCGGTCCTCATGAGAGCCAGTTTCATCATAGTTGCTTGATGGCTTTTGCAACTGCACTTGAAGAAACTTTCAAAGTTCTTGATATTTCCTGCATTGACTGACCTTTATGTCTTAAGTAATGATGGACTGTGGTTTCTCTTTGCTTATTTAAGCAGTTCTTGCCATAATATGGACTTGGTATTTTACCAAATAGGGCTATCTTCTGTCTACCAACCCTACCTTGTCACAACACAACTGATTTTAAAAAAAAATCACCTTTATTTAACCAGGTAGGCCAGTTGAAAACAACTTCTCATTTACAACTGCAACCTGGCCAACATAAAGCAAAGCAGTGCGACACAAACAACAACACAAGAGTTACACATGGAATAAACAAGCATACAGTCAATAACACAAAATAAAAAAAGAAAGTCTATATACAGTGTGTGCAAATGGTTGGCTCAAACGCATTAACCTTTTCACATGTGAGTTCCAAATATCTCTAACAGTGTGAGTTTTTTAATGCACTTGATGTCAGAATTCACTCACTGTTCCAAAATATGATTATTACGCAACAGGACAGTTTAACATGCGCTTCCTGCTAATTATCTATAGGCTATGTTTGAACTTGTCAATTTCAAATTATTTTCGAACAAGTTGTATTTTCTAACAACAGTTTGAATTGAGGTGTGTCCTCCCTCCTCATTAATTCACAATTTATGTTTGAGGCTTTACTGAGCCAGATAAACTTCTCTCTTCCAGGAGAACCCACCGTACTTCACTCATGTTTGTGCTGATCAAGTATGACTATATTTGCACAGTCTTGCAAGAATTTGAATGTTTTCTTGCTGGCGCTCGCTTTGCCTATCCTTATTTTTTTCCTTACACATAATAACTTTGGACATGTGTTCGTTCCTATCAAAGTAAGTTCCTTATTTTCTGTATATCGTGTTGTCGTTTTTACTGTAGCCGCATACAGTATGTACAGTTGAAGTCGGAAGTTTACATACACTTAGGTTGGAGTCATTAAAACTTGTTTTTCAACCACTCCACAAATGTCTTGTTAACAAACTATAGTTTTGGCAAGTCGGTTAGGACATTACTTTGTGCATGACATAAGTAATTTTTCCAACAATTGTTTACAGACAGATTATTTCACTGTATCACAATTCCAGTGGGTCAGAAGTTTACATACACTAAGTTGACTGTGCCTTTAAACAGCTTGGAAAGTTCCAGAAAATGATGTCATGGCTTTAGAAGCTTCTAATAGGCTAATTGACATAATTTGAGTCAATTGGAGGTGTACCTGGGGATGTGTTTCAAGGGAAGTATAAACACCATGGGACCACGCAGCCGTCATACCACTAAGGAAGGAGACGCGTTCTGTCTCCTCGAGATGAACGTACTTTGGTGCAAAAAGTGCAAATCAATCGCAGAACTACAGCAAAGTACCTTGTGAAGATGCTGGAGGAAACCGGTACAAAAGTATATATCCACAGTAAACCAGGTCCTATGTCGACATAACCTGAAAGTGAGCTCAGCAAGAAAGAAGCCACTGCTCCAAAACCTCCATAGAAAATCCAGACTACGGTTTTCTACTGGACAAAGATCATACTTTTTTTGAGAAATGTCCTCTGGTCTGATGAAACAAAAATAGAACTGTTTGGCCATCATGACCATCGTTATGTTTGGAGGAAAAATGGGGAGCTTGCAAGCCAAAGAACACCATCCCAACTGTGAAGCACTGTCACGATCGTCGTAATGGGGAGACTAAAGCGCAGCGTGATTAGAAAACATTTTATTGAAAGAAGAACACGAAGAACAGTTAAACAAAAACAACAAAACGAACGTGACGCTATGACCAACGAGTGCAGACACAGGCAACTTCACATAGACAATAACCCACGAACCACAATACAAAACAGGCTACCTAATTATGGTTCCCAGTCAGAGACAACAACAAACACCTGTCCCTAATTGAAAACCATATCAGGCCAAAACACATAGAAACAGACAAACTAAACATGTAACATAGAATGCCCATACCCTGACCAAACAAAACATAGAAACAAACAATGCAAATAATGGTCAGTGTGACAAGCACGAGGGTGGCAGCATCATGTTGTGGGGGTGCTTTGCTGCAGGATGGACTGGTGCACAAAATAGATGTCATCATGAGGATGGAAAATTATGTGGATATATTGAAGCAACATCTCAAGACATCAGTCAGGAAGTTAACGCTTGGTCGCAAATATCTCTTCCAAATGGACAATGACCCCAGGCATACTTCCAAAGTTGTGGCAAAATGGCTTAAGGACAACAAAGTCAAGGTATTGGAATTTCCATCACAAAGCCCTGACCTCAATCCTATAGAACATTTGTGGGCAGAACTGAAAAAGCGTGTGCGAGCAAAGAGGGCTACAAACCTGACTCAGTTATACAAGCTCTGTCAGGAGGAATGGGCCAAGATTCACCCAACTTATTGTGGGAAGCTTGTGGCAGGCGCCCAAAACGTGTGACCCAAGTTAACCAATTTAAAGGCAATGCTACCAAATACTAATTGAGTGTATGTAAACTTCTGACCCACTGGGAATGTGATGAAAAATAATTTTCTACTATTATTCTGACATTTCACATTCTTAAAATAAAGTGGTGATCCTAACTGACCTAAAACAGGATTTTTGTACTAGGATTAAATGTCCGGATTTGTGAAGAACTGAGTTGAAATATATTTGGCCAAGGTTTATTTAAACTTCCGACTTCAATTGTAAGCACTTTGTGACATCTGCTGATGTACAAAGGGCTTTATTTGATTCGTTTGACCAAATTCTCACCTTACACTTGACTACCGCATTAAGTAGCAGCTTCCTCTCACCTCTCAAGCCTAAACTTCTCACACACTCTCTGTACCCTGTGTTTTCATTAGTCACCATGTCTCTCTCTCGCTCTCTCGCTCTCTCTCTCTCCCTCTCTCTCTCTCGCTCTCTCTCTCCCTCTCTCGCTCTCTCTCTCTCTTGCTCTCTCTCCTACCATCTCTCTCCCCAGACTCAGATGTTAACCAGTTGTCTGGGAGCAGGAAGAGAACCAGGAAGAGGTCCTCTGAGGAGGAAGATTGCAGCTGGGACTCCTCCTATAGTGAGGTGAGTATTCACACTACATAGACCCACATACACACACATGCGTGCGGACAGTTTACTCATACATAGATACACACATGTAGATACACACACACACACACACACACACACACACACACACACACACACACACACACACACACACAATGCCCAACACTCTACTCCACCAGACTCTGCAAATTGTGCTGCAGTTTCTCTAGAAATAAATCAGATCATGCCCAAACTGTATGGGGTTGTAGTTTCCAACAGGCCAATGTTCTGCATAGTTTAGCGCAGAATACGTGATACTGAACTACAATGACCATAATCCAATCCAACCATAATCTACTTGTCTGGTCTGTGTTTCTTTTACACCTGCTACATAAGAGACAAAAGATTGCGGGATCAAGACGGGATACATCGAGAGCAGTTGCTTCTCAAGGTACACTATATGTACAGAAGTATGTGGACACCACATGAGGTTGGTGGCACCTTAATTGGGGAGGATGGGCTCATTGTAATAACTGGAGCGGAATATGTGGATTGGCATAAAATACATCCATTATTATGAGCCGCCCTCCCCTCAGCAACCTCCTGTGGTGGACACCCCTTCAAATTAGTAGATTTGGCTATTTCAACCACATCCGTTGCTGACAGGTGTATAAAATCGAGCACACAATCTCCGTAGGCAAACATTGGCAGTAGAATGGCCTTACTGAAGAGCTCAGTGACTTTTAACGTGACACCTTTCCAACAAGTCAGTTCGTGAAATTTCTGCCCTTCTAGAGCTGCCCTGGTAATTGCTGTTATTGTGATGTGGAAATGTCTAGGAGCAACAACTGCTCAGCCGCGAAGTGGTAGGCCACAAAAGCTGGCAGAATGGGACCGCCGAGTGCTGAAGTGCGTAGCGCGTCAAAATAATCTCTCCTCGGTTGCAACACTTACTACCGAGTTCCAAACTGCCTCTGGAAACAACGTCAGTACAATAACTGTTCGTCGGGAGCTTCATGAAATGGGTTTCCATGGCAGAGCAGCCATACACAAGACTAAGATCACCATGCGCAATAACAAGTGTCGGCTGGAATGGTGTTGAGCTCGCCGCCATTGGTCTCTGGAGCAGTGGAAACACTGGAGGGATGAATCACTCTTCACCATCTGGCAGTCCGACAGACGAATCTGGGTTTGCCGAATGCCAGGAGAACACTATCTGCACAAATACGTAGTGCTCAAAGTGATGATCCTAACAGGAGAACCAGTTAGCCCTGCTGTTAGTCTGTATTGAACCCCATCTCATCAACAAAACCTGAACGGTGATGATGTTGTCTCGTAGCCAGACACTGTGCGCTGTAGAATTAGGATACAGGAATGGACATGAACCTTCTTATGATGGTCCAAAGGTCAGCCAGATTGGGCAGGGAGTTGGTCAACCATGGTTTAGCAGTGCTTTGTCTTCTCTACAGCAGAAGGCCAAGGTAGCAGGAGTGGGGGGCTCGGAGTCTGGCTCGGGTCTGAGACAGAGACCCTCTCCCAGGACCATCTTCCAGGCCGGTCTGCTGGCCCCTCACAGCAAACCACGCAGCCGCGAGCAGAGAAGGGGAGGACGCCAGAACAAGCTGGAGCACCACAGCAGTACTCTGGTGAGAACACACACTACATGTGGACACACGCCATTCAGAGTAGACTGAATATGCAGCAACGTAATGAACAGACACTATATACCCCAGGGCTCACAACTAGTCTGTCAAAAATATTCAGCTCTGTTGTTTTATGTTCTCACAAAGAAAAACAAATCCACTTCTGAGTCATATTTGATTTGACATATTTTTTCATTCAAATTTGACACCCCCACAGAAATGAATTACTCTGTTCTAACAGTACCTTAGACATTTGATATTAAAAATATATATTCTGTCAATCCTGTCTGTGATACATGACTAGGTAGTCATACTATACTTATCAGATAGAGTTCAGTGTGTCAAATCAAATCAAATTTATTTATATAGTCCTTCGTACATCAGCTGATATCTCAAAGGTCTGTACAGAAACCCAGCCTAAAACCCCAAACAGCAAGCAATGCAGGTGTAGAAGCACGGTGGCAAGGAAAAACTCCCTAGAAAGGCCAAAACCTAGGAAGAAACCTAGAGGAACCAGGCTATTTGGGGTGGCCAGTCCTCTTCTGGCTGTGCCGGGTGGAGATTATAACAGAACATGGCCAAGATGTTCAAATGTTCATAAATGACCAGCATGGTCCAATAATAATAAGGCAGAACAGTTGAAACTGGAGCAGCAGCACGGCCAGGTGGACTGGGGACAGCAAGGAGTCATCATGTCAGGTAGTCCTGAGGCATGGTCCTAGGGCTCAGGTCCTCCGAGAGAGAGAAAGAGAGAATTAGAGAGAGCACACTTAAATTCACACAGGACAACGAATAGGACAGGAGAAGTACTCCAGATATAACAAACTGACCCTAGCCCCATTTTATTGGAGCAAGTTCTGGCTCTCATTAATTTGCAACATAAACTACTGCAGCATAAATACTGGAGGCTGAGACAGGAGGGGTCAGGAGACACTGTGGCCCCATCCGAGGACACCCCCGCACAGGGCCAAACAGGAAGGATATAACCCCACCCACTTTGCCAAAGCACAGCCCCCACACCACTAGAGGGATATCTTCAACTACCAACTTACCATCCTGAGACAAGGCTGAGTATAGCCCACAAAGATCTCCGCCACGGCACAACCCAAGGGAGGGGGGAAGGGGGGGCGCCAACCCAGACAGGATGACCACATCAGTGACTCAACCCACTCAGGTGACGCACCCCTCCCAGGGACGGTATGAGAGAGCCCCAGTAAGCCAGTGACTCAGCCCCTGTAATAGGGTTAGAGGCAGAGAATCCCAGTGGAAAGAGGGGAACCGGCCAGGCAGAGACAGCAAGGGCGGTTTGTTGCTCCAGAGCCTTTCCGTTCACCTTCCCACTCCTGGGCCAGACTACACTCAATCATATGACCCACTGAAGAGATGAGTCTTCAGTAAAGACTTAAAGCAGGGGTGTCAAAGTCAAATGGACGGAGGGCCAAATAAAAAAATCAGCTACAAGACGAGGGCCGGACTGTTCGAATGTTCATTGAAAAAATTTTAAATGACGCATATAGTCTAGTGAACCTAATTGAACCTACTGAAAACCTAACAAATATATTACAATATGATCAGATAAATAAAGCAATATTTTCTTATGGCTCTGTCAGTAATCTTTAATTTTCAACAGACACAAAAGACAAATTTCCTTTATATAAATATCCCCATAACATGAACATTAAATGAAAGAAACCGGTATTCAAGGCACCATCAGTAGACTATATTTTCTATTTTAGCAAAAGTGGGCTAAATTTACTTCAAAGAAAAAACAATAATAGCAATTTTCTATCATCCACTCAACTGAAATATTTTTAAAATATAATTGGATTGAAATACAAAAAAATAAAGTGCAAAAATCTATTAATCAAAAACAACACTTTGTTTAAGGAGAAGTAACATGCAGTGAAAACAAATATTAAATTTTAACTTTTAAACTTGAACTGAGTAAAAACTCTAAATATGTGATTGCACAGTAATGTTCACTTGTTTGAGGTTGAGGGTGATACTTGGTGGTGTCCCATCTTTTCCACAAGTTCATCAATGTTCGGGGTAAGGCTCTGAGCTGAAGAAATCCTCAGAATTGAGTGGAGGTGTTCAGCAGTAAGTCGACTTCTGTGTGATGTTTTGTTCAGGTTCATCAAAGAAAACAGTTGTTCACACAGGTATGTGCTGCCAAACATAGACAACGTTTGAGCAGCCTGGATGCGCAGCTGGGGCATTGTGCCGGGGAGGAAACGGGCGAACTCCGCAGCACCCACTGCCGCATATTTTGCCCTCAGTGCATCATTGCATTGGAGGTCAATCAACTCCATTTGGAGGTTTGGTGGTGAGCTTTCCACGTCAACAGCAAATGGGTTACCGAGCAGTTCCAACCTGCTTTTTTGTGCTTCAAAGTCAGCAAATCGGCGTCGAAAGTCAGCGGCAAGCATACCTATTTTATCAGCCAACTGTGTGCTCGGGAACGCACTGGTAGAGAGCTTCTCTTTCATGGTCTGGCAGCTGGGAAAGTGGCTCAAATTTTCTTTCCGCATCTGCGTCTCCCACAGAGTCAGTTTGGTTTTAAATGCCTTCACTGTACTGTACATATCAGAGATGACACGATCCCGACCCTGCAGCTGCAAGTTTATTGCATTCAGATGACTCGTAATGTCACACAGAAAAGCCATTTCACACAGAAACATTTCGTCTCGGAGTTGTGTTGTGTCTTTCCCTTTGCTGTCCAAGAACAGACAAATCTCCTCACGAAGCTCGAAACATCTTTGAAGCACCTTTCCCTGGCTTAGCCATCGCACCTCTGTGTGATAAGGCAAATCACCATGCTCCGTTTCTAACTCCGTCAGAAATGCCTTGAACTGGCGGTGATTCAAACCTTTGGCTCTGATAAAGTTAACTGTGCGCGTGATGATGCTCATTACATGCTCCATTTTCAAGGCTTTACCGCACAACGCTTCCTGGTGTATGATACAATGATAAGCTGTCAGCTCACCTGTCGCGTTTTCCTCTTGCATCTTTTCCCGTATCTTCGCCACCAGTCCGCTCCTGTGTCCACACATCGCAGGTGCTCCGTCGGTTGTCAAACGCACGAGTTTTTCCCAAGGCAGCTCCATCTCATTTACACATCTTGACACCTCTTCATACAAATCATGCCCCGTAGTTGTGCCATGCATAGGACGTAAAGCCAAAAACTCCTCTGTCACGCTTAGGTTGGAGTCCACTCCGCGGATGAAAATTGACAACTGGGCAATGTCAGAAATGTCGGTGCTTTCATCCACAGCCAAGGAATATGCAATAAAATCTTTTCCCTTTTTCACAAGCTGCTCTTTTAGATTGATGGACAACTGGTCTACTCTCTCGGCAATGGTGTTTCTGCTCAGACTCACATTTAAAAAGAGTTGCCTTTTTTCTGGGCAAACTTCGTCACAAACTTTAATCATGCAGTTTTTGATGAAATCCCCCTCCGTAAATGGCCGGGCTGATTTAGCGATCTCTTCTGCCAAAATAAAACTGGCCTTGACAGTTGCGTCCGCGTGTGTGTCCGCGTGTTTCGTTTCATAATGTCGTCTCAGATTATACTCTTTCAGTACCGCCACACTTTCTCCACACAGAAGACACACAGGTTTTCCAGCTACCTTCGTGAACATATACTCCGACTCCCACCTTGTTTGAAACCCCCGGTTCTCAGTATCCACCTTCCGTTTTGCCATTTTTGATGGGTATCTGAAAGTTAATTTTACTGTGATGCTGACGACTGCTGTGCCAATAAATATTGAAATGAAGCAGCCTACTGCTCGGTGCGTCACCTTTGCATTGTGGGAAATGTAGTATTGGTGCGTGTAAAAGATCTGCGGGCTGCCGGCTTGCTGCGGGCCGGTTCTAATAATAAATCAAGATCATCCCAGGGGCCGTAAAAAACCTTCTTGCGGGCCGGATGTGGCCCGCGGGCCTTGACTCTGACATATGTGACTTAAAGGTTGAGACCGAGTTTGCATCTCTGACATGGGTAGGCAGACCGTTGCATAAAAATGGAGCTCTATAGGAGAAAGCCCTGCCTCCAGCTGTTTGCTTAGAAATTCTAGGGACAATTAGGAGGCCTGCGTCTTGTGACCGTAGCGTACGTGTAGGTATGTACGGCAGGACCAAATCAGAGAGATAGGTAGGAGAAAGCCCATGTAATGCTTTGTAGGTTAGCAGTAAAACCTTGAAATCAGCCCTTGCTTTGACAGGAAGCCAGTGTAGGGAGGCTAGCACTGGAGTAATATGATCACATTTTTTGGTTCTAGTCAGGATTCTAGCAGCCGTATTTAGCACTAACTGAAGTTTATTTAGTGCTTTATCCGGGTAGCCGGAAAGTAGAGCATTGCAGTAGTCTAACCTAGAAGTCAAGGGCCTGTTGTCAGGACCTCTGGCAGTCTCGTTGGGGGTACCACAGGGTTCAATCCTCGGGCTGAATCTTTTCTCTGTATATATCAATAATGTCGCTCTTTCTGCGGGCGATTCCTTGATCCACCTCTACGCAGACGACACCATTCTGTATACATCTGGCCCTTCTTTGGATACTGTGTTAACAAACCTCCAAACGAGCTTCCATGCCATACAACACTCCTTCCGTGGTCTCCAACTGCTCTTAAACATTAGTAAAACTAAATGCATGCTCTTCAACCGATCGCTGCCCACACCCGCCCGCCTGACTAGCATCACTAGTCTGGAAGGTTCTGACTTAGAATATGTGGACAACTTCAAATACCTAGGTTTCTGGCTAGTCTGTAAATTCTTCTTCCAGACTCATATTAAGCATGTCCAATCCAAAATTAAATCTAGAATCGGCTTCCTATTTCGCAACAAAGCCTCCTTCACTCACGCTGCCAAACATACCCTCGTAAAACTGACTATCCTGCCAATCCTTGACTTTGGCGATGTCATTTACGAAATAGCCTCCAACACACTACTCAGCAAACTGGATGCAGTCTATCACAGTGCCATCCATTTTGTCACCAAAGCCCCATATACCACCCACCACTGCGGCCTGTATGCTCTCGTCGGCTGGCCTTCGCTACATATTCGTCGCCAGACCCACTGGCTCCAAGTCATCTATAAGTCTTTGCTAGGTAAAGCTCCGCCTTATCTCAGCTCACTGGTCACCATAGCAACACCCACCCGTAGCATGCGCTCCAGCAGGTATATCTCACTGGTCATCGCCAAAGCCAACACACTCTTTGGCTGCCTTTCTTTCCAGTTCTCTGCTGCGAAGGACTGGAACTAATTGCAAAAATCGCTGAAGTTGGAGACATATCTCCCTCACTAACTTTAAGCATCAGCTATCTGAGCAGCTTACCGATCGCTGCAGCTCAACATAGCCCATCTGTAAATAACCCACCCAACTACCTCATCCCCATGTTGTTTTTATTTACTTTTTAGCTCTATTTGCACCCCAGTATCTCTACTTGCACATTCATCTTCTGCACATCTATCACTCCAGTGTTAATTTGCTCAATTGTAATTACTTCGCTACTATGGCCTATTTATTGCCTTACCTCCTTACTCCATTTGCACACACTGTATATAGATTTTTTCTATTGTTGTATTGAGTGTACTTTTGTTTATCCTATGTGTAATGTTTTTGTCTCGCTGCTTTGCTTTATCTTGGCCAGGTCACAGTTGTAAATGAGAACTTGTTCTCAACTGGCCGAACCTGGTTAAATAAAGGTGAAATAAAAAAAAATCACTCTGAACCATGGCAACATCCTTGCCATTAACACAACTAACAGAGTATGACAGGACAAGACATGACATGTGGCTGGAGGAATGTAGCTCTGTGTGTCTTCTGTCAGTTCTCTGAGAAATTATGAGACAGCACCTGTAGAAACACACACCATCCAACAAGAATGACTTGTCACTCTGAAACAGTCACACACACACATACACACACACACACACACACACACACACACACTCACACACACACACACACACTTGCCACGCTCAAACAGCAGCTCTGAGAGGGTAGGTACAGAGGAGAAACCAAACTGTTGGAGACACACACAGCAACCATAGGGGCTGCCTTTGTGTGAAACGCTGCGGCCTGGAAGGAGTGACAGTCAGTGTACAATTGGATCCTCGTGGTTTATTTTCTGAAGTCTCTTGTTTGCAGAGTGAGCCAGTTAAAACATGCTTGTCTGCTGTCCATCATGTGATGAGATTTCAAAAGTGCCTTCTTAAGTGCTCGGCGTCTGCCCTTTGTGACTGACAATGTTCAACGGCTCTTTATCTCTCTCTTTCCCTGTCTCTTTCACTCTCCCTCTTGTGCTCTCTCTCTTTTGCTTTCTGTCCCTCTTTCTGTCTCTCCCCCTCTCTGTCTCTCACTCTCTCATCACCTCTCTTCCTCTCTCTCTCTGTCTCTCTCATACCCTGTGTGTCTCTCTGTCAGTCTACAGTACCTGCAAAAAGGTTGCTTTATTTCAGTTACCAGTGAGATTGCTAATTACATCAAAAAGAGAAAAGGACACTGAGTAGGTTCCAAGGTGATGGTCTGGACTAAAGGACACTGAGTAGGTTCCAAGGTGATGGTCTGGACTAAAGGACACTGAGTAGGTTCCAAGGTGATGGTCTGGACTAAAGGACACTGAGTAGGTTCCAAGGTGTTAGTCTGTATTAATGGACACTGAGTAGGTTCCAAGGTGATGGTCTGGACTAAAGGACACTGAGTAGGTTCCAAGGTGTTAGTCTGGACTAAAGGACACTGAGTAGGTTCCAAGGTGATGGTCTGGGTTAATGGACACTGAGTAGGTTCCAAGGTGTTAGTCTGGATTAAAGGACACTGAGTAGGTTCCAAGGTGATGGTCTGGATTAATGGACACTGAGTAGGTTCCAAGGTGTTAGTCTGGATTAAAGGACACTGAGTAGGTTCCAAGGTGATGGTCTGGATTAATGGACACTGAGTAGGTTCCAAGGTGATGGTCTGGACTAAAGGACACTGAGTAGGTTCCAAGGTGTTAGTCTGGATTAAAGGACACTGAGTAGGTTCCAAGGTGATGGTCTGGGTTAATGGACACTGAGTAGGTTCCAAGGTGTTAGTCTGGATTAAAGGACACTGAGTAGGTTCCAAGGTGATGGTCTGGGTTAATGGACACTGAGTAGGTTCCAAGGTGATGGTCTGGATTAAAGAACACTGAGTAGGTTCCAAGGTGATGGTCTGGATTAAAGAACACTGAGTAGGTTCCAAGGTGATGGTCTGGACTAAAGAACACTGAGTAGGTTCCAAGGTGATGGTCTGGATTAAAGAACACTGAGTAGGTTCCAAGGTGATGGTCTGGACTAAAGAACACTGAGTAGGTTCCAAGGTGATGGTCTGGATTAAAGAACACTGAGTAGGTTCCAAGGTGATGGTCTGGATTAAAGGACACTGAGTAGGTTCCAAGGTGATGGTCTGGACTAAAGAACACTGAGTAGGTTCCAAGGTGATGGTCTGGACTAAAGAACACTGAGTAGGTTCCAAGGTGATGGTCTGGATTAAAGGACACTGAGTAGGTTCCAAGGTGATGGTCTGGACTAAAGAACACTGAGTAGGTTCCAAGGTGTTAGTCTGTATTAAAGGACACCTAGTAGGTTCCAAGGTGATGGTCTGGATTAAAGGACACTGAGTAGGTTCCAAGGTGATGGTCTGGACTAAAGAACACAGAGTAGGTTCCAAGGTGTTAGTCTGTATTAAAGGACACCTAGTAGGTTCCAAGGTGATGGTCTGGGTTAATGGACACTGAGTAGGTTCCAAGGTGATGGTCTGGATTAAAGGACACTGAGTAGGTTCCAAGGTGATGGTCTGTACTAAAGAACACTGAGTAGGTTCCAAGGTGTTAGTCTGTATTAAAGGACACCTAGTAGGTTCCAAGGTGATGGTCTGGATTAAAGGACACTGAGTAGGTTCCAAGGTGATGGTCTGGATTAAAGGACACTGAGTAGGTTCCAAGGTGATGGTCTGGACTAAAGAACACTGAGTAGGTTCCAAGGTGTTAGTCTGTATTAAAGGACACCTAGTAGGTTCCAAGGTGATGGTCTGGATTAAAGGACACTGAGTAGGTTCCAAGGTGATGGTCTGGACTAAAGAACACAGAGTAGGTTCCAAGGTGTTAGTCTGTATTAAAGGACACCTAGTAGGTTCCAAGGTGATGGTCTGGGTTAATGGACACTGAGTAGGTTCCAAGGTGATGGTCTGGATTAAAGGACACTGAGTAGGTTCCAAGGTGATGGTCTGGATTAAAGGACACTGAGTAGGTTCCAAGGTGATGGTCTGGACTAAAGAACACTGAGTAGGTTCCAAGGTGTTAGTCTGTATTAAAGGACACCTAGTAGGTTCCAAGGTGATGGTCTGGATTAAAGGACACTGAGTAGGTTCCAAGGTGATGGTCTGGATTAAAGGACACTGAGTAGGTTCCAAGGTGATGGTCTGGATTAAAGGACACTGAGTAGGTTCCAAGGTGATGGTCTGGATTAAAGGACACTGAGTAGGTTCCAAGGTGATGGTCTGGATTAAAGGACACTGAGTAGGTGCCGAATTGATGTTCTGGATTATCTGGGTAGACGTGGAAGTCCATTTGGGTCACGAGAACTATGCTAAAACACACACTGATGGAGCTAAGAACTAGGATTGGGTGGAGTAGGGAACATCAGGTGGATAGGGACCAAATTAAACAAAAAAAACACACAGATTTAGCAGTTGTTCGTACTTGGTAACATTGTGTAATTACACATAGGTTTTAATACACTTCAAAACATGTAACCTTCTCATAAAGCTAGTTGCAAAATTCCGGAAACATTCAATAAAGAATATTCTCAGAATTGGAGGGAATAAACAGGAATCCTCCAACCGGGATTCTGGGAAAACCAGGGAATTTATTGAACGTTCCTGGAATTTTGCAACCCTTATCCCAACTAAGGTTTAATGCGTTGTCCTTCTCTCCTTCCCATCTCTCCCCCTCCCACCTGTCTCTCTCTCTCCACAGAGCCTGGCCTGCAGTGTTGGCCCCGGGCCACTGGTGTCCGTGGTCCCTGAGAGCCCCTCCCTGGAGCTCCTTGAGCAGGACTCTAAGGATTCGGCCCAGAGCACCTCCTCCACCTCCCTGGCCTCCAACACCACAGAGCCTGCCTGCCAGCCAGAGTACAAGGTAACGGAAGGGGATAGAGGACAGAGGAAGGGAGAAGGAAGGAGGGGAGACAGGGAGAGGGGAGGAAGTGAGGAAGGGGGAGAGAGAAGGGAGAGGACAAAGGGGGGAATATAGGGCCAATAGAAGAGGGAGTTAAGTTTTAACAGAAAACGAGAGGAGAATGTGGATAATATCATAGAAGTCTCCCATCCCTTCTGTTTGTCCACCTGCAGAGACAATGTGTGTTTAGAGCATGACTGACTGTGTGTGTTTGTACATCTCTGCCTCCATTGTCTTTGATGTCTGTAACCTCACAGGTCTACAGAGCTGTGTGGTGTGCGGTTAGTCAGTGGCAGTGGCACAGGAAGTAAATGAAGTATAACATAGTCTCATAGTAAGACTGAGTCTTTGTAATGTGTGTTTGGAGGTCAACCTGTATCCACAACAAGACTAATGGAACCCACAGTCCCCTAGCAGTGGTATATCCATTATAATGATGTGCACCTGGCGGATTGTCTATGCGCTGACATGTCCTAGAGTCAAAGACCCACCTGTTTCAAACTCCAAATCTAGTTTGCACACACACACACACCTCTTTACCTCTCAAACTGTCCCCCGTCCTCTCCCCTCGCAGGACAACAAGGGTTTTGGCATTGGAGAGCTGGTGTGGGGGAAGATCAAGGGGTTCTCCTGGTGGCCAGGCATCGTGGTCACCTGGCGCGCCACGGGCAAACGACAAGCCACTCATGGCATGAGGTGGCTGCAGTGGTTCGGTGATGGCAAGTTCTCTGAGGTGAGAATTGAGGAGGATGGTTCCCACCCTGTGTACTCACAACAATCACAACACTCCATCATTGTTTTGGCAGAGAGGAACATTTTGGATGTTATGGCTGTCATAAAGTCTGCTATATTTCAGGGTCAGCATTGACAAAAGCCCCGTTTATACCCGGGGCTAACATTCATCCTTTTGACGTTATCTTGTCCACATTCTGATTGTGCCCACATTTTTAGACAGGTGTAGACAATTGTGATCTGGTTGTGATCAGATCTTCCTGACCACATCTGGAGGTAGTCAGGCAAGCATTGTGTCTGGAAATCAATCAAGTGTAGACAAATCTGGATACCAATAATCGTCTCTTAAAATAAATAAATACATTCATATTATCTGAATGCAAAGAAATTGCATACAGGGAGGGACTAGGAAATCTGGTCAAAATGCGGACACAGTGGATGGATGAAAGATAAACCTTGATTAGATAGTGATTGGATCTTATTGATAAGATCATGAACCCCACATATTAGTGCAAGGTGTAAACGAGGCTCATGCGACACGAAGTAGGAGTGCTGGTCGATGATCAGTCCTCTTGTAGATCATAAAGAATAACATTACATGGACAGGGGGCACCTTATTCTAGTTAAGCACTCCTACTCTGAGACGCTTTGTGAATATGGACCTTGTTTTACAGTAAAGCAATGAATGAGCTTTTAACCTTCTATATCTCCACCTGCTAATGTCTTGTCCTTGGCTTCCACACATCATCCTCACCAGGTTTCAGCTGACAAGCTGGACTCCATCACTGCTTTCCCCAAGTTCTTCAACCAAGCCTCCTACGCCAAGCTGGCATCCTACCGCAGGGCCATCTTCCAGACACTGGAGGTAAGGAGGGGGAGGAGGAGGGTGGCAAAGAAGAATGTAGAGATTAATTTGTGTGTGTGTGTATATATGTGTGATGTGTGGGGGAGGATTTGGTTACTCTACAGTGCATTCGGAAAGTATTCAGACCCCTTGACTTTTTCCACATTTTGTTACATTACAGCCTTGTTCTAAAATAGATTAAGTTGTTTCTTCCCATCATCAATCTACACACAATAGCCCCTAATGACAAAGCAAAAACAGGTTTTTAGCCATTTTTAGAATTGCATTAAAAATAAAAGTGTGTGTTAATTAATGGTCAATTACCTTGAGATCGACAGTTATTTGCTTGACAATCACCAGCTGACTACATTTTTGTGACCGCCACAACCCTATGTCCAATCAATTGAATTTACCACAGAGTGTGCAAGAGTGTGCAAAGCTGTCATCAAGGCAAAGTGTAGCTACTTTGAAGAATCTCAAATATAAAATATATTTAGATTTGTTTAACACTTTTTTGGTTACTACATGATTCCATATGTGTTATTTCATAGTTTTGATGTCTTCACTATTATTCTACAATGTAGAAAATAGTAAAAATAAAGAAAAACCCTTGAATGAGTAGGTGTGTCCAAACTTTTGACTGGTACTGTATATTAATTTTTAATGTCAATACAGGGTCCGGGAATTTCCCTGCATTTCCTTGATCTCAATACTAGGGCCTGTTAATAACTTCACAATACCGACAAACAGACAGACAGTAGGTATGGGAATTTGAAATAATGTTACTATTTGAAAAATATCATACATTTTTGAGGGGTATTCAGATTTTCGTAATACATGTGTTTCCTTAACTTCGCTATGTTTTTAACCTGAACACTTGCTCAGCAAGGTAGAGGCAATGCACTCTGCTGCAGCAAAGCAGGCGGGGGGAGGTGCCAGTGTGTGTGTAAGGGGTGTGCTGAGCAAACAGGGTGAGGCAGAGAGAGATGCAATGTAGCCTAGTCAACTCGCGCTAACTTGTTGATGCCATATGTTATTTATAGTCCCATCTGACAGTGCCTGTGTTGACTGCATCAAATCGGAGAAGAGAAGTTACCTAAACTAGCCAGCTAGCTAGCTAGGCTAATTGAGGCAAAATTTTGCTGTGCTTCCTGTCCTTGTCTACAAATAGCAACAAATAACAATGATCTCTCACTTGACTTGCTACACATGGAGCCTCTATGACTGTAGTGCCGCTTTGATTGGCAGACACAACAAGTGGGATATGTTTTTTATGGGGTGCAGAGGATACAAACTACATTTAAAAGTTGTTGTTTTATTAAATTAAGAATATCAAATGTCAGGTTATATATTTGTATGTGACAATGTCACATGGATTTTTTAATTTAACTTAGACAATTCCTTTTCATTGTTAAATAGGCCTATAATATTTCCCCTAAAAGGTATACTCACACAAGCAATTGTATTTTTTAAAATTATTATTATTCTTTTTTTCACCTTTATTTAACCAGGTAGGCTGGTTGAGAACAAGTTCTCATTTACAACCTCTCTATCTTCCACCTAACCTCCTACCTCTCCCTCTCCCTCTCCTCCCTCTCTCCTTCCCTCACCCCACCTTTTCTCCCTCTTCCACAACCCTACCTCCTCCCTTTCCTCTCTTTCCCCCTCTCTCTCAGATGGCCAGTCTGCGTGCTGAGAAGCCATTCCCTCCGTGTGAGTCAGAGGGGCCAGAGGACCAGGTCAAGCCCATGCTGGACTGGGCCAACGGGGGCTTCCTGCCTAAGGGCCAAGAGGGCCTCAAACCCACAGAGAACCCTGGTGAGACTCACTAACCAAAGTCAATATAAGGTCTTAATGCCATTGCTGGGTTTTTCTCCTGGCCCCCTTCTGTCCAGTCTTGTCCACTATGGGCCCCTTAAAGGGATAGCTGCCGTTTTTTCAGTTTTCACATCATACAATAGTTGTGAATTTGCTAGAATAAGCTAGGAAGCATATCTGGAGGTCAGTAATCCAGAGAGGGTGCAAAGGGTCCAGAATGGCAGGCATGGAAAGAAACATCTGTTACAAAACACCAAAAAGTATAATGAATGACCATCAGTGATTGTCATTCTTTAAGAGCACAAGGCGAGACCCAGATGCACACACGGGAGGCAGATGGTTTGAGTCTTTGATATTTATTAATCAATCCAAAAGGTGTAGGCAAGAGAGTGGTCATGGACAGGCAAAAGGTCAAAACCAGTTCAGTGTCCAGGAGGTACAGAGTGGCAGGCAGGCTTGAGGTCAGGGCAGGCAGGCAGGTACGGAGTCCAGAAAACAGGCAAGGGTCAAAACCAGGAGGACTAGCAAAAAGAGAATAGAAGCAGGAGTACAGGAAAACACGCTAGTTGACTTGAAAGACGTACAAGACGAACTGGCACAGAGAGACAGGAAGCACAATGAAAAATACACCAGGAAAAATAAGCAACACCTGGAGGGGTGGAGACAAGGACAGGTGAAACAGATCAGGGTGTGACACATTCATTAGGCCTACACTTGTAACCTGAAATGATGCGTCCACTGCTGTCCGCAAGAGTCTCAGTCTCTGACACTCACCTCTGCCTTCGCAAAATGTAACTTTTATCGTCAAACCACACTGCATTTTGGAGTGTATTCTACACGTTTTCATGTCCATTCTTTCATTTGTCATGCAAATGACATGCAGTAATGATAAATAATATTGTAATTGCCTTTGGTTTTCTTGGCATCTTTGTTTTAATTATTGTGATAGGCTCATGTTATACTGGTTCGCCGTAACGTCTACTCCATACCGGACTGTCCCGGCTTACTTTCACCCCGATATTACTTGGCCAATAATTTACTGTCAGTGAGATTTAAAAAAGTAATACAACATTTGCCTAAACTTTTTTTTATCTCACTGAAAGTAAGCTGGTATAACTTAATCTGTGTTATAATTTGACTTGTTGTTTTTGTTCTGTATGTGTCCTCTCTAGACAGCAACCCGTTAAACCACAAAGTGTTGGACGTCAGTCTGCTAGAGTATTTCCCCACAACCAAGAGGCCCCGCATCAGCCTTTGTAAGGCCAAGAGCAGCCCAGAGGAGGTCTACAGTAGAGGTCAGAGGTCAACCAAACGGGTCAACCTGGAGTACCAGGGTCATATTCATTAGGCACCAAACAGAAGAAAACAGACTGAAACAGGGAGGGACTACTTAGATTTGTCCTATAAGAAACATTAATTTCCCATTTCTGTTGCAAAACGATTTCAAATGTTATGCCCTAATGAATACGATCCTGGAGTTGTCTGTTTCAAACATATGTAGCTAATTCCCTTAAGATTGTTCTTTATTATTATACGGTAGTATGTTATTGTTCATGTGTCTCAAGACCTGTCTTGATTATTGACTTGGATGTGTGTGTCTCTCTCTGTGTATCCTCTCTGCCCTTCAGAACAAATGGTGCATGAAGTTTTGAAGAATAACAGAAGTATAGAAGGTATGTTCTCATTTTAGTTTTGGACATTTCTCAAAAAAAGATCTCTAATTGATGTAGCTATGGAACATAAACTGCGAAAAGTGCTTTAGTCTGAAGACTTTATCTACCTGTCTTTTTTCTGGCAGAGTTTTGCCTCTCATGTGGGAAAACACGAGCGGCAACCTTCCATCCACTTTTTGAAGGAGGCCTTTGCCAAGCATGCAAGGTTAGTGCACTTCTCTCAGTCAGAAACGGCATACTCCCAAGAAATACACCAATATTATCTTTAACTGTCATCACTCTCACTCAACCATCCTTACAACACCCACTGACTATACAGTAGATCCCACGTTGTACTTGTAGAGTAGAAAATAATTGTTGAAAAAAGCAGGACACCCTGAGGTGAATGACATACAGACATTTACCTACCTACCAAAATATTTAATCCACTCCGAGCCCTACGATGTGTCAAAATGTGTATTAATGTGTTTGTGCTGCTCTCTGGAAGCAGGATTTCCACAATAGCCATCTAGAGCTATTCTGTCAATAGAGCCACTGTGTTCAAAATTTTAGAGTTGTCAATGCCTGGGCTTGCCTCTCTTTGTTGTGTAAGGGACTAGAGCACAGTGGTCACCAACCGGTCGACCAACTGGTCAATCTTCAAGGCATTCCTAGTCAATCACCAAACATTTCTGTAGAAATTCCAGCGATAAATCCTTGCGCTCCTACTTTGTTTCAATTTGTCCTGCGCTGTTGGTGGTAGGTGCACTTTATTCAGAAACCCTGCACACTGGGTAGGCAAAGTGTTCCCATTTTGAACCATTTAATTTGTCTGAAGGGACAAACTCCACCTACCCGGTGGACCAGGATAACTAAATCAAGTGTGCTTACTGCGCTGGCCAATCGGATAGCTCAAATCACCGTGCCTACAGCTTCCACGATCCCACGGCAAAGTTTGATATCCTCCTATGTGAGATTTTATAACTTTTAAAACCATGACCAGAGAGAAACTGTCAACAAATACAGCATAGAGCTAATATTTTAATGAGTTTGTTTGTTTGTTTATTCAGCACTGTCAACACTGTTTTTATTCAACACTTTTACAAAACATAAAACGCCCTACTTCCACTCATGCTACAACTAGCACTGCAGCTGCAATCAATGAGTAGCCAAGTGTATCGATAGGCCTGTGTTTTTATTATTAGCAGATCGTCGTGTCTATTTTAATATCGAGGGAATATTTCACTTTCTTTCATCATAGGAACAACATGAATTTGTGCACGAGTCAGAAATAATGTGGTGCGACTCTAGTCTTGCCACCAGGTGGAAGACGGTGTCCCCTCTCTCTGGTCAATCTCACCGGAGGAAAGGAGAGAGCAGGGAACGTGAGAGGCGAACCCTTTGCTGCTCTCTCCCTCCGCTGAGACTGACCATCAGATGCAGGTACCATCAGTCCAGTAAAATAAAAAAGGGAATTATTTAAATTTATGCTCGTAAGTGATACAACAACTGATCTATTTTGTTATCAAGCTCGAGTTTTGAAATATAATATGGTCTGATTAACAATATTGGCAGCCCAATCAAATAGCCAATATGCTGTGATAATGTATTAGGCCTAATGCACAAACCTCATTTCTACAGAACTATCTTTATTAGGTTAATGTTGCATAGGGTTCTATTTTTTTGTCATGTTTAAAAAGAAATCTGAGACGTAGATCTCGGCTTGCCTTTTGACTCCAAAAGTGATCTTGACTCAAAGGTTGGTAACAGGCCTCCCGACTGGCGCAGTGGTCTGCCAACTGTGCCACTAGAGATCCTGGTTCGAGTTCAGGCTCTGTTGCTCCCGGCTCTGTTGCAGCCGGGAGTCCCATGGGGCGGCACACAATTGGACCAGCGTGGTCCGGGTTAGGGGAGGGTTTGGCCGGCAGGGATGTCCTCTTACCATCGCGCACTAGCGACTCCTGTGGCGGGCTGTGCGCAATGCATGCTGACATGGTCACCAGGTGTACAGTGTTTCCTCAGACCCATTGGTGCCGCTGGCTTCCGGGTTAAGCGGGCATTGTGTTAAGAAGCAGTGCGGCTTGGCTGGGTTATGTTTCGGAGGACACGTGGCTCTCGACCTTCGCCTCTCCCGAGTCCGTACGGTAGTTGCAGCGATGGGACAAGACTGTTAACTAGTAATTAGATACCATGAAAAAGGGGTAAAAAAAAGAAAAGGTTGGTACCCCTGGACTAGAGGCATCGATACCAGGCTTGGCTGGCTGCTTCTATCGAATACCTCCAGTCCAATAGATCAGTCTGGGTACCAGTCTTTTTAGCTAACACTCCTTTTATTTGCCAAAGAGACTGGCCATTCAGAAATCTCAACGTTCAATATGCAGCTGGATTTAAGGCGCAGTTACTGACTGATTGGTAGTTGGAAACATAATTCATATTTTCCATGACAATGTTATGGAACATGGGGTGTGTGCACATTTGGAGCAATATAGAATTCAAATTTTAAGAACAACAATAAACAATACCGTTGCAAAAGGGTTATCTAATGATTAATTAGCCTTTTAAAATGATAAACTTGGATTATAGCCCCACGAGGTGAGATCTTGCATGGAGCCCCAGACCGAGGATGATTGACCGTCATCTTGAACTTCTTCCATTTTCTAATAATTGCGCCAACAGTTGTTGCCTTCTCACCAAGCTGCTTGCCTATTGTCCTGTAGCCCATCCCAGCCTTGTGCAGGTCTACAATTTTATACCTGATTTCCTTACACAGCTCTCTGGTTTTGGCCATTGTGGAGAGGTTGGAGTCTGTTTGATTGAGTGTGTGGACAGGTGTCTTTTATACAGGTAACGAGTTCAAACAGGTGCAGTTAATATCTTTTGTTTTAGATTCCGTCTCTCACAGTTGAAGTGTACCTATGATAAATATTACAGACCTGTACATGCTTTGTAAGTAGGAAAACCTGCAAAATCGGCAGTGTATCAAATGCTTGTTCTCCCCACTGTATGTGCACTATGTCATTGCTCTCTCTCGCTCTTCTGTGTGTGTATCATGTGCATCTTGCTAGCTGTCACTCATATAGCTAGAAGCTGAAGCTCATTGGTTGAACTCAAATTGCTAGGGGCTCGGAAACGTGGGGGAAAATGGTGCAGCACAGCTTCCAGAAAAACAGTTGCTATCAAACTAGGGATTTCGTGGCTATTTGAGGTAAAACAGTAATTCTGGTCATATATTATACATGCATGAACTACACATTGACACATCTAGCCCAAAAATACTTAGTAGTCGCTAAAGTTCCTGAGCATGTCTTTTTTTGGCCATATCTTGCAGTGTGGAAATGATCTCAAATGAGATCAACTTTTGGTTGAAAAATATAATATGATATTTTGGCCATAATCGTCTAGCTATTGATTGTTCTATGATGATGCGTAGTGTTTCCATGTGGTCCGTACATTGTCTGTCTTTTCTAAACCTGGCCTGCTGGTCCCTGATCAGCTTTTTGAAGGCGCATGAGGATGATCCTATTCAGGATTTTGCAGGGTATAGACAGAGTAATCCCTTAGTAATTCCTGCATTCCATTAGGTCGTTTTTCGGAAGCTTGACAATGTGCCCCTCAGCCCATTCTTTGGGTGTTTTCTCCTTTTCCCAGACCCCTCATAGAGCATGTCTGTAGATGCGTTGATATCACCTCAAAGGCCTCCGATGGAATGTTGTCGGCTCCAGCTGCCTTTCCACTCTTTTGTAGTTTAATTGCAGCTTTTATTGGTCTCTCGCAATTCACATTCAGCAGTATTTCAGCTCTGGATATGTTTGAGGTTTCTGCTGGTGTTGGTCTTTTTAGAAATTCTTTGTGTTCCACCCCTCTTTCAAGTGCCTTTGATCATCCTTGTCTTTACTTGGTTTGAAAAATGTTACAAATTTGCCTCAATTTTACAATATGTTGAGAATTTGCTAAACTTATGAAATGTTACTAATTGTAGCTAGGTGGCTAACATTAGCTAGGCTAAGGGTTAGGACTAAGGTTAGGGTTAAGTTTAGGAGTTAGGTTAAAGGGTTAAGGTTTGGGGAAGGGTTAGCTAAAAGGGTTAGGGTTAGGGGAAGGATTAGCTAACATGCTAAGTAGTTGCAGAGTAGCTAAAAAGTAGTAAGTAGTTGAAAAGTTGCTAAAATGCTAAAGTTGTCCGTGATGAGATTCGAACTCGCACACTTTGGGTTCGTTTTTACGTTATTTAACCAAACTTAGCATATCATAGTAATTTGAGTGCCCCCGATCCCGGGGGTGGGGTATTCCATTTATTTTACAGTACAAGGGCAGGGTCCTGTGAAAATATTTGTAATGTTGGGAAGAGTGGGGCATTTTTTCCCTGACACTTAGATTTGGATCAGCCCCTCCCCCCGAGTAAATCCTATCACTTTTTTTTAGTCTGATACTGTCAGAAAGTAGCCTAATAGAAGAAAGAATGTTGCAAATGTGCTTGTTTACTCAGATGATCAAGATGAAATAACACCTGATATGGCTTTAATATTCATTTTTTTAAAGGTAGGCTAATATAACTGATACAGTGCCTTGCGAAAGTATTCGGCCCCCTTGAACTTTGCGACATTTCAGGCTTCAAACATAAAGATATAAAACTGTATTTTTTTGTGAAGAATCAACAACAAGTAGGACACAATCATGAAGTGGAACGACATTTATTGGATATTTCAAACTTTTTTAACAAATCAAAAACTGAAAAATTGGGCGTGCAAAATTATTCAGCCCCCTTAAGTTAATACTTTGTAGCGCCACCTTTTGCTGCGATTACAGCTGTAAGTTGCTTGGGGTATGTCTCTATCAGTTTTGCACATCGAGAGACTGACATTTTTTCCCATTCCTCCTTGCAAAACAGCTCGACCTCAGTGAGGTTGGATGGAGAGCATTTGTGAACAGCAGTTTTCAGTTCTTTCCACAGATTCTCGATTGGATTCAGGTCTGGCCTTTGAAAGTTTAGAGGGACGGCCAGGTCTTGGTAGATTTGCAGTGGTCTGATACTCCTTCCATTTCAATATTATCGCTTGCACAGTGCTCCTTGGGATGTTTAAAGCTTGGGAAATCTTTTTGTATCCAAATCCGGCTTTAAACTTCTTCACAACAGTATCTCGGACCTGCCTGGTGTGTTCCTTGTTCTTCATGATGCTCTCTGTGCTTTTAACGGACCTCTGACACTATCACAGTGCAGGTGCATTTATACGGAGACTTGATTACACACAGGTGGATTGTATTTATCATCATTAGTCATTTAGGTCAACATTGGATCATTCAGAGATCCTCACTGAACTTCTGGAGAGAGTTTGCTGCACTGAAAGTAAAGGGGCTGAATAATTTTGCACGCCCAATTTTTCAGTTTTTGATTTGTTAAAAAAGTTTTAAATATCCAATAAATGTCGTTCCACTTCATGATTGTGTCCCACTTGTTGTTGATTCTTCACAAAAAAATACAGTTTTGTATCTTTATGTTTGAAGCCTGAAATATGGCAAAAGGTCGCAAAGTTCAAGGGGGCCGAATACTTTCGCAAGGCACTGTGTCTATGTGTTTTTATGGATGAGAGAAACATAGCACTACCAATTTGAAAATCATTCTGTCGCCTAGACAAAACATAAAGAGATTGTTTCTGGCTTTAGTAACAATTTAATTAAGGAGAATGACATGCACCAATTTACAGTTTTGGTATTACCAATTTGTCCTTTATACAGCGCATTTGGAAAGTATTCAGACTTTTTGCATTTTGTTACGTTACAGCCTTATTCTAAAATTGATTAATCACAATAACAGCGCTTACAGTTGACCAGGGTAACTGGCAGGGCAGAAATTTGATGAACTGACTTGTTGGAAAGGTGTCATCCTATGCCACGTTGAAAGTCACTGAGCTTTTCAGTAAGGCCATTCGACTGCCAATGTTTGGCTATGGAGATTGCTTGGCTGTGTGCTTGATATTTATACACCTGTCAAAAATGGGTGTGGCTGAAGTAGCCAAATTCACTAATTTGAAGGGGTGTCCACATACTTTTGTATATATATTGTACGTGGACAACACCTGCCAAATCACTGGTCTCAGAACAGAGGTCAGTTGTCATGAACAACAGAGCGCTATTGCATGCCATCATCCAGCGTATTGTGCCACCATAAGCATAATTTAACATATTTCCTCTCAAAGCAAGTAGATTTCCCTTTGGGTAGTGTAAAACAAATTGGGGACGTAATAGCATACTATTAGTGATTTCAGGTCTGTCCAGAGATGTTCAAGTCCGGGTTCTGGCTGGGCCACTCAAGGACATTCAGAGACTTATCCCGAAACCACTCCTGCATTGTCTTAGCTGTGTGCTAAGTGTCGTTGTCCTGTTGGAAGATGAACCTTCACCCCAGTTTGAGGTCCTTCGCGCTCTGGAGCAGGTTTTCATCATGGATCTCTCTGTACTTTACTCCGTTCATCTTTCCCTCAATCTTGACTAGGCTTCCACAGTCCCCACAGCATGATGTTGCCACCACCATGCTTCACCATAGGGATGGTGCCAGGTTTCCTCCAGACGTGACGCTTAGCATTCAGGCCAAAGAGCTCAATCTTGGTTTCGTCAGACCAGAGAATCTTGTTTCTCATGGTCTGAGAGTCCTTTAGGTGCCTTTTGGAAAACTCCTAGCGGCCTGGCATGTGCCTTTTACTGAGGAGTTGCTTCCGTCTGGCCACTCTAACATAAAAGCCTAAATGGTGGAGTGCTGCAGAGATGGTTGTCCTTCTGGAAGGATCTCCCATCTCCACAGAGGAACTCTAGAGCTCTGTTAGAGTGACCTTTGGGTTCTTGGTCACCTCCCTGACCAAGGCCCTTCTCCCTTCTCTCAATTTGGCCGGGCGGCCAGCTCTAGGAAGAGTCTTGGGGGTTCCAAACTTCTTCTATTTAAGAATGATGAAGGCCATTGTGTTATTGGGGACCTTCAGTGCTGCAGAAATGTTTGGTACCCTTCACCAGAGCAGTGCCTCGACACAATCCTGTCATGGAGCTCTACGGACAAGTCCTTCGACCTCATGGCTTAGTTTTTGTTCTGACATGCACTGTCAACTGTGGGACCTTTATATAGACAGGTGTGTGCCTTTCCAAATCATGTCCAATCAATTGAATTTACCACAGGTGGACTCCAATCAAGCTGTAGACACATCTCAAGGATGATTAATGGTAACAGGATGCACCTGAGCTTAATTTCGAGTCGCATAGCAAAAGGTCTGAATACTTATGTAAGTAAGGTATTTCTGTCTAAAAACCTGAGTGCAGAGTAAGTGTCGGAAACATGATGGTTGCTAGTGCTAACGAGAATGTCGATTTGGTACCAAAGAAGGGCGCATTTTCAGTGGTATGGCAGTATTTAAAAAGGTAAATAAAACAGTGTTGGTTTTGCGTTCAGTTAGCACAGTTTGTATAAATTCATATGATCTCATTTTAGAGAGACCCTGACTCTTGTTTTAACCATGTCTGACAGAATTACCAAGTTGATAATCACAATTAATCACAGATAATTGTGTGTGTTTGTGTGTCTCAGTCACCAGATCTCAACCTAATTGAACAGTTATGTGAGATTCTGGAGCGGAGCCTGAGACAATTTTTTCCACCACCACCAACAAAACACCAAATGATAGAATTTCTCGTGGAAGAATGATGTTGCATCCCTCCAATAGAGTTCCAGACACTTGCCTGTATTTTCATTGTTTTTGGGCAGAATTACGTTATGTGTTGGAGGTGGAAATTCATACTGAGAAAGACTGTCATTTCTTCAAACAATCATCTTTATTTACTATCGATTCATTATTGCAGTAATGAGACTATCCCACAGTCTTGACCTTTGGGCTGAGTAGCCTAACCTTTACACAAATGCAGAGTTCTTTATATAGCTGACACTAAGAATGCTCACTCATGGTTGGTTCCACACCTCCCTGTCAAGCCTGCTCCTGCTCTTCCCCCTGGTGCTCGAGGTTGCCAGGCTCCCCAGCATTACGCACTCCTGCCACCATCGTTACACACACCTGTCTTCCCTCATCACGCGCATCAGCGATTTATTGGACTCACCTGGACTCAATCACCTGTTTATTACCTCTCCTATATTTGTCAGTTCCCCATCTCTGTTCCCCGCCACTGCATTCATTGTCTTACGTCTGTGTTTTACCCAGTTCTGAAGCTGTTAATGTCCTGTTCCATGTCTGTCCCTAATTAAATGTTGACTCCTCGTACCTGCTTCTCGACTCCAGCGTCAGTCCTTACACTCCCATGCAGATTAGGACATTATAAGCCACTCTGGGTTCATCCTGTCCTCATCTGCATGGGGTTGTTGTCTTAACCCCTAGATTAGTTTCCCAGTTGCCAGGATGATTTTGAGACAATGAGATCTTGGGAGTAGAACAATCCATGTCTAGTAAAACACATTGTTGTCTATGTAATGTAGTGTTTAATTCATTTGTCAGGTCAAGCCATCTCTGGTGACCATACACCCAGATTAGCAGCAGGGAATTAGAGTGGAGACCATAAAAACAGACACTAGTAGGACAGAAATGTCTTACTATTAGTTAAATATTAATTGTTAACCTTTAATATCAAATAGATCAGGTAAATATGTAATTTGTCAACCACACGTCTTGGTCAGTTTAGCTCGGAAAATGCTGCCCTCATCAATCTGCAGCCCCTGGCGGCCGCTTAATCCTGCCTAATGTGAGGGCCTAATGTGAGGGCCGGTCCTGTTTGCATTCACATTCTTGTCTGATCTCCTGGCTCACCAGACATGCACCTAGTTAATCCTGGTGCCAAGAATTTGCATTTTGAAAATGTGGTTCTGTTTGCCAGTATGTAGAACACTGGCATCTGGATATTGTTGTTAATTAGTGTTTATCTTTGTGTGTGTTAGGACGTGTATCTTGAGATCTCCTACATGTATGATGACGATGGCTACCAATCGTACTGTACCGTGTGCTGCGGGGGCCGCGAGGTGTTACTGTGTGGGAACGCCAACTGCTGCAGGTGGGACTCAACACTCACTTCTTCAACTGTAACTCTGTATTCTACTGAGTGTGTTCCAAATGACACCCTTTTCCCTTTATTGTTAACTCCTAAGTAGTGCACTATATAGGGAACACAGACTGTATCTACTGTATATTAGTTAATTTTTAACTTCTGTATGTTCAGTCAGCTTCTACTTTCTTTCACCTGTTGATTAGAAGTATTTTTTTTCTCTCGTGTCACCTTTTTTTACCACTAGTTCCTCCTGCCTCCTATCGTTGCTTTCCATCTGTCTCTCCCCCCTATCCCCTCCCTTATTCATCCACCTCCCTCTCTCCCCTCCTTCCCCCTCAACCTTATTTCACACATCTCCGTCTGTCTCCTTCCTCCCCATGCAGGTGTTTCTGTGTAGAATGCCTGGACATTCTGGTGGGCGCTGGGGCGTCGAACAGTGCCCGTAACCTGGACCCATGGCGCTGCTACATGTGCCAGCCCCTGCAGCCCTACGGTGTGCTCAAACAACGCCACAATTGGAGCATGAAGCTGCAGGAGTTCTTTATCAACGACAACGGCCAGGAGTTTGTGAGTCCCATCAAGATACTTAACTCCTCACATTGGCCCTTGTCACAATACTGATCACAAACCAATTTATCTCATACAGCATCTAGGGCCTGCCATTCTCCTTGCTCGGGTCACAGGGTCTGGAAAACCTCAGGGTTCCACTCATAGCAACATTACTACATAGATGTGGTTGTTTATATAAACATTGTGATTTGGTCTATATGTTTCTCAGGAAAGCCCAAATATCTACCGGGCTGTCCCTGCAGAACAGCGGCACCCCATCCGCGTGCTCTCATTGTTTGATGGCATCGCCACTGGTAAGTGTGTGCACGTAGGTGTCAAGTGTAATATTCAGAGGGCCTCCCAAGTGGTGCAGCGGTCTAAGGCACTGCATCACAATGCTTGAGGCGTCACTACAGACCCGGGTTCGAGCTGGAGACCAGTGAGGCGGCGCACAATTGGCCCAGCGTCGTCCAGGTTAAGGGAGGGTTTGGCCGGCCGGGATTTCCTTGTCCCATTGCGCTCTAGCGACTCCTTGTGTCGGGCCGGGTTCTTGCAAGTTGTGTGCAATGCCAAGAGTGTGCAAAGCTTTCATCAAGGCAAAGGGTGGCTACTTTGAAGAATCTCATATAAAATATATTTTGATTTGTCAAACACATTTTTGCTTACTACATGATTCCATGTGTGTTATTTCATAGTTTGATATCTTCACTATTATTCTACAATGTAGAAAAACTCTTGAATGAGTAGGTGTGTCTGAACTTCTGACTGGTACTGTATATTTCCATGTGTGTGGGTGCATGTGTCTAGGCTACTTAGTGCTACGAGACCTAGGATTCAAAGTGGACCATTATATTGCGTCAGAGGTGTGTGAGGATTCCATATCGGTGGGGGTCGTCCGACATGAAGGAAGAATCCAGTACGTGCACGACGTGCGCAACATCACCAGAAAAAATGTAAGCAGAACACATCTCCTTCCCTGTCTTTCTCTTTCCCTCTTCGCATTACTGACAACTGGATGGGCAGAGCAAACTTAATCTGAGTCAAGTCAAATAGAGGGAGGAGTGAGAAGGGATAGTTCTAAGTTCAATCCCTTCCCCAATGACTGATGTTGTTGTTGTGTAAAGCAGGTGCTTCATGAAACATTTCTTTCTGAGGATTATCATCTGAACTGGTCTACATTATTCATATTATTTATCATATGGGAATAAATTGCCAAGAACCAAGGGCTAGTGCCTTTATGTCTCATGGAGTAGTTCTCAGTGTCTTTCGAAATGCAAACATTTACACATACGACACACCCGTTTACTGCTGTTTCTGTGGGCTATTGCCTGTCCAGACAGGACAGTAGTACCTTATTATAGCTTAATGAGCCTCACCTGTTATAGTTCTAGTGAATGCTCCCCTACCCTACTTTGTGGATCCACAATGAAACATATACAGACACATGGGCTCTTGAGGGCTCTTTTGAGTGCTTCAACACAACACACACACACACAATACAGCAACACACAACATTAACCACACAAACCTTTATCCACCCAGCTTTCATCCCTGTTCATAACAAAACACAACTTCCCCCTCTACTCCCAAGTCATAGCTAAACACAACACTCCGCCACAGTGGCAGAGAGGGACGCGCTGCCGGGTTGCATGCGAGTCCTTGACGTCATCTGGGTTAGAGGACAAAGCACAGCCTCTGTAAATCCCCAGAGTAAATCCCCCAGAACTCATTCATCCCTTTGTCAACGATTCAGAGCACTCCTCAAAGAGGGTCTGGGCCCGAAGAGGTTCGGCCTGGCTGTTTTGGGAACCTACAACCCCTCTCACATAACCCTTAGGCAGTAGGTAGTCAACGGCCACCACCCCCTCGAAGTTGCGTAAGAGTCTCAGTAGCACTACTACTCACTCTCTCTCTCTCTCTCTCTCTCTCTCTCTCTCTCTCTCTCTCTCTCTCTATTCAATTCAACAGGCTTTATTGACACGGGGAAAATGTTTAGATTGCCAAAGCAAGTGGAATAGATAGTAAACAAATTAACAATCAGAAATTAACTGTAAAAATGACACTCACAAATGTTTCAAAGGAATCATGACATTTCAAATGTCAAATCAAATTATATTAGTCACATGTGCCGAATACAACACTGACCAAGACGTGTGGTTGACAAATTACATATTTACCTGATCTATTTGATATTAAAGGTTAACAATTAATATTTAACTAATAGTAAGACATTTCTGTCCTACTAGTGTCTGTGTTTTTATGGTCTCCACTCTAATTCCCTGCAGCTAATCTGGGTGTATGGTCACCAGAGATGGCTTGACCTGACAAATGAATTAAACACTACATTACATAGACAACAATGTGTCGGTGATCAGGCCTACCACTTAATGATGGTGTTGGAGTCGTGCCTGGCCGTGCAGTCATGAGTGAACAGGGAGTACAGGAGGGGACTGAGCAAGCACCCCTGAGGGGCTCCCGTGTTGAGTTTCAGCGTGGCGGATGTGTTGTTACCTACCCTTACCACCTGGGGTGGCCCGTCAGGAAATCCAGGATCCAGTTGCAGAGTGAGGTGTTTAGTCCCAGGGTCCTTAGCTTATTAATGAGCTTTGAGGGCACTATGGTGTTGAACGCTGAGCTGTAGTCAATGAATAGCATTCTCCAATAGGTGTTCTTTTTGTCCAGATGGGAAAGGGCATTGTTGAGTGCAATAGAGATTGCATCATCTGTGGTGTGGGTCTGCTGGGGCAGTATGCAAATTGGAGTGGGTCTAGGGTTTCTGGGATTATGGTGTTGATGTGAGCCATGACCAGCCTTTCAAAGCACTTCATGGCTACAGACGTGAGTGCTACGGTTCGGTAGTCATTTAGGCAGGTTACCTTAGTGTTCTTGGGAACAGGCACTATGGCGGTCTGCTTAAAACATGTTGGTATTACAGACTTGGACAGGGGGAGGTTAAAAATGTCAGTGAAGACACTTGCCAGTTGGTAAGCGCATGCTCGCAGTACACGTCCTGGTAATCTATCTGGCCCTGCAGCCTTGTGAATGTTGTGTAGTACGATTCGATCTTAGTCCTGTATTGACAGGACTAAGCAGGACTAAGCATAGCATGATTTCTTATAAGCTTCCAGGTTAGAGTCCCGCTCCTTGAAAGCGGCAGCTCTAGCCTTAAGCTCAGTGCGGATGTTGTCTGTAATTCATGGCTTCTGTTTGGGGTATGTACGGTCACTGTGGGGACGACGTCATCGATGCACTTATTGATGAAGCCAATGACTGATGTGGTGTACTCCTCAATGCCATCGGAGGAATCCCGGAACATATTCCAGTCTGTGTTAGCAAAACAGTCTTGTAGCTTAGCATCTGCTTCATCTGACCACAAGTCACTGGTGCTTCCTGCTTTAATTTAAGCTTGTAAGCAGGAATCAGGAGGATAGAATTATGGTCAGATTTGCCAAATGGAGGGCGAGGGAGAACTTTTTATGCATCTCTGTGTGTGGAGTTAAGGTGGACCAGAGTTTTTTTTCCTCTGGTTGCACACTTAACCAGCTGATAGAAATTTGGAAAAACAGATTTAAGTTTCTCTGCATTAAAGTCCCCGGCTACTAGGAGCGCCGCCTCTGGGTGAGTGTTTTCTTGTTTGCTTATGGCAGAAATACAGCTCATTCAATGCTGTCTTAGTGGCAGCCTCTGACTGTGGTGGTATGTAAACAGCTATGACAAATACAGATGAAAACTCTCTAGGTAGATAGTGTGGTGCACAGCTTATCATGAGATGCAATAGCTTGAGACTTCATTAGATATCGTGCACCAGCTGTTATTTACAAAAATACATTGTCCACTGCCCCTTGTCTTTGCAGGCGCCGCTGTTCTATCCTGCCGGTACAGCGTATAACCAGCCAGCTGTATGTTGATAGTGTCGTCGTTCAGCCACGACTGATATTACAGTTTTGAATGTCCTGTTGGTAGTTTAATCTTGCGCGTAGGTCATTGATTTTATTCTCCAAAGATTGCCGTAGCACGCGTTCCAGCAGGTATATCTCACTTGTCACCCCCAAAGCAAATTCCTCCTTTGGCCGCCTCTCCTTCCAGTTCTCTGCTGCCAATGACTGGGACGAACTTCAAACATCTCTGAAACTGGAAACACTTATCTCCCTCACTAGCTTTAAGCACCAGCTGTCAGAGCAGCTCACAGATCACTGCACCTGTACATAGCCCATCTATAAATAGCCCAAACAATTACCTCTTCCCCTACTGTATTTATTTATTTATTTTGCTCCTTTGCACCCCAGTTTGTCTACTTTGCACACTCATCTACTGTCAAATCTACCATTCCAGTGTTTTAATTGATGTATTGTATTTACTTCGCCACCATGTCCTATTTATTGCCTTTACTTCCCTTATCTCACCTCATTTGCTCACATTGTGTATAGACTTATTTTTCTACTGTATTATTGACTGTATGTTTGTTTTACTCCATGTGTAACTCTGTGTTGTTATATGTGTCGAACTGCTTTGCTTTGTCTTGGCCAGGTCGCAGTTGTAAATGAGAAGTTGTTCTCAACTTGCCTACCTGGTTAAATAAAGGTGAAATAAATAAATAAAAATGGCACGTTTGCTAGTAGAATGGAAGGAAGTGGGGCTTTATTTGATCGCCTAAGAATTCTCAGAAGGAAGCCTTTTTTATCCGCCTCCTCTTCACGCAAATCACGGGGATCTTGGCCTGTTCCCGAGAAAGCAGTATATCGTTCGCGTCGGGCTCGTCAGACACGTTAAAGGAAATAAAGGATTCTGCCAGTCCGTGATGTACATTATGTACAAAATAAGTTTAAAAAATAAGTTACAAAAAATGCTAATAAACGAGCAATAAAACACAATCGGTTGGGTACACGTAAAACGTCTGCCTTCTTCTCCGGCACCATTATAATGCCATACATATTATGGCTATGTACAGTGTTGTAACAATGTGAAAATAGTTAAAGTACAAAAGGGAAAATAAATCAACATAAATTTGGGTTGTATTTACAATAATGTTTGTTCTTCACAGGTTTCCCTTCTCTTGTGGCAACAGGTCACAAATCTTGCTGCTGTGATTGCACACTTGTATTTCACCTAATAGATATGGGAGTTTATCAAAATTGAATTTGTTTTGAAATTCTTTGTGGGTCTGTGTAATATGAGGGACATATGTGTCACTAATATGGTGATACATTTGGCAGGAGGTTAGGAAGTGAAGCTCAGTTTCCAACTCATTTTGTGGGCAGTGTGCGCATAGCGACTCTTGAGAATCAGGTCTGCCTACGACTGCCTGTCTCAATAGCAAGGCAAAACTCACTGAGTCTGTACATAGTCAAAGCTTTCCTTGATGTTGGGTCAGTCACAGTGGTCAGGTATTCTGCCACTGTGTACTCCAGTTTGCTCTTGTTTTTTTGGTTAATTCTTTCCAAGGTGTCGAGTAATTATCTTTTTGTTTTCTCATTTGTTCTCAATTGTGTTGCTGTCCTGTGGCACTGTGGGGTCTGTTTGTGTTTGTGAACAGAGCCCTAGGACCAGATTGCTTAGGGGACTCTTCTCTAGGTTCTGTAGGTGATGGCTTTTTTATGGAGGTTTGGGAATAATTTCCTTTTAGGTGGTTGTAGAATTTAACAGCTCTTTTCTGGATTTTGATCAATCGCGGGGATCGTCCTAATTCTGCTCTGCATGCATTAGTTGGTGTTTTTTTTTTATTTTTAGCCAGATCCTAGTTGGGATGTTGAATTTTAAGTTCCATTTGATGGCTTAGAAGGCCCTTCTTGCCTTTTCTTTCAGATCGTTCACAGCTTTGCAGAAGTTACCCTGGGTGCTGTTATTGTGTGTGCTCTTGGGCAACGGTGTCTAGATGGAATTTGTATTCGTGGAACTTTTTGGGCAAAGAATCTGACAGAATCTGTGGAGAAGATCTAAGTGCTGCTTTAGGCCCTCCTTGGTTGGGGACAGAAGTACCAGATAATCAGTAGACATTTGACTTCAGATTCTACTTGGGTGAGGTCGGGTGCTACAGACTGTTCTAGTTCCCTCGTCAATTTGTTGATATATATGTTGAAGAGGGTGGGGCTCAAGCTGTCTCCCTGTCTCACCTCATGGCCCTGTGGAGAAAAAGGTGTGTTTTTTGTCAATTTTAACGCACACTTGTTCGTATCCATGGATTTTATAATGTTGTATGTTTTTCCTCCAACACCGCTTTCCATCAATTTGTATAGCAGACCCTCATGTGAAATTGAGTCAAAAGCTTTTATGAAATCAACAAAGCTTTGTTTGTTTGTTAGTAAGGGTGTGCAGGGTGAATATGTGGTCTGTCGTATGTTAATTTAGTAAAAAGACAATATGACATTTGCTCAGTAGAGGAAATGTAAGTGCCTGCTGTTAATGATAATGCAGAAGGTTTTCCCAAGGTTGCTGTTGACGCATATCCCACGGTAGTTATTGGGGTCAAATATGTCTCCACCTTTATGGATGGGGGTGATCAGTCCTTGGTTCCAAATATTGGGGAAGATGCCAGAACTGAGGATTATGTTAAAGTTTTTAGTGTAGCCAATTATAATTTGTGGTCTGTATATTTTAACATTTCATTTAGAAATCCATCAACACCACAGGCCTTTTTGAGTTGAAGGGTTTGTATTTTGTCCTGTAGTTCATTCAATGTAATTGGAGATTCCAGTGGGGGCTATATACTATCCTGTGTTGGGGTTGTTTGGTAATATGGATGGGGGAGGTGACGCTATGTAGGGATAGAGTAGAGGGGATTGGGAATGAGAAAATGCCCTGACTACAGATGGGTACAAATGTTGGGGCATTGACTTGTGTTACACTCAGTCTGACAGTAGGTGGTGCTGTTGTCTCACACAGATAGAAGAGTGGGGCCCATTTGACCTGGTGATAGGAGGAAGCCCCTGTAACGACCTATCTATCGTCAACCCCGCCAGGAAGGGACTGTACGGTAAGAAACTTCATAAAAAGTTATTAATTGGGCCTCCTGGCCGGCGCAGTGATCTAGGACACTGCATCGTTTGGCTGGTAGGGATATCCTTGTCTCATCGCGCACTAGTGACTCCTGTGGCGGGCCGGGCGCAGTGCACACTAACCAGGTCGCCAGGTGCACAGTGTTTCCTCTGACACATTGGTGCGGCTGGCTTCCGGGTTGGATGCGCGCTGTGTTAAGAAGCAGTGTGGCTTGGTTGGGTTGTGTATCGGAGGATGCATGGCTTTCGACCTTCGTCTCTCCCGAGCCCGTGCGGGAGTTGTAGTGATGAGACAAGATAGTAATTACTAACAATTGGATACCACGAAATTGGGGAGAAAAGGGGGTAAAAATTCACACACACAAAATAAATCTATTAATCTTAATCAA
The DNA here is from genome assembly GCF_057628025.1 of Oncorhynchus mykiss. Taxonomy (NCBI): domain Eukaryota; kingdom Metazoa; phylum Chordata; class Actinopteri; order Salmoniformes; family Salmonidae; genus Oncorhynchus; species Oncorhynchus mykiss. Next base: position 56,738,379 of record NC_143037.1, read on the forward strand.
ACTTAATAATAATTAATGTGTTACGAAGCATGCTTCACTTCACTCCAATTACACTCCATGTGTTACAGGCTGAAGTGGCAGGGAAGTAGTTCTTATAAAATGTCATTTCTATACATTCCCTCTTATATGCATAGTATAAACTTATACCTTGTTTTCCATATACATTAAAGGTACAGCAATCAAAGAGATATTTGCAATTGATATATATTGTTATTCAGTCAACATTGGACTGTATTAAAAATCTCCTAACGTGTTCTCCTGTCTGTCTGTCTGTCCAGAGGGCACAGGGAGGTTGTTCTTTGAGTTCTACCGCCTGCTGAGTGAGGCCAAGCCCAAGGAGGGCGAGGACCGCCCATTCTTCTGGATGTTCGAGAATGTGGTCGCCATGGGCGTCAACGACAAGAGGGACATCTCTCGTTTCCTCGAGGTTTGTTATATCCACAATATCAATACAATGCAAGTGACAATCTCAGAGGTCTTTGGCATTACTTCATTAGAGCGTTTTAGAAGTTGTTGTAGTCTTTATATGTCGTTGTGGACTCACAACATAACACAAAGGCGTTGTAAAGAGCGAAAATGTGTAACCCATGATAGATAGCTGTGGTATGTTAAATGTATATGTGTGTGTGTCCGACAGTGCAATCCAGTGATGATCGATGCCATTGAGGTGTCTGCGGCTCACAGGGCTAGGTACTTCTGGGGCAACCTACCAGGGATGAACAGGTGTGTGATGCCCACAGTCTACTTGTTTTCCTATAATAACACAGTCTTTCATATTCCTGTTTTTAATTTACAATACAAAAATGACCTAATTGCATGGTTGGTAACTACACAGTTATATCCTATGAATTAGTTTTACTTTGGTAGTTGTCAATTGTATTGAAATAAAGTAAATGCCAGAAAGTACACATGGTTACCAATTGAAATCTAGTGGAAACATTGCCGTAAAATAAATGGCCATTTATGGATATCTCGTATTCCATATCACATTACCATTGTTCATGTGCCAGGCCTCGGTGTGCATCTGGGATGGACAAGCTAGAGCTACAGGACTGTCTGGAACATGGCCGTGTGGCTAAGGTAACACTATCTACCTTTTCTTCACTCAGTGGAACTGGACAAAGATCAACAAGTGGTTTTATTTCAGTATATTACAATATACACTCAGTGGCCAGTTTATAAGGTACCCCCATCTAGTACCGGATGGGACCCCCCTTGGCCCCCAGAACATCCTGAATTCTCTGGGGCATGGACATGTTGCTCAATTGGTATTAAGGGGCCCAACGTGTGCCAGTAAAACATTCCCCACAACATTACACCATCACCACCAGGCTGTACCGTTGACACCAGGAAGGATGGGGCCATGGTCTCATGCTTACGCCAAATCCTGACTGCCATCAGCATGACGCAACAGGAACCGGAATTCGTCAGACCAGGCAACGTTTTTCCACTCCTCAATGTCCAGTGTTGGTGATCGCGTGTCCACTGGAGCCGCTTCTTCTGGTTTTTTAGCTGATAGGAGTGGAACCCAGTGTGTTCGTTATTTGCCTGTTTGCGGCCCGCCATTTAACTTGCTCGATTCTTGCCATTCTCCTTCGACCTTTCATCAAGTAGCGTTTTTTGCCCGCTGACTGTATGTTTGTCGCACCATTCTCGGTAACTCCTGTCGTACATGAAAAGCCCAGGAGGCCGGCCATTTCTGAGATACTGGATCCGGCACGCCTGGCACAGACGATCATACCACGCTCAAAGTTGCTTTGGTCACTCGTTTTGCCCATTCTAACGTTCAATCGAACAGTAACTGAGTGTCTCGATGCCTGTCTGCCTGCTTTATATAGCAAGCCACGGCCACATGAACCATTTTTGTGAATGAGATTTTGTAGCCAATAAACTGGCCACTGAGTGTATATTTCACAATATCCCACCGAAAACACACACTACATGATCAAAAGTATGTGGACACCTGCTCGTCAAACATCTCATTCCAAAATCATGGGCAATAATATGCAGTCGGTCCCTCCTTTGCTACACTAACAGCATCTACTCTTCTGGAAAAGCTTTCCACTAGATGTTGAAACATTGCTGCAGGGACTTGCTTCCATTCAGCCACAAGAGCATTAATGAGGTCGGGCACTGATGTTGGGTGATTAGGCCTGACTCTCACTCAGCATTCCAATTCATCCCAAGGGTGTTCGATAGGGTTCATTGAGGTCACGGCTCTGTGCAGGCCAGTCAAGTTCTTCAACACCAATCTCAACAAACCATTCCTGTATGGACCTCGCTTTATGCACTGGGGCATTGTCATGCTGAAACAGGAAAGGGCCTTCCCCAAACAGTTGCCACAAAGTTGGAAGCACAGAATCGTCTACAATGTCATTATATGTTGTAGCGTTAAGATTTCCCTTCATTGGAACCAAGGGGCCTAGCCCAAACCATGAAAAACAGCCCTAGACGATTATTCCTCCACCACCAAACTTGACCGTTTACACCACTCCAGCCGACACTTGGCATTGCACATGGTGAACTTAGGCTTGTGTGCAGCTGCTCGGCCATAGAAACCTTTTTCACAAAGCTCCCGACTAACTATTCTGGTGCTGAAGTTGCTTCCAGAGGCAGTTTGGGACTCGGTAGTGATTTTTGCAACCGAGAACAGATGATTTTTAAACGCTACGCGCTTCAGCACTTTCCGGTTCTGTTCTGTGAACTTGTGTGACTTCGCGGCTGAGCCATTGTTGCTCTTGGACTGTTCCACTTCACAATAACAGCACTTACAGTTGACCGAGGCAGCTCTAGTAGGGCAGAAATTTGGCGAACTAACTAGTTGGAAAGTGGCATCCTATGACGGCGTTACGTTGAAAGTCTCTGACCTCTTCAGTAAGGCCATCCAATGTTTGTCTATGGAGATTGCATGGCTGTGTTTCTTAATTTTTATACACCTGTCAGCAACGACTGTGGCTGAAATTGCCTAATCTACTAATTTGAAGGGGTTTCCACATACTTTTGTACATATATATTGTATATGCTATTACAGTACAGTACAGATATGAATAAAACCACACTCAGTCCTTCTGTGTCTCCTTCAATATATACAGTTCCGGTCAAGAACATCTTAAATAAGATATCTTAATCATATCCCCCACCAATTTTTTTTTTTAAATAGCATTTGTCCTTTCCTACTAGCACTTTATTGAGGAAAAATGTACTTTCTACAACTGTGATATGTGGTTATCTCACCTAGCTATCTTAATATGAATGCACTGTAAATCGCTTTGGATAAGAGTGTCTGCTAAGTGACTAAAATGTAAAGGTCAAATGTCATAGTCCCAAGGTCCAGAACAGACTATGGGAGATGCACAGTACTACATAGAGCCATGACTACATGGAACTCTATTCCACATCAAGAATCATGCAAGCAGTCAAATTAGATTTTTAAAAATGATAAAAAATACACCTTATGGAACAGCAGGGACTGTGAAGAAACCAGAGGTGGGACCAAGTCATTGTTTTACAAGTCACAAGTAAGTCTCAAGTCTTAGCACTCAAGTCAAGTCTCAAGTCTTAGCACTCAAGTCAAGTCTCAAGTCTTAGCACTCAAGTCAAGTCTCAAGTCAAGACCGACAAGTCTCAACTTCTAAACTGAGTTTCGAGTCCTAAACAAGTCATAATGTGCTCTTCACCAAATTTAATACCTTTTCATATTAGTAATAGTTAGTATATTACATTTACACAAATCATGAATGCTTTTAAAAAATATATATATTTATTACTTTCCAAATAAACTTTATATTTCCATGGAAATATATGGGTAGCCAGGAGAAAGACCGTGAGAAAGACTGTGCTCTCAGAGAATGAAAGGGAAAATTACAGTAATTGTTTTATAGATTTAAAAAAGACCCCCCCCCCCGTCACGATCGTCGTATTGAGGAGACCAAAGCGCAGCGTGGTGTGAATGCATGATTTAATGAAAGACGGAAAAACACGAAATACACACAAACAAACTAACAAGACGAACGTGACTGCTATCGAAACACTGTGCTAACATGCAGCATAACATAGACAATAACCCACGAAATACCCAAAGAAGATGGCTGCCTAAATATGGTTCCCAGTCAGAGACAGCTGCCTCTAATTGAGAACCAATCTAGGCAACCATAGACATACATAAACACCTAGATGGTAAACAACCCCATGAACCTACAAAAAAAACCTAGACAGTACAAAAACACATACATCACCCATGTCACACCCTGACCTAACCAAAATATATAAAGAAAACAAAGAATACTCAGGTCGGGGCATGACCCCCCCCCCCCCCCCCTCAATAGCGATTGACTATCGAGGATCGCTGTGAGGCGCAATCAGGCGATGTAGGCTTGTACACAATTGCCCAACCTTAACCCACACATACTCTCTGTATGTGGTTACAGTAGGCTAAGGTATGTCAATGGTTTTAGGAACAGCAGTAAAGTTGGGCAGGAATTTGGCTACCAACTGCCTAGCCAGTTGTAGCTCAATCTTGGTTGCAATGATCACATTCCCGCACTGACTGACTGTGTGGAGGGTCATTGATTTAACGTTACATTAGCCTACATGCTACACTAGCAAAGTTATAAATTATATAGCTGTCGGCTATATTAGCCACGATTCTTTGTGCAGCTTCAAATGTTGAACAAAGTTGGAAATTGTTGCCCCTCCGTCTGTAATTTTCGTTTTTTGTTGATACAGCGGCGTATTTATATCTGAAAATAATCATTTGGGGTATCATCTTTCCAAGCGCTCCATCTGAATTCACCCGCCGACGTTCCTCTGTACAGCCACGCACAACTTTTTCTCAGGTGGCACGATTTGATTGGCTGCTGTCCAGTTCAAACTGTAATCTGTTAAATGAAGAGTTGACACGCTGCACACTTTTTTTTAATAGCATCAATTTTATATTTGGGCTTGGGGAGGGTATCAAGAGGGTTCGAGTCAAAAGGCTCAAGTGCAAGTTAAGTCACGAGTGTCACGGCTGGCTGAAGGACTGGACCAAAATGACACCGACAAAACGAAGAACAGAAAACCAACCGTGAAGCTTTGGGCTATGTGCCCTGAACAACTACATAGTTAACTTCCCACAAAACAGGTGGGGGAAAAGGGTACCTAAGTATGGTTCTCAATCAGAGACAACGATAGACAGCTGTCCCTGATTGAGAACCATACCAGGCCAAGACATAGAAATACAAAACATAGAAAAAAGGACATAGAATGCCCACCCTAGTCACACCCTGGCCTAACCAAAATGGAGAATAAAAAGCCTACTATGGCCAGGACGTGACAACAAGTCATTGGTGTTAAAGTCAAAGTCGAGTTGCAAGTTATCATATTTCTGACTTGAGTCCAAGTCATGTGACTCGAGTCCACACCTCTGGAAGAGACACATGCATACACACACATGATAACATACACACGTACACATGGATTTTGTATTGTAGATATGTGGTAGTAGAGTAGTGGCCTGAGGGCACACACAAAATGTAAAATTGTATAACTGCCTTCCTTTTGCTGGACCCCAGGAAGAGTAGCTGCTGCCTTGGTCATTTCCACTTATTTTAGAAGAAATAGTGAATCGAGCAAGAGGGTCAATATTTTGATCGCATCTGTATAGTGTTAATATGGGTGTGTATTTTCTCTGTCCTGTAGTTTGGAAAGGTGCGCACCATCACCACGCGCGCCAACTCCATCAAGCAGGGCAAAGACCAGCACTTTCCCGTCATGATGAATGGCAAAGAGGACATTCTGTGGTGCACCGAACTGGAGAGGTGAGACCAATGATGTGTATAAACCCTGGATGACTAACAGGAAGAGCTGTATTGAAGCCACCGCGCAGCCATCTTGGTACTCCTCAATTGTAAAAGATTTTGGATACTATAGAATACGCTTTTGTTAATGTCTACATTCGATTTTGACACATTTATTCTATTACAAACACCTTCATGTATGCTTTTAAATTATATTATGTGAGCTAAACATAAAGATAATAACATTTTCCTTCATGTATTTTAGAGAGTACTAATGTTACTATCACCTCTGCAACAAACAAAAACTTAAATACACATTTTTGTCTTTAGAACATTTAATTCAAATACTGTAGAATTCCATGTATTCCTATGGAGGACTGGTCCTAAAAGGGTGTGCCAATATGCCCAACCGGTAGCTTCAAAGCCTCTCATTGGCTAATACATAGCATTAGCAATCCAGGTTTTATAAACACCATTGGGTGAGACCAAGACCCACAATTATATTCAGACTGTGCCGCTCACACGTTTGGAAACTAATCCTCTGTTCCCTCCAGGATCTTTGGCTTCCCGGTCCACTACACAGATGTGTCCAACATGGGCCGCGGTGCCAGGCAGAAGCTTCTGGGCAGGTCCTGGAGCGTACCTGTCATCAGACACCTGTTTGCCCCTCTGAAGGACTACTTTGCATGTGAATAGCGCCCTCCCTAACCAACCTCTCTGTAGTTCTAACTTGGCTTCAATCAGAAGTGCCCATGTCAAGTTAGACAATCTTGTTATCCCCTGGTAGGCAAAAGCCAAAGTGTTATTTTAGGGTTTTAAGGTTTTATACACTGCTTTTACTTTTTAACAAATGACTTCCCCTCATGTTGTCTTTGAGTGGATTTGTTGTAATCACAAAGTCAGACATATTTTTATGCCACACTGATTTTCTAAAACTAGAGAAAGTTTTATATAACAATGTATATAGATCTGTTTATCAATGAGTAGACATTTCTGTTTCATTTTCATGATGTCAACATTGGGAAATGTACGTGTTCTTCTCCCAAATGCCAATGTGAAGTAACACTTGAAACAATTCAATACAAACATGTCCAATCGAGCTGAGAGACAGAATAAAGAACGCTCCGTTCTCAGCCATGCCAAAATACATTTAAAAATGTACTGTGAAATCAATACAAAGACGTAATGACATCTCAATATTGGACATTTTGACATTTGTCATGTGCTACTGTTCTAAAGTATCCATATTCTTGAACTGGAAGTTAGTTTTTGCTTTCACCAAATATAAGTGAGAGTTACCTCATCATCCAGGACATCTGAAAACCCATCTTGGCTATCTGTACAAAAAGTCACTGGAATGTTTTATAGAAATGGTATACTTCATTTTTATACTGTATATATGAAAATGTTTACAAGATTTTAAAAATATTTGATTGGACTTTGGGAGTTTCATTGTCCTAATGTCATCTTAAATTTATATTTTTAAATCTGTACATTTCAGTGGTTGATAAACCCCAGTATAGTGCATAGATATCCTTCACCATTGTTAAAGTGCTCTGGACTTCAGATTGAAGTACAATATACACTTATTTTGTCTACTCATTTTGTCTACTCATTTTGTCTACTTTTGTAGCCCTTTTTTGTTTTGGTAAATAAATGTGGAGAGTTTGCTGTGCAGTTTTAAAATACTGGACATTTGTTTTACTGATTTTACATAGCATATGTTCACAGTGGAGACCTGCCAGTTATTTGTTTTTTACTGAGTACTACTCAGTACTACTCACTCGTTCATGGTGCCTTTTAGCAGTCTGTTCAAAGAGCTAACTTTAGTAAAACACTGACTATATGTCATAACCAGCACTTGCTTTACTTCAAAGGTTATTTTTAACTAAGATACCAAAATACATAAGATGTTTACATGCTTTATTAATAGCACTGTATCCTTGTCATTTTGATAAATGTCATACTTATGATTTTGAATATTCAAAATGTTTTTTCTATTCTTTTTATGACTACACCTTCAACATTTTTTGTTTTATATACTCAGATCGTCTGCTTACTTGCAACAAGAGCTGAAGTAGTAGCACAATATATACAGTGCCTTCAGAAAGTATTCATACTCCTTGATTTATTCCACATATTGTTGTGTTACAGCCTGAATTCTAAACGGATGAAATAGATTTTTTTCTACACATAATACCCCATAAAGACAAAGGGAAAACATGTTTTTAGACATTTTTGCACATTTATTGAAAATGCAATAAACCATTTACATAACTATTCACACCCCTGAGTCAATACTTTGTAGAAGCACCTTTGGCAGCGATTACAGCTGTGAGTATTTCTGGGTAAGTCTCTAAGAGCTTTCCACATCTAGATTGTGCAACATTTGCTCATTATTTTTACAATTCTTCAAGCTCTGTCAAATTGGTTGTTGATCATTGCAAGACAACCATTTTCAGGGTCTTGTCATATTTTTCCAAGTAAATTTAAGTCAAAACTGTAACTCGGCCATTTGGTCTTGTGTTTTAGGTTATTGTCCTGCTCATAGGTGGAGAGCAGACTGAACCAGATTTTGCCTGTGCTGAGCTCTATATTTTTTATCCTGAAAAACTCCCCAGTCCTTAACGATTACAAGCATACCCATAAGATGATGCAGTCACCACTATGCTTGGAAATATGGAGAGTGGTACTCAGTAATGTGTTGTATTGGATTTGTATTCAGGACAAAAATGTATTGCTTTGCCCACATTTTTTGCAGTGTTACTTTAGTGCCTTGTTGCAAACAGGATGCATGTTTTGGAATATTTTTATTATGTACAGGCTTCCTTCGATATCCAATGTCCCTTTTGTAAACACATGTTTATTCCTGAACTTATTTTGGCTTGCCTTAGCAAAGGGGTTCAATACTTAATGACTCAAGAGATTTCCGCTTTTCAATTTGAATTAATTTGTAAAAACATAATACCGCATTGACATTATGGGGTATTGTGTGTAGGCCAGTGACAAAAAGTGTAAAAAGTTGAGAGGTGTGAATACTTACTGAAGGCACTGTATAAGGCTTGCTTGAGATGTATTATTTTATCAAGCATTTTAGAGCATGATTAATTAATAGGCTTTTTTGTATGTTAGATTTGCAACATATTTTTATATACAGTGCCTTGCGAAAGTATTCGGCCCCTTTGAACTTTGCGACCTTTTGCCACATTTCAGGCTTCAAACATAAAGATATAAAACTGTATTTTTTTGTGAAGAATCAACAACGAGTGGGACACAATCATGAAGTGGAACGACATTTATTGGATATTTCAAACTTTTTTAACAAATCAAAAACTGAAAAATTGGGCGTGCAAAATTATTCAGCCCCCTTAAGTTAATACTTTGTAGCGCCACCTTTTGTTGCGATTACAGCTGTAAGTCGCTTGGGGTATGTCTCTATCAGTTTTGCACATCGAGAGACTGACATTTTTTCCCATTCCTCCTTGCAAAACAGCTCGAGCTCAGTGAGGTTGGATGGAGAGCATTTGTGAACAGCAGTTTTCAGTTCTTTCCACAGATTCTCGATTGGATTCAGGTCTGGACTTTGACTTGGCCATTCTAACACCTGGATATGTTTATTTTTGAACCATTCCATTGTAGATTTTGCTTTATGTTTTGGATCATTGTCTTGTTGGAAGACAAATCTCCATCCCAGTCTCAGGTCTTTTGCAGACTCCATCAGGTTTTCTTCCAGAATGGTCCTGTATTTGGCTCCATCCATCTTCCCATCAATTTTAACCATCTTCCCTGTCCCTGCTGAAGAAAAGCAGGCCCAAAGCATAATGCTACCACCACCATGTTTGACAGTGGGGATGGTGTGTTCAGCTGTGTTGCTTTTACGCCAAACATAACGTTTTGCATTGTTGCCAACAATGCCAGAGCACCTTCTGACCAGAGCACCTTCTTCCACATGTTTGGTGTGTCTCCCAGGTGGCTTGTGGCAAACTTTAAACGACACTTTTTATGGATATCTTTAAGAAATGGCTTTCTTCTTGCCACTCTTCCATAAAGGCCAGATTTGTGCAATATACGACTGATTGTTGTCCTATGGACAGAGTCTCCCACCTCAGCTGTAGATCTCTGCAGTTCATCCAGAGTGATCATGGGCCTCTTGGCTGCATCTCTGATCAGTCTTCTCCTTGTATGAGCTGAAAGTTTAGAGGGACGGCCAGGTCTTGGTAGATTTGCAGTGGTCTGATACTCCTTCCATTTCAATATTAGCGCTTGCACAGTGCTCCTTGGGATGTTTAAAGCTTGGGAAATCTTTTTGTATCCAAATCCGGCTTTAAACTTCTTCACAACAGTATCTCGGACCTGCCTGGTGTGTTCCTTGTTCTTCATGATGCTCTCTGCGCTTTTAACGGACCTCTGAGACTATCACAGTGCAGGTGCATTTATACGGAGACTTGATTACACACAGGTGGATTGTATTTATCATCATTAGTCATTTAGGTCAACATTGGATCATTTAGAAATCCTCACTGAACTTCTGGAGAGAGTTTGCTGCACTGAAAGTAAAGGGGCTGAATAATTTTGCACGCCCAATTTTTCAGTTTTTGATTTGTTAAAAAAGTTTTAAATATCCAATAAATGTCGTTCCACTTCATGATTGTGTCCCACTTGTTGTTGATTCTTCACAAAAAAATACAGTTTTATATCTTTATGTTTGAAGCCTGAAATGTGGCAAAAGGTCCAAAGTTCAAGGGGGCCGAATACTTTCGCAAGGCACTGTGTATATATATGATTTATATTTGGTGAAAAATACTTTCTCCAATAATACTGTACTTCCATTGTGCATTCAGATGTTTTTAAACTAAACGTGTTGTTTGAAGAGGGAGTTATTCTAAAAGATCTGTCTCCTATTTTTGTACTTGTGTACTGTTTGGAAATGCAGCAAGAAAGTATTTATTTTTACTCATATATGTTACTTCTTTCTATTCAATAAAAACGGCTTTAATTATGTTCTTTACTATGTTGGTTTTCCTTGTAATTTCAACAGTAAAACACTGTAGAATCCACTGTAAAATACCTTAAATGTGGTTTACAGCATTAATGCTGTAGATTGCACTGCATATGGGTAAAATGCTGAAAAATACTGTTATTATTTTAAGCCTGTAAAAATGACTCTTAGTTTATTTCTTTACAGTAGTACCTGCTAAGAAAAGCAACTTCTAATAGTCAAAACCGGCAGACCTGCCCTGAGAACAGTCTTGGTTTCAACAATGGGATACAGCGCTCTTTCTCTCTCACACACACCACAGATGTTTGGCTCTGAATTCATTATTCATGCAAAAAAAACATAGAAATGTGGCGAACTACAGTTTTGCTTGTGGGGTAGAATGCCCTTGCACCAAAGCATCACAACTTGTTGCACTACCACGACCTCATCCTGCAATTTGGGCGACTCATTAGTTTGTGGACACCAAGGTTTGAGAGCAAGCACTCCTGCTTCAAGGAGTGAGCCAGAAAACTTGTCTGGAAGCCACCTGTTATTCCAATCTTACTTATGCAGCTGCTAATTGTTCCCACGTAGTATTGAAGTTGTTGGTGTCATTAATTCATTTGAGGAGCAATTATTAATAACAACGCCATTCAGGGAGCTGTACAGTCAAAAGTGTTCACAAAGCAAAGCACTGTAGATGTTCAAAATTGTATACAAAGTAAAAACACACTAAAGGCCTTGTTCTAATGGGAGAAAATGATGGATACACATTTGGAAAGATCTCACTGATACTGGTCACAGAATCACATGTTCATTTTATTGTTGGGGTGTATCAGTCTGTGTCACTGATCAATGTCCGGGTGCATTTTATACCAGATTCTCTGATTAATTATGTGTGTGTTAATGAAGATAGTCTGAGTAATTATTACCCACTACCAATTTAGTGTCAGGTTTCTTTGTTTCCCTGCATCACTCAGTGTGTTCTCCTTAAACCAATGTTAGGTTGGAGGGTCTTCAAGGTGCAATTAAACACCAACTGCCCAAGTTGGAGACCGAGATGGTGAGATCTTTGTTGGTGCATCTGAGGGCAAATGTTGGAGTGGAGAATATTAAAGACCTTGAATATGTTCAGCCGGAGGACATAAAATACCATTTGACGCCAACACAGTGCCGGGAATTACTTCAGTCCTTCAACCAGAGGTGAGCTCTTGATTGATAAATGATAAATATTGATAAATATTTATGTAATTGTTATGAAAAAAGGTGCTATCTAGAACCTAAAATGGTTATTTGGCTGTCCCCATAAGGGAACCCTTTGAAGATCCCTTTTTGATTCCAGGTACATGTATAACCCTTTTGGTTCTAGGTAGAAATCTTCTGGGTTCCATGTAGAACCCTTTCCACAGAGGGTTCTCTGTGGAAAGGATTTCCAGACATTTCTGGGGGGAAGTTTCCAGACATTTCTGGGGGGGAATGGCCCTGGCCCTCACCCTCCGATCCAACAGGTCCCAGACGTGCTCAATGGGATTGAGATCCAGGCTCTTCATTGGCCATGGCAAAACACTGACATTCCTGTCTTGCAGGAAATCACACACAGAACGAGCAGTATGGCTGGTGGCATTGCCATGCTGGAGGGTCATGTCAGGATGAGCCTGCACGTGGGTATAAACAATGAGTCACCCACGTGGGTATAACCAATAAGGAGATGGCACGTGGGTACCTGCTTCTAAAAACCAATGAGGAGATGGGAGAGGCAGGACTTGCAGTGCAATCTGCGTCAGAAATAGAACTGATTTCTATTTTAGCACTTGGCAACGCAGACACTCGTTGGCACGCGCGAGCAGTGTGGGTGCAATAATTGAATAACATAGATTTCAAAATTTATTTTGCAATGCTCGCGTATGCGACGTGAGTGGTGTAGTCAGCCTTTAAGACACTGCATCTCAGTGCTAGTGGCGTCACTACAGACAACCTGGTTCAAATCCAAACTGTATCACAACTGGCCGTGATTGGATGTCCCATAGGGCGGCGCACAATTGGCCCAGCGTTGTCCGAGTTTGGCCGGTGTAGGCCGTCATTGTAAATAAGAATTTGTTCTCAACTGACTTGCCTCGTTAAATAAAGGTTAAATTAAAAAAAGTTGTTGCCATCCTGTACCTGTCCCGCAAGTGTGATGTTTGGATGTACCGATCCTGTGCATGTATTGTTACACGTGGTCTGCCACTGTGAGGATGATCAGCTGTCCATCCTGTCTCCCTATGGCGCTGTCTTAGGCACGTTCATGCAGATGAGCAGGGACCCTGGGCATCTTTCTTTTTGTGTTTTTCCGAGTCAGTAGAAAGGCCTCTTTAGTGTCCATAACTGTGACCTTAATTGCCTACCGTTTGTAAGCTGTTAGTCTCAATGACCGCTCCACAGGTGCATGTTCATTAATTGTTTATGGTTAATTGAACAAGCATGGGAAACAGTGTTTAAACCCTTTACAATGAGTGAAGTAATTTGGATTTTTACGAATTATCTTTGAAAGACAGGGTCCTGAAAAGGGGACGTTTCTTTTTTTTTGCTGAGTTTAGTTAGTTTGCCCTCAAAAGAAATGGTTTATGCTACGAGGGAGCGAGACATGTGCAATAAAATGGACGGAAATGACAAAAATACATAAAAGTACAGAAATATTCAAATGTTTGTAAGGGTTTTCTTACGAGGAGGAGTAGTATGAAAGATCAGAGGACCAAAATGCAGCGTGGTAAGTGTCCATAATGTTTTCTAATAAAGACAATAGAACACTCGACCAAAACAACGACGTGAATATACAAAATCGAAAACAGTACTGTGTGGACCAACCACTCACACGGAAAACAAACACCCACAACCCAAAAGTGAAACCCAGGCTACCTAAGTATGATTCTCAATCAGGGACAACAATTGACAGCTGCCTCTGATTGAGAGCCATACTAGGCCGAACTCAAAAACCAACATAGAAAAACAAACATAGACTGCCCACCCAACTCATGCCCTGACCATACTAAAACAAAGATATAATAACAGAACTAAGGTCAGAACGTGACAATGTTTCTGAAAATTAGCTGTTTGTCCTCTTGTGCTGGTATGGAGTGCAGCGCATAGCCTAACAGCATTTTTCTTCTTTGTATTTTTTAAAAGAAAATGAAGAATGGATAGGACACTTGTCCTCCTTCAAGCATCAGTGACCTCCAGGAACAGTAGCCTATCCTTTTCACCAAGTTATGGCTCTGCGACCACTTCAATACTTGTGATTGACAGTCACCTGACTCAAGCTCTCCTGAACAAGGGTAAGAGAATTTTCTACTTTTTTAAAAGCCAAAAGACCAAGTTGAGGAGAGAGATCCAGTGTCTGCTGAATGAAATCGACGGTTACATAAAAGGCAATGATGATCTAACTGCCACTGCTGCCATTCTTCTGTTGATGACCCACTTCAAAGAGAAGGACGAGTCTCTGTTCCTCTTGGCAGATGTAAGGAATAGTATTTTTATACTTAGAAAGTTAATATGATTAATGGTGTTTATACTGTACTATTACACATGATTTGAATATTTTCTATATGTATGTTTTGTGATTTTAGGTCGCTGCATCTCAGGTTGATGTTGAGGCGCAAATTCCTTTGCCAGACACACCAAGGCTGATCATGCTTGGTAATACATTTATTTGATTTAAGGTGGAACAGAAATATATAGTATTGTGGTACCTATCTAGAGATGTCTAGTAAGTATACACTAACACCCTTACTTTTGTGTATTTCAAGAAATCCATCCTCAAAATGGATGGTGTCGATCGGGGGGAGAGTGGTCTGTGTTTTGGACAGTGAGTCCAACTTTGCTGCTGCCCTCTGTGCTCTTCAGCACTTTCTATGTTTTTAACATAGAATACCAGGAGTCGACCTCTGCAACCTTGGAGCTGATACAGAGGTAAGCATTGAACATTCATTAATCCAACACTTACATTTAGCATTTGTTAGTTACATTGCAATGATATTCCTTATTGTTTGTGTACTTTTTCCACTCAAACACGTTCAGGTCTGCGAGAAAGCGTGTAACATGTGGGTCAATTGGCAATGGCTTCCTCAGAACGACCTTTCCGGTCTTGCGGCTCACTTCTGCTTTCGCTGTGAATTTGGTTCCTTCAGGGTTTATTCGAACCAAGGAACCTGCACAACCCAACATGGAATACATTAAATCAGTTGAGGCATTGAAAATGATCTGCTTGCTCCATCCCAGAGCCTGTGTTGGCTTGTGGTAGCGTGCTACTCTGGCTCCAGTCTAGCCCTGCTTGCTCCTTTCTATCCGTCCTTCTCTCAGACCCTTTTTCTCTCGATCTCTCTTTCTCTCATTTCTTTCTCAAAGACAGGCAGGCAAGCAGTTCTTGTTGTAGTTTTTTGTCAAAATGTCTTCATTTTCTACTGTTGTTTTCCTATTTTTCATTGATCTGTTTAGATTTAATTTTTTTCTTACATAATCCTGTATTTTCAAGAATGCCCTATTCTGATGTCTTGTTTTGTGTATGGTGAAGTACATTATTGGCCAGTATTTGTCAATGTTCTTATCACTGTCTCTCTCTCTGTCTCTCTCTCTCCCCTACTATCTGGAGTTGTAATGTTGCTCTGTTCAAATGTTGTTATTTGTGGTTAAAGTGCAATTCATGTGAAATTCCTATTATGAATTTGAATAAATATATTTGTACACATTGTTTTTCTTACAATATTACATTTCAGGGAGGTGTCTTCTAAAGACAACTTGCAATGCTGCTTAGTACTGTAAAATAATTGTATATTACTGTAAGTATTCTCCTGTAAATTTACAGCATTATACAGGCACCACATTGACAAACTGGCCCTTGGTTCTCAAGGGCTATATCGCATTTTTCTACAGCTGGCCATGCTTTCCACCTGGCTACCCATAACCCGGTCAACAGCTCTGCACCCCCCACAGCAACATGCCCAAGCCTCGCCATTTCTCCATCACCATAGCTGATGTTCTGAAAGAGCTGCAAAATCTGGATCCCTACAAATCAGCTGGGCTAGACAATCTGACCCTCTCTTCCAAGCCAAGTTAACAAACAGATTACCAAGCCTTTTTGAATCCCACCGTACCTTCTCCGCTATGCAATCTGGTTTCAGAGCTGGTCATGGTTGCACCTCAGCCAAGCTCAATATCCTAAACGATATCAGAGCAGCTCACAGTAATCTGTGAGCTGCTCTGACAATTGGTGCTTAAAACTAGTGAGGGAGATAAGTGTTTCCAGTTTCAAAGATTTTTGTAGTTCGTTCCAGTCATTGGCAGCAGAGAACTGGAAGGAGAGGCGGCCAAAGAAAGAATTGGTTTTGGGGTGACCAGAGAGATATACCTGCTGGAGCGCGTGCTACAGGTGGGTGATGCTATGGTGACCAGCGAGCTGAGATAAGGGGGGGACTTTACCTAGCAGGGTCTTGTAGATGACATGGAGCCAGTGGGTTTGGCGACGAGTATGAAGCGAGGGCCAGCCAACGAGAGCGTACAGGTAGCAATGGTGGGTAGTATATTGGGCTTTCGTGACAAAACGGATTGCACTGTGATAGACTGCATCCAATTTGTTGAGTAGGGTATTGGAGGCTATTTTGTAAATGACATCGCCAAAGTCGAGGATGGTCAGTTTTACAAGGGTATGTTTGGCAGCATGAGTGAAGGATGCTTTGTTGCGAAATAGGAAGCCAATTCTAGATTTAACTTTGGATTGGAGATGTTTGATGTGGGTCTGGAAGGAGAGTTTACAGTCTAACCAGACACCTAGGTATTTGTAGTTGTCCACGTATTCTAAGTCAGAGCCGTCCAGAGTAGTGATGTTGGACAGGCGGGCAGGTGCAGGCAGCGATCGGTTGAAGAGCATGCATTTAGTTTTACTTGTATTTAAGAGCAGTTGGAGGCCACGGAAGGAGAGTTGTATGGCATTGACGTCTGGAGGTTAGTTAACACAGTCTCCAAAGAAGGGCCAGAAGTATACAGAAGTACACCTCTGTGTAGAGGTGGATCAGAGACTCACCAGCAGCAAGAGCGACATCATTGATGTATACAGAGAAGAGAGTCGGTCCAAGAATTGAACCCTGTGGCACCCCCATAGAGACTGCCAGAGGTCCGGACAGCAGACCCTCCGATTTGACACACTGAACTCTATCAGAGAAGTAGTTGGTGAACCAGGCGAGGCAATCATTTGAGAAACCAAGGCTGTCGAGTCTGCCGATGAGGATGTGGTGATTGACAGAGTCAAAAGCCTTGGCCAGATCAATTAATACGGCTGCACAGTAATGTTTCTTATCGATGGCGGTTAAGATATCGTTTAGGACTTTGAGCATGGCTGAGGTGCACCCATGACCAGCTCTGAAACCAGATTGCATAGCAGAGAAGGTATGGTGAGATTCAAAATGACAATGCCCACATGCACAAATCGGTCCATAAAGAAATGATTTGTACAGATCGGTGTGGAAGAACTTGACTGGCCTGCACAGAGCCCTGACCTCATTCATTAAAAAGGTGTTTGATGGGGTTGAGGTCAGGGCTCTGTGCAGGCCAGTCAAGTTCTTCCACACCGATCTGTACAAATCATTTCTTTATGGACCGATTTGTGCATGTGGGCATTGTCATGCTGAAACACAAAAGGACCTTCTCCAAACTGTTGCCACAAATTACAGAATCATCTAGCATGTTATTGTATGCTGTAGCGTTAAGATTTCCCTTCACTGGAACTAAGGGGCCAAGTCCGGGCTCTGCCTGGGACACTCAAGGACATTCAGAGACTTGTCCTGAAGCCACTCCTGTGGTGTCTTGGCTGTGTGCTTAGGGTCGTTGTCCTGTTGGAAGGTGAACCTTCGCCCCAGTGTCACGCCCTGGCCATAGAGTGGCTTTTATTATTTATTTTACGACAAGAGCCGTGACACCCAGTGTGAGGTCCTGAGTGCTCTAGAGCAGGTTTTCATCAAGGATCTTTCTGTACTTTGCTCTGTTCATCTTTCCCTCAATCCTGACTAATCTCCCAGGCCCTGCTGCTGAAAAACATCCCACAGCATGATGCAGCCACCACCATGCTTCAACATAGGGATGGTGCCAGGTTTCCTCCAGGCGTGAAGCTTGGCATTCAGGCCAAAGAGTTCAATCTTGCTTTCATCAGACCAGAGAATCTTGTTTCTAATGGTCTGAGAGTCTTTAGGTGCCTTTTGGCAAACCCCAAGCAGGCTGTCATGTGCCTTTTACTGAGGAGTGGCTTCTGTCTGGCTGCTCTGCCATAAAGGCCTGATGAGGAGAAAAATAACAATTTAATCGATTTCAGAATAAGGCCATAATTTAACAAAATGTGGAAAAAGTAATGGGGTCTGAATACTATAATAACTTTTCACCACCATTTCCAGATAAATAATATTAGTCACAAAAAGATCCCACCATGTTGAACGAACAAATTAGGCCTATTTGTCGGCATTTATAACAATTACACCAAAACTTTCTATCACATCTGTCGTGTTTTTTTTATTTTATACATATTACTTTACTCACATAAAACGGTGGATAGAAACGTGGATAATGTTAATCCATTCGTTTAACAACTAAATTACTCGGAGTTTGAGTCGATCCCAACTGAGCTTAGTTTCGACCTTCGCCATTTTAGACCCGTTGGAGCTGCCATTTGACAACAGAAGCACCAGGCTACTGTAGGCCTATGCACAGAATGGTTCAACTAAATAGGACGGAATGGTCACATTACTACACTAGATTTAGCCTGTCCAGATTTAGGCATATTTCGGGAACGAAGGCGTTATGTTTCTATCAAGAAAGTTCAACCCTGTGGTCCCCCTACCTACCCCCATGGTGTTTTTATAGTCCTAAATGTTGTTTTGTCGTGGAACGTGATGAATATGTGGGTACATTCGGTTACTTCCTTTTAGTGGCCACACTAGAAAGTTCGATCATCTGAGATGCTGAGTAAATTTCGCCTAGATCCGTTTTGATGTGCTTTTTGTCTGCAACACCTTGTGGCTCTCAAAATGTCGTAAACACAACCCTACAATGATACAACAATAGATTACGATGTTTCGCCTACGATTCTGACTTGGAAACTGTAAAACAGATAGTGTTTCCATTTTTTCGGTGGTTGGCGGGCGCAAATAGCTAAAGCATAGTTTGCGTAATTGCTCACGAAGCGGGATCGGCTGGTTCACGTAGTCCAACCCCACTCAACATTAGCATAGAGAAATCATTGGTTGGAATCCCGCCAACGCCAGACATTAGCATAGAGAGATCATTGGTTGGAATCCCGCGGACGAAACATAGCTATGGGTCTTCTGTACAGCTGCAGCGAGTTAAATATTCCGTATTCCCTGAGCCAAAGGGGTGAGTAGCTAGCTTGGCCAAACGACAGACCACGAGTTTGGGACATTGAAAACGCCGTGAAAAGGAAAGGAGAGCGAGGTGAGCGCACATGTCTGAACATTTTCGATATATCGTAAGCAAATAGACAAGTAGCCTAGCTCATAGCCTCACATGAACTTTTACCAGGTTGTATTGTACTTTTTACGTTCACCAAGCTTTATAAATAGCGTAGGTTACACATATAACAATGTAATTGAATGATATATGCTTTTATTTTACAATATGTCCAAATAAATGATTATTGCTTGGAATGCTGAGAAATATATGTTTTGCGATATTGTCTACAGTTTACCAGCCTTGTTGAAAACACTAGTTAAATATTGTTCTAAATAACGTTCTAATAACATGTGGGGCACCTGAAGAAACACTTCTGCGTTTGTTCGGTTCACTCACGTTTTCTCTTAACACTGCATGGTTACTATACACGTGGCTGCTTGGGTCAGCATTGGTCCAAATACAATACATTCCTTCTGTGTTTTTGCGGGAAAATAATATGAGCATGTGTAAGTTTAGCCCTTGGCGATTTGTGTAAACATTTAAAATCAGAACATTTTGATGACTATAGTAACTGTTAATATAGGCTATTTGAACATTCAGGAAGTTAACGCGAAGCACGAATGCACAAAGCAAGAGCGCAGATGAATCGACACAATTTTACAACACCCTGAATCGTTCGAAAGCGATACAATGTTGCAGCAGCTATAAGTGACACACTGTAGCGGTAGTTTACTTTTATTGCGATGTTCGATTCCTTCCCCCAACCTTTACAATACGCAAATGGATGTTGATGTTTACCAGTGCCTGAAAGTAGCCTTGTTCGTGGAGTGTGCACTCCGTACTGAATATCAATTCATGCATTTAACACATACTATCACTTATACAAATACTATGATCCTTGTTTTAGTTATTAAGCTACATTGTTATTGATATGTGGTTTTGCTACAGGTGGAGGAGACCTGGAGATGGCAGTGAATGTCCAAGTCAAGCCTGGTGAGAAACACAACCGCTATGAGCTGCTGGCTTGGCTCAATGAATCTCTACAGACCAGGTTCACGAAGGTGGAGCAAACATGCTCAGGTAGGCTAGATGCTCATTTTACACCCTGTTGACAAATTCTCTAGGCCCATGTATTGTCTCTAGATAATACACTGTTATGTGTCTGATGTCATACTTAGAGAACATTCCTCTCTACATCAATGTTTTTAACTTTTATTTAACCAGGTAGGCCAGTTGAGAAGAAGTTACCATGTAAAACAATCACAGTTAGCTATTTTGCATGAGTTTCAGGGATGGGGGGTAAAGACTCTAAATGTGTGTGTTCCAGGTGCTGCGTTCTGCCAGCTGATGCATTGGCTGTTCCCTGGTTCTGTGGACGTACAGAGAGTGAGGTTCCATGCCAGTGATGAGGTGGATGCCCGTCACAACTACAGTGTGCTGCAGGCCGGCTTCGGGAGGAGTGGGGTGATCAAAGTGAGTTACACTACAGCCATACACCCGTTAATGATATACTGCAGTCTGGTAGGACTGTGTGTAATCTGCACACAACTTCTTCATTCCATTGCTCTTACACATGTGTAGCAACACTGCAATTACTCTAGTAATAACATGGTGTTATACACTGCTCAAAAAAATAAAGGGAACACTCAAATTACACATCCTAGATCTGAATGAAATATTCTTATTAAATACTTTTTTCTTTACATAGTTGAATGTGCTGACAACAAAATCACACAAATTATCAATGGAAATCAAATTTATCAACCCACGGAGGTCTAGATTTGGAGTCACACTCAAAATTAAAGTGGAAAACCACACTACAGGCTGATCCAACTTTGATGTGATGTCCTTAAAACAAGTCAAAATGAGGCCCCGTAGTGTGTGTGGCCTCCACGTGCCTGTATGACCTCCCTACCTATTGGATTCAGGTCTGGGGAACGGGTGGCCAGTCCATAGCATCAATGCCTTCCTCTTGCAGGAACTGCTGACACACTCCAGCCACATGAAGTCTAGCATTGTCTTGCATTAGGAGGAACCCAGGGCCAACCGCACCAGCATATGGTCTCACAAGGGGTCTGAGGATCTCCTCTCGGTACCTAATGGCAGTCAGGCTACCTCTGGCGAGCACATGGAGGGCTGTGCGCCCCCCCCCCAAAGAAATGCTGACCCACCGCCAAACCGGTCATGTTGGAGGATGTTGCAGGCAGCAGAACGTTCTCCACGGTGTCTCCAGACTGTCACGTCTGTCACATGTGCTCCGTGTGAACCTGCTTTCATCCGTGAGGAGCACAGGGCGCCAGTGGCGTATTTGCCAAACTTGGTGTTCTCTGGCAAATGCCAAACGTCCTGCACGGTGTTGGGCTGTAAGCACAACCCCCAACTGTGGACGTCGGGCCCTCATACCACCCTCATGGAGTCTGTTTCTGACTGTTTGAGCAGACACATGCACATTTGTGGCCTGCTGGAGGTCATTTTGCAGGGCTCTTGCAGTGCTCCTCCTTGCACAAAGGCGGAGGTAGCGGTCCTGCTGCTGGGTTGTTGCCCTCCTACGGCCTCCTCCACGTCTCCTGATGTACTGGCCTGTCTCCTGGTAGCGCCTCCATGCTCTGGACACTACGCTGACAGACACAGCAAACCTTCTTGCCACAGCTCGCAATGATGGATGAGCTGCACTATCTGAGCCACTTGTGTGGGTTGTAGACTCCGTCTCATGCTACCACTAGAGTGAAAGCACCGCCAGCATTCAAAAGTGACCAAAACATCAGCCAGGAAGCATAGGAACTGAGAAGTGGTCTGTGGTCGCCACCTGCAGAACCACTCCTTTATTGGGGGTGTCTTGCTAATTGCTTTTAATGTCCACCTGTTGTCTATTCCATTTGCACAACAGCATGTGAAATGTATTGTCAATCAGTGTTGCTTCCTAAGTGGACAGTTTGATTTCACAGAAGTGTGATTGACTTGGAGTTACATTGTGTTTAAGTGTTCCCTTTATTTTTTTGAGCAGTGTATATGTAATCTAGTACTTATTACATTTTATAACAGGCATATTGTTACATGTGATTTAATAATGTTGTGTAAAATCTCTCCTCCCCCAGTCAATCCCAGTGGAGGGTCTGATCGGAGGGAGCTCTGAGGCGAGCCTGGACTTCCTACAGTGGTTCAAGGTGTTCTTTGACTCCAACCACAATGGCCAGGAGTATGATGCTCTGGAGTCGCGGGCTGGTCAGAGCATGCCACCTGCTAATGCTGCTAAACAGCCACAAAGACCCAAAGCCCTGACACAACTCGATTTCTGTGAGACTCAACTTCACTCTCTCTCTGTTCTATTCTTTTGTTTTTTCGTGTGAATTGCTAGTATGAAATTCTAGTCCACTGTATCCACTTTATTTGTGTTTTGGTTTCTCAATGTTGTCATTTGTCACCCACAGCTAGGGAAGTGGAGATGTCTGAGGGGCCCTGGCAGAACCAGGAAATGGCACTGGATGTTCAAACAGCAGAGGAGGAGAAGGAGGATACATTTTTCCATTTCAGCCCCAGCCTGCTGCAGCTCATCCAGAAGCACTGGCCCAGCCCAGCAAAGCACGGGACAGAACTTACCCAGGATCAGGTAGCCAGACACGTTCTGGGTCAGAAATACCCTCAGGACATCACTGCTGCCTGCTCCCAGACCCCCTACTGCCTCTACCTGTACCGAGGTGTGGAGCTGGGAGGGGATGGAGACCGGGAGACGGCCAGTGTGCTTCTGGTGGGCTACTTTGACCAGAGGTCAGGGGTCAAGCATGTGCGCCTGCTAGACACCCTTCAGCCCAGGGATGCCACAGTGTCAGCTGGTACAGCAGAGCTGAACTGTCTGGTGGAGACTCTGAGGAGGTTTGAGCTCCCCATGGCGAACTTGGCTGTGTTCTACTGTGGAGACTCAGGGCTGAGCCAGGTGTTGGTGACTGGGCTCAGGGCCCTGAACCCTGGGCTGGTGTCCCTCTGTGGTCTCCCTGGCCTGGCTGGACGGGCGTGTCAAGTGGGCGTGAGTGCGCTGCCGGAGTCGGTCCTGGAGCTGGTTAGAAACATCCACCACCACTACTCCACCTGCCCCACCACCAACGACAACCTCAAGGAGATATTTGCCGATGTGACATCCTTGGACCCTCTCCTTCCCCTGTCGTCCCAGTGCCTTTTCCTGGGCAGGACAGTGCAGAGGATGGCAGACGCCTGGCCCGAGCTGCTCCAGTACTTTGAGTCCCGGGGCAATGAGGGGGATGCGGAGCAAGTGTGTGCCCGTCTAAGGGACCTAAAAGTCAGACTGAGCCTGCTGTTCCTGGGGCAAGCCTTGGAGCCCCTCTGTGCCTTCCAGGAGCTCCTTGAATGGGGCGACTCTGATGTGGCCAACATCCTACAGCAGGCCTCCAGCCTGGTGCACTCCTATGCAGCCAGCTTCCTCCGCTCGCCCGCCGTGGACCGCTTCCTGAGGCGGCGGGAGCCCACGCTCCTTGTCAACGAGAAGGATCACCTCCTGAGGGTGGATGTGAATACGGGCGCCCGCGTGAAGGACTTCCTGTCGGAACATCAGGCAGAACTCGACGACGATGTCGTAGACTCTTTCCTGGAGAGCAGTGTCTCCTTCTACAAGGCCACCACCTGGAGCCTGATGAAGAGCCTGCCACTACCCAACGTGGCCCTGAAAAACATTCCCATCTTGCTGAGGCCTGCTGGGAGGCTGGAGGTGACGAGTAGGGTAGTGGCCGAGCTGGGGTCCCTCATGGGGCTGTGTGGAGTCCCGGGGGACATGGCCCTGCTGACCGATGAGTTCCTGGAGTATATGATCTCAGAGGGTGAGAAGCCTACCGCCGACTCTCCCACCCCTGGGCCCACGGTGGAGCAGCACTGGAAACAGGTGCTGAGAACCATGGGAAAGACATCTATCCTACGGAGGCTGATCTGCAGCCTGCTTACTCTCCCCTCTGGCTCTCTGCAAAGGGACAAGGTCTTCGCTCGGGTGTGTAGCTAACTGGACTAGACGGCACTGTTTGGGAAATTATGTTGGTGTGTTAGCTCTGCTGTAATGTGTGACTATAGTAGTAGCATATTGTTTTGCAATGTAGAAGATACCATTTTTTAATGTTTTGTTTGTGTTGGTATGGATGTCTTGTATGTGTCCAGGCTAACTTGCTTGGTGATGGTAGTCGGGATGAGGATGACTGGCTCACAGAACGCAGTGAGGATGAAGGCATACCCTCATCACCCTCAAGTCCTCTAAAACAGGAGAGTAACTCATCTGGTAAGATTGTACTATATATTTACCGGAATGTGACACTTGACAAACTGTTTATTTGGAGCAGAGGTCTCCAGCTCTGTTTCTGTGTGCAGGCTTTTGTTCCAGCCCAGCAGTAACACTCAATTCAACTAAGCCTCTCTCCAGACTGAAGGCCGTTATTTGTTGTTTATTTGACACAAGTGTGTGAGTGCTAGGCTGGAACAAACATTGCATACCCTGTAGGTGAGTACGGATATACTGTATATTTAATAATTCCGATTGTTCCTATTGTTCAAGATTTGATTGACATCACAGAGCCTGCTGAGACAGACACAAGACCAGGTAAGGATAGCACTGAGAATCACATACACTCATTAAAGGATCATTGTCAGACAATTGTATGAATATTGTATATATCCTAAAAAAATATTGACCTCTTTGCAATTTGCCCACAATGGCAGCGCTAAAGACAACTGAGTCTATTGAAATTATTGTTCTCGATGATAGCGACGATGACGTTATTTGGACTGAGACCATACAGCACAAGGTACATTATATTTTTGTTTAAATCTATTTCCTTTTATATAAAATATGATTATGTGCATATATTATGGAAGCATAATATAAGTGTTTCTCTCACTGACCCCCAGCTTAAAAATGACAATGCCCTGCCGATGGCCACATCCATCCCTGAAGGACCATCTAAGACATCCTCCTGCCTGTACGAGGTAGGTACTGTTGACTCCATCAACAACAGATTGTAACTGTTAATATATTAAATTGTACTGTTATGTATGTACAGTGGCAAGAAAAAGTATGTGAACCCTTTGGAATTATCTGGATTTCTGCATAAAGTCACAACAGACAAACAGTCTGCTTAAACTAATAAAACAAACTATTGTATTTGTCTTGTCTATATTCAATATATAATTTAAACATTCACAGTGTAGTTTGGGAAGAGTATGTGAACCCAGGAGTCGGCTAACCTGGGGTACAATCATTGAGATGAAATTGGAGATGTTGGTTAGAGGTGCCCTGCCCTATAAAAACACTCACAAAATTTGAGTTTGCTATTCACACGAAGCATTGCCTGATGTGAACCATGCCTCGAACAAAAGAGATCTCAGAATTGTTGACTTGCATAAAGCTGGAAAAGGTTACAAAAGTGTCTCTAAACCTTGATGTTCACCAGTCCACGTTAAGACAAATTGTCTATAAATGGAGAAAGTTCAGCACTGTTGCTACTCTCCCTAGGAATGGCCATCCTGCAAAGATGACTACAAGAGCACAGCGCAGAATGCTGAATGAGGTTAAGAATCCTAGTGTCAGCTAAAGACTTTAAAAAATCTCTGGAACATGCTAACATCTCTGTTAACGAGTCTATGATACGTAAAACAGTAAACAAGAATGTTGTTCATGGGAGGACACCACTGAAGAAGCAACTGCTGTACAAAAAAAACATAACTGCACGTCTGAAGTTCACAAAAGAGAATCTAGATGTTCCACAGCGCTATTGGCAAAATATTCTGTGGCCAGATGAAACTGAAGTTGAGTTGTTTGGCAGGAACACACCACTGTGTGGAGAAAAAAGGGTACAGCACACCAACATTAACCTCATCCCAACTGTAAAGTATGGTGGAGGGAGCATCATGGTTTGGGGCTACTTTGCTGCCTCAGGGCCTGGACAGCTTTCTATCATCAACTGAAAAATGAATTCAAGTTTATTAAGACATTTTGCAGAGACTGTAAGGCTATCTGTCCGCCAATTGAAGCTCAACCGAAGTTGGGTGACGCAACAGGACAATGACCCAAAACACAGAAGTAAATCAACTGAAGAAAATACATCTTCTGGATTGGCCCAGTCAGAGTCCTGACCTCAACCCAATTGAGATGCTGTGGCATGTCCTCAAGAGAGCGGTTCACGCCAGACATCCCAAGAATATTGCTGAACTGAAACAGTTTTGTAAAGAGGAATTGTGACGCAGTCTCCTGAAGAGTTGATGTGTCTGTTACTTGAACTCTGTGAATGTCACTTATACTCCCTCTCCGGCCTCTAGGTCATCAGGCTGCTGATTATCCAGCACACCTGTCACCATTGTCTCGTACACCTGTGCCTCATGTCACTCACCTGGACTCCATAATCTCCTTGAATATCTTCCCTATAGCTGTCACTCCCCATGGATCTTTACTCTGGTGTTAATGACTCTGTTTTCATGTCGTGTGTTTATTTTATTTATTAAAACACTCACTCCCTGAACTTGCTTCCCGACTCTCAGCGCACTTGTTCCAGGAATGGTCTAAAATTCCTCCTGACTGTTGTGCAGGTCTGATCCGCAACTACAGAAAATGTTTGGTTGAGGTTATTGCTGCCGAAGTAGGGTCAACCGGTTATTAAAACCAAGGGTTCACATTAGAGGTCGACCGATTTATGATTTATTTTTTTCAATGCCGATACCAACTTATTGGAGGACCAAAAAAGCCGATACCGATTAATCGGCCAATTTAAAGAGAAATGTATTTGTAATAATGACAATTACAACAATACTGAATTAACACTTTTAACTTACTATAATACATCAATAAAATCATTTTAGCCTCAAGTAGATAATTTGGTTGAAATAATGCAAAAATAAAGTGTTGGAGAAGAACGTAAGTGCAATATGTGCTATGTAAGAAAGCTAACGTTTCAGTTCCTTGCTCAGAACATGAGAACATATGAAAGCTGGTGGTTCCTTTTAACGAGTCTTCAATATTCCCAGGTAAGAAGTTTTAGGTTGTAGGAATTATAGGACTATTTCCCTCTATACCATTTGTATTTCATTAACCTTTGACAATTGGATGTTCTTATAGGCACTTTAGTATTGCCAGTGTAACACTAGCTTCCGTCCCTCTCCTCGCTCGAATCGGCAACACAACGACAACTGCCACCACATCGAAGCAGCGTTACCCATGCAGAGCAAGGGAAACGACCACCCCAAGGCTCAGAGCGAGTTAAATTTGAGAAACTATTAGTGCATGCTAACTAGCCAGCCATTTCACTTCGGTCACACCAGCCTCATCTCGGGGAGTTGATAGGTTTGAAGTCATAAACAGCGCAACGAAGAGCTGCTGGCAAAACGCACAAAAGTGCTGTTTGAATGAATGTTTACACGCCTGCTTCTGCCTACCACCGCTCAGTCAGATACTTAGATACTTGTATGCTCAGTCAGATTATATGCAACACAGGACACGCTAGATACTATCTAGTAATATCATCAACCATGTGTAGTTAACTAGTGATTATGATTGATTGTTTTCATAAGAAGTTTAATGCTAGCTAGCAACTTACCTTGGCTTACTGCATTTGGCAGTCTCCTTGCGGAGTGCAACGAGAGAGGCAGGTCGTTATTGCGTTGGACTAGTTAACTAAGGTTGCAAGATTGGTTCCCCCGAGCTGACAAGGTGAAAATATGTCTTTCTGCCCCTGAACGAGGCAGTTAGCCTAGGAACGGTGGGTTGTCATTGAAAATAATGTGTTCTTAACTGACTTGCCTAGTTAAATAAAGGTGTACAAAACATTTTTTGGGCAAATCGGCGCCCAAAAATTCCGATTTGTTATGGAAACTTGAAATCGGCCATTCCGATTAATCGGTTGACCTCTAGTTCACATACTTTTCCCGCCCTGTACTGTGAATGTTTACACAGTATGTTCATTAACGATATGTACACGTATAATTGTGTGTTATTTAGTTTAAGCAGACTGTCTATTGTTGTGACTTAGATGAAGTTCAAATTTGATGACCAATTTATGCAGAAGTCCAGGTAATTCCAAAGGGTTCACGCACTTTTTCTTGCCAAGATCTTATACATTTGTTAAGTAGTATTATGTTATTTGTCTTGAAATTCTCTCTACTTAACTGAAGTGTGTAAAATAATCCTTTCTCTTTTCTGATTTACATTATCATGACAGTTAGCTTTGAGGCCAACAATGGTACATATCAATGTATTTCGGTGTTCAATCTCACCAGATTTGTTTTGTGGTGTATGGCTGACTGTGCTGTAGGATGAGAAGGGCTACAATGTGGGGGATCTGGTATGGGGACAGATAGAGGGATTCTCCCTGTGGCCAGGGACTGTCCAACCCTGGAAGGGACGGCAGGCAGCCAACCGCATCCGGAAAGTTGAATGGTTTGGGGCTGGCATGTTTTCCGAGGTGAGGGGGGAGAAAGACATTGTGTTTTTGTTTTCAGTGTTTGAGTTATGAGTGTCCATATTTGATGGACAATAATGTTTTTTTAAATTAAATTGTAAAGGTGAATTGTTGTGCCTATCACTCAGTGAAATTCTGTCTGTTTCAGATAAACACCCGGGGACTGCTGCCATTTGGATCGTTTGCACAATGTTTCTGCGCAAATAGCTTCGCCACCCTCGTCACGTACAGGGATGCTATGTTCCAGTCTTTACAGGTCAGTCTGTATCTCTGCTTGTGTATGATTGTCGATATGTATGTGTGTATCCCACCTGATTGTGTTAATATGTAACCGTGTAGGTGGCTGCTTCAAGATGTAGGAAGGTGTTTTCCCTGGGTTCAGAGAAGCAGGAGGAGCACCTCGGGGAAATGGTGGACTGGGCCTTCGACGGTTTCAAACCCTCTGGCCCAGATGGGTTCCAACCACCACTCCAGACAGAGGGTAAGCTAAGAGGCTGACTAACATCATTCTGTATCTACCCACTGGCCACACACTGGTTGAGCCAATGTGGTTCACACGTCATTTCAATTAAATTACGTTGAACCAATGTGGGATAGACGTTAAACTGACGTCTGTGCCTAGTGAATATTACATACATGATCCCTCTTTCATTTTGAAGATGTTATAAGAACTTGTATGAAAATAAATAGATATATTTTGTCTTAACGGTGTACAGTATTTTGATAATGATTTTACAGCTAAAGGGATTGCTAATGGGACGCAACCGGACCAAAAAAAGGCAACATCCATCAACAGCGAACTGCACAACATGAGCCAGGTGTCTGTGTGTCTCACCAAGCTCTCGCTGAACCTGGACAACGGCACCTTCAACCTCAGGCAGGAGGAGGATGCAGGTGCCTCGTCCAACATGGAGAAAAATGATCAAAATCCAGACTGCCAGCCACCACTCAAAAAACAAAAGCAGCAGTCCAACAAAAAAGAAGACCCAGGCTACGTCTATGAACAGCCGGATCAGAAATACAGAGGTGGGCCTTCTCTACTTTCTTCACGCTGATATATATATACTCTGTTAATAATTGTTTCAAATCACTTCCAACGGCGTTATTTCCTACTTGTTTACTTTTCTCAATGCACTCTGCACACATTTAATATACTGTATTTTGTATCTTTATTTTCTCAGAGGAGATGGTTCAAAGGGTACAGAAGAAAAGACTGGACATTGAAGGTGAGAGCTTGTGCTGACATGGACACTTTTGTATTAAATAGTGGTATTGTGTTGGAAGTCTGTTTCCTTCATTGTTTTGTTCACTCACTTAGAAAATTACAATCTTCCAAAGCTTTCTGCCTGTGCTGTATGGCTGACGATATAGAGATTTTCCATCCACTGTTTGAAGGAAGCCTTTGCCTTAAATGCAAGGTAAAGCAAAACATATATTCATCTTGTGGTTCTTGCTACATTTCACCATGTTGTAGAGGTCAGAGAGGTTACAAAAACATACAGTACCAGTCAAAAGTTTGGACACCTACTCATTCATGGGTTTTTCTTTATTTGGACTATTTGAGATTCTTCAAAGTAGCCACCCTTTGCCTTGATGACAGCGTTGCACACTCTTGGCATTCTCTCAACCAGCTTCACCTGGAATGCTTTTCCAACAGTCTTGAAGGAGTTCCCACATACGATGAGCACTTGTTGGCAGCCAAGGTGAAGCTGGTTGAGAGAATGCCAAGAGTGTGCAACGCTGTCATCAAGGGAAAGGGTGGCTACTTTGAAGAATCTCAAATATATTTTGATTTGTTTAACACTTTTGTTTACTACATGATTCCATATGTGTTATTAAAGTAAAAAAACTTGAATGAGTAGGTGTGTCCAAACTTTTGACTGGTACTGTATATGTTAAAAAACTAAATGTATATTGGGTGTGTTGCCTCCATTTTTTTCAGATGGTCATGTCTTCCCTAGTTGTGCCAATTCCTAAATCTTTATATGGGAAGTTATAACACTGACTACTCTTCCCTACAGGATAACTTCACTGAGACTCTCTATCGATACGATGAGGATGGCTACCAGTCATACTGTACAGTGTGCTGTGCTGGCCTGGAGGTCATCCTCTGTGGGAACGACAGCTGCTGCCGGTGAGTAACAGTATTTGCTACTAACGCTCTCTCTGGTGGAAGAGGGACCGTCCTCCCCATTCTCACTTCACCAGCCTCCTATGCCATTGTTTACTCTAAACCTTCCCGACATGGGTCATGTTCTAACATGTCTTCTCCCAGCTCCTACTGTTTGGACTGCCTAAACATCTTGGTTGGCCCAGGTACCTTTGACTCTCTGAAGGAGGTGGATCCATGGATCTGCTACCTGTGTGAACCACACAATGCCCACGGTGCCCTGAAACCCCGTCTTGACTGGAGCATCCGTGTCCAGGAGTTTTTTGCAAATAACAGTGCCTTTCAGTTTGTGAGTGGCGGTTGTAGCGTTACCTTAGAATGGAATGCTTTTTGATTTGATCTATTAGTAACATTCATTTACATACCGGTACTGCTCTTACTGGTCAATAACCGAATGACTGTGCTAAACCTTTGCCCTCTCTAGGAGCCCGATCGGGTATACCCGTCCATCCCTGCCAACCTGCGTCGACCAATCAGCGTCCTCTCACTGTTTGATGGGATTGGCACAGGTTAGCTGCTGCGCCGGAGTTCTTCCATTCTAATTCTACTCTGTGTTGTTCTGATTCTGCTGACAAAAATACTACTGTATTATTTGTTTTAATTCTACTAATATTTGTTCTGCTTCTAGTATGATCTACTGTGAATATTTGACTATTCCATTTGATGCTAATT
The DNA here is from genome assembly GCF_057628025.1 of Oncorhynchus mykiss. Classification (NCBI taxonomy): domain Eukaryota; kingdom Metazoa; phylum Chordata; class Actinopteri; order Salmoniformes; family Salmonidae; genus Oncorhynchus; species Oncorhynchus mykiss. The sequence continues at coordinate 56,769,837 of NC_143037.1, forward strand.
CTATTGTTTTTCAACTGTTCTGATTCTACTGTGAAAATTATACCCCTTTTTAGGTCTAACGAGAAGAGGAACTTCAATAATCAGAGACTTTGCACAGTAGCACTTAACCGAAACAGACATCTGTTTTATTTGACCCTTAGGTTACTTGGTGCTGAAAGAGCTGGGATTCAAGGTGGACAAATATGTGGCCTCGGAGATCTGTTCGGAGTCCATTGCTGTTTCTGAGATCAACCATGAAGGCAAGATCATACATGTGGATGATGTCCGGCTCATCACCAAAGAGCACGTACGTCTTATGTGAGCACAGCACTTTTACTGTCGGTTTGAAACATTGGTCATTATTAAAACAGACCTCACTACTCTTGTCCAATGCAGATCCTAAAGTGGGGTCCGTTCGATCTGCTCATTGGTGGGAGCCCTTGCAATGATCTGGCCATGGTGAACCCAGCACGGAAGGGACTGTTTGGTATGTTTGGGACTTGAATAGTTTACCTTGTGAGATCAACAGAGTAAAAATATATTTAAATATTTTCTACACATTTTGTAGTGTGACTTATAGACATTACCAGCAGAGTGCAGTGTACAACAGTGTGGTTAGTTTGGAATAGGCAAGTAGAGTGCAACATCTGTGTTAGCTCTAATGTGGATATCAGCTCTGCAATGTTCACTGCCTAGCTACAGTGCATAACCCGACTTCCCAGACTATTCCCCTGTGTTATGGGTGCTTATTAAATCTGTCATTCTGTCTGTAGAAGGGACGGGGAGGCTCTTCTTTGAGTATTACCGGCTTCTTCACATCATGAAGCCCAAAGAAGACGACCGGAGGCCGTTCTTCTGGTTTTTTGAGAACGTGGTGTTCATGAACAACCACCACAAGGTCGACATCTGCCGCTTCCTGGAGGTTAGCCAGCCCCATTCACTCTCCTCTTAGAACAGTTGTATCGTGCTGCGTACATTTGTCTCTGAAAATTGGGAATTCTAATGGGAAACTTAGGGTTCAAGCTTAAAACAAAATTTTGACGCTTATATTTCTGGGTCTTTGTGGTTTTGGTCTGGGTTATAGAATGAATGGGTTTGAAGTCAGAATCTAATAATTCACATGAACACAGCACCAGATCTCTTTATTTGTATACAAATCATACTGTCTAAATGTTCTGTAGTTTAGAACCCAAATAATAACTGACAGTCTGTTCTCAGTGCAACCCGGTTCTGGTGGATGCGGTGAAAGTGAGCCCGGCCCACAGAGCGCGATACTTCTGGGGCAACATCCCTGGGATGAACAGGTACGTGTCTGGACCCTGGACCAAACTAAACCACTCAGCTGATCCATGATCCTTTCTCATCAACCCCTTTGATTATTGAAACCATAGATTAAAATTATTTATTCAGTGCAATTGATCTCTATAGTCTACTGATATGTGGGTCTTCGCAAAAACCCAGGACCACACCAGTATGACACCATCTTTAGTACCATCTCTGTGACTATTTGACCAGGTAGGCCAGTTGCGAACAAGTTCTCATTTACGACTGCGACCTGGCCAAGATGAAGCAAAGCAGTGCGACACAAACAACACAGTTACACATGGGATAAACAAACGTACAGTCAATAATACAATAGAAAAGTCTATATGTAGTAAGATTAGGGAGGTAAGGCAATAAATAAGCCATAGTGGTGAAATAATTACAATAATTATCTTCTTAGTGATGAGTCTGCCTCCTGCCTTTAGAAATCTTCTTAGGATTTGTTCAATGTGTCTGATTCTGTTCTAGACCCATCATTGCATCCCAGACCGACAAGGTTCTTCTCCAGGACTGCCTTGAAAGGGGAAGAGTTGCCAAGGTCAAATGTTTCAAATAAATTTTCTATTTAACTAGGAAGTCCCAATCTGATCCTCTTTGGTTCTTTTCAAATGTTTTATTTTTTTTCATTTGAGTTATTCTACCCATCTTTCTTTAGAACCGGTGACTGTTTGTCTGAGCATTTCCTTGTGTCTTACTTTCTTGTTTTCCTTTGTTTATTTTCTTTTCTATTGGACAGTTCACAAAAGTGAGGACCATCACCACCAACCCCAACTCCCTCAAGCAGGGCAAGAATGTGAGCAAGCTCCCTGTGTCAGTGAAAGGTGTGGATGACAACCTGTGGATCACAGAGTTAGAGAAGTAGGCATTTTGAAATATGGCATTTAATTTTTTTATCACTTTCCATTTTTTATATATATAATTCAGTGGATATTAAAGATGTTCTCTTCTCTTCTGCCTTTCACTTCAAGGATCTTCGGCTTCCCCAAGCACTACACCGATGTAAAGAACATGAATCGCCAGCAGAGGCAGAAGGTGCTGGGGAAGTCCTGGAGTGTGCCTGTGATCCGCCATCTCTTTGCCCCACTGAAGGACTACTTTGCCTGCGAACAACTTCCCCCGTTCCTTTCGCAGCCATCTAGTTCCTCAGCAACAGCTATGGGGGAGGGGTCAATGGGTGGCCCATCATGGTGTAGTCCCCTGGAGTGACAGTCAGGTTCATCAAGGGCGCTTACACTCCACCCTACGGGGCTTTAGCCAATAAGACAGAACTAAATTAACAGGGGAAAAAACTAAACAGAAAATACCCACAACAAAAAATCTACTTATCTGATCTTTTTTAATCTTTTAAGTGTTCTACTTAAACCCTTTTATGCATCTCTTTTATTTTCACACTGGTTTTCTTACCTGAGACAAAGGCCAAGCAAGAAAGAGCAGACACATCTTACTAAGACAAAGCTTCTTCATCATCACCGTTGGGTTCAGTCTGATTGTGTTAATAGTTCTGAGTTGGGATAATCCTCTCATTGGGTTATTATTCATTTGTCTCTTTTTATGGGAAAATACTTGATATTTGGCCTCTATTAGATGGCTTGAGATTTCATGTATGTTTTTTTTATGAGGTCAATGGCCTCCCTACTATGAGCACTGTCACTTTCTGTGCAAGTTGAAGCTGTGACATGCAGGGATGTTCTCAACAAAGCTGGTTAGATCCAGCAAGACTACCTCTGTTGCTTTATGACAGCCATATGAGAAACACTCAAACATCTGCTGCTAACAAGCCACCTTCTACTGTAAATATAATGTACCTTTGTACATAGAATTGAAGTTGTTATGGTATGATACTACTGTAAATTTGGTCAGATATTGGATGTTTTTATAAGATTCCTTTATTGTGTGAAAGGAGGCAGACAGAATCATGGTCATTTTTTAAAAACTGAGTGCTATTGTGTTAAGCCCAGGGCTATATAGCGATGTCTTATTTAAAAATGAATAGTACAAATAAACATTTTATGAAATGTTTAATATGATGTCATGGTTGCGTTTTATTGTATCGTCAGTCATATGCATTGGGTGATTGTAGTATGTCATACAAATGTAATCCAAATAGATTATTATAGTAATTAGTATAAGTTAAAGGTAGACTCAGCGATATGACGTAGATGCAGAAAGTAAACAGCATAGTGGGTCGATTTCCGCAACAACTAAGAGCGTTGGAGCGTGAGGCTCAACTTCTCAGCTGTTTTGGTACCCTGGCTACCACACTGAACAGCGTGAAGTGAACCCGTGCACATGCACAGATACTGTGAGAGAAGTCTTGCATCTCAATATCTGTGGTGCTGCTCGTGGCAACGTCACTGAGTCTACCTTACAATACTTGCCCAAAAGACCATGGGGTCACATATTTACATTTCAACCAGGCCTACCTCAAAGCAGCGAGCCGGTCAGCACTGGGAACAACCACTGGTCTTTCTTCATAATGAGCTCCAACATGTACTTTCTTTGTCGTTCGGGTCTGATTGTTCTTGAGACAAGTAGTGTCACATCTAGTAATAAACACTACCAATGTTTTGCACCCAAGACGACCTCTAGTGCATACATTGCTTTGTAAGTGTGTAGGTTGTGGTCAAGCCTTTTGTGAGAAGAGCCCATTCAGATGAAATGGCCCTTTCATAGCACAGAGGAGCCATTGGTGACAACATTACAACCATCTAGAATAAAAGGATGAAGTCACTGATATTTAGTTTGAGATACAACTTGAGCAGTTTATCCTACCCCATGTTGGATTGGAGGGAATCATGCAAGTAATTGTTAATTTACCAATCTACCAAATACTTCACACTAGAAGAAGTTAAGCTACTTTGAAAACGTAGTTCACTACATCCAAGCTACTTCAGGACATATCTAAATCCGAAATGTCAGACTACAAGAATGTGTAATTTGCCGTATTAAACACAAAAACTGTTTCAAGTGAGAATTAAGCTGTCCTGTTGCTGATAAAGACAATGTTTGCTTATATCCCCCCATATTTTCTTCTCTATATATATAAAAAAAAGTATTATGTAGTTCCAGTAGTTAGCTAGCTACATGGTTAAAAAAAAGTAATAAGCTAAAAGCAAAATTTGAATTTAGTTTAACGACCACAAACCTAGTGAAAAATGTAGTTTAATTACTAGTTGAACTACATGTAGTTCACTATTCCCCAACACTGATGCCTGTACTAATAACCAGCATGACTGCCACAGTTGTAAAGTTTAAATAAATGGTGTAAAGCAAAAGTGTAAAGAAATCTGTTTTAGAATTATTCTTTTTTATTTGCTTACTATGTTGCAAATAACTGATGTTCCCTTTAGTATTTTTGTTTTATGTAACCTTTATTTAAACTAGGCAAGTCAGTTAAGAATAAATTCTTATTTATAATGACGGCCTACCAGGGAACAGTGGGTTAACTGCCTTGTTCAGGGGCAAAAGGACAGATTTTTACCTTGTCAGCTCGGGGATTCGATGGCCAAGCACTCAAATCCCGGCTATTTCTTCACTTTCTCTTCTTAAAATTAGATTTTAAACCTAACCTTAATTAATAAAGATTAAAAACCAAATTGTTGTTTTCATGATTTGTTTTTATTTATAGCCATTTGTGGAAAGTAATAATAAAAAAGGCAGAAGAGGAAGCAAGCCACCCCACTAGCTGTGTTTATTATGGATCCTTATTAGCTGTTGCCAAAGGTTGAGCAAAATTAAAGCAGTTTCACAACAGATTTCACAACACATTAAGTGTGCACCATCAGGCCAATACTCTACTACCACATATCTACAACACAAAATCCATGTGTACATATAATGAGTGTGTTATCATGTGTGTGTGTGTCTCTTCACAGTACCCGCTGTTCCATAAGGTGTATTTTTATCAGATTTTTACATTTGATTATATTGCTTCCAAGAGTTACTTGATGTGGAATAGAGCTAGACCTAGAATAGGTCTCTTTGGTACTGTGCGCATCCCGTAGTCTGTTCTGGACTTGGGGACTGTGAAGAGACCTGGTGGCATGTCTTGTGGAGTATGCATGGGTGTCCGAGCTGTGTGCTAGTAGTTTAACCAGACAGCTCGGTGCAGTCAACATGTCGATAGTTCTCACAAATACAGGTACAGTCGTGGCCAAAAGTTTTGAGAATGACACAAATATTAATTTTCACAAAGTCTGCTTCCTCAGTTTGTATGATGACAATTTGCATATACTCCAGAATGTTATGAAGAGTGATCAGATGAATTACAATTAATTGCAAAGTCCCTCTTTGCCATGCAAATGAACTGAATCCCCCCAAAACATTTCCAATGCATTTCAGCCCTACCGCAAAAGGATCAGCTGACATCATGGCACAAAAAGGGCTTCACAGGCAAGGATATTGCTGCCAGTAAGATTGCACCTAAATCAACCATTTATTGGATCATCAAAAACTTCAAGGAGAGCGGTTCAATTGTTGTGAAGAAGGCTTCAGGGCGCCCAAGAAAGTCCAGCAAGCGCCAGGACCTTCTCCTAAAGTTGATTCAGCTGTGGGATCGGGGCACCACCAGTACAGAGCTTGCTCAGGAATGGCAGCAGGCAGGTGTGAGTGCATCTGCACGCACAGTGAGATGAAGACTTTTGGAGGATGGTCTGGTGTCAAGAAGAGCAGCAAAGAAGCCACTTCTCTCCAGGAAAAACATCAGGGACTGACTGATATTCTGCAAAAAGTACAGGGATTGGACTGCTGAGGACTGGGTTAAAGTTATTTTCTCTGAATCCTTTTTCCGATTGTTTGGGGCATCCAGAAAAAATATTGTCCGGAGAAGACAAGGTGAGCGCTACCATCAGTCCTGTGTCATGCCAACAGTAAAGCATCCTGTGACCATTCATGTGTGGGGTTGCTTCTCAGCCAAGGGAGTGGGCTCACTCACAATTTTGCCTAAGAACACAGCCATGAATAAAGAATGGTACCAACACATCCTCAGAGGGCAACTTCTCCCAACCATCCAGGAACAGTTTGGTTACGAACAATGCCTTTTCCAGCATGATGGAGCACCTTGCCATAAGGCAAAAGTGATAACTAAGTGTCTCGGGGAACAAAACATCGATATTTTGGGTCCATGGCCAGGAAACTCACCAGACCTTAATCACATTGAGAACTTGTGGTCAATCTTCAAGAGGCGGGTGGACAAACAAAAACCCACAAACTCCAAGCATTGATTATGCAAGAATGGGCTGCTATCAGTCAGGATGTGGCCCAGAAGTTAATTGACAGCATGCCAGAGCAGATTGCAGAGGTCTTGAAAAAGAAGGGTCAACACTGCAAATATTGACTCTTTGCATCAACTTCATGTAATTGTCAATAAAAGCCTTTGACACTTATGAAATGCTTGTAATTATACTTCAGTATTCCATAGTAACATCTGACAAAAATATCTAAAGACACTGAAGCAGCCAACTTTGTGGATTCTCAAATCTTTTGGCCACGACTGTAGTGATGAAGTCAATCTTTCCTCTACTTTGAGCCAGGAGAGATTGACATGCGTATTATTGTTAGCTCTCCGTGCACATTTAAGGGCCAGCCGTGCTGCCCTGTTCTGGGCCAATTGTAATTTTCTTAAGTTCCTCTTTATGGCACCTGATCACACGACTGGGCAGTAGTCCAGGTGCCACAAAACTAGGGTCTGTAGGACCGGCCTTGTTGATAACGTTAAGGCAGAGCAGCGCTTTATTATGGACAGACCTCTCCCCATCTTAGCTACTGTTGCATCAATAGTTTACAATACATGGTTACTCCAAGCAGTTTAGTCTCCTCAACTTGCTTAATTTCCACAATAATTACAAGATTTCATTGAGGTTTAGGGTTTAGTAAATGATTGGTCTCAAATACAATACAATGCTTTGTTTTTTTGAATATGTAGGACTAACTTATTCCTTACCACCCATTCTGAAACTGACTGCAGCTTTTTGTCAGGTGTTGCTGTCTTGTAAGGTACTGAGTCATCAGCATACATAGACTTACAGGCTTTACTCAGAGCCAGTGGCAGGTCATTAGTAAAGATTGAAACAATTAACAATGCCTGACTCTACCTGGATTATGTTGGAGAGGCTTCCATTAAATAACACCCCGTGTTGTGTTACAGGTAACTTTCGATACACAATATAGCAGTGGATATAAAGCCACAACACGTTTTTCCAGCAGCATATTATGATCGATAATGTCAAAAGCTGCACAAGTCTAACAAAACAGCTCCCACAAGCTTTTTATTATCAATTTCTGTCAGCCAATCATCAGTAATTTGTTTAAGTGCCATACATGTTGAAAGCCCTTATAAAAGTGCTAAAAAGCTGTTAATTTGTTTACTGTGAAATATATCTGGTGTGGCAGACCAGGGGGTCAAAATGTTTACACAGATCAGACACTGACACAGTAGGATTAGCTCAGTTTCAAAGGTGTTTATTAAAATAATAGTTCAGAAGAAAATAACAGGTCTCCCCCATGAGACCCTCTTTGGGATAACGTCTTCTTGGCTCCGGGTCTTGCTGTATCCTGTGGGGATAAAAATTTTAACTCACTCCTGTTACCTCTGCAACCGTCCCCAACTATACAGGAGTCTTTTCTTTTCTTTTCTTTTCTTTTATTTTCTTTCTCCCCCACCCCCCTCTCTCTCCCCCCCACTCTCTCCCTGTGTGTGGCTCGTCTGGCAGATTTATGGGACTTGCACAGCTGGTGAGCAATCAACCCTTGACCAACTCCCAATCAGCCCCAATTAGTCCTGGCCGGAGAGACCGTCGAGACCTGGCACGTCCAGCAGATGGAGCCGTCGCCTCGTGATGTATACTCCATCTGTCACCAGGCCTCGAAGAGTCTCCCCCTGGTGGCTGACCTGCTGCACGCTACACAGGTCAAACATTATTTATTTTACTAAGGGTTGGTAACAGGCTGATTGGTCGTCTGTTTGAGCCAGTAAAGGTTGCTTTGCTGTTCTTGGGTAGCGGAATTACTTTTGCTTCCCTCCAGCCCATTCATAAATTCACTCTGGCTATCTCCTCCGATTTCAGAGCACTCTCGTCTGAGGGTGCCAGAGCGCAGAAAAACTGATGAATTTACAAACTCGTAAAACCAGATGAAAATGACTGGTGTCAGTTAAAAAAAAAAGTTATTACATTTTTTCCAGCAGCAGTTACAGTCACCAATGTCTAGATAACATGAAAACAGCCTAAACAGCTCTGATAAGGCGAGTGAAATGGTCAGAGCGAGGTTCGCTCTCATTTGTGCCTGGAAGTGGTGTAATGACCTAACTAGATCATAAAACAACAATTGTCCAGACAGAGGATTGAGTTTACGAATTGACGGTTTATTAACCCAACTTTACACAGAGTTAATAAACCCTGTTTGGCCATAGCCCACGTCAAATAAATGAAAGATAACCCACAAGCCAACCGTGACCTTCTCTTATGAAGGCCAGACGTAAGAGAGAGAACAATGGCTAAACCTGGTCTTAACTTCCAATGCTCCATCCCCCTGCCCAACCCCCCTCCACGCCACTCTGCCAACCACCAGGAAGCCCGGCATCAGAACATTCCAGGCATTCCCGTGTTTGGCAGATAGCAGGTTGATTGGCATGTCGGACCCCGCGAACACTGGGTACTGGTAAGTACAACACAATCACCTACTAGCCTAACACATGAACGGTGAACGGAAAGGCTCTGGAGCAACGAACTGCCCTTGCTGTCTCTGCCTGGCCGGTTCCCCTCTTTCCACAGGGATTCTCTGCCTCTAATCCTATTACAGGGGCTGAGTCACTGGCTTACTAGGGCTCTTTCATACCGTCCCTAGGAGGGGTGCGTCACTTGAGTGGGTTGAGTCACTGATGTGATCTTCCTGTCTGGGTTGGCGCCCCCCCTTGGGTTGTGCCGTGGCGGAGATCTTTGTGGGCTATACTCGGCCTTGTCTCAGGATGGTAAATTGGAGGTTGAAGATATCTCTCTAGTGCTGTGGGGGCTGTGCTTTGGCAAAGTGGATGGGGTTATATCCTTCCTGTTTGGCCCTGTCCGGGGGTGTCATCGGATGGGCCACAGTGTCTCCTGACCCCTCCTGTCTCAGCCTCCAGTATTTATGCTGCAGTAGTTTATGTGTCGGGGGGCTAGGGTCAGTTTGTTATATCTGGAGTACTTCTCCTGTCCTATGCGGTGTCCTGTGTGAATTTAAGTATGCTCTCTCTAATTCTCTCTTTCTTTCTCTCTCTCGGAGGAACTGAGCCCTAGGACCATGCCTCAGGACTACCTGACATGATGACTCCTTGCTGTCCCCAGTCCACCTGGCCGTGCTGCTGCTCCAGTTTCAACTGTTCTGCCTGTGATTATTATTATTTGACCATGCTGGTCATTTATGAACATTTGAACATCTTGGCCATGTTCTGTTATAATCTCCACCCGGCTGCCAGAAGAGGACTGGCCACACCACATAGCCTGGTTCCTCTCTAGGTTTCTTCCTAGGTTTTGGCCTTTCTAGGGAGTTTTTCCTAGCCACCGTGCTTCTACACCTGCATTGCTTGCTGTTTGGGGTTTTAGGCTGGGTTTCTGTACAGCACTTTGAGATATCAGCTGATGTACGAAGGGCTATATAAATACATTTGATTTGATTGATAACACACACAAGCTAGCCAACTTTAGCTAGTTACCTTAAGTGCTTGACGGCCATTGTGAGGTCAGAACGCTCAACCCTATGTCATGTAAAAATACAGTAGGCCCTCTGGCCATGTGTGGGCTAAGGCGTCCATTCCCAAGGGGTTCTTGATCTCTGACAGACAGAACCAGAGGGAGCAGTGGGGTGTTTGCTCTGAGGCGAACAGGTCCAAATGTGCTGTTTCAAACCACTGCCATATCATCTTCATTACTTGTGGGTGAAGTCTCCACTCCCCCAGGGAGTGAAGACAAGAAGTCTGCCACCTCGTTCAGAGATGTGGTAGGCTCGTAGGGAGGCCAGATGTGGTAGATGGTTGATGTGGAACACTGTTGAGGTATTATCTGATCGTATCATGACATGTTTGTGTTTGAGGACCGGCAGAAAGTGAATCAGGGCTAGGCAAACTGTCTGAAGTTCTAGCACGTTGATGTGCTCTTTCCTCCAGCAGGGGCACCACTCTCCCCATACAGACCTGTGTTGCCACACTGATCCCCAGCCTGCTAGTGAAGCGTTGGTCATCACTACTTCCCGCCTTGCCGGAAATGATCCGAGAGGGACACCTGTAATCAGGTAGGCTCTCTTCCTCCACGTGAAGGTCGTTGAACCACACGTGTAGTGGCCTTAAAGACAAGCCTAATGGTGTCACCCAGCAAGCATGCCCATCAGTTGTTGGAACATTCGTACCTTCACCAATGCATTCAACTGGAATTGTGGCAGAAGAATTGTTGCAGAAGAGCTACTGGGAGCTTTCTCAGTGCCCTTCTGGAGTCATCGGACACTGGGACTTGGGCGAGCCAGACCTGGTGACGAGTCACAACAAGGGTGGACATCAGTCTGCCTAGCTCTCTGGTCATGAACGCAAACGCTTGAAGAGATGCGTCATTCAGGTTGCAGAGGTCCAGGTCTGCGTGGTCTGGCTGGAGCATACTGTTCTGTGCAACATGAGCACTGAGAGGGAGTTCCCAATGCGGGGTGCTGTGTTGGAGGCCCGTGACAGTAGCTCATCTGTGGCCCTGCAATGAGGTCTGGGGCAGCGGCCATCATCCTTCATCTAAGGAGAGCATCAGCTCTGCTATAAATTCATCCACCCTAGGCATATGGTCCAGCCCATGTTGTTTTGCATCGTGCATGTCAGATAGTGTCCTACTGTCCTTGCTATGGTGGGCGAGAGCCCGTGGGTCGGACCAGCATCTCTGAAGCTCCGTAAGAAAAGCCGGTGAAGGTGGCACACTGAAAGGTGTAGCTGCCAGGGCCTTCTTAAAGAATGGGTTACAAAATGGTAAATGGGTTACAAAATATAAATATAAAATATTTCTTAAGCAATATACTAATTCATCAAATTAAGTAATATAATTAGTAACCGGAGAATGTATACACAGTAAGGGTAGAGAGCTACAATAATTTCAGGTGAGCCTAGCTATGACCACAGGGCAACTGTGACCTGTGGGTCAGAGCGCGAAAATTGCCCTCCAAGGCTGTGTGACAGCTCATTCCTACCTCTCCCCTTCATGGGAGGATATCGGGCTTCCATGTCTTCTGCTGACTTAGCCCACCAGCTAGTGTGTGTGATACTCAATTGGGCGCTCTAACAATAAAAATACATGTATTCAAAGAAATATGGAAGACAGTTGGGAGGAGGCGATAACAGGTGAGACCATTATTGCCAATGAGGGCAGATTCGAGTGCGTTATCAGGCACAACTCCGATATTTTTCTCAAAATTGCTGTGATGTCACGTGTCCTACTTATATCAGTACACTCGCAACAACCTAACTGTGCTTTACGAAACGTATATTTGATCAAATAAACCACACGTAGCAAATAATCCATGACATCTTTCGATAACTAAATTCGACACTCATTGGGCCCAGGTATCCATCTCTTCCCATATCCACCAGCATCAGCATGCTCCAGCATGCGTCTAGACTTTACGTCTTGACGACGTTTGACTTGAGAACAAACGCACTCAGTTGCATTTAAATATATCGCCTCGCGGGTAGATTTCTCGAATGAACTGAGAGCAGTAAACATTGACGTCTCTTGAATTAATATATTGGCAACACCTACGCCAAAACAGGGTAAGTCATTTATACAGCAATATTTGCAATTGAAAACGTAATTTAACTAGCTAGCATTTAGTTAGCCAATGGAATGGATGGGGCGCAGAGGCCGGGGTTCGATTGAATGCATATCTCTGGTATATGGGGGTTTAGTTAGCTAACACGACTGAGTTGGGCGGGGGGAAATGTTACCAGACCAGCTAGTTAGCCACCCACAGATAGTTTGCGCACTATTAATATGTAACGTAGCTATCTAACATTACTTTGTCTTTACTAGCTCGATAAGCTAGCTGTTAGGTTGAAAATGACAACCTAGTTAACGTAACTTAGAAACGTTAGCTAGCTAACTTTCATTACAAGCAGACTTCATGACTAACTAACGTTGGCACATTTATTTGATAGTAATTTCAGGGATATTCTAGCTACCTAACTTGGGTAGTTTACACATCTGCAAGACAATGCTTGCTTCTATCCTCGTAATTTCCACTCACCAATACGTCTACATTAACTACCCAACGTTACGAAAGCTAGTCCAACTGAACTAAACTACCTAGTTAGTTACCTAGCTAGCTAGCCAGTGTTCAGAAGGGATTCTGTCTTTGGTTAACAGAACTGACTGCAGCTTTCTTCAACTCATCTTCTCCTGATCATGATCATTTCCCTTCGTTTCAGGAATGGTCCCCACTGAACCAGTAGTAGGTTTCCCCCCAACCCCAACCTGTTGTATCTCTGACATGATTATATTGCATAGAAATGTCCCCCAAAAATAATCACCTGTGTGCTTTTTCTAACGTGACATGAAGTTGAAATCAACATTTCTCCTTTTGTGCTTCAACAGAAAATGGCTGTGAACGTTTACTCAACCTCAGTGTGTAGTGATAACTTGAGTCGTCATGACATGCTTGCCTGGATCAACGAATCGTTACAGATCAACCTTACTAAGATAGAGCTGTTATGTTCAGGTAATTTGCGGGTTATGGATGGCACAACTGCATTTGTTCTTCCATTACTTCATAAAGTGTAAGTAATGGTTAGGGAAAATGAAAGTAAATCCTGTAATTGATGTAGCCTGAAGGTTAATCCTACTTTCCTTTAGTGTCAGTATGTCATCATAGAGGAATAGTTCATTAGCATTTGTGTTGACCCCTGGTGTGCCTGTCCTCTCAAGGTGCGGCCTACTGCCAGTTCATGGACATGCTCTTCCCCGGCTGTGTGCCTTTGAAGAAAGTCAAATTTGCTGCAAAACTAGAGCACGAATTCATTCACAACTATAAGATCTTGCAAGCTGGCTTCAAAAGAATGGGTGTCGAAAAAGTAAGTGGGATATTTCGTTTTCCCTCTCAGCATGTCCTAGGCTCTAGTCTACATCCAGAGCTCTATTTGAACTGGTTGCTTTCGAAGCATATTAATCTATTGATCCTTTTGCGTTCTGTCTTTACCATGTGTTGGCTTGTTGAATTGTTATCATGTTACAACGGCATGTTGTTGGACTTACACATCTGAGTTGCCCGTAGTGTGGGTTTGTCTGTGTGTGTACCAATGTCGTCAGCTGCTGTGCTCTGCCACTGCTTGCTAATTGTGTTTACTGCTGAGCTAGCATGACCTCTCTACAGTGGCTCACTGATATTGACTTTCCTGTGCCTGCAGAGACAGGACTGTTGGCATCCTATGCAATCTCCATTCTATTAGTCATTGGTTCTCATCCAGCAGTTAGATGGTGTATTTGTTGGATTCGGCTACAGTGAAGAGCTGTCCTGTCTTTGAGAGACAGAGAGCAAAACACTTCAGAGCGAGAGTTTAGATTTTCTCTAATTCAGTGTCATGACAAAGTCCCTTAGAAATGGACAGTCCTCGTCTCCTAGTCTCTGTGTGTTATATCCACATCCCGACAGCATTTCTAACGATAGTCACTACCTCTGCGATGCATGTTTAGTCTAAATCAACTGTGTATGATGTGGACATCCACTAGTGTTTATTTAACCCTTTTTTGTGGTGTTGAATTCACTTACCTGGTGCTTTTGTTCTTTCCAAGATCATCCCTGTTGACAAGTTGATAAAAAGCAAGTTCCAGGACAACTTTGAGTTTGTGCAGTGGTTCAAGAAGTTCTTTGATGCCAACTATGATGGGAAAGAGTACGACCCTGTGGAGGCTCGCCAGGGCCAAGACTCCATGCCATACCCCGCCATGTCGGCCCTCAACAAGCCCAAGAAAATCCTCAACGCTGGTGAGAGTAGTAGCTGAGCCTGTGCAATGTTTTTTTTTAATATTCACTGTGGAATTACTTTTTAGGAGTGGTTCCCCTACAGAAGGTTCTAGGTGGGGCACAAAGGCCCCAAAATCAACATCTTGAGACCTGTTGAACTAATTGTCAATTGAAAGCAACAAAATCAAAATGCTTTTAGTTTGGGGGGAGAATGGAAACATTGTAGGAGAAAGACTGACTAGCAGCAAGAAATGGCTTCTGTAAGCAGTCTAGAGGTGATTTGTCTTTCCATACTTAAATCTACTGAGCTTGTCAATAACAACCTCTCCCCATCTCTTTTCTGACTGGTTGCTTGTTCCCATCAGCATCCCAGCGAGCAGCAGTTGCCAAGGTAGCACCCAAAATGGCGCCCAGCTTGGCGCGGAGACCAGGGGCTGGCGGAGGTGACGAGGAGCGGGCAGAACTCATTCAGGAGGTACTGTCATCCATCCTTCCATTCATGTGCCATGTCTTATTAGAAATGATAACAATTGGTTTGACTGAAGCTCTTGCCAAAGTTCAGAGATACAGGTTATATCATCTGTTTCCCACCTCCCTCTTCCCAGGTAAATATACTAAAGTCCACCATCCAGGACATGGAGAAGGAGAGGGACTTTTATTTCGGCAAACTGAGGAACATTGAGCTCATCTGCCAAGAAAAGGAAGGAGAGGGTGATCCCACACTGCAGAGGATCGTGGATATACTCTACGCCACAGATGTGAGTTTAGTCAACATTACACACAGCCTCGCCGGGTCACTTCAGCTTTTTTAGGTTTGAGCCCATGTGTTTTGGTTCAAACAACTGCTGATGCCTTCTTAAAATTCAGTTTGTGGAATGGCATGTATGTAGCTCAAACGGAATGCTAAAGCATGCTCATACAGCTTGTGCAGTTTCCTTCCCAGGCGACGCATGATTGGTTCATTCTGTTTGAAATTCATGCGTGCTTAGATCAGAACTGCGTCTAATAAATGCCCAAACACTAGTGTGCTTGATTTAGCTTACTTTGCACTTTTGGGACTATTCCATTGGTGCCTTCTATACCAGGCAAACCAAATTAAATGCCACTCAAGTGTTTGAAAAGTACACTACAGGGCCTCCCGGGTGGCGCAGTGGTTAAGGGCGCTGTACTGCAGCGCCAGCTGTGCCATCAGAGACTCTGGGTTCGCACCCAGGCTCTGTCGTAACCGGCCGCAACCGGGAGGTCCATGGGGCGACGCACAATTGGCCTAGCGTCGTCCGGGTTAGGGAGGGCTTGGCCGGTAGGGATGTCCTTGTCTCATCACGCACCAGCGACTTGCTTCTATTCAGCCACAAGAGTATTAATGAGAGAGGACATTCCAATTCATCCCAAATGTGTTTGATGGAGTTGAGGTCAGGTCTCTGTGGAGCCAGTCAAGTTCTTCCACACTGATCTCGGCAAACCTTGCACAGGGGCATTGTCATGCTGAAACAGGAAAGGGCCTTCCCCGAACTGTTGCCACAAAGTTGGAAGCACAGAATCGTCTGACTGGCGTAGCGTTAGGATTTCCCTTTACATGGAAACCCATTTAATGAATCTCCCGACAAAAGTTATTGTGCTGACATTGCTTCCAGAGGCAGGTTGGAACTCTGTAGTGAGTGTTGCAACCGAGGACAGGTGACTTTCAAATTTTTTTTTATTACGTGCTTCAGCACTTGGCGGTCCCGTTCTGTGAGCTTGTGTGGCCTACCACTTCGCGGCTGAGCCGATGTTGATTCTAGACGGTTCCAGTTCACCAAAAACAGCACTTAAGGTCGACTGGGGCAGCTCTAGCAGGGCAGAAATTTGATGAACTGACTTGTTGGAAAGGTGGAATCCTATGGCGGTGCCATGTTTAACGTCACTTAGCTCTTGAGTACGGGCCGTTCTACTGTTTGTCTATGAACGTTGCATGGCTCTGTGCTTGTCAGCAAAGTGTGTGGCTGGAATAGCCAAATCCACTAATATGAAGGGATGTCCACATACTTTTGGCTGTGTAGTGTATTTGGCCCAGGTCAGACGTCGATCTCAATTTAATATCTAACCTGATATCTTCCTCTTCATCCCTCTGTGATCTCAGGAGGGCTTTGTCATACCGGACGCTGAGTCAGAGGACCAGGAGGAATTCTAACGTTCAAGACTGGATCATGCAGCTTTTAATACAACCCCTCAACCCACCAAACTCCTTCAATCAGCTACAACATCTCTATCCTCTCCCTACGTACAACACCCACTCCAAAAAATGTATCATGTTATGCGTTCGTGATCTCCGAGTGGACTGTATATCAAATGTTTGTTTTCTGTAAAATCAAGTTGAAATAAGTAAGTGTGTGTGTGAAGTACCTCTTTTGAAAGCCCTTCTCTGGGTCATCCCATTGGCCCGTATCAGCATCATGTTGTTAGAAGGCAGCCATTGGGGTCCAGAAGAGTGAACTGTCTAAGATTTTTTTGTTTGCTTGTCTTTCCCCTCAATTTCTGTGTCTGTTCCAGGAATTGGCGTTACAAGGTCATTGGAACCTGCACTCACTTTTGTACATAGTATTTTTCTGGTTTTATCTGTTTTCTAAATTATCACTGTCTTTGTTTTCTGGGTCTGAGCAAATTCACTTTGTTAATGTAGTGATCGTGGGACATTTTTATCTGCTTTAGTAACCAACTGTTCATATCTCTCAAACCTAGTTGAGTTGTCTACTTTCATTTGGTCTCCTCCTGTTTGGAGATTACAATTTTTATTAAACGGTGCAATCCTTTTTATTCTAGGAAAGTGGCACTTTTTTCTCAAAGATTCAGGTCAACGTCTCTTAGTGTGGCTGCAATTCTCGGGACAGCTCATAACAACCTGACGATATTTATGAAGAAACATGTTAAACTACAAGCTTATGGTGGAATATTTTGTGCGTGTTTGTCTCTTGGATGTTGGAAGGCATGTGCACTGTGGATGCCAGAAACTCTCTGGTCCCAAGCACATCCCAAATTACCCACTTTGTTTTGTTTTTTGTAATTTCTCTTGTCTAAAATTGTTCAGTTGGCAGGGTATGGAGTTTTAACTTGATTTAGCACCTCTAGTGTTCATTTTCTTAAGTTCATTTATTTTTTTAAACTCCTGTCTTGCGTTTTAATCTGTTTTGATTATGTAGCCACTGCACCATTGACAGGTTCTAGGCCCAAAATGCTGATGCACAAATACAACTGCCAGTCTCTGCACTGGAAGATCAGAGATTAAAAAAAAAAAAAAGTTTTATGAATTACAAACATTTGCCAAAAAGAGTACAAAGTCACATATGTAGGTTATGGAAGGTATTTAAGAATAAATCATAATAAATACCTTTGCCTTATTCTTATATACCTTTCATAACCTACATATGTGACTTTGTACTCTCTTTTTGGCAAATGTTTGTAATTCAATTTAAAGAATTGTCATTTCAGATCTTGTTTTCTTCTTTCTGCTGCTCTGAATGGACGTCTAGAGAATCTGGCAAATAGATGTTCAGTCTTCCAGTTAATACAATGCTCTGACAGGCCAATTTCCATGTGGACATCATTGATGGTTCATTTGAAGTGTTCTGAACTTATTGGTGTACTTAATCTAACTCGTGCCACCCATCTGTTGGCTGAAATGACCTATCTGATTAATTAGAAGTACATAACTGACAAGTCCAAAGTCTTGCCTCCTTACAAGGCCTGTTAAATAATGTATAATAAATTGAACAGTAATGCCACAATGTGATCTATAGCATCCTTTGGTTGTGCTGATGGCTGGGCATCAGCTTTGCATGTAGTTTTTTATGAAGGGGATTTTCTGATGCTGAATATGTAATGAATTGGCTTGAAGCCCACGTGGGAGCTGCACATAGATTTGACCATTGTAGTGTACTTTAGTTTTCTGGCACTAAAACGGGACTTTTTTAGGTAATGAAGGAAGTTTGAATGTCGTGCATTTCGGAAAGTTTTTGCATGGTGATGCCTGGCTGTAATATTTATTTTTTTCAATTACGTTTTGGTCCTCGTTACGTTCTTCAGGACCACAACCCTAATTTAATTTGTCTACTTTTTGGGAATACCATGTCCAAAACAGTGTTTCAAAATGTATTGGGATATGAATGTGTATGTTTTAAAACACAGAAATAATCATTATGACTGTTAACCTTAAGTCAAGAAATGTTGTTTTGAGTGATCGTTTAAAAACATAATTGTCTTTTTTGAACTTGGCTTGTTTGATGACTAAACTATCCTGGTGGCAGATTTTTGTGGCTATTTGGGTCTTAAACACGGGTCATGTTCCAGCAGTCTACAACCAACGTCATCGACTGCACAGTCTATCAGTTTGCTATATATGTGGTTTGCAGATATTAAACACTTATCCAGGAGTTGAGATTTGGCAGACATCTATAATGTAGTCAGTCTGGAAGGTGGAAATTGTTTTGGTGAAGTGCATTTTATATACAAGGCAGAACCCCGCAATGGCCTGTTTCAATCTAACCTGGTGCCAATCTTGACCTTTAACCCTGTTAGCTATTGGTCCCTGATTGTATTATTTTCTAGATCTTCTGAATGATTGGTGTGGTTATTGGAAGGAGCCCTTGCAGCTCTTGTGTTTTTGGGGTGTGAAAGATCAGTGGTGTTGCATCAGATCTCCCCTGTGACATCTGTGTTGACATTCTGGTACACTGTGGGCCTTGTGCCACCTTCTGCTCTCTTTTTTTTTGTTTGTCTCTGTTTTTTTTTGGTGATTTTATTTATTTTGTGATTTTTGTTTACATTTATATATTTCAGCGGGAAATGTATTTTATTTTTTTCTGATTTACTTAAATCATGTTAGCCGACTCAAGTTTCTTACAAACAATAAAACAGTATTTCAAGTTTTTTTTTTCACCTTCTGTTGGCTGTTCATTTTTGTTGCTCTAATATAAAGGTGATATATGACGGAAAATGTCTGTTATTCAGTTGACAAAACAAGCAGTTCTAGTTCAGAATTTGAAATTCACATTTCCAGGTCAACTTGCCAGATTGGAATTCCATTGCTGTGACATCATAAAGAGTGTGCATTATTCTGGAATGTCAATTATTGAAGTGAAACTCAATTGTTGAAAAGCCTGAGACAACAACAAACCAACCATATGGCCTAATGTTAGTCATGGGAAGTACTTCGCCCCAGGGCAGCAATACCAACATGATGAAGGTATCTTCAGAGGCCTGGTATGTGCATTGAGTGATAAGATTTCTGTCTAGCCATTTACACTGAGGATCAACATTTTGTAAATGTTTATCACAATTGTCTGCATAAATAACTTTTCTTCCAGGTCCCCTACTGATGGAGACAAGCACAAACAAAATGGACCACAGGTATAGTGTAAAGACCACTTGTGCATTACAGAACCTTCTACTTTATTCTTCTTGGTCTGATTGTCTGGTTGTGAGAGATGTAAAAGTACTGTTATTCCTTCTATTCCGTCCCTTGTGTAGCCGACTGCTGGCAGCGGGTGCACAAAGAGTAACTCCCCAGAGGAGGGCGAGAAGAGGAACCAGGGACGTGTGGAGGACCAGATCAACGAGGAGCACCTTCAACGGATTGAGGCCATGTTCCATGAAGCAGACACCGACGGAGGGGGAGGTACATAGATTTCGTACCTCTCATCCACACCCCATCTCCTGTTGATCCAGTTCTGATAGTGAAATCCACTAGCTTGACGTCTGTCTATATGCGGTAGAAATTAACCTGGAGACAAGGGTACCGTTCTGATGCCTCACTCCTCATGAAAGCCTCTTGACTATAGCAGTGCCATCGCTGTGCTCATTTTCAACACCGTCTGAAGATACGTTGTGGCATGATCAGAAATACAGTGGGGCAAAAAAGTATTTAGTCAGCCACCAATTGTGCAAGTTCTCCCACTTAAAAAGATGAGAGAGGCCTGTAATTTTCATCATATGTACACTTCAACTATGACAGACAAAATGAGAGAGAAAAAATCCAGAAAATCACATTGTAGGATTTTTAATGAATTTATTTGCAAATTATGGTGGAAAATAAGTATTTGGTCACCTACAAACAAGCAAGATTTCTGGCTCTCACAGACCTGTAACTTCTTCTTTAAGAGGCTCCTCTGTCCTCCACTCGTTACCTGTATTAATGGCACCTGTTTGAACTTGTTATCAGTATAAAAGACACCTGTCCACAACCTCAAACAATCACACTCCAAACTCCACTATGGCCAAGACCAAAGAGCTGTCAAAGGACACCAGAAACAAAATTGTAGACCTGCACCAGGCTGGGAAGACTGAAGAAATCAACTGTGGGAGCAATTATTAGAAAATGGAAGACATACAAGACCACTGATAATCTCCCTCGATCTGGGGCTGCACACAAGATCTCACCCCGTGGGGTCAAAATGATCACAAGAACGGTGAGCAAAAATCCCAGAACCACACGGGGGGACCTAGTGAATGACCTGCAGAGAGCTGGGACCAAAGTAACAAAGCCTACCATCAGTAACACACTACGCCGCCATGGACTCAAATCCTGCAGTGCCAGACGTGTCCCCCTGCTTAAGCCAGTACATGTCCAGGCCCGTCTGTTTGCTAGAGAGCATTTGGATGATCCAGAAGAAGATTGGGAGAATGTCATATGGTCAGATGAAACCAAAATATAACTTTTTGGTAAAAACTCAACTCGTCGTGTTTGGAGGACAAAGAATGCTGAGACGTATATTCCAAATAATGTCCACAGAAACATGTCAAATGTTTTTAATAATCAATCCTCAAGTTGTTTTAAAAATATATATTCGATAATACTTCAACCGAGTGTGTAGCTTTTTCAATAACAGCGGGAGAAACAATGGCAGCTTTACTTAGTTGCGCAAAACTCACTCTGAGAGCCCCCACCTATCCACTTACGCAATGTGATCCTTCACGCTCATTTTTCAAAATAAAAGCCTGAAACTATGTCTAAAGACTGTTGACACCTTAGGGAAGCCATAGAAAAAGATCTGGTTGATATCCCTTTAAATGAAGGATAGGCATGCATAGGAACACAGAGGTTTCAAAATAAGAGGCACTTCCTGATTAGATTTTCCTCAGGATTTCGCCTGCAATATCAGTTCTGTTATACTCACCGACAATATTTTTACAATTTTGGAAACTTTAGAGTGTTTTCTATCCTAATCTGACAATTATATGCATATTCTAGTTTCTGGAGCTGAGAAATAGGCAGTTTCAAATGGGTATGTTTTTTTTTGTTGCCAAAAACGAAAATACTGCCCCCTACACGCAAAAGGATAACAAAGTATTGAGAGAAACTTTTGTTATTGACCAAATACTTTTTTTCCACCATAATTTGCAAATAAATTCATTAAAAATCCTACAATGTGATTTTCTGGATTTTTTCTCTCATTTTGTCTGTCATAGTTGAAGTGTACCTATGATGAAAATTACAGGCCTCTCATCTTTTTAAGTGGGAGATCTTGCACAATTGGTTGCTGACTAAATACTTTTTTGCCCCACTGTACAACCATGGTTCAACACTATTATCCTAATGACCCTCTTTTCTCCTCTCTTTCTCTCTCCCTCGCTGAAAGGATTGGATATGGAAGAGTTTCGTGAGGCAATCAAGAAGATCATGGGTGACATTGATGATGAAGATGTGGACATTATCTTCATGAAGGTGGACACCAACTGTGACGGCGGTGTGGACTGGGTGGGTGTCTGTCTGGCCAAGCTGGTAGTTTTCAGGACTGTAAACAAAGGCGTTTTATATTTCTCAGGGTATGGGTTAATGGGTACACGGCAGGGCGAAATTGGGACTAGGGGGATAAAAAGAGTCAAATTTCATCATTCCTCAGGCTTTTTACATGCTCCGGTGGGTATGTCCCAAAGAGTGCCACTCGTCTCTCACAGTGAGCCCCCTCTGCCTCAAACCCCTAGCTGCCACCCCAAACCATTATTTACGATGATCCCTCGCCTGTTACTAGACAGAGGGCCAGACCAGGGATGTCTGTGTGCTGAGGCACAGAGGGTGACTGTGGTGGGAGTCTCTTATCTAAATGCCTGAAGAGTGAATACCCCCCCCCCCCCCCGCACACACACACACTGATCCAGGCCAGACTCCTACTAGAAAGACTGGAATGCAACATCCACTCCAGAGGGAGAAAGGACTTATTTGAATAACACATGATCTCATTGTTTTAGTTTCAAATGGAGTTGGATATGATTCGTCATTCCTCACTGATGTTTTTACTACTTTTACTCCCTATATGAATACATCCACAGGCAGGCAGCTTTCTCATGAAACCCATGGATCATTAGACTTTTTGGCAAACCTCTATGCTCACAAGTAGTGAGCAATATTTTAAAAATTCCACCTTTCTCCACATACTTAATGGCTGCACCCAAAATGAAGGCCCAGAAATGCACACCTGCTTAGAAGAGGTGCTGGCTAGCAGAGTAGAACACTTGAAAAAGAAAAGCAGAGCTGCACATTCAACGTAGAGTTTGATCTGAAGCTATTGTGTTTTTGCTATCATTATAAGTGTTTGTAGGCGTATGTAGCCAAATTGTATTTATGATCACATGTTATCCATTCATGACTTAGGTCTATTGACATCTGTAAATTAACCAATGAAATCAAGCCACAGCTAGCTTTGATTATGGACACCGGTATGTGTGTGTCCTTTCAAACTATATAAACTAGTGATCTGCAGTGTTTGTCATTATACTCTGATGAAGATAGCTTGGATGTTGGAACATTGGTTGTAAAATAATTTTGCTTCTGAGCTCCTAGAGTGCGACTTTCTTTTTCATGCATCCAAAATGACACACTATTCCCTACTCTCTAGCACACATGTGGGGAATAGGGTGTCATTTCTTATTCGCCTTTGGACATACAGTAGCTCATGTGTGCCTGTCTGCCTGTAGGATGAGTATCTAAACTACATGCTGCTGGAGTACAGGGAGAAGGACTCCCTACAGAAGCAGAACCGTCCCCTCTACTTCCCTAAACCTCTAAAGATCGTCCCTGTGTAAGTGCTCTCTCATTTGGATCCTATTCATTACAGCACACCGTTGCAAAACGTTTTGCAATGGAAAACAAAAACAAGCGTTTCTTATTGGAAAAGTCCAAGCAGTCCCTCTGTGTTTCAGTCCATTAATTCGACCCTGGGTTAGGTGTGTTGTCATGGTACGGTGCCATGCCTGGGAGACCGGAGA
Source organism: Oncorhynchus mykiss (assembly GCF_057628025.1). Taxonomy (NCBI): domain Eukaryota; kingdom Metazoa; phylum Chordata; class Actinopteri; order Salmoniformes; family Salmonidae; genus Oncorhynchus; species Oncorhynchus mykiss. Next base: position 56,793,330 of record NC_143037.1, read on the forward strand.
AGGATGGGATGCTACTGCTGTATGTGAGACGAGTGATGGCTCTCCGATAGACATGGATGGTTCCCATTATCGTTGGCTAGGACAACTACTCCCCAGTTGTATGTGTGTGGAGAGGGTGAAAGATATTATTTGCATATAACAGTGCCTTTTGTAGTTTCACATGTAAATTATTCAAAGGGTCCAAGGATTTTTGCCATGAATCTCCCATACTTTCTAACCCCCACTCTTTACACCCACGCCCTTTGCATTCTTCTGTTCTATCAAGTGTATGCCTTCTTTCCTATTCTCTGTCTGTACGGGGTTGTGTGTGTCTGGTGTGGCCATGCATGCATCCCCCTGTCTGTGTCAGTGACTCATGATAACTCATGTCCGTGGATGACACAGCACTGCTACTCTCCTTACTCATGGTGTGTCTATCTGAGATCACTGGCATCCAGTCCCCCTGGGGTCTATTTTTGACTGTAGGAGACATGGATATAGGCAGTCTATAAATATCACCAGAGAACGGCTAAGATAATGTCATTTAATGGAATCGTTGGAGAACAGGTCTTCAGAAATATTGCAGCTTGCCGCTTTTTTTCTCATATATTTGACAAACAAAATACTCTGAATCCTAAATGTCCAATAATCCACACAGGTTTTGTTCTTTGACTGATGTCTTGGTGGTTTGTGAGGTCTGTGTGGTTTCTGTCTGGTTCTCTACAGTGCCCACTGTGAGCCCATCGTTCGGCTGCAGTTCTACCCCTTCCAGACCCCCCAGGCAGAGAAGAACGGGGGGCAGGGCAGGGCCGTGCCCAAAACCCGCGCCCAGCTGGGACGCTACCTGTCTGTCAGCCGAGATGGCATCCTCAACTACTGGAGCGAGAGGTTCAAACTGACACGCACTGTCAACGTGAGTGTGTCTGTGTGTGCACGCCACTGTGTGTGTACAAGTGCATCTTTGTGTGTTCACACTTAAAACACCAGAGTACTTCCCTTCAGAGGTTAGACTGAGGAGAGAGGAATTCAGTGCATTGCATGGTAGGATGAAAAAACCTGAATTGAGTCGATGCTGCTCTTCCATAGAGAAGGATGGATGTCCTGTCACCACCTAGTCTATTTTAAAGTTGGCCACAATGACTCATCCATGGATATAAAGTAGACATCTGCCATGGCAATAAATCAGGCCGGCATAGTTCAGCTCCACTGGGACAGGTGGTGCCACACATCACCCGTCTGATTGGGCGGGCCACTGAGGACACCGTAGGCGGATTGCCTCGTCTCTCCATGGATCTGTTAAAACCACTGCTTCTGTAAAGGCTGACCAAGATTACCAACATCTCAATATATCTAAACCCTCTGAATCTTGCATGGTATGCTATCTCTGTAATGTGATCCAGAAGACCTATGTACCAAGCAGGTGTCTTACTTAATTAAACCTTATTACATGGGATTAGTGGTCTATACACAGTATACACGGAGTATACAAAATATTAAGAACAGCTGCTCTTTCCATGACATACTGACCAGGTGAATGCTATGATCCCTTATTGATGTCACCTGTTAAATACACTTCAGTCAGTGTAGAGGAAGGGGAGGAGACTGGTTAAAGAAGTATTTTTAAGCCTTGAGACAATTGAGACATGGATTGTGTATGTGTGCCATTCAGAGGGTGAATGGGCAAGACTTCTATTTAAGTGCCTTTATGGTAGTAGGTGCCGTGTGCACTGGATTGTGTCAAGAATTGCAATGCTGCAAGAATTGGCCCAACACCCAAAAGACATCTAGCCAACTTGACACAACTGTGGGAGTCAACATGGGCCATCATCCCTTTTAGTTGAAACATCAACATTATCGCTTATATATATATATATATATATATATATATATATATATATATATATATATATAAATCGTTTTTGAACCACTTCACAAATTTCTTGTTAACAAACTATAGTTTTGGCAAGTCGGTTAGGACATCTACTTTGTGCATGACACAAGTAATTTTTCCAACAATTGTTTACAGACAGATTATTTCACTTATAATTCACTGTATCACAATTCCAGTGGGTCAGAGGTTTACATACAGTAAGTTGACTGCCTTTAAACAGCTTGAAAATTCCCAGAAAATCATGTCGTGGCTTTAGAAGCTTCTGAATTGGAGGTGTACCTGTGGATGTATTTCAAGGCCTACCTTCAAACTCAGTGCCTCTTTGCTTGACATCATGGGAAAATCAAAAGAAATCAGCCAAGATTGTAGAAAAAATATATAATTCTAGACCTCCAAGTCTGGTTCATCCTTGGGAGCATTTTCCAAACACCTGAAGGTACCATGTTCATCTGTACAAAAAAAACAAAGACATATCTAAGTGACCCAAACATTTTGGACGGGAGTGTATGTGTGGTTGTAGTGGTCTACTGACTTTTGACCGTCCTTCTCTATCTGTCCTCTATCAGTTGGACCAGCTGAAACGAGCCCCCCCCTCCACCTCCATCCAACAGATCTGGGTAACCGACATGATCTGCTTGAGCAACCTTAACCTCCTGGCCATCGCCTCCACCGGACGAGACGTTGGTGTGTATGCATGTGTGGAGCCTGCAGAAAGTGCATGCGAGGGTGTGTGTCTGTAAGAATTGTAATTAACCCTGAACAAAACCATGAACCACATCAGAACAGATTCGGTAGTAGCAATTTAACATCCCTTACTTTCACTTTGTATAGCTTTAGACATTATTTAATGTGTTTCTCTGTGTATTATGCCTGTCTGTGTGTTAGAGTTTTATGACATCAGCGCCAGCAAGTGTGACATTGTATTCTCTCTGACTGGACTGGAGGGCTACGTGGTTGTCATGGATTACTGGTAGGGCATTGGCAAGTGCATTGGATTTCCGGACACTAGCTAGTCCTAGCAACTTATATTACTGATAGGGCAATGGATATGTTTTTAGATTACTGATAGGCAGTGGTGGAGAAGTACCTAATTGTCATACTTGAGTAAAAGTAAATATACCTTAAATAAAAAATGACTCAAGTGAAAGTCACCCAGTAAAATACTACTTGAGTAAAAGTCCTAAAAGTTTTTGGTTTTAAATATACTTAAGTATGTGGTTAGGGAGTCTGACAGATAAAATACAGTAGGGATGACCATGGATGTTCTCTTGATGTGTATGATTCGGACCATTTTCCTGTCCTGCTAAGCATTTCTAAATGTAACGAGTACTGTTGGGTGTCAAGGAAAATGTATGGGAGTAAAAAGTACAGATACCCCAAAAAACGACTGAAGTAGTACTTGTAAGTATTTTACACCACTGCTGATAGGGCATTGGCTAGGACTTTCAATTACTGGTGTGACATTGGCTATAGGGCATCACACATTTAGATAAAACATCAGGTCAGTCAAAGGGAGGATCTGTTAACGGTGCATTTTGTTGTGTAAGGCTAATTTCCCACACTGTCTGTGTCTGTCTATATGTCTGTCCAGGTCAGATGGAACCAAAGCAGTGTTTTCGATAGGGGACATTGAGGGTTATGTGTCTGTCTTCATCTCCAGTGATGTGCTCCAGTATGGACTGTTCAACAGCGGGGCCTTTAAGTCTGGTACTAACCCTCCATGTCCTGATGCAACACTCCATTCACTGTACATTATCAAACCCTTCACTGTACATAATTCAACCCCTTCTCTTCACCTTATGATGGTTCTCAGATAGTTGGGTGGATGGTTACCCTCTCTCTCTCTGTCTCAGGGGGGAATTGCCGCATCCCTGTCCCAGCTCTGTTGAAGAATACCTCCAAGTATTTCCTGTGTTTCAAAGTGGTACGTTGCTCTACAAAGGCAATTATTCTGGTCAGTCTAAGAGCAGGAATCTGTACATGGTTTTGTTATAGCCCAGCAGTAACACTTGATTCAAATATTTAACTAATTAAGGTCTTCACTTCACTTACAATTATGCTGAATTGGGGTCTGTTACTGTAGGCTTTTGAATGAATGTCCACCCACCAGTAGATCTTTAGGACTGGAATGAAGATTTGGGTGGACGGTAACCCTCTCTCCTGCTCCAGAGTTTTGCAGAGATGTAAAGGATTTGATGAAAATAACGTTAATGATAAGGTCTCTATTTTTATAATAGTCAACACAGTTTTGTGTCTGTTGGAGAGGAAGGAAAAATAAAGGGATGACAACAGCATTGTGAGAGATGGAGAAGGGGATGGGGTTATGGAGAGAGTGTCTCTACCTCTGTGATGGATCAGTCTGTCACAAAGGGACTGTCCTATTTACCCATCTGTGACCCTGGGGACATATCACTGACTAATACATACTAATCAGGTAGAAGATGATAGTCTGCTTGTCAGGGGGGAGCCTGGGCCGGAAGATGGACTGATAGTAGACCACACTTCCATTTGACCACATGTGCCTCCACTTCCCTCTCAGCAGCCTTTATTACACTACTCTATTACCTATTTATTACGTTGGTCTCTTATTTGATCAGGATCTCGCCTTTTTCACACCATTACTGTATCTCTACTTTTCATGCCTCTGTGCCCCCCCCAGGCCCTGCACAATAACTGGTGCCATCAGATCCGCTTTCTACCGGAGTTAAACGCTGTCGCCACCTGCTGTGCATCTGACCAAACTTCCATGGTTCTCACCACTGTGCCCCACTCTCAGAAGGCTAAAATACAGTACGTTCCCCCTGCCCGGCACACAGTGCATGCTCCTACATAGTGGTCCAGGAACTCTCTCTTCTACCTTATTCCACTCACACGTATCTGTATCTCTGTCGACCGTACAGAGGAACAGGGCCCATATTCACAAAGCGTTTTTGAGTACTGATCTAGGATCAGCTGCCCTTTAAAAGTAATACTTTCAAGACACTGAATAAGAGCTGATTGTTACAGTAGCATTTTGCTCATTTTCACAAAAGTACTAAATGTTTAGGAATACAATTTGTTTCCAAAAGTGACTGCTTTCTCCATCATAGCAACTCATTCTTTCAGCTGAGGAAGGGAATCCTCTGCTTTGACTACTCTCCCGAGTTTAACATTCTGGGTAAGAGATTGATTAGGATGAATCCTCCTTCACTAAAGTCTAATAATAAGGCAATTAGTAATTTGGGTTATGTTTGTGCAAAAATATCTTTTTTTGTGTCTTTTTTTCACCACCTGCATTTTGTTTCTTACATTTTTTTACTGTCAAATCACTTTGTGTAGATAAATGAATTTCAAAGTTAAAAGAAGGGTTGTGTTTTGAATTTGAATCCCTGTTATAGTGACTGGAGGCTTTGACCGCATTGTGAGGATATGGAACCCGTATGTGAACAACTGTGCCACCTCTCAGATGAAGGGCCACTCCACAGCCATCACACACATCATGGTCAACAGCAGTGACAACAAGATCATCAGCATCTCCAAGGACAAGGTCTGTCTGGGGACAAACCTGATCTACGGTCTCTGGTTACTCGGTGATCAGGATTACTTGAAATCATGTTATGAGAAATGTGATGAGCAAGAATTGCCATGAATGTAAGAGAAGCACTGCTAGATTTCACGCACATGATCACACTGTTTTCTTTCCTATTCTCTGTCTGTGTCTCTCTTGGTTTCAGAATGTGCGTGTGTGGGACCTGCAGGACTGTGCCTGTCTCCAGAACATCCACTCCAGGAATGTGACCATGAGTCGCTTCCCTATCTCAAGTGTCCACTACAACAGAGACACCAACACCCTAGTGCTGGCCACCTTTCTGGTATGCTCCCCACCTTGTTCATTCACATACTGTAGGACACATAAAAGGGGACTGATTGACGTAATCAAGGCCCTAGGAAGATTATCGTCTCACAAATATGTTACAGCTACTCTAGCATCAACAGCTATGCTTTTTTCCCCCTATTATAACAGCAATCTTTGTGCAGATAGGGGTTCTACATGGAGTGGTGGATGATGTGGATACTGTTCACAAGCTGCAGACATCACATGAGCAGCCCCTGTGTACAGCTCTCTATAACACCAACTTCAAACAGGTGAGTTGTTGGGTATACTCTAAAACACCAGTTGGCTGGATGAATGAACAAATAACTCATTCATTAAGAGATGAATGAAAGAACAATGTTCTGTCCCATTTGAACCCCAAGGTGCCTCTCTGTTCCAGGTAGTGAGTGGCTGTCATAACGGCGTGGTGAGCGTGTGGGAAATCCTGACTGGGGAGAAGATCATGCAATTCCAGACATCTCCGGAGAAGGCGGTGGAGGTGACGGCCATGACGTTTGACGGGCCCAAGCGCCGCCTCATCACGGGGTCCAAGGATGGTAGCCTGCGCCTTTGGAACTTCAACAACGGAGCGCTGCTAGCTACACTCCCCATACTGAACGATAACGAGGTAGAAGTTAAGCCTATCTACAGATCAGGGATCAGTAGCTAGCCTACCTTCGTTCAGCCTTATCCAATAGGGGGATAAGAACATCTGACCCTGCTTTTTTTCCAGGTGACTGGGGTCATTTACATCAACCAAAGGATATATGTGTCCGGCTGGAGCAAAAGGGTCATGTGGTACTTGTGAGTACACCTCCCATCGACACCATGTGCCATTAAAGTCTGCAGGGTTAAATGTATACTGAGCAATGTGACGACATCATACACTGCGGAACAACTTCATGCCGGATGATGTTGTATTTCTGAGTGTACCTTTTTAAGGCTCCTCTGATGGCGTGTGGTTGTTGCTATGGCTGCCAGGGATGTGAAGGAGGATATGGAGATGGAGTACCGTATCTGGAACCAGTACCATGCCGAGGATATCTACTCCATGCATGCCCACGGCAACAAGATGCTTGTGACCGCCTCCTACAGTGGTGACATCATCGTATGGAACATCGATTCGGGGCGGGCTTTCTGCCGCTTCAACGCCTGCGAGAGTTCGCGACCACTGCTGCCCAATCGGGTGAGGGGATAGTGATCATACTTACTTTTTGACCAATCCCCTAGAACAGGAGGTTTCAAACTGGGGTCCATGGCCCACTAGGGTACGAGGAGGTACTGCAGGGGGTCAGCGTAATTTTTTAAATATTTGTTTTATTATTTGGAGAAAAAGTTATTTTATGAATATTGCTAGCTACAACATAATGCCATTTTTATGTCTGTGTCCAGTATGAAGTCATATGTAGTTTCACGAGCCAATGCTAACTGGCGTTAGCACAATTAATTAAAATCTACAGAAACAGTTAACATGCCAACAAAAATATTTTCTCAGCTGCCAAGATACCTTTCTAGCTAATAGGGTATGTTAGAGTTTACACTTCCTCTTCCAATTAAGTGTGTGGAGGTCAAAATAATGAAACTCTATTCATTTTAAAATGTTGATTACTTCTACTTGCCATTATCATTCACCTGATAATCAATCAAATGTATTTATAAAGCCCTTTTACATCAGCGGATGTCTCAAAGTGCTGTACAGAAACCCAGCCTAAAACCCCAAACAGCAAGCAATGCAGATGTAGAAGCATGGTGGCTAGAAAAAACTCCCTAGAAAGGCAGAAACCTAGAGAGGGACCAGGCTCTGAGGGGTGGCCAGTCCTCTTCTGGCTGTGCCGGGTGGAGATTTATAACCGTACATGGACAAGATGTTCAAACATTCATAGATGATCAGCCGGGTATTATTATAATAATAATCATCATAATAATAATAATAATCATCATCATCACAGTGGTTGTACAGGGTTTAACAGGTCAGCACCTCAGGAGTAAATGTCAGTTGTTATTTTATAGCCAAGCATTCAGTGTGAGAGACAGCAGGTGCGGTAGAGAGAGGGAGTCGAAAACAGCAGGTCAGGGACAAGGTAGTACGTCCGGTGAACAGGTCAGGGTTCCATAGCCCCAGGCTACAAGACGCAAGTTTTTTTTTCTTTTTTTTCTAACATATGATGGGGGTCCCTGGGTTGCCAGTTTGCTTGGGCAGGGGGTCCCTGGGCAAGTAAAGTTTGAAAACCCTAGAAGGCTAAATTATCATGTTTTTGTTGCCCAATCCTGCCTTCCAGGTGATTGACAGGTCAGCTTTTGACAGATTTGAGGCATCAGAGTCTAAGGGCTCATTTGATGAGAGCGAATGGACAGATTCATCAGAGGACAGAGGGGAGGCCACAGTCTCCCAGTCCAGCCAGGGGGTCTCAGTGGGGCCCGGTGCACCACCTCCTCATCCCCCTTCTCCTCAGGAGGACAAGGACAGCTCTTGCAGCAGCACCTCTGAGATGATCCAGGTGAGACATTCTGACCCATAACTGCTGACCAGGGTTAAGGTCCATTCATGAAGTGTGTGTTTTCAATGAGGATGTATTATTTGCCTGAATTGAAAACTGAATTGACCTCAACCCTTCTTCTAACCCTCCCATTGGCTTCTCTCTTAGTTGACATTTGACCTTGTTTGACCCCACCAGGGGGAGTCAGGCGCTGAGAAAGAAAATGAGAGAACTTATCAGAAGAAGTCACCAAAGCAGCGGCACAAGAGCGGCAAACCTCAGCCGATCAGTGCAAAAGAGTTAGAGAAACCCAGACTGGCTGTGGAGAAGGTATGGGCTAATGGACCAGTCAGTGGGAGTCTGGACGCAACATTGGACACCCTCAGACACTGAGCAATATTCCCACGACATCAGAGCAGATCAGGTCACAATGATGTAACAAGTACCAACAAATTGGTTGAACACACACAAATCCCCTCCTTCACTCCCTCAGGCTCTTTTCCTGGGAACCAGGGAGCGGAGCCCTGACACAGCCATCCTGCTGACCAGTGCAGCTGACGGCTACGTGTACGCCTGGTCCATCCACCACCTGGGGGGGCTGCTGGGCAAGTTCCGGGCGGTCCACTCCGAGGGCACGGCCATCAGCACCATGTCTACTGATCTGCAAGACCAGATGCTGCTAACTGGGGACAGCACTGGCTACATCATGGTTGGTCGGAAGAATCATGGAGGATTAGTAGCGCAGACGTTCCCATATCAGAATATTACGATATACAGTGTGGAGAACAAGTTTTTGATACACTGCCGATTTTGCAGGTTTTCCTACTTACAAAGCATGTAGAGGTCTGTAATTTTTTATCGTAGGTACACTTCAACTGTGAGAGACGGAATCTAAAACAAAAATCCAGAAAATCACATTTGTATGATTTTTAAGTAATTTGTTTGCATTTTATTGCATGACATAAGTATTTGATACATCAGAATAGCATAACTTAATATTTGGTACAGAAACCTTTGTTTGCAATTACAGAGATCATACATTTCCTGTAGTTCATGACCAGTTCTGCACACACTGCAGCAGGGATTTTGTCCCACTCCTCCATACAGACCTTCTCCAGATCCTTCAGGTTTCGGGGCTGTCGCTGGGCAATACGGACTTTCAGCTCCCTCCAAAGATTTTCTATTGGGTTCAGGTCTCGAGACTGGCTAGGCCACTCCAGGACCTTGAGATGCTTCTTACGGAGCCACTCCTTAGTTGCCCTGGCTGTGTGCTTCGGGTCGTTGTCATGATGGAAGACCCAGCCACGACCCATCTTCAATGCTCTTACTGAGGGAAGGACGTTGTTGGCCAAGATCTCGTGATACATGGCCCCATCCATCCTTCCCTCAATACGGTGCAGTCGTCCTGTCCCCTTTGCAGAAAAGCATCCCCAAAGAATGATGTTTCCACCTCCATGCTTCACGGTTGGGATGGTGTTCTTGGGGTTGTACTCATCCTTCTTCTTTCTCCAAACACGGCGAGTGGAGTTTAGACCAAAAAGCTCATGACCTTCTCCCATTCCTCCTCTGGATCATCCAGATGGTCATTGGCAAACTTCAGACGGGCCTGGACATGCGCTGGCTTGAGCAGGGGGACCTTGCATGCGCTGCAGGATTTTAATATGCTGTTTGGGGTTTTAGGCTGGGTTTCTGTACAGCACTTTGAGATATCAGCTGATGTACGAAGGGCTATATAAATAAATTTGATTTGATTTTGATTTGATTTAATCCATGACGGCGTAGTGTGTTACTAATGGTTTTCTTTGAGACTGTGGTCCCAGCTCTCTTCAGGTCATTGATCAGGTCCTGCCGTGTAGTTCTGGTCTGATCCCTCACCTTCCTCATGATCATTGATGCCCCACGAGGTGAGATCTTGCATGGAGCCCCAGACAGAGGGTGATTGACCGTCATCTTGAACTTCTTTAATTTGCTAATAATTGCGCCAACAGTTGTTGCCTTCTCACCAAGCTGCTTGCCTATTGTCCTGTAGCCCATCCCAGCCTTGTGCAGGTCTACAATTTTATCCCTGATGTCCTTACACAGCTCTCTGGTCTTGACCATTGTGGAGAGGTTAGAGTCTGTTTGATTGAGTGTGTGGACAGGTGTCTTTTATACAGGTAACAAGTTCAAACAGGTGCAGTTAATACAGGTAATGAGTGGAGAACAGGAGGGCTTCTTAAAGAAAAACTAACAGGTCTGTGAGAGCTGGAATTCTTACTGGTTGGTAGGTGATCGAATACTTATGTCATGCAATAAAATGCTAATTAATTACTTAAAAATCATACAATGTGATTTTCTGGATTTTTGTTTTAGATTCCGTCTCTCAAAGTTGAAGTGTACCTACGATAAAAATTACAGACCTGTACATGCTTTGTAAGTCGAAAACCTGCAAAAATCGGCAGTGTATCAAATACTTGTTCTCCCCACTGTATGTGAATATGGTTGTTTGCTGCTAGCAGACGCTTATCTGAAGCCACTTACAGTTAACACTTTCTATCCCCCTCCACAGCTGTGGGACATAGAGAGGTACTGCTTCTGTATGCAAGGGGAGCGGGAGGGGATGGCCCCTCTGGAAAAGGCCGTTCATCTGCCCAGCCTCATCCCCAGGTACTGTAAGGTGACTGGGCCTCGCAGGATGAAGGTGGAAAAGAGAACCGAGGTGCAGCATAGAGAGAGAACATACTAGAGTAACACGTCATAAACCTTTCTAATTTCTAATAAACCATTCTAATTTGGTGGGTAAGAGTAGGAGGAGATGGTTACAAAATCAGTCATGTTCTGTATGGCACACTGTAGTGAAATGTTTTGCAACAGAAGACCGATATCAGTGTTACGCAAGTTTCTGTGGCACATCCTCCATTTTAAAACGTTTTCTCTGCTTCGGGCCTACCGCACACGACCCTGTTCAGACAAATTTTACATGTTGATTTCAGTGGCTTTCTGGGAAATAAATATTGAAAATACATAGCAACAAATCCATTGTTGCTTTCTCACTGACTAATTAATATACACTGAGTGTACAAAACATTAAGAACACCTTCCTAATATTGAGTTGCACCCTCTTTTGCCCTCTACAAGGTGTCAAAAGTGTTCCACAGGGATGCTGGCCCATGTTTACTCCAATGCTTCCCATAGTTGTGTCAAGTTGGCTGGATGTCCTTTGGGTGGTGGACCATTCTTGATACACATGGGAAACTGTTGAGCATGAAAAATCCAGCAACGTTGCAGTTCTTGACACAAACCAGTGCACATGGCACCTACTACCATAAAGGCACTTAAATATTTTGTCTTGCCCATTCACCCTCTGAATGGCACACATACACAATCCAATATTTAATTTGTCTCAAGGTTTAAAAATCCTTCTTTAACCGGTCTCCTCTTCTTCATCTACACTGTCATGGAAAGAGCATTTGTTCATAATATTTTATACACTCAGTGTACATGGATATATTATTTTCACCACATTATCCATTTCATTCCAATCAAAGAGGATTGTAGAGTTTATAACCCTGTCTCATTTATTCATTAATTCTTCACGGTTTCCACTTTGACAGGTGGTGGATGGCTGGAGCGTCTCCCTCACCCCTCCGCCCCTCCTCAGCTCCTGGCGGGGTCACCTGAAGGGCATTGTTAGTCTGGAGTATGTGGAACGTTTCCGCCTCATTGTCACCGCCAGCCTGGATTGTAATGTGCGACTGTGGACCATCGCTGGCAGCTACATAGGTGTGGTGCTCTCATATGGGCCTGTTGCGGTCTCATTTTTACATTTTACCAGAAGCTCTTATCCAGAGCGACTTCAGGAGTAATTAGGGTTAAGTGCCTTGCTCAAGGGCACATCAGAAGTTTTTTTGAACTTAGTCGCCTCTGGGATTCGACACGGCAACCTTTCGGTTACTGGCCCAACGCTCTTAACCAGTAGTGTACTTGCTGCCCTGTGTGATCTTGTTTCAAAAGCACCTAGATGAAAATGATATAATTTCAAATCAAGTTTTATTTGACACATGCTTGCTCCGTAACAGTGAAATGCTTTTAGGACTGTGGGGGTCTTGCTATCAGTCTTTTTTTATTTTTTATTTATTTATTGAATCACATCTGTACAGTCAAATATAATCACAATACAATGTTTGAGCTATCAGTCATAATAGAGGATAGATGCGCATGGCTGGTTGGAGGCTAGGGTAGAGGTAATGTCACGCTAACTAGAAGTATTTTCTTCAGGCACGTTTGGCCAGGCCCAGTGGCGTGTTGGAGACCACCATGCCTTCCCCTGGGAACTGCCAGTGGACCTGAGGAGGGTTGGCTCCTGCCAGACCCTCAAAGTGCTCAACCAGGGAACACAACCCCACTGGAAGTGAGTCTCAAACCCCAAAGGGCAAAGTGCAACCTGGGAGTTTTTGGTCTCACTGTGACTCCTCTGTTGTGAGTGCATTGCTGAGCCATTGTTTTTTTACTTAAACATGTCCTATTATACAGTAAGCCTACACGCTTTTCCTATTTCTTATATTGTGTGTTGTGGCTCTATGGTTTTACATTTCTAATGCTGCACACATTGCCCACCTGTGACGATAAAGATTTACTGAACTGAGCCCAAAAAACTAAACAGCTGTGCCAAACGTATCCTGGAGACACTGACCCAGCAGAAGCTCCGGCATACAGCCATGGCCAGCACTGCCTCTGACCTGCAGGAGCTGGTGCCAGCCGACCCACGCATCGCCCAGTACAGCAACGACCAGATCGAGGAGACCTGGCAGCACTGGCAAGAGAAGGGCAAACAGGTGAGCGGCAGGAGGATGACAACGGGGTACTGGATAGTGGGGATACATAGGTGCTCCATATATATGGCCAACCATATCACATTGAATTGTTAGTTCCACAATCTTACTTTCAAATCTTTGTGGTTATATTGTTCAAATGAATCAATTTGAATTTGAATGTTATATAGCACTGTAAAGTGTGGTTGGGTTTAGGTGTGAGAGAGCATTACTTGTTGTATTTCCCCTGCAGACGAGTGCCATCCTGGGGCTTGCCTACAAGCAGAAAGTGAGGCACCACCTGCCCTCCTGTCCCCCGGACCTCCAGGTGTCCTTTAGCAGCCGAGAGCAGGTGGGTGCTTCCCATTTTTACCATGACCATCTCCTTGTTCCTCCGCATGAGACTATTAGGGTTGGGGTAAATTCCACAAATTCAATGACCTCCCAGCGGTCACTTAACGTTCTGAGAACCATATGTTTCTCAGAGCTTGGTGAGCGTGTGGTTGTCCTATGGTTATTTTGCATACAACCTTCCCACAGCATTCTGGGAATAGAGCAGGATACCCAGCTAGCACATTCTGAGAACCATATGTTTCTTAGGTGGGAATTTTGGTACTTCAAAACAAATACAACTTGATTTGTTACGTCGAATGCAACAGGTGTAGACTTTACTGTGAAATGCTTACTTACGTGCCCTTTCCCAACAATTCAGAGTTAAAAAATAGTAACACAATAAAATAACAACGAGACTATATTCAAGGAGTACCGCTACCGAGTCAATATGCAAGGGGTAAGAGGTAGAGGTAATACAGTAAATGCAATCTTATCAACACATGGAAACCATGTATTTGATACCATTCCGCTCCAGCCATTACCACGAGCCTGTCCTCCCCAATTAAGATGCCACCAACCTCTTGTGACATGTAGGTAGGGGTAGGCAATCAGGTTTGATAATAAACAGAGTAACAGCAGCATATGTGAAAGAGTATGTGCGTGCATGTGGCGTCAATATGTGTGCATGGGTGGGTGGGTGTGTGTTGGAGTGTCAGTGTAGTATGTGGGTAGAGACCAGTGAGTCTGCATAGAGATTCAAGAGATTCAGTGCAAATAAAAAGGGGGTCAATGCAAATATTCCGGGAAGCATTTGATTAACTGTTGAGCAACCTTATGGCTTGGGGGGTAGAAGCTATTCAGGAGCCTGTTGGTCCCAGACTTGGTGCTCCAGTACCGCTTGCTTCAGCATAACGTTTCCTTGTGGTTCTATTTTAAAGTAATGTTCTCATTGTTCTGAGAACATTTAAGAAACAACAATTTTCTGTGGGAATTTCAGTACTTCAGCATTTTTTCTGCAGGTTTCCTCGTGGTTCTATTTAGAGTCATGTTGTCAAAACATTAAGAACTTTCCAAAAAAAATAACATTCTAAGAATGCGATTTAAAAACATGCATTCCATTCTCAGCAATAACAAAACACTCTATCCTCCATCTTAAGTGTGTTCAGGTGTGTTTGCTGCGCCCACTAATTTGCCACGCCTCATCTTAAAGAGTGCTTATTTCCTTTGAAATGTGGTCTGTTTTGAGTAGATTAAAATGAACAGCTTTGTATGAATTTTAAAAACACCATCCTGGTGGCACAGTGGACTAATTCCAGGTATATAGAAGAGATCATAGGTTTGAATCTCACTGACACGTGCCACAATAAATAAATAAATGTGTTTGCATGATTAATGCATAAGCAAATTCATTTCTGTGTCCTATCTGTGCTTGGAGTTCAAAACAGTTAAACCAAACAAAGTTAGCAGTGTTATTAAGTCTTACTGAAACATTCAGCGAAAGTTAAGTTGTTCAAAAATCTTCAAATAACTTAATGTTCTGAGAACAGAAATTATAAAACTTCTCAGGAAAACATTCTGGGAACCATAGTAAAATGTTTTGACTTCCCTGCAAACTACAAATGAATGTTCCCAGAACAGGCAAAACATCCATTCTCAGAACGTTTAAAAAAACGTTCAGTTTCACCGGTTAGGAAACGTATGGCTTTGCTCCCTGAAACAATGGTAATCCAAAAACGTGCGTTCCCACAACTTTCAAGAAACCAAATGTGCTAGCTGGGCTCTCCATGTAAATTCCATTTAATTAACTCAAAATTCCAGGTCAGTCTTTGAATTCAGAGAGAATTAATTTCCTCTCAATTCCAATGTTGGTTCAATTCAAATAATTAAATTCCCAATTCAATATCCCTGACAATTCCACAAATCCCAATATGAATTCAATTCCCTCAGGCTTTCAGGCTTATCATGTCACTGTTCAGACTGCCTAGCTGGAAATATATAAAAACATGTTGAAATGATTTAACACCTGCAGTGATTTTTAAAAATACTAAGGTAATTAATTAAAATTACTGGGAAATGTACAAATATTCAATTCCAAAGATTAAATGTTTTTCCCAATTCAAGCAGTCTAATTTAAATTCCATAACTTGAAGATTGTTCATTTGAATTGAATTC
Organism: Oncorhynchus mykiss; assembly: GCF_057628025.1. Classification (NCBI taxonomy): domain Eukaryota; kingdom Metazoa; phylum Chordata; class Actinopteri; order Salmoniformes; family Salmonidae; genus Oncorhynchus; species Oncorhynchus mykiss. Next base: position 56,808,825 of record NC_143037.1, read on the forward strand.
AATGTTAATTATCCACTTCATTAGTGAATTCAACAATTTAATTTCTAATTAAACTGGAATTGACCCCAACCCTGGAGGATTTACCTCATAATGTCACATTATATACAGCAAGCATAGATGTCAAGCCTCATAGGAGACAAAAATACAAATGCTGTGTGTATTCAGCTCCTAATCTAACATTCTTCATTGTCCATTGCAGCTACGGGTGTACAAGTCAATGCCCTGCACATCCCTGCTGCCCATCATCCAGCCTCCGGTACCTGAGCTACTGAAGGAGCAGCAGCAGAAGACCCAGGACGGGGCTGACATGCTGGGCAAGCAGAAGAGGAACAACAAGCGTGGTGCTCATGTACGCTTCAGCTCGAACAAAGGGGCGCGCAGGAAGTCTATTGCTCCCAAACAGCAGACCAGGGGAGGCAGCAGCATCGCCTAGGGAACTGAATAGCTGTGATTGTGGCAGTGTCCATTGGTTTTACCTGTTATTTCTCCCTGTTTCTGAATTAACTGCTTCAATACACAATTTGTGTAATTACTGTCATGTTATTAAATTGTTTTAATTGGCACCAGTTTCACTGTCTACTACACAGTGGTGACAACCTTCGAGTGGACTTAGGGCTATCAGTTATCTCCAGTGGCATCCTATTTATGACCCCAAAACACTGACCCCTGGAGACACATTGTTGGGGCCAATAAGTAAGCATTTCACTTTAACTCCACCTGTTGTTTACAAAGCATGTGACAAATAAAATGTGATATGCACACATACCCACACCTGATGAGATGAAAGTTTATCAATAAAAATACCCTTTGGCTTTGGAGGAAGTGGAGGTCTTTCAAACGTCTTTAATGGTATCGTCATCGTTCTCCTCAAATATGATTGGCTGCCGCTCCGCCCATTTTAGGGCCAACCGGAGTTCAGTTTACCGTCATTCCTCATGCGCTCTTCCTTCGCGTTGTCTCTGCCTTCAAAAGACATTTGGACCAAGGGCAGACCACTTCCACTTCAGGAAAAACGGATATTTTTCCAGATAAATATTTCATGTTGCTTAATTTGAATGGAAGAAGGCGCTATCAAGTCAAGTGGTGTCCAACCTACCACTTCAAACAGAACGGCCTCGTCTCGCTCTCAAGTCAATCGTTTACTACTTACTTCCTTATAGTTATAGCAGCTAGATATTTTTTTTTTTACAAGGATTTGAACTCCAGCTAGCGGTGGGTCTAAGTTAGCTAGCTAACTGGAAACGCAGTTATTAACCTTCTTGAATAGCAGGAAGTGGTTTATATTTTAAGCTATTTTCTAACGCTTTGAATAGCTGATGTCCCTAAAGTTAGCTAGCTGCTATCTCGTTTCTTTTGGTTTCCACTGCCTGGAAATATTGCTTGGATTCGCAACCAGCTAAGTTAACGTTGGCTAGTTTGACAGTTATTATTTTAGTTAATGTATTGTTTTCCTATGCATTAATCGAGATAGTCGACTTCTAAAGTAGCTAGGAGGCTAAAGAAGCATCCTTAAACAAGGAAGTCAGAATTAACTATGCCAGTTGGTTGTACCATTGTTTTTGTTCAATACCATGTAGTGAGAGGGTGACTCACTGGAGGCTTTTTTAAATTGCACGTAGTAGTTTGAGCTGCAGTGGGCACGAGCAAATAGCGCAATTTATCGTCAATACCATTCTTCGCAGTTTTTCCATCTTTTGTCTCGTATTTCGATAGTTAGGATAGATCGCAAGCCAGCTGACTGAAGGGCAAAATGATTCCAGACAAAGCACCGAAGGAGGACGTATTTCATGCAGGAGGAGACTTAAAGAAGGATGCTCATGTACCCAACTTTGAGAAGTACAAAGAACTCTACCTGAAATCTATTGAACATCCAGATGGTAGGTTTATTTACAAACACATTTAAATAAAATGGAATTAGTCACATGCGCCGAATACAAGCGGTGTAGACCTTACAATGAAATACTTGCAAGCCTCAAACTAAAAATGCAGTTTAAAAAAATACAAATACGAAATAAAGGTAACAAGTAGTTAAAGAGCAGCAGTAAAATAAAACAATAGCGAGATTATATACAGGGTTAGTCGAGGTAATGTGTGTGTAGGGTTATTAAAGTGACTATGCATATATAATAACGTAAAGGGGGCGCGGCAATGTAAATACTCTGGGTAGCCATTTGATTAGATGTTCAGGAGTCTTATGGCTTGGAGGTAGAAGCCTCTTGGACGTAGACTTGGAACTCCGGTACCACTTGCGGTGTGGTAGCAGAGCGAGCAGCCTATGGCTGGGGTGGCGTATCAAAGCCTTGTGGAAATAAAAGTATTGCATGAACAAAACCTTTGATTTATACCAGCAGTAGGTCTTGTTTTACTTCTGTCCCAAGTGTATAGATTTTGCCAGCATATCTTTCACATATCTATGCTAGTGTGCATGTAACTCTACTTGTCTTGCTTCATGTTTGCTTTTTTTCTGTAACATGGTTTAGACATTTGGGAAAATCTTACTCTGAAGCTTTCCAACAACTGTGAGCATGTCAAGGAAATGTGACACAGGAAATGAATCTGACATTTGTGTGTTTTCTGGTGGTGGAGGATGATTGTCCCTATCAGCCACCTGTCATGTGTCATCATAATGGCCCTTCATTATGTTTCCTTATTCCAGAGTTCTGGGGTGACATTGCAAATGACTTCTACTGGAAGTCGAAGCACACGGGCCAGTTCATGGACTACAACTTTGACGTGACGAAGGGGGAGATCTACATCAAGTGCATGGAGGGGGCCACCACCAACATCTGCTACAACGTCCTGGACTGTAACGTTCATGAGAGGGGGCTAGGGGACAAAGTGGCATTCTACTGGTGTGTGTCAAATCAAATCTTATGGGTCACACACATGGTTAGCAGATGTTGTTGTGAAATGCTTGTGACACTAGTTCCGACAGTGCAGCAATATCTAACAAGTAATCTTAACAATTCCACAACTTTCTAATACACAAATCTAAGTAATGGAAAAAGAATATATAAATATATGGATGAGCAATGACTCAGCGGCTTAGGCAAGATGCAATAGATGGTATAAAATACAGTTTATACATATGAGATGAGTAATGCAAAATATGTGAACATTATTAAAGTGACTAGTAGTCCATTTAATGAAGTGGCCAATGACTTCAAGTCTGTATGTAGACAGCATCCTCATTGTGTTAGTGATGGCTGTTTAACAGTCTGATGGCCTGTGTATGTGTGTTAAAAGGGGTTACGGAGGCTGTCAAAGCACGCTCTCCTTGGACATTGTCTGGTTCACTGCTTGAGATTGCCCCTCTGGAACAATTTGATGGAATGCTAGGACAGGAGGCTGAATGCTTCTACAATGATCATCGGTCCTTTGTCTCTGGTCTTGTCTGAAATGACTAGTGCTCAAGACCCCCGCCCCCCTCTTTTGTAAAGCCAGCCCCAGGTCAGCGATGTCCTCATAAATGAATAGTGAATCTATGAGGACGGATGGGCTTCTAGTGCTGGGTGGGTTATTTAGGGATGTGGTTGCTATTTGTGTGTTTTGTTGGTATTAGTGAATAGGAGAGCTTTGAAGTTGAGACACAATACACACATGCTCTTTGCTCACCCCATTAACCACACTAGACTAGGTTATTTAGACCACGGGAAACTGACATGCTGCAGCTTTGATATGCTCTAGTCTCAAGTGTAATTGTCTTGTCTTGCAAATGGTTGTGCATTTACCAGTTGATGTCTAATGATGAACAGCATTGGGCCTACACTTGACTTTGACTGCGTAGGGTTACTCTGAGGTCTCAACTTAACTGATTTTAGAAAACTGACTTCTCACTACAGGAGATGTTTTTCTCACTAGTAGCATTTTGAAGTGTATTCCTTGCCGACAGGCTAGTCATTACAGTTATTGAAGTTGGGAGAGATTTTGTATAGCTTAGACATTTCTTTGTCCCACGTTGCTGTAGCGTAAAAGGCAATGCTCTCTGCAGTCCAGTGCTCATGACTCAAGTGTGAATGTCTGTCCTATCAGTTCCAATGTACTGTCAGCCATACCATTAGATTTGCCCTGCTACTTCTCAGCTTATTCAATCCATTGGATATGTCCTTTTGTTGTAATAGGCAAGCTTTTTGTCTGGGGATAGCCTACTTTAGCTGTTTTGTCCCTAAATGATCTAATTTGTATTATAAACTGGGTAGTTCGAGCCCTGAATGCTGATTTTTGCTGAAAGTTGTGGTATATGAGACCGTATACCATGGGTATGACGAAACATGTATTTTTACAGCTCTAATTACATTGGTAACCAGTTTATAATAGAAATAAGGCACCTCTGCGGGGTTGAGATATATGGCCAATATACCACGGCTAAGGGCTGTGTCTTGCCTTAGCTTTGGTATATTGGCCATATACCACACCCCCTCGGGCCTTATTGCTTAACTATAGTTTGATTATTTAGGCCTGCCTATTACCTACACATGCACTATGTTTTTGTCTGTCCTCTGCCAACCTCAACAGAGTTGGTGTCTTTGTCATCTGTACTTTGACATCTTGAACGTGAGTGGAAAGATTTTTTTTCCCTGCTGACTATTTATAGGAGTGTGTGTGTGTGTTTCGCCACACTCTGTCACCACCGAAGAGAGGGGATCTGTTTGGATGACCTTGGCCTACCAGCAATGGTGTAGTTTTCTGCCAATGAGCAGAATGCAGCTCACAAACATAAATCTAAAAGGGAGCAGTGGGCAGTCTCTAGTGAGAGATCCATGTTGTGTGAAAGCAGAGCTTTGCATGGGTATTTTCCTCCTCGCGCTCTTGCACTTAAACCGTTGTGAGATAACCGTGGCCCTCTACGGTATCTGGGAGGCATATTGTGTTGCACAATAGGAAAGACCAAACTCGGCCTTTCCTTTAGATTTCCTATTAGACACGGCTGCGTTGTTTATATTAAGCAATGTGTGTCCTGGACTGGAGAGGAGAACTTGTGTTAATCTAAATTCTATTAAGTTTATCATAAGGCTATGTGCTGTTTGCTCAAATGCATTTGCTACCTCAAATGAGAAATCCATTATCTTCTGTCTGGCAGAGTTACCTTGTTAATTTGAGTGTGAAAGTATGGCAGAGCAACAACACAATTAGTGATTGTTGTCCTTGGGTGGAATGTGGGCTGATTGGGTGAACTTGGTTAGAGTGAGTTTTGCTCTAATTTCTCAGCAGGCTCTAGGGGCTCTTGCTATGGGCCAGTGGGATAAGAGGGCCAACTGTAAGAAGGGACACAGTGCTTTAACCTCAGTCTAAGCCGTTGGGTGGGGGCGGGGGACTAAGCTAACATGGACTTGTTTCAAGATGGTCATACCATGGATGATTTAGGACCCCTTTATATATGATTTGATAAAATTGAATTGGACCTTTTACTACTATAGCCTATAGAAACACATTCATAAATGGCAAGAGACAGCCAAAAAATGAGGAATGAGGTCTCTGTTCTATACCTAGGCGATGTATAAGAAAGCTCAGAAAATAGTTTTTTTTTGTTGTACACATTTAACCCCTTATTTTTGGTGGCAAAAATCTACCTTCATTCTTCCATTCGCTTGTATGGGTTCCCTTCAGACGGGTCCTGTGACACTTGGGGGTGTAGAGCAAAACGGAGAACAACATGTTCGTGAGTCTCCCCTTTCCATAGAGTGGCCATAATAGTACTGTAGGCCAAACCGCTTGGATGTTAGACTTTTTCGTGAGAAGACTGATTTTTCGGGATGTCTTATGGTCTAACGAACACCGCTGTAGCGCGGCCATAGGCGGATGACTGCGACGTAGCCCATGCAATATCTCTATCTCTAGCTTAAACTGACGGTTTCTGAAGCAGATTTTTGTATTTTGATACTTAGATTGAAGCACGGTAGTCGATAGACTCTTAAGGATTAACAGTGGTACAATCCTGCTCAGTAACCACACCATCCCAAATTCTACCGTAAGTGCGCACACTGCCATTTTAAGAGCTTGTCCTTAGTTTGCCAGTCATGCGTTTCTCGTTTTTAAAGGCGATTCCAGAGACTAACGATTCCACAGCTCAGGCACATTGCTGAGTAAAGCAGAGAGCCACAATGTCACAGTTTATTACTTTATCTGTGGGCACATGAGATACTTAGCTAGAATTTATCCACCTTGAATATTAGCTTTGTGAGCATGTTGGTGTGCTTGAATGTTTTGAGTTTGAGTAGAAAGCAGAGGTTTAGTATTACTTCTTCTTCCAAAAAATGTTTTGGGGGGGGTAACATCTACAGTGCCTTCAGAAAATATTCATACACCTTGTCTTCAACATTTTTGTTGTTACACCCTGAATTAAAAATGGATTAAATAGTTGTTTTTTTCACACATCTACACAATAACCCATAATGACAGTGAAAACTTGTTTTTAGAAATGTTTGCAAATGTATTTTAAAATGTAAATATCTTATTACGTAAGTATTCACACCCCAAAGTTAATACTTTTGTCAGCAATTACAACTGTGAATCTTAAGAGCTTTCCAACCCTGGATTATACAACATTTGTCCATTTTATTCTTATTTAAAATTATTCAAGCGCTGTCAAGATGATCATTGTTAGACGGCCATTGTCAAGTCTTGCCATAGACTTTCAAAACAGTAACTAGGTTACTCAGGAACATTCAATGTCGTCTTGGTAAGCAACTCCAGTGTATATTTGGCCTTGTGTTTTAGGTTATTGTCCTGCTGAAAGGTCTCCAAGTTGTAGAAACATCTCAAGGATGATCAATGGAAACAGGATGCACCTGAGCTCAATTTTGAATCTCATAGCAAAGGGTCTGAATACTTATGTAAATAAGGTATTTCTATTTTAAAGTTCTAAAAACCTGTTTTTGCGTTGTCATTATGGGGTATTGTGTGTAGGTTGGGGATTTTATTTAGTTAATCCATTTTAGAATGCAGCTGTAATGTAACTGGAATAAGAGAAGGCGTCTAAATGCTTTCAGAATGCACTGTATCTCTGTATGATATCTATGTTGGTCCCCTTACAGGGAAGGGAACGAGCCTGGCGACGAGATGACGGTGACATACAGAGAGCTGCTCCAGCAGGTTTGCCAGTTTGCCAATGTGCTCAAGTCCCAGGGGGTGAAGAAGGGCGACCGCGTGTCCATCTACATGCCAATGGTGGTGGAGCTGGTGGTGGCCATGCTGGCTTGTGTGCGCATCGGGGCTGTGCACTCAATCGTGGTGAGTAACTAACAACCTACACCTAAACTGTCTGGATTAGGCCTGTTTAGTTTTGTCAATATACTAGTATCTTGATACGATAGCAGATTTTCCGTGGCAAAAAAACGAAACACGAAGCAGACTTCATGATCCTTTAAAATCCTACTTTATGTAAAATATTGTGTGCTATAGCTTGCGAAATAACAAGTGACTCTGGGGGACCACATGAGGCTGTTTTCCAACATTAGGACTGTTTTGCTTCATGTTTTAGTTTCTTTTTCTTACTGACGTCATACTGGTATCATTGACAACCCTAAAACATATAGACACATCATACCAGCCGGATTTATACCGTCATTAAAGTGCACTTCAGCGACCTTGAATTAGTAGGTGAAGTGGCTGTAATACCCATTTTGCCTGCTTTTTCCTCATAGACTTAGAAGGAACATATCTATCAACACCCTACAAGGCAAACATAATAGGCAAACACTTTAGAGTGCATTTGCACACAGTGCACAGTGTATTTGATGTGTGTATTTCTGTGTGTACACTATCCAGTTTGCAGGCTTTTCGGCAGAGTCGCTGTGCGAGAGGATCCTGGACTCCCAGTGCTCGTTGCTGATCACGGCCGGTGAGACTGCAAACTAAACTGCAGTAATAAAGAGACACTTATTAGATTGGATTACAGTGCCACAGATTATCCCCTGACCCCCTAATCCACAGTGTTAATTAGCGTGGCTTTGTACTCATCATAGTGAGCCCAGCCCACTGTACAGGCCTACTGCATCACTGTACAGCTTTGGATTTGGAGTGACGCTAATCGGATAACCACCATAACCTCTTTAGATGGTGACCCATTGTGAGTGACTGGGTGTGGTCCTGGGCAATTTTGGTCTATGGCTGAAGACTGTTACCAGGGGAATTAAGTGAATTAAAAATGTTGCACGTTAGCGACACCCGTTGGCTGCTGTTCAATTACACTAGACATGTATTCGTTTGACATCCTAAAACATTTTGGAGCTGAGCACGCAATACTAAAATGTTTTGCCACATATGAATATAATCTAAGAATCATTCATTTTTGTTGTCAGCGGATTTTAAAATATCAATATGAAGATTGTTCCCAGGTTGTGACAGGTTTATGCCAATGCAGTCAGACCGACAGTACCAGTGAAGTCCTGTCGATTGCAATCACTGCCCTGCCTTTCTCTCATTGATCGGTGTGCACCCTTTGACCTCATCCGTTCTGAACTCCCCCACCCCCATCTCTCTCAGATGGCTTCTACAGAGGAGATAAGCTAATCAACCTGAAGGTGATCGCTGACGACGCACTACAGAAATGCAGGGACAAGTAAGGACACACTTTCTATCTGACTAGCTAGTCGCGTATACAGACTTCTACTCTCTGTTTGCTAGATATTTACAACACATCCTTGCCGATAGATACCTGTATGTTTACTTGGAGAGGGTCATGCAGACTTTGTTCATGTGAATCACAACTCTGTCCTTTTACTTTGTCTCTTCCTCTACTCTTTCACACTGCCCCACTCTCTTCTCCATCTGTCAGGAGTTTCCCAGTACAGAGGTGTATCATGCTTAAACACCTGTCCAAGGAGGTGGAGGCCATTCCCCTCAGCTCTCAGTCTCCCCCAGCCAAGCGGCCCTGTCCTGACCTGCAGGTGAGACCACCAGAAAAAGCTCTCTCACGCCCCACAGTCTCTCTACAGGGTTCTATTCATTAGGGGACACCATTGCAAAAAAATTTGCAACGGAAATTAAAAATGGGTGTTTGTTATTGGACAATTTTTGTATTTTATTTTTTGACCCCTTCTCCCCGATTTTCGTGGTATCCAATTGGTAGTTAGTCTTGTCCCATCGCAACAACTCCCCTACGGACTCGGGAGAGGCGAAGGTAGAGAGCCATGCGTCCTCCGAAACACGACCCTGCCAAGCCATACTGCTTCTTGACATCCTGCTCTCTTAACCCGGAAGCCAGCCGCACCAATGCGTCGGCGGAAACACCGTACAACTGGCGACCGAAGTCGGCATGCATGCGCCTGGCCTGCGCGATAGGACAAGGACATCCCAGCCGGTCAAACTGTCCCCTAACCTGGACGATGCTGGGCCAATAGTGCGTCGCCTCATGGGTCTCCCGGTCATGTCCGGCTGCGAGACAGCCTGGGATCGAAACCGGGTCTGTAGTGACGCCTCTAGCTCTGCAATGCAGTGCCCTGTTAGTTTTTTTTCCGGTTGGTGCCTAATGAATACGACCCCTGTGTTCATAGGGCAGGTTTAGGGCACCTTTAACATTTGCTACTGTTTAATTAATATATACCTTATCACTTTAATGTTAACTCCCTACTATGTTTGTATTTCACGTATCTCCAGAAACAGTCAACACGTTTGGCTTTTTCTCTTTGGTTTTGTGTACAATGAAGTGTAGATAGTCCATCGGCGAAGTCGGTACGGCTTTTGTCTCGATGTCATGGTTCAAATGACATGAAGCCACCCCTTTTTATGTTTGTTCAAATAGGCCTAACCGTCTCCATTAACCCCTTCTAGCAGGAGAAACAGAAAGACAGAGTAAAGAAAATCCGTCCCGTCCCTCAGGTATTTCAGATTTCCCTGAGCTTGAATTCTCTCCATTTCTTGTCCTTTTCTTCTTAACACCTGTCTGATCTACTTGTCAGCGGTAGGCTAACCCTGGGGGTGGAGCCTGTTACACACCTCTCTGTCTGTTTGTCTGTGGTCTGTCAGCTCACACCGGTCAGGGGTCCCTTACCTGATCTCTGTCTAGCTTTAGGCTTTACTTTCGCTGTACTTAAAGCTGCAATATGTAACTTTTTGGGCTACCTGACCAAATCCACATAGAAATGTGTGTTATAGATTTGTCACTAATTGAGAGCAAGTCTAAGAAGCGGTAGATGTGAGCTTTTTTGTGGCGGCAGGTAGCCTAATGGTTAGAGCGTTGGGCCAGTAACCGAAAGGACAAATCCCAGAGCTGACGAGGTAAAAATCTGTCGGTCTACCCCTGAACGAGGCAGTTAACCCACCGTTCCCCGGTAGGCCGTCATTGTAAATAAGCGTTTGTTCTTAACTGACTTGCCTAGTTAAATAAAAAAATATTTATATCCTTCCCGTTCTTATGTGTCGCTTTTGAGTCTTACTTTCAAACAGCTGAAAATACAATATTTTTGGTTATGGAAATTATATTTCACTGCTTGTATTGTCACAAACTGAAATTAGGCAAACTATTAGAATTTTACCAACCAGGAAATGTCTGACCAATTTCTGTGTAGTGCATCTTTAAGATGGTGATAAAGGTTTGACCTGAAAGAAACACTGTTTACATGCACACTAATAATTCGACCTTAAACTGATTGTGGCAGTTGGCAAATGATGCAATAGTCATGTAAACGCCTTAGCAGAGTATCTTAGTTGGCGTAAGGTCAAAATCTAAGTAAACATACGCCAATTTTAAAACGACTGATTTTCTGAGCAATATTCTGAATTATTAAGCCCTGTAAACACCGAAATCGGCGTTCCAGCGGTGTAGTTGATCGTTGCATGTGGTAGCACCAGCCCAGCGAGCCAACCGCTTTAGTGTGAGTGAAGTGAGTTCGGAACAACTGAATGAATGGGTCTTAGAAGTAGTTTTCACATGTCCGAACTGTGAATCAAATATGCTTCCCAAAAATAACATGTTTGCTGTGGTAGAACGTTTATTTTGATTGCGTTTTTTTTCTGCATTTATCAGTGCCATCAAGTAGCCTGATTTCAGATGTGTCCATATAAACAGGATTGTTAAATAAATCATTCTTCTTGCAAAGCATGTCAACTTTTATTCAAACTATTGTATTAATCTGACTATCCACAATAATCACATTATTGTGTGCATGTAACCACACTCACTGAAGGATAAACAATGACTAAGGTTTCAGATAAGAGGTAATTGACCCCTGACTCCATGTAGATGTAATTGATCACTCATACTGTAAGTGTGGTCTTTCATTTCATGTTTCAGATGATGTCTGTTTTTTTTTGTCTTATTGAGATTGTGCACCACTGTCAATATACACTCAGTTTATTAGGTACACACATCTTGTACTGGGTCGGACCCTCATTTTCCTCCAGAACAACCCGAATTCTTTGGGGTGTGGAAATGATGTTCAGTTGGTATCAAGGGACCTAACCATTTCCCACACCATTACACCGCCAGCCTGTACCGGTGACAGCAGGCAGGATGGGGCTGTGGACTCGGGCTGCTTACGCCAAATCCTGATTCTGCCATCAGCATGACGCAACAGGAACCAGGATTTGTCGGACTAGGCAATATTTTTCCACTCCTCAATTGTCCACTGTTGGTGCTGGATCCGCTTCTTGTTTTTAGCTGATGGGGGTGGAGCCCAGTGTGGTCGTCTGTTTCCATAGCCCATGAGTGACAAGGACCGACTAATTGCGCGTTCCGAGATGCAGTTCTGCACACCACTGTTGTACTATGCACTTAATTGCCTTTTTATGGCCCGCCTGTTGGCTTGCGCAATTCTTGCCATTCTCCTTCGACCTCTCTCATCAACGAGCTGTTTTCACCCACAGGACTGCTGCTGACTGGATGTTTTTTGTTTGTCACGCCATTCTCAGTAAACCCTAGACACTGTCGTGCGTGAATAGCCCAGGAGACTCGTCATTTCTGATACTGGAAGGGTGCACCTGGCACCGACATTCAGTTACTTTGGTCACTTGTTTGACCCATTCTATAACGTTCAATCAAATAGTAAGTAAATGCTCCGATGCCTGTCTGCCTGCTTTGTATAGCAAGCCATGACCACTTGACTCATTGTATGTAGGAGGGAACCATTTTTGTGAACAGGTTGTTGTACCTAATAAACTGGCCACTGAGTGTATATCAATACATGTGCAACACTATCAATGTTATGCACATTTGGCATATTTCAGGAAAAAAAATCAAGAAATGTAGGGCCCTACCCATATTTCTAGAACATATATTCCGTGTATTTCATTAGCCCCACCCATATAGTGACCTTTAACCCCTGATAGCAGCATTTTTGGAGAGTAATTTTATTGTGAACTCGGAGTTAAAACATTTAACTTCTCTCACCATTGTTTCACAGACTGTTCAAGTGTAAACAACGCTTCACTTAGACTTCCCATAACCTTTTTTATAGCTCTCGTATTTTGTCTTATTTGAGCATGTTTGATTTGAGCTAACATTCTCACTCCTGATTTTAGGGATTAGGAACATTTACACGTTTCTTCCTACTGCTATCATTAGGCTTGGTTGTTGCTCTTGACTGAATAGAATCAAAGTAAGATTAGACTTTTTGTTTTTTCCTATGATCGTTATCAGGATGTCTTGATGTGGTCTCTCTCGAGCTGTAAAAATGCAGGGTTCCATGTCATTGTGTGGTTTTTACCAGTGTGTGTGTGGTTCCGCCAGGTGCCGTGGAACCCTGAGGTGGATCAGTGCTGGCTCAGCCTGCTGAGTGGTGTGTCTGAGGAATGTGAACCAGAGTGGTGTGACTCTGAAGATCCCCTCTTCATCCTCTACACCAGCGGCTCCACCGGGAAACCCAAGGTACACATGCTATGCAGCAGTGGCACTCTGTTTCTAACTCCCTTTCTCTCTTCTCTCGGTTTGATATAGATTTTTGCACTCTGTCTTCACATATGTGTAAATGCTGCTGTGGTGACAATGTGTCTTGTAATCAGGGTGTGCTGCACACGATCGGTGGCTATATGCTCTACGTGGCCACCACCTTCAAACTGGTGTTTGACTACCATCCTGAGGATGTGTACTGGTGCACGGCCGACATTGGCTGGATCACGGGCCACTCCTACATCACCTACGGGCCCCTGGCTAACGGGGCCACCAGTGTCCTGGTGAGTGGATGGCCACAGGCTTAATACTGCTATTTAGAGGAGGAAGAGGGCAGTCTGAAATGGAACCTTATTCTGTTTGGAATCTGGTCTAAAGTAGTGCACTATATATAGGGAATAGGGCCCTGGTCTAAAGTAGTGCACTATATAGTTGAAGTCGGAACTCCATAAATTTCGTTTTAAGAAACTATAGTTTTGGCAAGTCGGTTAGGACATCTACATTGTGCATGACAAGTAATTTTTCCAACAATTATTTACAGATTATTTCACTATCACAATTCTAGTGGATCTGAAGTTTACATACACTAAGTTGACTGTGCCTTTTAAACAGCTTGGGAAATTCCAGAAAATAATGTATTTGAAGGCCTACCTTCAAACTCAGTGCCTCTTTGCTTGACATCATGGGAAAATCAAAAGAAATCAGCCAAGACCTCAGGAAAAAAAACTGTAGACCTCCACAAGTCTGGTTCATCCTTGGAAGCAATTTCCAAACGCCTGAAGGTACCACATTCATCTGTACAAACAATAGTACGCAAGTATAAACACCATGGGAACACGCAGCCGCCATACCGCTCAGGAAGGAGACGCGTTCTGTCTCCTAGAGATGAACGTACTTTGGTGCGAAAAGTGCAAATCAATCCCAGAACAACAGCAAAGGACATTGTGACGATGCTGAAGGAAACAGGTTCAAAAGTATCTATATTCACAGTAAAACGAATCCTATATTGACATAACCTGAAAGGCCGCTCAGAAAGGAAGAAGCCGCTGCTCCAAAATCGGCATAAAAAAGCCAGACTATGGTTTGCAACTGCACATCGGGACAAAGATCGTACTTTTTGGAGAAATGTCCTCTGGTCTGATGAAACAAAAATAGAACTGTTTGGCCATAATGACCATCGTTATGTTTGGAGGAAAAAGGTTGAGGCTTGCAATCCAAAGAACACCATCCCAACCGTGAAGCACGGGGGTGGCAGCATCATGTTGTGTGGGTGCTTTGCTGTAGGAGGAACTGGTGCACTTCACAAAATAGATGGCATCATGAGGTAGGAAAATTGTGGATATATTGAAGCAACAAGACATCAGTCAGGAAGTTGAAGCTTGGCTGCAAATGGGTCTTCCAAATGGACAATGACCCCAAACATACTTCCAAAGTTGTGGCAAAATGGCTTAAGGACAGCAAAGTCATAAAAGCTGAAATAAATAATTCTCTCTACTATTATTCTGACATTTCACATTCTTAAAATAAAGTGGTGATCCTAAGTGACCTAAGACAGGGACTTTTTACTAGAATTAAATGTCAGGAATTGTGAAACAGAGTTTAAATGTATTTGGCTAAGGTGTATGTAAACTTCCGACTTCAACTGTATATAGGGAATATAGGGCCCTGGTCTACATTTGTGCACTATATATAATGTCGTATGACCTTCAATGTGTCTAAAACGTCCATAGTCCATTTGGACAAATGTTAGAGATTTGTTTTATAACCAAGTCATGGTTTTATTGACGAATATCATAAAGTGACTCATAAAAGTGTGTGTGTGTAAACAGGAGGGGAAGATGGAAGGGGATGTTATTTTCTACCTCTACTTCCTCCTGTAGTTCAGACAGCTAATGATGACTTAGGTTATGATCATGAGGTTGTTTACACCATCTGCCTCTGGCTCGGTTTTGATGTGAATTTGATACATGTTCAGTTCGAGGGTCTGCCCACCTATCCGGATGTCAGCCGCATGTGGGAGATAGTCGACAAGTACCAAGTCACCAAGTTCTACACGGCGCCCACAGCCATCCGCCTTCTCATGAAGTATGGGAGCGAGCCCGTCCAGAAGTGAGTCTCCACACTCTTGGCTCATTCAGCCTGTTCCTCACCAGGATTGTGTTCATTAGGGCACACTGTAACAAAACGGTTCAAATTGGACAGTACCTCCTTGTTTGACCCTGTTTTTGTAAGTAATTTCTATCCTGTTGAACATGACCTAGGCCTGAGTATGATGGGGCTTCATAGTACAGAAGAAGCATTCCTGTATCTACAGATTGAGTTCTCCATCTGTTTATATTATAATTTAGTCCACTAGAGTCTAAGTTGGGGGGGTTCTACTAAACTATATGGAATTTGTTTAAGATGGTCATACCAAGAATCATTTAGCTATTTGAGTTTATGGACCCCTTAAGGCTGTGGTCACCAACAGCCTGTTGACTGGTCGATCTCCAAGGCATTCCTAGTCGATCGCCAAACATTTCTATTAAATAAACAAGGATACACCTTGTTTCTTTTTTTATTTGTCCCGGGCTGTTGGCAGTAGGTGCACCCGTTTCAGCCACTCTGTGTGCCGGGTAGGCAACATTTTGAACCATTTAGCCCAAACTGTTCAGATGCTACAGACAGAAGTTGGCAGATTGGATATACCAACTTCAGTCCTATGACTCTTGTGCGGGTTGTAGAGCAAAACCGAGAACACCATCTTTCCATAGCCCGAAAATGTCTCTTTGCCTGACAAACACCTCTCTAGCTTTGCCACCTTTCACAGCAGATGTGTAAGGCTGACATCGGCCGACGCAGTGGATTGAGATGCAGACCATGTTAAAACACATCTTTAGCTTAAACTGACAGATTCTGATGGATTTTTGTATTATGCTCATTAGATTTCCAAGGAGCCATGTTACCATGACCTGGATACAGTCCTTAGCCGTGGTATATTGGCAATATTCCCGAACACCTCCGAGGTGCCTTATTGCTATTATAAACTGGTTACCAGTGTAATTAGAGTGGTAAAAATACATGTTTTCAGGGCTCAAACCACCCTGTTTATAAACTTACTATATGTATATATGTGTGTTGGCAAATGTCTGCATGTTTTGGTTTCGTCCTTTTGTCTGAGGCTATGGGGGTGTCTGTTAACCCTTTCCCTCCGTGTGTGTGTCAGGTACAAGCGGGATTCTCTGAAGGTGCTGGGGACGGTGGGGGAGCCCATCAACCCGGAGGCGTGGCAGTGGTACTACAGCGTGGTGGGGGAGAAGAGGTGCCCCGTGGTCGACACCTTCTGGCAGACTGAGACCGTCAGCAGTTTATTATTCTTTTTAATGAATTTTAGATTAACACACATCAAAATGTAATGTTACTGAATAGATTGTATTGACTAGAGTGGCTGCATTGCCGAATTCTCTTGACTCGCTACTTCACGCACATTTCTTTTGTCCCCTGTGGCGATGATCGGTCTTTGACTGGCAACGTGTACCGAAGACATGATCATTTTGTACAACAAACGTCATCGTCTGTTGTAACAGTAGGCTATTACAAACATAAGCAGGACACCGACAGGCAGTCTGTGTGCTACTGCAATGTTCTTAGTTACAACAGACAGAAATAGCCTACATCCTAATATATTTTTGTAGTGTTGGTTCAAATCACTGTGGGCTTTTATTTCAGCTGGTCATAAATAAGGCAGAGACGTAGGTTACATTTATCATGTTGATCAAAAAATGTCTATGTGATCTGGTTCTTTAGCTCTGGGTAAGATGCTTCCTGTGGGGGCAGAATGGGGCGTTTACCTTCGGTCACGCAGTCTGTCTTGATTCAATACGTTAAAGACATGGATGAGTTTATTGAATGGACATCTTTCTGTAACTGTAATCTCTGTTCTGACTGAATCTCTTCCCATTGGCTTCTGTCTCAGGGTGGCCACGTGTTGACTCCTCTACCTGCTGCCACGCCCATGAAGCCTGGGTCTGCTGTAAGTGTTGTTATATTGACAGTATCAACTTCCCCATTCCTGCTCACTGAGATGCTCCCTCCCTGTCATCATGTGGGATAAGTTGGTCTAAATTGCCGGTCTTTTCCCATTTCTCCACCAGACGTTTCCTTTCTTTGGAGTTGTCCCTGCCATTTTGAATGAGTCTGGGGAGGAGCTTGAGGGACCAAGTGAGGGTTACCTGGTAAGACACCGGGAGCAATTGGTTATCCAGAAGTTTATGTAGAGATCTACCCAGTACTAAACATTAGATTAATTCTCACTCCAATACGCAATATTCTCACTACAGTATGCTGTCGGCTGTCTATATTTGATGAAGTGGATCTTCACTACTTGCTTGACTTTGGACATCCTTGCTTCTTATCCCCCTCAGGTGTTCAAACAGCCCTGGCCAGGAGTCATGAGGACTGTGTTTGGGAACCACCAGAGGTTTGAGACCACCTACTTCGAGCAATTCCCAGGATACTACGTCACTGGTGACGGTAAGATGAGTCTAACATGGCTAACATCCTGAGCACCATTAATGACTGAAGTTTTGTAGAATAACTCACATTTCCCATTTGTATTCTTTGTCTCATTGTGTCATGGACAGTGTGTTTTTGTGTATACTAAATCAAGACCCTTTGTTGTTGACATGGAAACCACAATGTATTGCTGTTTTCCCCCCCCAGGTTGCCGTAGAGATAAGGATGGGTATTACTGGATCACAGGGAGGATAGATGACATGTTGAATGTCTCAGGTGAGCACTTCCATCAGCTGGAGCTCTGTGAAATGTGATGTACAGTGTGTTGGAGTTGTCTGTACTGTAAGGTCTCTTGTCCTGTCATCTGCACTACTGCTAGTATAGTGCTCTAACAGGTTCATTTATCTTGAGCTGGGGAAGGTATAGGACTACCACTACTAGGGCGCTGTCTGCTGTTGTGAAATATTAAAGGTTGTCTTCTAGTCATGGTGCATGTAAGAACCTTCTCTAACTTGTGATTTACAGTAGAGACCAGTGGACTGTTGTACTATATGATAATCCTGTGGGTTGTGTGTACATCAGGTCACCTGCTGAGCACAGCAGAGGTGGAGTCAGCCCTGGTGGAGCACGAGGCGGTGGTCGAGGCAGCGGTAGTTAGCAGGCCGCACCCTGTCAAAGGGGAGAGTCTCTACTGCTTCGTCACGCTTACCGAGGGAGTCAGCTTCAGCCGCACCCTGGAGGCCCAGTTAAAGAAACAAGGTATGTTTTGGTTTTATCTGTGTAAAGCCAACTACAGTACTGTCACTGAACATGAAGAGGATTGTCCTACACTGTCTGCATGCATCCCACACCGACAATATGTTTCTGTATTGGAGCTGATGACTAATGCTGTTTATCTGCTTTGACAGTGAGAGAGAAGATTGGTGCCATTGCCACTCCAGACTTTATACAGAATGCCCCAGGCCTTCCCAAGACCAGATCAGGTGAGCGCGTACCTTGGTTATGATTTTATTCTGTACGAACATGGTTTTGAATGTGAACATGTAACATTTTCCACTATGACTTGATTTGAAAGGTGTTTTGAATGAGAGCTGGTAACTTCATTAGTGACTGACTTGCCTTTACTTCCCCCTCTGTGTACACAGGTAAGATCATGCGGCGTGTGCTACGTAAGATTGCCCGTAACGAGCGAGACCTGGGCGACGTGTCCACGCTAGCCGACTCCTCGGTCATCGAACTGCTCTTCCAGAACCACTGCTGTGGCGCAATGTGAGCTCACAACTACAGAGGAGGCCACAGTACCCTGACACTCTTACCGAGGCTGAACAGGGAGGACGAGGAGCAGAAGGAGATGTATAAATGTAACTGTAGAGCCTTCACTGTGGGACTCAAGCCAACACTTGGGTTAAAGAAACACAACAAAATCCCTCTAGTTTGTCAGCAGTTCAGTTCTCCCCTCTTGAGTACACTTAATGTACTATTAGATTCAAAAGTTTTTTTTTTTTTTTTAATTCTCTCCATTTGAACTATGTAGACTTGTTATTTTGTCCTTTTTGTTTCATTGCCGTTTGACAAAGGATTGCTATGCATGTTTGTCTGCACGCTTGAAATGTTTTAAGTTTTTGAGATGCATTTTCCACTCCAGCTTTGTCTTCTAGAGGCAGAGGGGGCTTGTGTACTAGCAGAACTGCGCTGAACACTCCTCTTTCCTCTGTTTAGACTGGGTTGATTGTATTAGAAATAAATCCAAGGTCCCCCTTTGAAGAAATAGATGAAGGATACCTGAAGCCTTCATAAACCCTTTAAATGGCTGATGTCATTCACCAGTAACTGTCATGCTATTTCAGAGGGTCTGACGGGTAGTGCCACATAGATTCAACGACCTGTTCTATTACCCTTTATGTATGGTATGGCTTTGCTTCTACAGAGTGTACTAAACGTTAAGAACACCTTCTTAATATTGAGTTGCACCCCCCCCCCCCCCCTTACCCTCAGAACAGCCTCAATTCGTCGGGGCATAAACTCTACAAGGTGTCGCAAGCGTTCCACAGCTTTCACCTGGTCAGTCTGTCATGGAAAGAGCAGGTGTTTCTAATGTTTTGTAACTCAGTGTATATGATTTGTGAATAACTGATTTAGTCCTTGTAAAGGATTTCAAGACTTCATAAGTTGTTTAAAGTGGGACCAAACATAACATGTAAGACCTGTTTTAAATGTATTCTAGTATTTTAAATAGTTTGAAATATCATTGTGTCCATGTGCCAACACTCAAAAAAAGAAACAATTTTAACAGTAAGCTATTTGTTTCGAAAGCATTTGTCTGTATGTCACATGTTTTTCAGTTTTCTTTTTGTTGCCCCTTTGTATCAAAGTGACATGCAATAACAGTAAATGGACTGACTGATCTGTTTATTATTTTGGGATGTTAACCTGTGTTCTAGGCACCAAATGGTAGAAAACAAACCAACAGGGAGAGACTACTTGGACTTTTTTATTTTTCATTTTCTGTTGAACTTTTCAAAATGTTTTCCATTGCATGTCCTAATGAGTACAACTCTGTGCTGGGCATGTTGGAGCGCTGTGATCGTTCTATTCATTCAGTTGCATCTCATCTCACACCTTTGCACTTCTTCTTGACCTTTCCTACGTTTCCAGTAGATGGTGCTATTATTATACAAGACCTACAGTATACTGTGTTCAGTTATTAGCTAGAATCCTTAGTTTCTACATCTGTTTTTCATCATGAATTAATGATGCATATATCCATTGTTTCTTGAAAAAGATATCTAAATGCTTCATGGGCTTAGTTTAACTGGCATACACCATCAGAACCCTATAAGCTTGTTTTACTCCAATGTTTGTAAACAAACAATATATGTGCTCAAAACATGGTTAAATTGTAATATCAAGGATGGTCAGACATTGCAGCCATAGTGCTATCTATGAATTTCAGTGGTTCCATTTCTCCGGGCCCATCCTTCATCTTTTACAGAAACAAAGGCTATTGACTGCTTTGTTATTGTTTCAATTAAGAACTCTGGTTTTAAAGAACAGGATCTTTGGGTATATGACATAAAGAAGGATAGAGTCCTGTAGTGGCCAAAAGGCCATGTTCGCATTGGCAGCGCCGTTGTATACTTCCACCGTTTTAGTGTAGTCATTGGGTGGGACTTCCAATTTCATTGGCTGGTGACCCTGTTGGGGCATGTCCAACCGTGTCATCAGGAGGGATCAGCCAAACGTGAAGAAGAAAATTGACTACTTCGAAATGGAAATAGCCTCTATGGCACTGCCCGTGCTGTCACAAACGCTATAATGGCACAGATACAAAGACGAGTCCGCTATATAGTATCTGACCGACTCATGTCATGTTCAATGTAATAATGGTATATTTAGTTCCTGATTCAGAATACTCTAGGTAGGAGACAGGAATACTCCTGACACCATACTTCCCTAATCAGCCTCACTGCTTTATGCTACGCTGACTGGGGGCTTCTTCATCTTGTCGATAATTGACATTTGTCTGCAATAATTGGCATTCTTTTTTCAAGATCACTTGGATACATAAGATGAGTAAACCAGTCCTTAATCTTTTCCTGTTTTTTTGTGTCGCATCCATTTTTCTGGTCATTTGACTGAATCATAAAATAGTCTAATATTGGAAAGTGTGAATGTATTGAAGGATATGCTACTGCTGTAAATGAAGTAATTCTGTGTGTGCTGTCTGGCTTGCTTATATAATTGAGATGTAGCTGACCCGTTATTGTTTTGTATTGTTTGTTCATGCTCTGTTTCATCAACTGCCTATTTAACTGGAAGCCACCAGCCAGTATCCTGTAGAGTTGAAGATGAATAAATATATTAATGATCCACTCCCTCTTCATTGTGTTCTACTCACTGATTGATTTCTCCTAGAATGGAACCTGCCTTCTGTTTAAGTGGGACCAGCACCACCCTCAAGATGGCAGTGATAGAGCATAGATAAGACTTAGTAACTGTAGTAGTATCCTTTGTCATTGTGTGTAGACTGGAGAGAGGGTATACTCCACAGGAGGTTGGTGGCAACTTAATTAGTGAGGACAGGCTTGTATTGTCTGGAGTGCAATAAGTGGAATGCTATCAAATACATGTGTTTGATACCATTCCATTTGCTCCAAACCAGCCTTTATTGTGAGCCGTTCTCTCAGTAGCCTCCACTGAACTCTAGCTATGTCTATATAGATTTTTCAAATTCTATTGAGTCTATATAATGAAGTACATGCTTATCTAGTATAGGAAATTGATACGCACTTGTATGATGTTGATCGGTAACATGAACCATTTGCTGGTCATGGGGATGGCTGGGACTGAATAATTGATGAAGTTGTTATTGGTTTTGGGGTAGAGGCTGGTGACGCTGGGCTGTATGTATTCATTGTATTCATGTCCAGCAGCATGTGTTCATTATATATATCCGGCTCCCTTCTTCCAGCTCAGTTTTGCTCAGGGACATGAACAGCCCTAATGACGCTGTGGTCGTTCATCAATGAGACAGGTGAAGCAAAGGGGTTTGTCCTCATGTTTTGGTGAGGTGTGTGTGTGAGAGAGAGTGGCTGGGAGACCACATGATGTGTCAGGTTATTGTATGTCCAGGTCACCAAAATCCATATCTAGCTAGTTCACAGTATCGGACCTACGGTATGTGCCTCTATGCTTTGTCCTCTTTTTAGCATTCCCTCCACACATAAAACCTGAGCACCCCCGGGCTTGCATCTGAAATGGCACACTATTCCCTATATAGTGCACTACTTTTGACCGGGGTCGATATGCCTCTAGTCAAAAGTAGTGCACTATATAGGGAATAGGGTGCAATTTTGGACACAGTTTCAGATTGATCCATTCATCCGTAGGTTCGTCTTCTCAACCCTCCTCTGGTGATAGATACAGTCTATTCAGGTCAGTAATAGTAGACCCTGGCCAGCCAGTCAAACGGCCAACTTTCAGTTTCTTTAATGGGAGGAGGCTGGTCTTGTCTGTGCTGTAGTCTGGGTAGGAAGGGCAGCTCCACTGAGACAGGATTTAAATCATAGGACACTCAGTCTCACGGTGTGAGTGTGCGGACGTTCGTGTCTCTGTGTGTTTCTGTACTTGCGTGTGTGTGTTGCCCATACATGTGTAATTTTAAGACTAGAGCAGGGTGTGTCAGTCCCCCACCGTGGCCTGTTGATGGGGTCTGTCTGGGGGTGGCAGGCAGGCAGGATGAGGGGACAGCCCTGGGAGTCCCCTGGGTGCACTGGTTGGGCGTGTTGGCCCAGCTGTCCAGCCGCTTGACCCTTGTGAACATAATGTGCAGTGGAAAGGCAGGCCGTTGTTGTTTATGCATGCAGTGGGCTGACCGTGACAACAGGAGACTGGACAGGAGGAAGAGAGGGTTCTAGAGGCCTCAGACAGCAGGGAGGGGGAAGGGAGAGAGAAGGTGACAGAGGAAGGGAGAGAAGGTGACAGAGGAGGGGAGCGAGAAGGTGACAGAGGAAGGGAGAGAGAAGGTGACAGAGGAAGGGAGAGAGAAGGTGACAGAGGAAGGGAGAGAGCAGGTGACAGAGGAAGGGAGAGAGCAGGTGACAGAGGAAGGGAGAGAGAAGGTGACAGAGGAAGGGAGAGAGAAGGTGACAGGAAGGGAGAGAGAAGGTGACAGAGGAGTGCAAAACAGGAGGATATGAGGATGTACGGTGGATGAAGACAGGCAGTGGAAGGAAGGAGTGACTAGAAAGAGGGAGAAAGAGAGAAACAAAGGGTAGGCAATAAGTAACAGATCGAGAAAGAGATGCTTGACTCAGCCTTTATCCTGGCCTGGTCAATCTACTAGCACCTTATTGGATTTTCCCCTCAAAGTCCCCTTCCATGTGACACAGTCCATTCAGGTTGGGGATTCCAGCTCCTGAGGCTTGAGGAAGGAGGGGAGACAGAGAAAGGGAAAGGGAGAACTAGCCAGTAACCGCCAGTAACCGTTCCCATTCCCAAGTCCCTCTTCTCCTCCATCACTCCTCCCTGGGCTGTGTGCTCTGGTCCAGGGGGATTTGAGTCTCTGTTTGTACTTCTGTTTCTACCTCTTCTACCTTCCCCTCTTCTACCTCTCCTACTTTTCCCCACTCACTCCATCTACCTAGCTACGCTGTCAGTCTGTCTCTCCCTCTGTCTAGCTGATGTATTATACACTGCTCAAAAAAATAAAGGGAACACTAAAATAACACATCCTAGATCTGAATGAATGAAATATTCTTATTAAATACTTTTTTCTTTACAGTTGAATCTGCTGACAACAAAATCACACAAAAATTATCAATGGAAATCAAATTTATCAACCCATGGAGGTCTAGATTTGGAGTCACACTCAAAATTAAAGTGGAAAACCACACTACAGGCTGATCCAACGTTGATGTAATGTCCTTAAAACAAGTCAAAATTAGGCTCAGTAGTGTGTGTGTGGCCTCCACGTGCCTGTATGACCTCCCTACAATGCCTGGGCATGCTCCTGATGAGGTGGCGGATGGTCTCCTGGGGGATCTCCTCCCAGACCTGGACTAAAGCATCCGCCAACTCCTGGACAGTCTGTGGTGCAACGTGGCGTTGGTGGATGGAGCGAGACATGATGTCCCAGATGTGCTCAATTGGATTCAGGTCTGGGGAACGGGCGGTCCATAGCATCAATGCCTTCCTCTTGCAAGAACTGCTGACAGACTCCAGCCACATGAGGTCTAGCATTGTCTTGCATTAGGAGGAACCCAGGGCCAACCGCACCAGCATATGGTCTCATAAAGGGTCTGAGGATCTCATCTCAGTACCTAATGGCAGTCAGGCTACCTCTGGCGAGCACATGGAGGGCTGTGCGGCCTTCCCCAAAGAAATGCCACCCCACACCATGACTGACCCACCGCCAAACCGGTCATGCTGGAGGATGTTGCAGGCAGCAGAACGTTCTCCAAGTCGTCTCTAGACTCTGTCACATCTGTCACGTGCTCAGTGTGAACCTGCTTTCATCTGTGAAGAGCACAGGGCGCCAGTGGCGAATTTGCCAATCTTGGTGTTCTCTGGCAAATGCCAAACGTCCTGCACGGTGTTGGGCTGTAAGCACAACCCCCACCTGTGGACGTCGGGCCCTCATACCACCCTCATGGAGTCTGTTTCTGACTGTTTGAGCAGACACATGCACATTTGTGGCCTGCTGGAGGTCCTTTTGCAGGGCTCTGGCAGTGCTCCTCCTGCTCCTCCTTGCACAAAGGCGGAGGTAGCGGTCTTGCTGCTGGGTTGTTGCCCTCCTACGGCCTCCTCCACGTCTCCTGATGTACTGGCCTGTCTCCTGGTAGCGCCTCCATGCTCTGGACACCGCTGACAGACACAGCAAACCTTCTTGCCACAGCTCGCATTGATGTGCCATCCTGGATGAGCTGCACTACCTGAGCCACTTGTGTGGGTTGTAGACTCCGTCTCATGCTACCACTAGAGTGAAAGCACCGGCAGCATTCAAAAGTGACTAAAACATCAGCCAGGAAGCATAGGAACTGAGAAGTGGTCTGTGGTCACCACCTGCAGAACCACTCCTTTATTGGGGTGTCTTGCTAATTGCCTATAATTTCCACCTGTTGTCTATTCCATTTGCACAACAGCATGTTAAATGTATTGTCAATCAGTGTTGCTTCCTAAGTGAACAGTT
This sequence comes from Oncorhynchus mykiss, assembly GCF_057628025.1. Classification (NCBI taxonomy): domain Eukaryota; kingdom Metazoa; phylum Chordata; class Actinopteri; order Salmoniformes; family Salmonidae; genus Oncorhynchus; species Oncorhynchus mykiss. The sequence continues at coordinate 56,833,835 of NC_143037.1, forward strand.
TGATTTCACAGAAGTGTGATTGACTTGGAGTTACATTGTGTTGTTTAAGTGTTCCCTTTATTTTTTTGAGCAGTGTATTTCCATCTACAATGTGAGCGTGGGTTCATACTGAGTAAATCCGTGTTATCAGTGTTATTAGAGACCTGTGCAAGCCCAAGTGAGTAAATCCATGTAATTACAGATCAGATCAGAATTTAAAGCCTCGTCTCCACACAATAACCCATCTGTCTCTGTCATCACAATGATGCTCTCTCTCTCTCTTTCTAACCTACTTCAGAAATAACCAGAACAAATCATCACTTTGGAAGGAGCCTGTTGTGACAGAGTCTGGGCCTTGCTTTGTGTGGACAGATTGTCCAGTGGACTGAGGTGACTGGCTGGCTGGAGTGACCTGCCATTTCAGCCAGCGTAGACCCCCATTTAAAGCTGACCTGCACCCAGACCTGCCTAGTCTAAGAAGTTTGAGATGTCAGCCAGGACTCACTGTATGCTGTATGTGTCATTGTGTCATTGTGTCATTGCCAGTGGAAAAAAAGACGGTGTTTTTCTAGAATAGACCAAGTGTTTTTTAATGCAAATGTACTGCATCAGGCACAGCACATGGATAATAAGTTCATATCATAGCATTACCACTGCAAGAAAATGATGTCTAGGCATAAAGGTCATGTGTAGTTCAGCAGTACAAGGCTCCTAGAGCTAAAAAAGTAGGAGAGCTCATTTGCTAAGCTGATGACACAGCAACATCAACCACCTAATTAGTGCCTGCATGTTTGAGAGTGGGAGAGTGTGTGCGTGTTTGAGAGTGTGAGAGTGTGCGTGTTTGAGAGTGTGAGTGTGTGCGTGTTTGAGAGTGTGAGTGTGTACGTGTTTGAGAGTGTGAGAGTGCCTGCGTGTGTGAGAGTGCGGGCATGTTTGAGAGTGTGAGAGTGCCTGTGTGTGTGAGAGTGTGTGCGTGTTTCAGTGCGAGAGTGCCTGCGTGTTTGAGAGTGTGAATGCGTGCGTGTTTGAGAGTGTGAATGCATGCGTGTTTGAGAGAGTGTGAGAGTCCGTGTTTGAGAGACAGAGAGTGCGTGCATATGTTGTGCGTGCATATGTTGGGAATATGTTGTATCCACACTGGAATTAAATCAGGAAAAAACAGGCGTTGCTAAAGTTGAGCTCGCCCTTCCCCCTGTGCCCTGATGCATGAAGGGTGGATATGTGTGTATGGGGTTAAAGTTAAACTATTCCCCTGTGGTGTGGATGGGTGTTCCTCAGGGGACAAATGCAATTAAAAAGTCATTACTGGGACACCTCAGTGTCCCCTTCCGTCTGCCCCAGGACCTTACATCCCTTTTAATCATCTGAAGAGGTTCACTCACTTCTCGCCTGCATCCCAAATGGCACCCTATTCTATTTAGTGCAGTACTCTTGACCAAGACACATAGGGCTCTAGTCAAAAGGAGTGCATTACATAGGGAACATGGTGGCATTTTGGACACAACCCTCAGCTATGTTTATTATATATGTTTCCTGGGAAACAGTTGTGAAGATAAGTGGTAAAGCTGTGGGAGTCAGGTGTTGGAGTAGTTGTAGATATACTGCATGAATAATGGATGCTGGTGGAGGAACTTATGCTGATGCTGCTGGAATTATAACCACCAGAGAAGACCCACACCAAGTTCTATTTATCCTAAACTCCTGCCCCTGGTAAGGGAATACTGTTTACACAATACATTTTTTCACAGAAATATTGTTACAATAATCTTACTTGCTTAATATTGAGTGAGTGACCTCGCTTAATTAGTTTCCCTTTGACACACAGCTAGGCTGCCCATAACGGTTGAAACGGAGCAGTACCTTCTCCTCCACACAGCTAGGCTGCCCATAACGGTTGAAACGGAGCAGTACCTTCTCCTCCACACAGCTAGGCTGCCCATAACGGTTGAAACAGAGCAGTACCTTCTCCTCCACACAGCTAGGCTGCCCATAACGGTGAAACGGAGCAGTACCTTCTCCTCCACACAGCTAGGCTGCCCATAATGGCTGAAACAGAGCAGTACCTTCTCCTCCACACAGCTAGGCTGCCCATAACGGTTGAAACGGAGCAGTACCTTCTCCTCCACACAGCTAGGCTGCCCATAATGGCTGAAACAGAGCAGTACCTTCTCCTCCACACAGCTAGGCTGCCCATAACGGTGAAACGGAGCAGTACCTTCTCCTCCACACAGCTAGGCTGCCCATAACGGTGAAACGGAGCAGTACCTTCTCCTCCACACAGCTAGGCTGCCCATAACGGTTGAAACGGAGCAGTACCTTCTCCTCCACACAGCTAGGCTGCCCATAATGGCTGAAACAGAGCAGTACCTTCTCCTCCACACAGCTAGGCTGCCCATAACGGTTGAAACGGAGCAGTACCTTCTCCTCCACACAGCTAGGCTGCCCATAACGGTTGAAACGGAGCAGTACCTTCTCCTCCACACAGCTAGGCTGCCCATAACGGTGAAACGGAGCAGTACCTTCTCCTCCACACAGCTAGGCTGCCCATAACGGTGAAACGGAGCAGTACCTTCTCCAGTGGTGATTTTAGCATGTAAATCTTGGTGGGGCAAACTCAACCATTTTTTTTTAGATGCATGTCAGCAAAGCCACTACAAAACACAACACTAAATAATACATTAATTACACTATAATGGTGACAAACCGTGCACGCAAATAGTTAGGGTCTACATAAAGCTGTCCCAACTGCTGAGCTTTCTTTTCAGCACCATGAAGTGAATCCTTACCACCGATGCACCTGGCTTTGAGCGGAGCCTCATCTGCCAGCGAAAAAATTCAATCATCCTCATTTTATGCCTTTTTAAAAACCATAGATGAGGTGGCTGACTTACTTAAATAAATATGGTTTCTACTGACTCCTTGTGGATTTGTGTAACTCGATAATAACAAATGCCGACATGAGTTTTGAGTTAACTATACACAGAACATTACATTTAAATGCAAGAAAACGAGCTGCGACGATGTAGGCCTTCGTTCAGCACTTTCAAAATGGACACCAACAGAAATTCAGATAGTTCAGATAAATTCATTGAGATGTTGAGGCCTTCATTTTACTCTTCTTTAAGTCACCACACAGACAGAGAGAGAAAGAGAGAGAGACTGTCACGATCGTTCTAAGGAGTGGACCAAGATGCAGCGTGGTATGTTTCCATCCTTTTATTTTGGAAGTGAAACTTAACAAACAATAACAATAAAGCGAACAAAGGAAACGTGAAGCTCAGAGTAATGCTCACAGATAACTATACCTAGACAAGATCCCACAAAGCACAATGGGGAAATGGCTACCTAAATATGATCCCCAATCAGAGACAACGATAAACAGCTGCCTCTGATTGGGAACCATACCAGGCCAACATAGATATATAATTCACCTAGATAAACCACCCTAGTCACTGTCACGCCCCAACCAACATAGAGAATAAACAGCTCTCTATGGTCAGGGAGTGACAGAGACGCGGTTAGCCTAACATTTGAAGTATTTTATTAGGAATATGTGGTCTAAAAAGGAAGGAAAATAGTGTGCTAGATTATATAAGAAAGGAAAACGCAGTCGCCAGAGTGGCTGCATCTGTCTGATACCGAGGAGTGAGGTCCTCGATGTAGCCTCCACGACAACACAGGGGTCTGCCACAACTACATCATAGGCAAGTCACTGGTTCAGTTTGAACTATCATGGTCCAAACACACCAAGACAGTTTTGAAGATGGCACGACAAAACCTTTTCCCCCTCAGGAGACTGAAAAGATTTGGCATGGGCCCTCAGATCCTCAAAAGGTTCTACAGCTGCACCATCGAGAACATCCTGACCGGTTGCATCACCGCCTGGTATGGCAACTGCTCAGCATCTGACCGTAAGGCACAACAGAGGGTAGTGCGAATGGCCCAGTACATCACTGGGACCAAGTTTCCTACCATTCAGGACCTATATAATAGACGGTGTCAGAGGAAAGCCCATAGAATTGTCAGAGACTCCAGTAGACTGTTTTCTCTGCTACCGCATTGCAAGCGATACCAAAAGGCTCCTAAACAGCTTCTACCCCCAAGACTGCTGAACAAGTCAGAAAAATCAGAACCGGACCATTTACATTGACACCCGCAATTACATCTGCTAAATAAACTCAGCAAAAAAAGAAACGTCCTCTCACTGTCAACTGCATTTATTTTCAGCAACCTTAACATGTATAAATATTTGTATGAACATAACAAGATTCCACAACTGAGACATAAACTCATGCTGAAAAAGCCTTCCCCAAACTGTTGCCACAAAGTTGGAAGCACAGCATCGTCTAGTGTCATTGTATGCTGTAGCGTTAAGATTTCCCTTCAGTAAAACTAAGGTTCTAGCCCGAACCATGAAAAACAGCCCCAGACAATTATTCCTCCTCCACCAAACTTTACAGTTGGCATTATGCATTCGGGCAGGTAGTGTTCTCCTGGCTTTCGCTAAACCCAGATTCGTCCATCGGACTGCCAGACAGTAAAGTGCGATTCATCACTGCAGAGAACGTGTTTCCACTACTCCAGAGTCCAATGGCGGTGAGCTTTACACAACTCCAGCCAACGCTTGGTATTGAGCATGGTGATCTTAGGCTTGTGTGTGGCTGCTCGGCCACGGAAACCCATTTCATGATGCTCCCGACAAACAGTTCTTTTGCTGACGTTGCTTCTAGAGGCAGTTTGGAACTCGGTAGTGAGTGTTACAACCGAGGACAGACGATTTTTACGCGTCACGTGCTTCAGCACTCAGTGGTCCCGTTCTGTGAGCTTGTGTGGCCTATCATTTCGCGGCTGAGCCGTTGTTGCCCGTAGACATTTCCACTTTACAATAATAGTGCTTACAGTTGACCAGGGCAGCTCTAGCAGGGCAGAAACTGTCTTCTTGGAAAGGTGGCATCCATCCTTATTCACCTGTCAGCAACGGGTGTGGTTGAACTAGCCAAATCCACTCATTTCACGGTGTGTCCACATACTTTTGTATATATAGTGTACATAAACTAATGTGTGTCTATGGTTCTAGTAAATGTTAAGAGAATATGAGGTCAAATGTAAAGCTGTTGAATAGCCCTTCCCTATTGTTGGAGTTGGAGGTTAGTAGACCTTCAGCTAATGTTCAGTCCTGGTCCTCAGTAAGGCTGAAAATGAGCCACCTGAAGGAGTGTAGTGTACTCTGCTCAAGCTCCTGCTCTTTCTCAGCATCTGTCTCCTCTTCTTCCATTGATTTATTTGTTCACTGTCCTCCAGACCCTCTGACTCATACAAGTGTTCATGTACTGCTCTACTCCTATCTGCTCCAGGTTGCTTGTTGAGATGCTTCTGATTTCTCTCCATCCACCTTCTGATAAATTGTTTCGACACAACAATATCACAGTATCTTCTCCATGGTTTGCAGAGAACAGCACATATTGTTTGATCACCACAGATACAGTTCAGTGGGGTTTTGTTTTCCATTGTACAGAATTACCACCTGATCTAGCACGGGGCGAGTAACAGGGTGTGTGTTTGTGTATGAGTGTAGGTCTCTTTATGCTGTATCTATTTCTCTCACCTAGGTGGAAAAGTGAGGAAATGGGTTGAGTGGGTAATTATCTTACTCTGTAAAACAGGTGGAATGATATTGCAGTTAAAGGGGCAATTTGCTGTTGCTACATCCATTTTTAGACTTTAATTAATGACAAATACCCATATAATTCCTGAATAATATTATTTCTAGATGACCGATGAGCTTAGTTCAACTGTCGTACCCATCAGAACCCAAAATAGAAGTTGTTTTACTCCAAGTTTAAAACTATAATTTGTATATCATGGATGGCTATTCCTTGTATCCATAGCTATGTCCTTGAGTTTGCGAGTGGTTCCATTTTTCTAGCCCTCAGCTGTTTACTTAACCCTTGTGTTGTTTTAAGGGTAAACAATGATCTGCCACTACGTTTAACAGCAGAGAAAACACCCTAAAAAATATTTTTGTATGGAGGTCAGTGACAGTGTCAAATTCAGTCAACAGAAAATGTCACTGCTAATTTTCTCCACCTGCCTTCCATCTTTGAGGACGTGCATTTCCATTGTTAGAGCGGTCACTCAACTCTCTTGTCAAAATAATAATCTTAATCTTTGCCTGTACTGACTTCCACCCACAATTCCCACTGCAGCGCACTGCTGTCAGGATGTAGTACCTTGATGAAGAGGGGGTATTGTAGCTTTTCGTAGTTGAAGGTCTCCTCTACGGACTCTGCCTTTGTGTTTGTGAAGAACAAGAATCGTCAGCTGAAAAAGAGACTGGTAAGTGCTTTAGAAAGTCATGTTTTAGCCTACACAACCAGCAATGAACATATAGATTAAACGATTGTAAAGATAAGGAGAGGTCTGTCTAATAAAGAGATGCTCTGCTTTTTTGACACCACACTCCACAAAGCAAGTCCTGCAGGCTCTAGTTTTGTCTTATCTTGATTATTATCTAGTCGTGTGGTCGAGTACTGACAGGAAAGACCCAGTTAAGCTGCAGCTGGCCCAGAACAGAGCAGCACATCTTGCTTTTCATTGTAATCAGAGGGCTGATATAAATACTATGCATGCCAGTCTCTCTAGGCTAAGAGTTGGATACTGACTGCATCACTTCTTTTTTATAAGAAACAATGTGTTGAATTTCCCAAATTGTTTGCATAGTCAACTTACACACAGCTTTGACTCACAGACTTACCCCACCAGATATGCCACCGATCCAGAACAAATTCAAGAAAACATTCCGTATTATAATGTCACGTTCGTCATAAGGAGTAGACCAAGATGCAGTGTGATATGTTTCCATCCTTTATTTCAGATTTGAAAACTTATAAATGTAAAAAAAAAAAACGTGACGCTATAATAATGCTCACAGGCAATTACACAAAAAACAAGATCCCACAAAACACAAAGGGGAAATGGCTGCCTAAATATGATCCAAAATCAGAGACAACGATAAACAGCTGCCTCTGATTGGGAACCATACCAGGCCAACATAGAAATATAAATCACCTAGATGACCCACCCTAGTCACACCCCGACCTAACCAACATAGAGAATGAAAAGCTTTCTAAGGTCAGGGCGTGACATATAAAGAGACATTATTGCATGGAATTCCGTTCCTTCTCAGATCAGCTCAAATAAAAGCAAACTTGGTTTAAAAAAACAGATAAAGCAACACCTCACGGCACAACGCCTCTCTCCTATTTGACCTAGATAGTTTGTGTGTATGTATTGGCATGTAGGCAACGTGTGCCTTTAACAATTTTTTATTGTCTATAAATGTTCTGTATTAAGTCATGTTTCATGTTTTGTCCTAATAAAATAACAAATACAATGAAAACAATTCCCTGGTACTTTAATCTATTGGTAGAGATAGAGGACTGGGCAGGAGTGGTGTTTATCCTGTGTGTTTATCCTGTGTGGAAGAGTAGACCAGACTGACAAAATGCTTTCAAGGCTCAATATGTAATAATTGTTATAATGCTGTATTCATTTGGTAATAAATTGAAACAAGAATCTTTAATGATGTTTGGAATTAATGGATACAAAGCCAATGTTCTATCTACAGAACAACTTGTTATATAATGCATTGGGGGTACTCAAATGGACAAACACTCTAATAAAGAGGTACTTTTACGTAATTTAACAGAGCAATTAGGGTTGAGTGTCTTGCTCAAGGGCAAATCAACAGATGTTTCACCTAGTCAGCTCGGGGATTCAAACCAGTGAACTTTCAGTTACTGGCCCAACACTCTTAACTGCTAGGCTACCTGCCGCTGTAGTGGATTAGTTGGCACTTGGCAATGACAGAAAGAGATGGTGTCCATAACGCAATTACTGTAAAAGGACAATTGGCAGAAAAATTATTGTTCTTTGAAGTGTCTGTTGACTCAACTATGGATTTTATTTCATTATGTGAGCCCACATAAACCATGTATTCTGAAAACGCTGGTAAGAGACTGAAATGAAACCTGTCCTTTTGAATAACTGATGCAGTTTAAGGCTTGCAAAATAATGTAAGTGCTTTGTTGATGTTATGTTTCTCTCTCTCTTTCTCTCCTCTTCACTGCCAACTCGGTGAATGCCAGGCCATGAGGTTGCCATGGCAATGTGGACTAGTGCAGCGAGTTGCCAGGTGAGTTACTTCACCCCTGCTGAGCCCAACAGTACAGAGAGACAGAAGGAACACAGCTCACTGACATAGAGAGAGAGAAAGAGAGAGAGAGTGAGAGAGAGGAGCCACAAAAGAGCATCTTTCCTCCAGACAGACATGGTGCTCTGAAGAGGAGGAGGGCTGAAACTGTGACATCAGTGCTGACTGTGAAATCTGTTCAGACAGACAGACACTGAGCGTGTGTGTGTCTACTCATCAGACTGGCCACCCATTCACTCATCATCAGGGGCTTATTATGGGGTTTTCACAAGCCCATGCTATCCTGCTGTGCGTGGTATAAACATACCACTATCAAATGATTTGATTTCTGTACCCTCCCCCCTCTCCTACTCTGACATGCTTTATGAGTACAGCACCTGCTGTGTGGGCTAGCAATATGTACAGTACAGTGTACTCCTTCTATCCTCTGTGTTCCCTCTTTCCTCTCTCCTTCCTTCTGCTCTACCCTTTGTTGTCAACACACCTCCTCTCCTGGGAGAGCTGCTGCAGTGCAAGGGCAGGGGAAAATAGCTGTGCTCCTTCGCCACAACCCTCCCTCCCTTTCTTTTGACTGTCTTTAATCAGTCCTCCTCAGTCTGTTCTCCACTCTCCACTCCCCACCTTCCACATCTGCACATGACACAAGCGTCCTTCAGGATTCTCAGGTAATGGTGGTGGTGGCTGCGTTCTCTGTCTCCCCCTCAACTCACTGACCTCCCTCCATCCTGTCTAGTAGGTACCATCATGTTCCCATCAAGCTGCCCACGTGAAGCCATTGTGAAGATGAAAGGTTTTAGAGTGGCAGACAGTGTGACTTACTGCCAGGGTCTGCACTATGGGGCTCTATGGAGAGAGCTGTAGATAAGGCTCACAACCTTACCTGAGGTAACGATGACTTTGTTTTTGTTAACAAAGTCTTTGTATCTTCAGTAGCTAATTACTGATACTCAAACAAGCAAGGAACACACTACCTCCCGGAACTACTATATTCAATTGCAAATGTCTCTCCGTATCCAGGAATGTCATTTCCCGCGCAAACACATAGCAGTGTGTTTACGCACATGCGGGTTCATCGTTCTTTTTCGCTTGTTTACTGTATTGGTCACTTCTTCTCTATTAGTCAGTGGGCCTGTGTAGCTGAATCACTAGCTGCTTCAGCTCCCAGCCTTGTTCTGTGTGTCTGAGTAATGATGAAACAGCAACAAGAAGAACATCACCCCTCCACTGCCTTATAAGGCTAGCACCAAGCCTGGCCTGCTGCTGCTGGAGGGAAGTGTTCACCAGGCTGTCTTAGACCAACATCACAGCCATCCATCTCCCAGAGAGGACCCCAGACTCACCAAGGGTGCCCAGGAGCTCTGTCAGGAGGACGGACCACATTATGTGCCTGATAAAAAAACGACATTTAAAAAACCTTATTGACGTTTAAATGCAGTTTATAAGTGAAGTGTGATGGTCTGCAAATGTTCTGTTTAAGGACATCCTCCTGTACTGTTCTCCTCAATGTAATTTAGTACTGAACAAGACTTTCTCTGGACAACATTCACCCATATAATGACCTCAGATGAAAAGGGTAGCTTTGTCTAGTCACTGCATCATAACAGTTTAACATTGTGTTGTGTGTAGACACTACCCCTCTGTGTAACGTATCGAGCGGTTCCTAGTGCAACACATTACAGAGAGCCTGTGTTCCATCACAGATGTGCTGTGGCTTCGTTAGCTGTCCAGAGAAAGGCTGATTGTTGAGTTCTCTTAATGTAATCTTTACATCACTTATTATGGTCTGACCTGTGTGCGTGTGTGTGTGTGTGCGTGTGTGCATGCGTATGTATGTGTGTGTGCGATAGCGCGTCTGTGTGCTGTCAATATGCCATGGTCTTTCAAGCTAATTCATTCATTCATTCATTCATGCTAGGTCCACTGGTTTTACAGTCAGAAATAAGGCACATTAGACACATCCACAGTCTTTTGCCAGTGGACCAGTCAGAGAGAGTCTCCCTCTGCTGCTCTAGGGTTGATCACATCATCAAGTTACATCTTTATTAACATAGTTTGCAGACTGGACACCACAGTGTAATGCACAATAAGCTACATCAAACTACAGCTGCAAACCCATAGAAATAGACTCTCATTCTAGTTATTTTATTTTATGTATTTATTCCACCTTTATTTAACCAGGTAGGCCAGTTGAGAACAAGTTCTCATTTACCACTGCGACCTGGCCAAGATAAAGCAAAGCAGTGTGACACAAACAACAACACAGAGTTACACATGGAGTAAACAAAACATACAGTCAATAATACAATAGAAAAAGTATGTATACAGTGTGTACAAATGAGGTAGGATAAGGGACGTAAGGCAATAAATAGGCCATAGTGGCAAAATAATTACAATATAGCAATTAAACACTGGAGCGAGATGTGCAGAAGATGAATGTGCAAGTAGAGATACTGGGGTGCAAAGGAGAGAAAGAAATAAATAACACTATGGGGATGAGGTAGTTGGATGGGCTATTAACAGATGGGCTATGTACACGTGCAGTGATCTGTGAGCTGCTCTGACAGCTGGTGCTTAAAGTTAGTGAGGGAGATATGAGTCTCCAGCTTCAGTGATTTTTGCAGTTCGTTCCAGTCATTGGCAGCAGAGAATTGGAAGGAAAGGCGGCCAATCTGGGAATTGGCTTTGGGGGTGACCAGTGAAATACACCTGCTGGAGGCCGTGCTACGGGTTGGTGCTGCTATGGTGACCAGTGAGCTGAGATAAAGCGGGGATTCACCTAGCAAAGACTTATAGATGACCTGGAGCCAGTGGGTTTGGCGACGAATATGAAGCGCGGGCCAGCCAACGAGAGCATACAGGTTGCAGTGGTGGGTAGTATATGGGACTTTTATGACAAAACAGATGGCACTGTGATAGACTGCATCCAATTTGCTGAATAGAGTGTTAGAGGCTATTTTGTAAATGACATCGCCAAAGTCAAGGATCGATAGGATCGTCAGTTTTACGAGGGTATGTTTGGCAGCATGAGTGAAGGATGCTTTGTTGTGAAATAGGAAGCCAATTCTAAATTTAATTCTGTATTGGAGATGCTTAATGTGAGTCTGGAAGGAGAGTTTACAGTCTAACCAAACACCCAGGTATTTGTAGTTGTCCACATATTCTAAGTCAGAACCGTCCAGAGTACTGATGCTGGATGAGCGGGCAGGTGTGGGCAGCGATTGGTTGAAGAGCATGTATTTAGTGTTACTTGTATTTAAGAGCAGTTGGGAGGCCATGGAAGGAGAATTGTATGGCATCGAAGCTTGTCTGGAGGTTAGTTAACACAGCATCCAAAGCTGTGTTTGTTCTGTGTGCACATCCACAGTTGACCAGATTCTTTTGGCAATAGTAGGAAAACAGTATGTTCAAGCTTAATATACTGTACCAGACCAGTTCAATGGACCCCCAGACTTAATGGTCTGAGAAATTGAGCTAGCCGAACCACTGCTTGTCGATCTCAAAGTTTATTCATAGGTTGTTTTAATGGCTATAGTTTGTCATGTGTTAGTTGGTATATGTACGTGTGTGTGAAGTATAACTTGAGGTGTTACTTTATAACAGCCGCAATCAAATCATCCTAATATGTTTTCTCTGTGAGAACATGAATATTGAACGGGCCGAGAGTACAACATGCCTTGTGCTGCTACATCTCAATGTTTTACATCACAATGTGTCACGATCGCTGTCTTCAAACTCCCTGTCAAAAATGAGGCAAGGCACAGAGTGCATGTAATTCCACATCTTTAATAGGAGTGAAACCTTCACAAAAAAACAGGTAAACAGAAACCGACCGTGGCGCACACAAACACTCACAGAAAACAAATAATTACCCACAAACACATGTGGGGAAAAGGCTGCCTAAGTATGATTCCCAATCAGAGACAACGATAGACAGCTGCCTCTGATTGAGAACCACACCCAGCCAACAAAGAAACAGACAAACTAGAATGCCCAACAAAATCACACCTTGACCTAACCAAATAGAGAAATAAAGTAAATAATAATAAAGTAAATAATAATAATAAATAATAAGGCTCTCTAAGGTCAGGGCGTGACACAATGGAAGGGATGGCCTTTGAAAAGCCCACCCAGTCTCACCAGGTCCCTTGTTTGATGCCCCATTCAATTACTCTCAACACTCTGCAAAATACACACAGCAGAGGTCAAACTGGAACCCCATTATTTAGATCATATTGTCTGAATACAAATCAGCTTGTTGATAATAGCCCCTGGGAGTTGTTTTTCAGTGTGGTTGCTAGACCTGCTAATACTCTGACTAAAAAGAAAAAGAACAGCGAGATTGGTAGATTCGTTACATAGATAGATCTCAGTAGGCTGCTGATGGGAGGAAGGCTCATAATAATGGTTGGAATGGAGTGAATGGAATGGTATCAAACACATGGAAACCATGGAAACCCTGTGCTTGATACCTTTATATTTATTCCATTCCAGCCATTACTAAGAGTCCATCCTCCCTAATCAAGGTACCACTGGCCTGTGAGATAGATGTAACGCAACCATTCAAACAGAGCATTGGTAGATAGATAGATTGAGATCAACACCAACAAACGTTACATTCCACCCCTTTGATATCTATCAATATGCACTATCTATAAATATTCCTCAACAGTGTTTCCCTAGATAGCGTGTTTCCTTGGAAACCACTATAACAGTCCATTGTGTCCAATGTGACTGTCACACCACCGCTCAATGACAAAAGATGGTGTAATTTAGATTCCCATTATCTCGTAGTCTGGTTATATCATCTGGTAGCAGCAGTGTCCTTGTTCCACTGGTGTTAAACAACAATGTTATGAGTCTGCTTGCCGACCCCGAGGGAAAGATTTCCCCTAAATTAACAACAGGCGCTTTACTAGAGAACAGACCAGACCTGGGTTCAAATACTATTTTAAATCTTTCAAATACTTTTAGTGTTTTCTTCAGCCTGCCTAGAGTACCCGATGGGCGGGGCTTGCAACATTTGCGACTATTATATTGGTTACATTGTACCAAAAAAGCTCAATCAAGCCCAGATAAAGTATTTGAAATGATTTAATGATTTCAAACAGTATTTCAACCCAGGTCTGGTAGGGGCAACGCCAGCTGTGTTCTACAGCTTCGTCTGATAGTAACTGTCTGGCCAAAGTTATCACTGCTTTATCCGTGAGTTACGACCCGTATCGAGCGCCCTGTAACATTACAACTACTACTGCTAGATTTATGGGTGAGAGGTTAAACAGATATGTGTGCGAGGGGAATTGTCCAGCTATCCAGCGCGTATCCTCACAGCTCAAGGTTCATTTGCTATCGGTCAGAGCTGCTGATGATCGCTTTGTCCGCACAGTGTTAATCTAACATTAGGGAACAGGAACACACAGACCATAAAATATATTGCCAACTAATGCTCCATTGAAACGTATGTCTCTTTCCATCAAACGGAACAAGATGCTTAGCTATGCTCAGGTTCTTTTTTATGACTGAGTCAATGTGGACCCTTAATCTCTCTCTCAATGTTCAAAATATAAACAACATTTTAGACTTTCAGAGGACCCAAACAGAGACCAACTCGGAGATGTCCCCAACTAGTTTTTCAGAATAATCTGAACCATCTTCCCCATTCCCATATTTGTGATATTAATTAAAGTAATTGCTCTCAATGTGTTTGCAGGCACACAATCATGGTGTGGGTAGAGGGAGAAGTGCTTACCCAAATTACAGTCCTCTATTTGACGACACCAAAGCAAAGTAGTGTGAACCAAAAAATTAAACGCCACACCATCTGTCATGTCAGAACAGCAATTCCCGCTCGAGGTTTACCCAGCAGAACGTAGAGCAGTGGTGTCCATAGAGAAATAAACTGCTCTGGTCCTGAATGGGCCTCCCTATTTCACATTATGGCATTATTGGGCCTGTTCATTAAGGGGAAAGGGGGATACCTAGTCAGTTAGTAGTTGAACTAAGTGTTGTTGTATTGCTGCTGTTGTGTGTCAGACTGTGTCCTCTGGGAAATCAGTGTGCCACTGGTTTCAATTCTCTTTCGCAACATAATGACCACAGCTATTGATTTGATAAGTTTTGATAAGCTCTTGCTGTGACACATAATCAGGCAAACTGTTATTTGATTGGATTGAGACGATTATTTGATTTGGTTCAACTTTTTATGTAATGACTGTTTTCTACCGTTTCATGCTATGTTATATCAGTTGGGTCATAGACATATGCTCAATAAAATCACCCGTCTTGTCAAACCTTTCTTATCTTCATCTATTTTCTAAACGAATGGGCAGGCTGAGGAATCCAAACGCTGGTCTGTGAGTGTCCAATGGACAGAGGTGGCACTGAGGGTCAAAAGTCCAGCAACCCCAATCCGTCCCACCCCTCCATGCCAACCAGACCTCAGAGTCAGACAGGTTGAGTGAACGTGTCACATCCTGTGACATCACCGCCTGAGTAGACAAGGTCCTGACCTGAGCCATGGCAGGATGGAGTGGTGGAGAGGGATGGTGACAACGACAGCCCCTGTCCAAGGACGGGGTCATCTGGGGTGGGTGATGTGTGTGCTGGATTCACAGACCTGGCTGCCTGGTACACTCTGGGGGGGTGGGGGGGGGGTACTTATACTTATTTTCCACCATAATTTGCAAATCCTACAATGTGATTTTCTGGATTTTTTTCTAATTTTGTCTGTCATAGTTGAAGAGTACCTATGATGAAAATTACAGGCCTCTCTCATCTTTTTAAATAGGAGAACTTGCACAATTGATGGCTGACTAAATACTTTCTTGCCCCACTGTATATATTTAAATGTTTTGTATTTTTATTGTTGGACATAAAAGACTGTAAAAACATCTGATTTTAATTTTGGAAATCTGTTTCAAAGTATTCCCACGCATAAAAGAGAGATATACTTTATGCGATCAAATATAAATGTAAAAGTAAGCAAGATTTGAAATGATTATGTTTTTAGTCAAATCTTATATCTGTTTGGGCTTCTTGCGGTCAATTTGCAAACTACAAACTATTTGTAATTATGTTCCGGCTCCCTGACCATCCGCTCAAGTAAAAATCTGCCCATGATGGAATCTAGTTGATGATCCCTGCACTAGACTCTACCCACACACTCACACATACTACACTGACACTCCAACACAACACAACACAACACACACACACACACATAGACACACTTTCACTCTTCACATCCTCTGCTGCTACTCTGTTTATTATATACAGTGATTTTTTACGTTTGCCCACTGACAAAGAAATGATCAGTCTATAATTTTAATGGTAGGTTTATTTGAACAGTGAGAGACAGAATAACAACAAAAAAACGTGTGTCAAAATTTTATAAATTGATTTGCATTTTAATGAGGGAAATAAGTATTTGACCCCTCTGCAAAACATGACTGAGTCCTTGGTGTCAAAACCCTTGTTGGCAATCACAGAGGTCAGACGTTTCTTGTAGTTGGCCACCAGGTTTGCACACATCTCAGGAGGGATTTTGTCCCACTCCTCTTTGCAGATCTTGTCCAAGTCATTAAGGTTTCGAGGCTGAAGTTTGGCAACTCGAACCTTCAGCTCCCTCCACATATTTTCTAT
Source organism: Oncorhynchus mykiss (assembly GCF_057628025.1). Classification (NCBI taxonomy): domain Eukaryota; kingdom Metazoa; phylum Chordata; class Actinopteri; order Salmoniformes; family Salmonidae; genus Oncorhynchus; species Oncorhynchus mykiss. The sequence continues at coordinate 56,849,664 of NC_143037.1, forward strand.
GGGATTATGGGTGCCTTGGACCTTAATGTGCTTCTTCTTGAGCCACTCCTTTGTTTGCCTTGGCTGTGTGTTTTGGGTCATTGTCATGCTGGAATACCCATCCACGACCCATTTTCAATGCCCTGACTGAGGGAAGGAGGTTCTCACCCAAGATTTGATGGTACATGGCCCCGTCCATCGTCCCTTTGATGCGGTGAAGTTGTCCTGTCCCCTTAACAGAAAAACACCCCCAAAGCATAATGTTTCCACCTCCATGTTTGACGGTGGGGATGGTGATCTTGGGGTCATAAGCAGCATTCCTCCTCCTCCAAACTCTGCGAGTTGAGTTGATGCCATTTTGGTCTCATCTGACCACAACACTTTCACCCAGTTGTCCTTTGAATCATTCAGATGTTCATTGGCAAACTTCAGACAGGAATGTACATGTGCTTTCTTGAGCAGGGGGACCTTGCGGGGGCTGCAGGATTTCAGTCCTTCACGGCTTAGTGTGTTACCCATTGTTTTCTTGGTGACTATGGTGCCAGCTGCATTGAGATCATTGACAAGATCATCCCGTGTAGTTCTGGGCTGATTCCTCACCATTCTCATGATCATTGCAACTCCACGGAGTGAGATATTGCATGGAGCCCCAGGCCGAGGGAGATTGACAGTTCTTTTGTGTTTCTTCCATTTGCGAATAATTGCACCAACTGTTGTCACCTTCTCACCAAGCTGGTTGGCGATGGTCTTGTAGCTCATTCCAGCCTTGTGTAGGTCTACAATCTTGTCCCTGACATCCTTGGAGAGCTCTTTGGTCTTGGCCATGGTGGAGAGTTTGGAATCTGATTGATTGATTGCTTGGACAGGTGTCTTTTATACAGGTAACAAACTGAGATTAGGAGCACTCCCTTTAAGAGTGTGCTCCTAATCTCAGCTCGTTACCTGTATAAAAGACACCTGGGAGCCAGAAATCTTTCTGATTGAGATGGGGTCAAATACTTATTTCCCTCATTAAAATGCAAATCAATTTATAACATTTTTGACATGCGTTTTTCTGATTTTTGTTGTCGTTATTCTGTCTCTCACTGTTCAAATAAACCTACCATTAAAATGATAGACTGATCATTTCTTTGTCCGTGGGCAGGGGATCAGCAGGGGATCAGCAGGGGATCAAATACTTTTTCCCCTCACTGTATCCTGATTGCCTAGTCACTTTTACCCCTACCTACATGTACATCTACATGTATTACCTCAATTACCTCGTACCCCTGCACATTAACTCGGTACTGGTGCTCCTTGTGTATAGCCTCGCTATTCTTTTCATTGTGTTACTATATCCTTTTTTATTTAGCAAATATTTGTCTTACTTTTTAATTCTGCTTTGTTGGGAATGGGCTCGTGAGTAAGCATTTCACTGGTTTGATTTGATCTCAGATCAGCTTACGGATGGATGGTCTTTGACTGACAGGATTGTGTGAGAACTACAGGACCATGAATAATTCATGTCTCTCTCTCCATCTTTCTCTCTTTCGCTCACTCACTCTCTCACTCTCTAAGACACTAATGGGATATCAGACATTTTCTTCCTCAAACCTATCCTACATCATTTTGATTTTGTGTTCACAGTACCCGAAATGGCCTCCCAATTATTCCAGCTATCACAGCCAAGAATTTAGACACATTGTCTGATGCCAAATGGCATCATTAGCTTTGCATGCTGGGAAAACATCAAATGATCAGGCCTACCTCTGGGAGCTGTTTGGTGGCTGTTACCATGGTTACGTATACTATGTGAGGTTACGGTACAGCAGAGATATGTAGACTATTTAGCTTTTGTCGTTGCTACCAAGAGATGGAACTGAGAGGTGCCCTGCTTGAATGAAACATTAGGTATTAATGGTCCTGGATGGAAGAGAAAATGATTCATGACATGAACAGGAGTCTCACAGTCTGGTGTGGAAAGGTTTTGTTTTTAAAGCTCTTTGTGATGTTTGTAGAAGAGGGAGAGGTGAAACTAACCTAAAGGATTTTGCTATTTATTCCTTTAATATCTCCTCAGAGGAGTAGTGCCAATGAAGAGGAGCTTCTCTCTCATCTCTCATTAAACACAATGTATTAATCAAATCAAATGTATTTATATAGCCCTTCGTACATCAGCTGATGTCTCAAAGTGCTGTACAGAAACCCAGCCTAAAACCCCAAACAGCAAGCAATGCAGGTGTAGAAGCAGGTTGCTAGGAAAAACTCCCTAGAAAGGCCAAAACCTAGAAGAAACCTAGAGAGGAACCAGGCTATGAGGGGTGGCTAGTCCTCTTCTGGCTGTGCCGGTTGGAGATTATAACAGAACAAGGCCAAAATATTAAAATGTTCATAAATGACCAGCATGTTTGTCGAGGGTGCAACAAGTCAGCACCTCCGGAGTAAATGTCAGTTGGCTTTTCATAGCCGATCATTAAGAGTATCTCTACCACTCCTGCTGTCTCTAGAGAGTTGAAAACAGCAGGTCTGGGACAGGTAGCACGTCCGGTGAACAGGTCAGGATTCCATAGCCGCAGGCAGAACAGTTGAAACTGGAGCAGCAGCACGGCCAGGTGGACTGGGGAAAGCAAGGAGTCATCATGCCAGGTAGTCCTGAGGCATGGTCCTAGGGCTCCGGTCCTCCGAGAGAGAGAAAGAAAGAGAGAAAGAGAGAATTAGAGAGAGCATACTTAAATTCACACAGGACACCGGATAAGACAGGAGAAGTACTCTAGATATAACAAACTGACTCTAGCCCCCCGACAAATGAACTACTGCAGCATAAATACTGAAGGCTGAGACAGGAGGGGTCAGGAGACACTGTGGCCCCATCCGATGATACCCCCGGACAGGGCCAAACAGGAAGGATATAACCCCACCCACTTTGACAAAGCACAGCCCCCACACCACTAGAGGGATATCTTCAACCACCAACTTATCATCCTGAGACAAGGCCGAGTATAGCCCACAAAGATCTTCGCCACGGCACAACAGAAGGGGGGTTGTGTGTGTGTGTGTGTGTGTGTGTGTGTGTGTGTGTCTGTGTGTGTGTGTGTGTGTGTGTGTGTGTGTGTGTGTGTGTGTGTGTGTGTGTGTGTGTGTGTGAAAGTGTATGAGTGTGGGTGCATTTGTGTGTGTGTGCACAAGCGCACACTTGTTCGTGCAAATGAATTCGACTGCAATTGTGTAAATGTACTCTACCATCTATATTTAGATCCTTATTTGCACATTAATTTAGGATTTTCACACATTCTAATTAACCCAGTGTGAATGAGATTATACAGCGGAGCGCAGTATCTTCCCCTTACTCTCACTGTTTGGAGATGGCCTCCTGCTAATGGGTTGTCAACGAGCGATATGTTTTCCAACTCCCCCGCTAGACAACGGCAGACAGGACATCTGCTCTACCACAGACATTGACACAAATACACACATGCACACAGACACAGACAGACATGCACGCAAACGCACACACACTCACACGCTTCCCCAAAACCTCCCTCTTCTCTCCTTAACTTACCCTTTCCTCATATCTGCCAATGTTTCTCTCGGTGGGGTATTATAATTTGAGTCGATATCAGTGGTGTGTTTTTTAAGAAATTGTGATTTTGTGTTGATCTTGTGGGTGGCGTTTCTAACAACCTTGATCAGGAAGCTGACAGGGAGAAAAGCTATGTGTGAGAGAGGATGACACTTCTTTGTAGCAGAAGTGCACGACTTGGCATTTCAGCACCTCGTTAACCTGTCCCCTGCATGCACCTGAGGTATAGACACAGTTTTCAAGATATGCAAGGAGAACGAGAGGGATGGGTGAGAGAGATAAAAGTATAGACAGAAGAAAGGAAATTGAGAGCAGAGAGAGGGAGAGAGATGCAGAGAGAGGGAGAGCAGAGAGAAGGAGAGAGATGCAGAGAGAGAGAGAGAGAGAGAGAGAGAGAGAGAGAGCAGAGAGATGCAGAGAGAGAGAGAGCAGAGAGAGGGAGAGAGATGCAGAGAGAGAGCAGAGAGAGGGAGAGAGATGTAGAGAGAGAGAGAGAGAGGGAGAGAGATGCAGAGAGAGGGAGAGCAGAGAGAGGGAGAGAGAGAGAGAGAGAGAGAGAGAGAGAGAGAGAGAGAGAGAGAGAGAGAGAGAGAGCAGAGAGAGGGAGAGAGATGCAGAGAGAGGGAGAGAGCAGAGAGATGGAGAGAGATGCAGAGAGAGGGAGAGAGATGCAGAGAGAGAGAGCAGAGAGAGGGAGAGAGATACAGGGAGAGAGATGTGGAGAGGGAGAGCGATGCGGTGAGAGGGAGAGAGATACAGAGAGAGAGCAGAGAGAGGGAGAGAGATGCAGAGAGAGAGAGAGCAAAGAGAGGGAGAGAGCAGGGAGAGAGATGCGGAGAGGGAGAGCGATTCGGAAAGAGAGAGCAGAGAGAGGGAGAGATGCAGAGAGAGGGAGAGATGCGGAGAGGGAGAGCGTTGCGGAGAGAGAGAGCAGAGAGAGGGAGAGAGATGCAGAGAGAGAGACAAAGAGAGAGAGAGCAGAATAAGTTGACAGGGAGAGAGAGAACAAACAACAACACGAAGAGCTATCTATTCAAAACGGAGATGTATGGATAAACCACATCTCCAATCTTTTTGGCCCTATAACAAAGAACAAACAGCAAAAACATGTACATGATCAAATACAAATCTTAGAATCAACTATTAAAGACTACCAAAACCAGGCTACCAGAATTCGGCTTGTCACCAAAAGCACTCACAAACTTCTACAGATGCACAATTGAGAGCATCCTGTTGGGCTGTATCACCGCCTGGTACGGCAACTGCTCCGCCCACAACCGTAAGGCTCTCCAGAGGGTAGTGAGGTCTGCACAACGCATCACTGGGGGCAAACTACCTGCCCTCCAGGACACCTACACCACCCGATGTCACAGGAAGGCTATAAAGATCATCAAGGACAACGACCACCTGAGCCACTGCCTGTTCACCCCGCTATCATCCAGAAGGCGAGGTCAGTACAGGTGCATCAAAGCAGGGACTGAGAGACTGAAAAACAGCTTCTATCTCAAGGCCATCAGACTGTTAAACAGCCACCACTAACATTGAGTGGCTGCTGCCAACATACTGACTCAACTCCAGCCTATTTAATAATGGAAAAATTGATCTAAAAAATGTATCACTAGCCACTTTAAACAATGCCACTTTTATATGTTTACATATCCTACATTACTCATCTCATATGTATATACTGTACTCGATACCATCTACTGCATCTTGCCTATGCCGTTCTGTACCATCACTCATTCATATATCTTTATATACATATTCTTCATCCCTTTATACTTGTGTGTATAAGGTAGTTGTTGTGAAATTGTTAGGTTAGATTACTCGTTGGTTATTACTGCATTGTCGGAACTAGAAGCACAAGCATTTTGCTACATTAACATCTGCTAACCATGTGTATGTGACAAATAAAATTTGATTTGATTTGATTTGAACCCACTGGATTCTCCAATCACATTGAACAAACTACAGGACAAAATACAAACCCTCCGACCCAAAAACACCTGTGATGTTGATGGTATCCTAAATTAAATGATCAAATATACAGACCAAAAATTCCAATTGGCTGTAGTTTTTAACATCATCCTTAGCTCTGGCATCTTCCCCAATATTTGGAACCAAGGACGGATCACCCCAATCCACAAAAGTGGAGACAAATTTGACCCCAATAACTACCTTGGGAAAATCCTCTGCAGTATCATTAACAGTTGACCTGTACATTTCCTCAATTAAAACAATGTACTGAGCAAATGTCAAATTGGCTCTTTACCAAATTATCGTACAACAGACCACATATTCACCCTGCACACCCTAATTGAAAAACAAACAAACCAAAACAAATGCAAAGTCTTCTCAGGCTTTGTTGACTTCAAAAAAGCTTTTGACTCAATTTGGCATGAGTGTCTGCTATACAAATTGATGGAAAGTGGTGTTGGGGGAAAAACATACTACATTATAAAATCCATGTACACAAACAACAAGTGTGCGTTTAAAATTAGCAAAAAACACACACATTTCTTTCCACAGGGCCGTGGGGTGAGACGTAAGCCCCACCCTCTTCAACATATATATCAACGAATTGGCGAGGGCACTAGAACAGTCTGCAGCACCCGGCCTGACCTTACTAGAATCTGAAGTCAAACGTCTACTGTTTGCTGATGATCTGGTGCTTCTGTCCCAAAACAAGGAGGGCCTACAGCAGCACCTAGATCTTCTGCACAGATTCTGTCAGACCTGGGCCCTGACAGTAAATCTCAGTAAGACAAAAATAATGGTGTTCCAAAAAAGGTCCAGTTGCCAGGACCACAAATACAAATTCCATCTAGACACCGTTGCCGTAGAGCACACAAAAAACTATACATACCTTGGCCTAAACATTAGCGCCACAGGTAACTTCCACAAAACTGTGAATGATCTGAGAGACAAGGAAAGAAGGGCCTTCTAAGCCATCAGAAGGAACATCAAATTCGACATACCAATTAGGATCTGGCTCAAAATACTTGAATCAGTCATAGAACCCATTGCCCTCTATGGTTGTGAGGTCTGGGGTCCGCTCACCAACCAAGAATTCACAAAATGGGACAGTCACCAAATTGAGACTCTGCATGCAGAATTCTGCAAAAAAAATCCTGTGTACAACGTAAAACGACACACAATGCATGCAGAGCAGAATTAGGCCAACACCCTCTAATTATCAAAATCCAGCAAGAGACGTTAAATTCTACAACCACCTAAAATGAAGTGATTCCCACATTTTTTTAACCTTTATTTAACTATGTAAGTCAGTTAAGAACAAATTCTTATTTTCAATGACGGCCTAGAAACAGTGGGTTAACTGCCTGTTCAGGGGCAGAACTACAGATCTGTCTGTACCTTGTCAGCTCAGGGATTTGAACTTGCAACCTTCTGGTTACTAGACCAACGCTCTAACCACTAGGCTACCCTGCCGCCCCCAAATGGAGAAGAGTCCACCAAGCAAGCTGGTCCTGGGGCTCTGTTCACAAACACAAACACACCCCACAAAGCCCCAGGACAGCAACACAATTAGACCCAACCAAATCATGAGAAAATAAAAAGATAATTACTTGACACATTGGAAAGAATTAACAAAAAAACTGAGCAAATTAGAATGCGATTTGACCCTAAACAGAGAGTACACGGTGGCAGAATACCTGACCATTGTGACTGACCCAAAATTAAGGAAAGCTTTGACTATGTACAGACTCGGTGAGCATAGCCTTGCTATTGAGAAAGGCCAACGTAGGGAGACCTGGCTCTCCAGAGACGACAGGCTATTCGCACACTGCCCACAAAATTAGGTAGAAACTGAGCTTCACTTCCTAACCTCCTGCCAAAACATATTAGAGACACATGTTTCCTTCAGATTACACAGACCCACAAAGAGTTCGAAAACAAATCAAATTTTGATAAACTCCCATACCTATTGGTTAAAATACCACAGTGTGCAATCACAACAGCAATATTTGTGACCTGTTGCCACAAGAAAAGGGCAACCAGTGAAGAACAAATACCATTGTAAATAAAACCCATATTTATGTTGATTTATTTTCCCTTTTGTACTTTAACTATTTGCACATCGTTACAACACTGTATATATATCTCGCATGACATTTAACATTTGTATTGTTTATTTCAGTTTCTTTGGCAATGTAAACATGTTTCCCATGCAAATAAAGCCCATTAAATTGAAATTGAATTGAGAGAGAGGGAGAGAGAGAGACTCATGTAAAATGTGCCACAGATGCAGCAGCACCTCCACCCTGCTAAGCAGTGGGC